>NC_092767.1:27435812-28060812 GCF_047496795.1 Chiloscyllium punctatum
GAGGAAGTGTTCCCAATTCTGGAAAGTGCAAAAATAGATACGTCCGCTGGGTCACATGGGATATATCCGAGGACTCTCTGGGAAACCAGGGAGGAGATTGCAGTGCCTTTGGTTTTGACCTTTATGTCATCATTTTCTTCAGGAATAGTGCCAGAAGACTGGATGGGAGTAAATGTTGTCCCCTTGTTCAAGAAGGGGAGTAGAGACAACCTTGGTAATTATAGGCCACTAAGACTTACTTCAATTGTGGGAAAAGTGTTGGCAAAGATTATAAGAGTTAGGATTTATAATCATCCAGAAAGGACAAAGTTGATGAGGGATAGTCAACATGGTTTTGTGAAGGGTAGGTTGTGCCTCACTAACCTACTTGAGTTCTTTGAGAAGGTGACCAAACAGGTGGATGAGAGTAAGGTGGTCGATGCGGTATATATGGATTTCAGTCAGGCGTTTGATAAGGAGCTCCACGGTAGGCTATTGTACTAAATACAGAGGCTTGGGTTTGAGGGTGATTTAGAGGTTTGGATCAGAAATTCACTAGCTGTAAGAAGACAGAGGGTGGTGGTTGATGGGAAATATTTATCCTGGAGTTCAGTGACTCGTGGTGTACCGCAAGGATCTGATTTGGGGCTACTGCTATTTATCATTTAAATAAATGACATGGATGAGTGTGTAGTACGATGGGTTCATTAAATTTGTGGATACATTAAAGTCGATGAAGTTTTGGACAGTGTTGAAGGACGCAGCAGGTTACAAATGGACATAGATAAGCTGCAGAGCTGGGCTAAGTGGTGGCAAATGGAGTTTAATGCAGAAAAGTGTGAGGTGATTGACTTTGGAAGGTGCAACAGGAATACAGAGTACTGGATTAATGGGAAGATTCATTGAACAGATTCTAGATGAGCAGAGAGATCTCGGTGTCCATGTACATAGATCCCTGAAAGTTGCCACCCAGGCTGATAAGTTGTTAAGAAGACATACAGTGCATTAGCTTTTATTGGGAGAGGGATTGAGTTTCAGAGCCATGTTGCAGCTGTAGAAAACTCTGGTGCGGCCGCACTTGGAGTATTGCGTACAGTTCTGGTCACCGCATTGTAGGAAGGGTGTGGAAGCATTGGAAAGGATGCAGCGGAGATTTCCCAGGATGTTGCCTGGTATGGAGAGAAGGTCTTATGAGGAAAGGCTGAGGGACTTGAGGCTGTTTTTGTTACAGAGAAGAAGGTTGAGAGATGACTTCATAGAGACATACAAGATGATCAGTGGATTAGATAAAAGAAGTTACTGCAGATGCTGGAATCTGAAACCAAAAGAGAAAATGCTGGAAAATCTCAGCAGGTCTGGCAGCATCTGTAAGGAGAGAAAAGAGCTGACGTTTCGAGTCTATCTGAGTCAGGCCTGCTGAGTTTCTCCAACATTTTCTCTTTTATGATGAAGTAACCAGTTTGATTGGCACCACATCTACAAACATTCAGTCTATCCAACACGTAGACAGCACCTTCAACATCCATGACCATTACCTTCCTCAAGACAAAGGTAGTAGATGCATGAGAACACCATGACCTGCATGTTCCCTTCCAAGCACTGATGAAGAAGCAGCACTTCAAAAGCTAGTGCTTCCAAATAATCCTGTTGGACTATAACCTGGTGTTGTGTGATTTTTAACTTCAACCAGTGTGGGAATTGAACCTGTGCTATTAATGTAGAACATTGAACAGGAAAGCACAGGACAGGCCCTTCAGCCCTCAATGTTGTGCTGATCTTTTATGCTCCTCGAAGATCAAAGGAACCTCCATACCCGTCATTGTTCCACCTTCCAAGTGCTTATCCAATAGTCGTTTAAATGTCCCTCATGATTCTCACATTACTCCCCCTGCTGGCAGTGCATTCCACACACCCACCACTCTCTGTGTGAAGAACCTACCTCTGACATCCCCCAAATCTTCCTCCAATCACCTTAAAACTTGTGTCCCTTTGAGATAGCCATTTCCAGCCTGGGAATACGTCTCTGACTATTCACTCTATCTATGCCTCTGATCATCTTGGACACCTCTATCAAGTCACCTCACATCTGTCTTCACTCCAATGAGAAAAGTCTGAGTTTTCTCAAATTATCTTCATAAGACATGCCCTCCATTCCAGACAGCATCCTAGTAAATCTCCACTGCACCCTCTCTAAAGCTTCCACATCCTTCCTATAATGAGGTGACCAGAACTGAATACAATATTCCAAGTGTTGTCGAAGCAGGGCTCTATAGAGCTGCAGCATACCCTCACAGCTCTTAAACTCAATCCACCTGCTAATGAAAGCAAACACGCCATACACCTTCTGAACAACCCAATCAAATTTGGTGGCAACCTTGAGGGATCGATGGACATGGGCCCCAAATCCTTCTGTTCCTCCACACTGCCAAGAATCCTGCCTTTAATCCTGTATTAACCAAATTAAATGCAACCTTCCAAAATTAATCATTTCACACTTCTCCAGGTTGAACTCCATCTGACACCTCTGTATCCTGTCAATGTCCCGTTGTAACCCACAACAGTCCTCCACACTATTTACCACTCCACCAACCTTCATGTCATCAGCAAACCTATTAACCCCTCCCTTCCACTTCCTCCTCCAGGTCAGTAATAAAAATCACAAAGAGCAGAGGTCCCAGATCCCTGCAGAACATCACTGGTCACCAAGCTCCAGGCTTTACATCCAATATTTCCTGATGAAGGGATTTTGCCTGAAACATCAATTTTCCTGCTTGTCAGATGATGCCTGACCTGCTGTGCTTTTCCAGCACAACTCTAATCTAGACTCAGATCTCCAGCATCGGCAGTTCTCACTTTCACCTCTCCAATACTTTCCATCTACCACCACTCTCTGCCTTCTATGGGCCAGCCAATTTTGTATCCAGACAGCCAAGATTCCCTGTATCCCATGCCTCCTTACTTTCTGATTGAGCTTAGCACAGGGAACCTTCTCAAACACCTTGCTAAAATCCATGTACACCACACCCATTGCTCTGTCTTCATCAATGTATTTTGTTACATCCTCAAAGAATTCATAAGGTTTGTGAGGTATGACCTGCCCTTCACAAAGCCATGTGACTATCTCTAATCAAGCTATGGTTTTCCAAGTAATCAGAAATCCTGTCTCTCAGAATCCTCTCCAATAATTGCTGACCACAGACTGGTTTATAGTTCTCAGGGTTATCCCTATTGCCTTTCTTGAACAAGGGAATAACATTTGCCAACCTTCAATCATTTGGCACGACTCCAGTGGACAGTGAGGATGCAATTGTCATCGTCAAAGGCACAGCAATCTCTTTCCTCACTTCCTGTAGTATCCCAGGCTATATCCCGTCTGGCACAGGGGACTTATGTATCCTTACATTTTTCAAACTTTTCAGCACATCCTCCGAATAAACATTTTGAGCATAAACTGTTTGAGAAGACCAGCCTGTTTCACGCTGTCCTCACAAATGTCAAGGTCCCTCTCCGTCGTGAATAATGAAGCAAAGTATCAAGACCAGGCTCAGGGTGATCTGTCTGAGAAGAGTTCCCATCACCTGTCCTGTGGGGAATGGCTCACTGCCATCAATTCAACCCCTCACTTTCCACGTGGAAATATTGTCTTCATCTCAATCTGAATGTACACAATACAAATCATATCTGAGTATATTTGGTAAATAACTATAAGTAATGTAACCAAATTGATTCCCTGGGGTTTGAGATTAGAATGAGAATTAGATTTTATTGTCACGTGCACAGGAATACATGAGGACAGTGAAAAGTGCCCACAGACACCATTCTCCACCACCATCTGCAACAAGATAGATTCCCTTTCTTTACCTTGGGCATACACCAGTCAGAATCTGTCAGCTCCTAAAGAAATCATCCACTCTGATAAAGAATGGGGTAACTGCTATCCAGCCAGTGAATGACCTTTACTGTCTGAATCCTGAACCTGTTGCTGTTCCTGGTGATTCATGGTTCAGCCCCAGTGTATTGGAAGGTAGCGGGTGGAAGCCCTACATTAAAAAAGGGAGACAGAAAGCAGGAAGCACAGGCCGGTGAGCTTAACATATCACAGGGAAACTGCTGGAAGGTATTATTCAACCAGATACAGCAGGTCACATTGATCAGTTGAAGATAATCTGGCAGAGTCGACATTGTTGTGTGTGTCCATTGAATTTCTTTGAGGATGTAACATGTGTCATTGATAAAGGGGACTGCCCTGAGCTTAGCTTTTGTCCCATAAAATGACCCAGCAAATGTCATGGCAGGAGGTAAAGGCTCACAGTGTGTGTGTGTGTGTGTGTGTGGGGGGGGGGGGGGGGGGGGAGTGGGGGAGGTGGGGGGCGGGGAATGATTACACGGGAGCACGGGAGCACTGTGGTTTATTGAAACGGAAAGCAATGGGGAGCAGCACTTACATATCCGATAGTGTTGGGGCTCGAAGCAGCACTTACATATCCGATAGTGCTGGGGCTTGAAGCAGCACTTACATATCCGATACTGCTGGGGCTTGAAGCAGCACTTACATATCCGATAGTGCTGGGGCTCGAAGCAGCACTTACATATCTGATAGTGTTGGGGCTTGAAGCAGCACTTACATATCCGATAGTGTTGGGGCTTGAAGCAGCACTTACATATCCGATAGTGTTGGGGCTCGAAGCAGCACTTACATATCCGATAGTGCTGGGGCTCGAAGCAGCACTTACATATCCAATAGTTTTGGGGCTTGAAGCAGCACTTACATATCCGATAGTGCTGGGGCTTGAAGCAGCACTTACATATCCGATGGTGTTGGGGCTTGAAGCAGCACTTACATATCCGATAGTGTTGGGGCTTGAAGCAGCACTTACATGTCCGATAGTGTTGGGGCTTGAAGCAGCACTTACATATCCGATAGTGCTGGGGCTTGAAGCAGCACTTACATATCCGATGGTGTTGGGGCTTGAAGCAGCACTTACATATCCGATAGTGTTGGGGCTTGAAGTGAGTTTGCCAATTGCTCGATTTGTTTCCCTTTGGCCTGAGCTGCCTCCTGTTCACCATCGGGTGGGGGGTCGGGGGGTGGGTGGGGAAGAGTGTATAATCCCTCTGTCCATCCATCTCCCATCAGGATGGCCTGAAGGTTCTCTGCTTCTGCCTCAGAAAGAGACCTGAACAGTCCCCATCCCCCACCATCCCCATCCACCAGACTCAGCTCATTTGGAACCGTTTCCCTTTCACTGACCTCACTTTCTCCAAATCAAAGGACTGCTTCTGGCTCCCTGCACGGGTCCTAGTGTATCTGTGTCTTTGTGAGGAAGGTGGAATATTTCTTAGTTGAGTCCTATTTCACTCTTTCTCCAACCTGTTGGTGATACAATTCTGCTATTCCTGCTCATACCAGAATTAGAGGAAAAATATATTAATTTGTTTCCAATTTCTGTCTTTCCCTCATTACCTGGTTGCTACCCTGTTATTGCAGCCTTTGGTGTTCCCGGTAAGGCAATGTTTTTTTCTTCATGGATAGTGAATACCATGGTGTTCATGGAACAGATTTCAGGAATAGTCGTCATTGCAGAGTACCTTATCCACCAGAAGGAATTGGGGAATATGGACTCGGTGCTGCATATTTACTGAGCAGCTCCCCCAGGATAGGGATCAGCAAAGAAAATCAAGTCTAAAGACTTTAATGTAATGTTTGTGATGAAACTGAACATTTTACTGGAATCAACACATATTCAGCAATTATTGAGAAGTTATATCTAATACATAGGAAGTAAAGTTTGTTGGAAGGACACTTGTCATTTTCAAAGATTTCTTTTCCTCAAATTGTCAGGATCATTGATCTGTAGCATGGAAGCAAATCTGTGGCGAGCTCTGTGGAATATCACATCCCAATATAACCCAACCATTTGGTGTGATTTATTATATGAAGGTCCCCCTTGCTGTCTCTTCTCTCTCCCTCTTACAGCAAACCTACTGCCCATCATCATTCTCTCCAATGGGAAGTGTGGACTTTCCAAATGTATCTCCGTGTACATGATCACCATGGCAACTGCAGATTTCCTGGTCCTGTTTTTGGGTGTTGGATCACGTTTTGAGATATCACATTCCAGATTCATTTCTGTCCTACGCTGCAGTTTGTAAAGTCATCCTGTGTTTTATTCCTGCCACATTGGATATGTCAGTCTTGTTGACTGTCTTCTTTACAATGGACTGTTTTGTAACTATCTGTTGTCAGATATTTAAAGCAGACTATTGCACAGTGCGAACTGCTGCTCTGATGATGACAGCATTCCCTGCCCTGATTGCTTTACAGAACACATCCTGCTGGTTTCCATATGACCCTGGCTGAATAATTCCCAACGTTGCCTGGGGCTGTCACTCCAATGTGACCTTTTACACATCAACTGCAGGTGAGGCATCCTCCTGGGTGAAAAGGATTTCAGTTGCATGGCTGCCTTTTTGTTTGAGATTACTGTTTAACTCTTTAACAATCCGGTGTATTTAAGTGGACAGCAGAGTCTGCAGGGGATTGTGGGATCTCAGCAATGAGAACAGCACCGACACAGAGATGAAACTCAGAAGGAAATCCATCGTTTTCCTGTTCAGTCTATCAGGCAGTTTTGTGGATTACAGCCATCATTAACTTTTTAACCAGTAAAACGACAGCGACAGTACATTACCGAGGTGATTATACAGCTCCAACATACACCGCCATTGATACTGGGGACATTCTAATGGATTTGAGTTTCTGCACAAACACGTGTAATTATGCAGCTACCCAAACCCAAATTCAGGGAAGAGATGAAGAAGATGATGAAATCTCCCTTCGTTTTGATATTGACTTTGGTTAAAAAACATTAAACTGAAACTTTCTTCCCAGACTGAGTAAATGCCAACCTGTGGTCTCACTCAGAACGGCCTATTCTATTACGGCTAAGATGGATTCCACTTGTGAAAATGAAACGTTCTTGGAATACATTTTTCAAACTGTCGGCGATGTTTGAGACTTGCTCATTTCTCAGGGGGTAACAGTCCTGATGGTAGTTACCCTCCATCCAGTCAAATTGTTCTCCCGGTTTTACCTGCCAGGGGCTAACACCACAACAGCCTCTTCTTGTTCACCAGCATCTCCACTTTAATCTTTGAGCAGTAGTCCAGCCTCACCTCCATTTCCCAGATGGATGGGAATGCCAACTTCTGATACCATTCTCACCGTGACCTTCTGAGAGTGTTTGTTGTGGTTCAGCAGGAACACAATAACTTCTGATCGTTTCGCTCAGAAAAAGGTGAACTGAAGGTACCCAGATACAGATCCAAGGCTCAGTCTGTCTAGAAAGGACAAAGTTAAAAATCACACAATACCAGGTTGTAGTCCAACAGGTTTATTTGGAAACACGAGCTTTCGGAGCACTGTTCCTTCATCAGGTGGTTGTGGAGGAAAAGATCATGATCGCAGAATTTATAGCTGAAGGAGGCCAGTGTCATGGCGATGTGATACATGAAACAATTTTAGATTGAACCTTTCAACTTTTAGAATGGGATTTGCTGGCTTCTGTTCTTTGATACGTAAACCCCAGAACTTCTTTTAAATTACATTCTCAAGATAGCTCACCTTTTCTAACAATAGGTGTGAAGTCTGTCTGTGTCCCAGTGCCATGTCAGACTGAGGAGCCATCCGCATACACAGGATCTGCTCAGATGAGGAGGAATGTGACGAGCACTTGAAAGTGCTCAAGGATGTCGTCATGAGAACAGGGTACGATGCTCAACTCATCGACTGCCAGTTCTGACATGCCACAGCGAGTAACCTTAGTGACCTCAAGAGACAGACATGACGCTATGACAATGAATGATTTACAGCGCACAACAATCACCAGACAGGGGTGTTCCCTCCCAGTCAGGGAACACTTCAGCAGGCAGGGACATGTGGTCTCGGATCTTCGGATGACCATCCTCCAAGGCAGACTTCAGGACAAGCAACAACACAAAGTGGCCGAGCAGAGGCTGATAGCCAAGTTCGGTCCCCATGGGGATGGCCTCAACTGGGACCTTAGGTTCATCTCTCACTACAGGTGACCCCACTGCACCACACAGACACAGACACACACACAGACAGACACACACACACACACAGGCACACACACACAGACACAGACACAGACACAGACACACACACACAGACACAAACACACACAGACACACAGACACACAAACACACACACACAGACACACACACACACACATAGACACACACACAGACACACAGACACACACACACACAGACACACACACACACAGGCACACACACACAGATACACACACACACACATACAGACACACACACACACAGACACAGACACACACACACACACACACACACAGACACACGCACAAACACACCACTCCCTCTCATCTCAAATGCACACGCAAAGCCCCCGCCCTCTCACCCACACACACCATCTCACAGACGGATACTCCATCACACTCACACAGACACTTAACCAAGCCTACACACACACTCTTCCACGTGCACTCACATCCACATGCACACACTCACATGCACACTCACTCTGTTGCTCCGACACGCACACACATAGAAGTTTATGGGGTGAGTATGTTTTTACAGAATTACATTTTATTTTGCTCAAAACCTGCATGAATCCATGTAAAACTATGCAGAGGGTTTGTCAGTCTGACATGGCATTGGGACACAGACAGACTTCACACCTATTGTTAGAAACGCTGAGCTATCTGGAGAATGTAATTTAAAAGATGTTCTGGGGTTTACTTATCAAAGAATCGGCAAATCCTGTTCTAAAAGTTGAAAGCTTTAATGTAAAATTGTTTAGTGTATCACATCTCCACGACACTGGACTCCTTTGGCTATAAATTCTGTGATCATGATCTTATCCTCCACAACCACCTGATGAAGGAGCAGCGCTCTGAAAACTAGTGCTTCCAAATAAACCTGTTGGACTCTAACCTGGTGTTGTGTGATTTTTAACTTTGTCCACCCCAGTCCTACACCGGTAACTCCAAGGCATGTCTCGAAAGGAGAAGAGCACACACCTGCTCAAAGGAACATGGAGACAAATTCCAACAGAGGAAGAAGTCAATCAGCTCAGTGTGTTTGTACTGATGCACGAAAGGTCTGCAGCTCCATTCACACTTTACACAGCTCCTCTCTTCTATTCCATTTGTGTCTCATTCCCAACTAAAGCCAACCCAGTTTCTCTGGTCAGTGTAATAGGTCAGTCTCAGATTCGGACAGTGGAGTTCTCTTTGTTGGGCAGAGCAGTGGCATGATCACCATCTGCTACATCGGACACTGTTACCTCTGTAAAGGTTTTCCAGATTGACTGGGACCATGTGACAGTCGAAGGGAGGGTCCGGACCAGTATAACTGGTGACATGGCAGCAGTTTGACCCCACAAAACATTGTGAGTCATCTTCATCCCACTTCATGTTCCCCACCTCTCTATTTCCCCCTCCCCGTATTGGTCGATAAATGGATGGTACAGTCTGTGGAGAGATCATTAGCCTCACTGGGATTCGGAATGTGAAGGCAATGGCCCTGAGAGATATTCCTGTCTTTTCCAGAGGATCCTCAGGCTTCATTGTTCCCATTGATATAAAGTTAATTTAAGTTACATTTTTCAGCACTCGACAATCCTCACTAATTCTCCTATTGCTGCTTCTGAAACCTCCCGGAATCACAAGGACATGCACATTTACAAAGTGGATCAATACCCAGAGTTCGATATTGTCACTTATCTTGTGAAATACAAGAGATTGTTTGGACGTTTCAGGACTGGAGGGACATAGGTCAATTTTACTCCAAACAGACAATGGGTTTGAAGTTGAGCAGAGATTGATGGATGTGATTGAGAAGATGCTGAATGATCTATTACACTGACAGAGACGTTCTCTTTGATTTGAGTCTGCAGACTGTCCAGATTTTGATCAAAGATCTTGCTTGGGATTGATGGAGATGATTAGGAGATGGGTAGATTGGGACTGACTTCCAGAGTTGTCCTCCCCCTGGTCAGGATGGGCTCAGTCTAGCTGTTCCTCATGGGGACAGTCTCACTGGTCACTCTATGTGTAGTGTGACTGTCCCCTGCCCCTTCACCC
Organism: Chiloscyllium punctatum; assembly: GCF_047496795.1. Taxonomy (NCBI): domain Eukaryota; kingdom Metazoa; phylum Chordata; class Chondrichthyes; order Orectolobiformes; family Hemiscylliidae; genus Chiloscyllium; species Chiloscyllium punctatum. Next base: position 27,445,938 of record NC_092767.1, read on the forward strand.
AGCTCTGGGACCCTGTCTCTCTCGCCCCCCTGTTGCTATTGTTAGAAACAAAATCAATAAAATTTAGACGAGACCACCAACACTGGAAACAAGACAATTTATTCTACGATCATATAAGAAAGGGCATCAATTGCAGACGCAAATGAGCAATGAACATTCAAACTAGTACACAGTTATACTTTTGAGCTGCGTGAGGTCACATCTCCCGACTCTTACATTACCCAATCTTTCTTATTGTATTCTACCACTACCCAGCTGTGCTCCGCCCTTATTGCCCCCTTTTCTCCAAGTTGGCAACCTTTCCCTCTGTAAGTGCTGATATGAGGCTAAACTTGTATCTTGATGTTCTTTTAATTTGCTTGTAACATTTTCCATTGTTCATAGGTACATTCCATTCTTGAACATACGTTTTAACAATGTATCTTTTCATGCTTGGTTTATGTGTTTCAGCTGTCTCAGCTATTTTGCTGAGACTATTATTTAAAAGAATTATTTGCTTTAATAATTCTGCACTAAAGTTAGTATTTAATTATCCACAATTATTCATTAAAGATAAAGATACGTTTCCCTAATGCTTGCCTAGCTGATATTTTTCCCTGTACCCCTTGTCCGCACATACACACTCTGGTGCAGAGGTTCACAATCTTGTCATTTCTGTCCTTCTAAATCTGTCTTTTTTCAAACTCCAGGAGTAATCTGCTCCTCTCTCTTTCTTGCGCTTGTGCTATTGTCATGACCATTATTAATTGTTGTCCTCCCAAAGACATTACCAGCTTAGTCATTATCCACTTTAACACATTCAACCCTATCAATAGACCTACTATTATTAGTAATACATAAATGCCTAAATTAACTCACCATTTACCCAACCAGTCAGTGTCCAGTTACCCATCCCCATCCTTCACCTTTTCGGAGTTCATCCCCAATTTCTCTTATATTGCTTATCTTTTTCTTTACTATTTCTGCCTTATCTTCCACTATGGAAGAGGTGTCTGGGATGAAAGTGCAGCATTCCTCACCAATCAGAACACAGGTTCCCCCTTTTTCGACCAAGAGATAATCTAAAGCCATTCGATTCTGTAAAGCTGTTAGTCTTGTGGCAATTATTTCAGTGGTTATGGCCGATATTTGGGACTGAGTTTCTCCCATTGCGTCGGTGGTATCATTAATTAAATTTTCAAGGGAAGCCGCCAGTTTCTGTATTTCTACCCCTGTCCTTGTAGTGCCATAGTTTGGGAATAGTGTCCACAACAGACGGTCTCCTTCAGAGACCTCTCGGGTCTTACGTCTCATCCCCCCTTCCTTTCTCAGGTTGGGCTCATGTTTTCCTATTCGGAGGTGAGGGACATATAAGTGAGGTAACAGCAGCCACTCCAGCCTTTCTGGTCTTGAGGCAGTGTTTCATCAACTTCATAACATGCATGTATTTCTACACATTCGGTCACGCAAACATATTTTTCCCCGGGAATAAATGGATAGGCCTTCAGGCCGCATACCCAATATGTTCTGTTTAATATTCGGGGAGTGGTCGTGGTTGTAGCTTGGCTGGTGTAGACAAAAGATGATCTTCCTAACTGGAAGGGTACGGTGTCATTCTGATTACAGAAACAGGTGGTATTCACTGCTCCTTTTGGTGGGGAAATTCTAAGGCCATCGATAACAGCCTGAGTTTTCGGGGGCCGGCCTTGGGAACCATCCCACAAAGTTATATTTTCTCTTTTCAGATTTCCACTTTGTATTACTTGTGCCCAAGTCAAATTGTTGTACATCGTATCCTTCTTTTTTCGTGAGCGGTATTACCGAGGTGGGGATTCCGGATTCGCCATGGTGTGGAATTTCTGCACATACCCAACTGTCGGCAAGTCCCTCTTGTTTAGCATAATTTTGGCATAGTGTAGTGAAGTGATTTTTTTCACTTCCTTGAACAGTTAATACTATTAACATTACAATGCTATATCAGTATTCACCCATCTCTGAACCCTGCCTCCCGCCCTATCTTAATCTTTTAGGCGCCAGGGAAAAGTGAGTTCACACAACCCTTACAATCAATAACTATATATATATATAATCAAACGTTAAAAAGAGTGAAAGAGTCTTTTATCCCAGTTCATTCCTTCTTTCTCAGCTTAACTTTCAGAGGGTTGTCTGTAGGATGAGCGTACCACTCCACCAATGGGGCGTTCACAGGACCTTTGATGCGAGTGTGATGACTCCACCCTTTCTCAACAGTCCGGATAGCTGTCTCAGTCGTCAGGAGGGTTGGGAATGGTCTCTCCCAGCTCGGGCTGAGTTTGGTATCTTCCCAGGCCTTGATCAGGACCCAATCACCCGGCTGTATACGGTGTGCTGCAAATTCGAGCGGCAGTGTTTGTACCAACAAGCCTTTATTCCTAAGAATAGATAATGAATAGCCAAGTGCTACAATATAATTTTTCAAAAACTTGTCATTAAATTCAGCTGTAGGCACCTCTCCTTTCCCTCCTAGGAATGGTAGCCCAAACATCATTTCATAAGGAGAAAGGCCGATATCGTCCGAATGTGTAATAGTACAATAGGTAAACATTTGGTCCATGGTAATCGAGTCTCTCGGACTAGTTTAGATAATTGCTTCTTTATGGTCTGATTCATTTGTTCCACCGGTCCAGAGGAGGGTGGGTGCCAAGGGGTGTGGAACTCCCAAGAGATCTCTAATCTTGCCATTACATCTTGCAAGATATTGGAAGTGAAATAGCTCCCTTGGTCTGAGTCTGTACTTTCCACTATTCCATATCATGGGATGATATGTTCGAGGAGGGTTTTCACCACTCCTTTTGAGGTGGCTGATGGGAAAGCTTCCATCCACCCGGTTAAATGTTCTACTAGCACTAACAGGTACTTCTGTTTTCCCATCGGGATAGTTCGGTATAGTCCACCTGTATACTTTGGAAGGGTCTCACTCCTGGGTTTCTTCCTCCTTTAAGCCCTTCCTTTACTATTTTCTTATTGATCTTTTGACAAGTTATACATCCTGCACATATCTGTTTCGCCAATATATATATTCCCTTACATCCATATTTTCTTAATACTGTGTCACACATGGCTTGGGAACCCCAGTGACTACCCTGGTGTAAGGTGGCTAAGATGTTTCTCATGACTGGTTTACTCAGTAATTCCCTCCCATCCGGGAGGATCCACTTTCCTTCAGTTGTCTTAGTGGCTCCTATTTCTTGGAACTCTTTTTCCTCTTCTCCTGTGTATATGGGGTTCCCGGGAGAAGAGTCAATTAAGGGTGTAAGAATCTGTATCCTTGTTACTGTATGGTTCATAGCTGCCTCTTTGGCTGCCTCATCTGTTAGCCAGTTTCCCTTTGTTTCTAGAGTGTTCCCCTTCTGGTGTCCAGGTTCATGGACTATAGCTATTTCCTGGGGTAATTTCAAACTTTTCAATCCTTGTCCTATTAACTCTTCATGTACTAACTCCTTTCCCTGACTATTGATTAGTCCCCGTTCTTGCCATATCTTTCCGAAGGTATGGACTACCCCATAGACACACTTGGAGTCAGTGTAAATTATCCCATCCCGTTTCTCTAAGTTTCTCTAAGCTGGGTTTAATGTGTACAATTCACAGGTCTGGGCTGACCATGTGTTAGGCAGACAGTCAGCCTCCACTGTTTGGTTTTTGTTACCGTCCACTACGGCATATCCATTGTGTCTTTTTCCTTCCACTCCTCTCGATGATCCATCTATAAACAATCTATCCCTGTCATGGAGAGGGAGATCTCTCAGGTCCTGTCTAATTTTGGTTTGATATTCGATGATATCTAAACAGTCGTGCTCTAATTCTCGTTTGTCTAGAGGTTCTCCCTTCCAAAGAAAGGTAGCTAGGTTTAGACAGGTGTCTGTTGCTAACACGAGGTCATCTTTCTCCATCAGGATGGCCTCGTATTTTAGAATTCGTGAATCTGTCAACCATCTTCCTGCTTTTTGGTTTAACACAGTTCTGACTTGATGGGGCGTGCTAACTACTAGCGCTCCTCCGAAAGTAAGTTTCCAGCTTTCTTCTCCCAATATGGCCGTTGCTGCAACTGCCTGTAGACATCCAGGATTTTGGACAGGAAGGCTATGGGCTGTTTCTTCCCCCCTCCTTTCTGGGTTAACACTCCTAAGGCTGCTCCATCGTTTACTGTCACAAAAAGGTGATATGGTTTCTCGAGGGAAGGAAGGGCCAATACTGGTGCTTGTGCTAGACTATGCTTCAACTCACGTAACCTTTTCCTCTTCTGTCCAGTACAGTCCTTCGTGTTCTGATTCTGTCAGTTTGGAATATAACCTCTTCATTTTCTGGACAGAGGCTTCTATCCATAATCTACAATAACCCATCAGCCCAAGGAACTTTTGTAATTCCCGTTTGGTGTTCGGGAGAGGCAGTTCTACTATCCCTGGGATTCTTTCGGGGTTAATGCGTCTAGTTCCCTCGCTAATAAAGTGTCCTAAGTATTTCATCTCTTTTTCTGCATATTGCAATTTATTCCTAGATACTCTTAAACCCCATCGCTCTAGGGAATTCAACAATCCATTGGTGGCCGAACTTACATCATTTCTCTTTTGTCCTGACACAAGTAGATCATCTACATATTGCATCAGTGACGTCTCCCGGGGCACTTTATATTGTTCTAGGACTTGTTCCAGTACTTGCCCGAATAAGTGAGGTGATTCTGTGAATCCCTGGGGAAGTACCGTCCATCGGAACTGTTGCTTTCTGCCAGTGTATGGATTTTCCCATTCAAAAGCGAACATGTCGCGGCTCTCTGGGGCTAAAGGACAAGCCCAGAATGCATCTTTTAAATCTATTACACTAAACCAGCGGTGGTTACACAGTATCTTACTAAAAAGGGTGTATGGTTTGGGCACCACTGGGTGCTGTGTCCGGACCAGTCGGTTCACTAATCTGAGATCTTGTACCAGTCGGTAAGTTCCATCTGGTTTCCGGACGGGTAATATTGGGGTATTAAAGGGTGACAGGCATGGTTCTAATAGCCCTTCTTTTACGAGAGAGTCTATTACCGGTTGTAAACCCTTGCGTCCCTCTAATGAAACCAGATATTGTTTAAGCCTGACTGTTTTATTTTCTTGGGACAGTGTAATTACGATGGGGTTAACGTTGAAATGACTCGTGTTCCCGGTTCTCGCCCACACGTAGGGTTTATCTGTTCTTCATCACTGGTCGTTAGTTTATTTATTGTTACAGTTATTGAACTATTCTCTACTCCAACCTTCAAGTTTAACAAAATGATTAAATCCCTACCAAGTGATTGCATCCAACATCAGGAATATATAATCGTTGTCCTGTCACTTCTTCAGTATTTCCCCTTGTTAGGGTCGGCTCAAAAATGGGCACAAAGAATCCTTCACCTTTTACTCCAGAAACTCTGAGACTCTTATTAGTTAATTTAACACTGTTAGGTCTAAAACTTAGGGATGACCGAGCTGCTCCCGTATCCACCACAAACACTGTCTCCTCTCCTTCAGGTCCCACCTTTAGATTTATCAAGGGTTCCCGGTGGGTCTCAGGAGGAAGGAACCCCCTGACTCCCCTATTCCTCATCAAAACTCATCAATAATACTGCTTCTCTTTGTCGTCCTAACTTTGGACATTGCCTTTTAAAATCTCCTGATTTTCCGCAGTAATAACATCCTGCCAGTTGCTTCCTTCCCCTACCATCTGTTCTCTGTCTCTCTTGTCCTCCCCTGTTGTTTTCTGATTCTAACTTTCTTGTCGTAATTTCCTCAACTGCTGCAACCATTATTTTAGCTTTCTGTTTTTGTTTCTGCTCTTCTCTTTTCACATCCACTTTCTGTGCCTCATGGAACAGTTCTTCCATCTGTCTTTCACTCCATCCATTTAATTTCTGTAACTTCTTTTGTATGTCCGGCCATGAGTTAGTCACAAACTGGACCTTTAAGAGTCCCTGTGCTACCGGATCATCTGGATTCATTCCCGAATATTTTCTAGTGGCTTCTTTTAGTCTCTGTAAAAAGGCTGACGGGGCTTCCTCCTTTTCCTGTCTTACTTCAAAGGCTTTTAAAAAAATCTGAGATTTAGGTGCTGCTTCTCTAATACCCAAAATAAATATTTCTCGAAAGTCTCTCATTTCTCCTCTATCATGGTCATCCATGCCCTGCCAACAGGGGTCCACATTGGGAAATTTGTTTTCTGCTGGTATTACTCCTTCACTCACCGGGTGTCTCTTTTCCCATTCCCTCAGGGCAGCTCTTCTGATCATACCCCTTTCTTCCCCTGAAAATATCGTCCCCAGAATGCTCATCAGTTCACCCCATGTGTACAAATTCAGCCCCAAGAATTGATCCAACTGTTCCGCCAATCCTACTGGGTCGTCAATCAAGCTTTTCATGTCTTTTTTAAAGAATCTAACTTCCCTGCTAGTTAGTGGTGCATGGACATATCTGATTTCACTGTTACCAATGGGTACTTCTCTAAGTGGATATATTTGTGCCGCTGCCCCACCTATGTCCCCCCTTCCCTCTTTTTCACTGCTGATCTAGACTTAATCGGACTTGGGGGAAGGTCTTCCTCCAGACCTTTTTCAAGTTCTTGTACTGGGGAAGGCGCTGTGGGAGAGGGGAAAGACAACAATGGACCATTACTGTCGTTGTCGTAAGGAGGGGGTAAACTTGACAAAGGATCCCAAAGGGAAACCTTCGTTTCCTCATCACCTTCTTCTGATTTTTTCAAAACAAGGATTTTCGGACTCCCTATCCAACAGGCGGCATAATCAGATTCTTTACAGGAGTATTTTTGTTTCTTATTTACATATATATTTAAATCTTGACATAGCCAATCTTCATCTGACCCACATTTAGGCCAAAATATACTTGGAGTTTTAATGCTTTCCTTCGTCCAGACAAAACAACAAAAGTTTATCATTTCTTTTTTATCCTTCCTTCGCGCCTGAGGATTGTACTTCCAATTACTTAACATTTTTCCTAAAGGATTGTCCATTGGGATGTGGTCCTTTGACGTCCTTCCAACGTCTCCTTCTAAACTTAAATCACTATTTTTATTCCCCATTTCAATGCTCGGCCGTTTCTTTCTGTAATTTAGTTAACCTTACTGAGGTTCGGTGTCACCTTCTTCCACACCCACTTCAGGGTCCTGACCTTCGCGTGGGGGATTTCCCCTCTTAACAGCCGCTCTAAGGCTGGGTGATCAAACCTTACTCGTCAGATTAATCTAGCCAATTAAACACTTTATTTTATATGTTGCCAATTTCCTGTACTTCTCGTACGTCCCCGACCACCACAGCAATACTTAAAGATCAATTTTCTTACCTTGGTTTGTGCACAAGAGTTACCTGGTCGAATCAGCGCGCCCCGTCCCACGGCATTACCTGGCAACCACTACCGTTGCCTGTGTACAAAGGAGTTACCCGACCGAACTCGCCGCGTGTCAGCACACCCTGTCCCGCAGCAACTCCCCAGATATATCCAACTGGCAGCAGTAACTATCGCTGCCTACCCTGGTCGACCGGATTCTCCTAACCCGGTCGCCCAGAACCCAGGTTCCCCGGATCCCCGGATATATCCGACTGGCAGCAACTACCGCTGCCTACCCCGGTCACCCGGATAAGTCTTTTAAGACCTTTCTTACCCAGGTCTGGTGCACACAAGAGTCACTTGACCAAACCCGCTGCGTCTGCCTGTTTTGTTTCCAGGGTCTCTCAGTCCGGATCACGCTCGCCCGAGCCGCCGTGGCAAGGAGGGAAACTAGAGACTACCGAAATCAGCGAGGTGCACCTTCTCCGTTTTTCCAAAAATGCCGAGCAACCGGAGCTTGGGATCCCGGACGAACCCCCAAATCTGTTAGAAACAAAATCAATAAAATTTAGACGAGACCACCAACACTGGAAACAAGACAAGTTATTCTATGATCTTATAAGAAAGGGCAACAATTATAGAAGCAAATGAGCAATGAACATTCAAACTAGTACACAGTTATACTTTTGAGCTGCGTGAGGTCACCTCTCCCGACTCTTACATTACTCAATCTTTCTTATTGTATTCTATCACTACCCAGCTGTGCTCCGCCCTTATTGCCCCCTTTTCTCCAAGTTGGCAACCTTTCCCTCTGTAAGTGCTGATATGAGGCTAAACTTGTATCTTGATGTTCTTTTATTTTGCTTGCATCATCTTCCATTGTTCATAGGTACATTCCATTCTTGAACATACGTTTTAACAATGTATCTTTTCATGCTTGGTTAATGTGTTTCAGCTATCTCAGCTATTTTGCTGAGACTATTATTTAAAAGAATTATTTGCTTTAGTATTAATTATCCACAATTATTCATTAAAGATAAAGATACGTTTCCCTAATGCTTGTCTTTTCTATACCTGCAAAAACAACACACTTCCCCATTTCTTACACTATGGTGACCATCTCGTTAGCTGTCGCCTTGCTGCTCACGTTGAGGGACAGATTGTCGCTGGTAATGAGGCTGGATATCCCCCACTCCCCTCCCTGCGGTGGCTGTGGTTTCCTCAGTCCCAGGGGACCCAGACTCTCTGCTCTCCAACCACAGTCTCCCCTCCCCCCATTGGCCACACCCTCTGATGGAGTGGTCAGGATAGGGACAGTCTCACCCTCGTCACACTCCCAGTCACAATGGTTACCATGGACACGCTTCACTGTCTGTGCTCCAGAACGTTTGATTGGTCAATTTGCACTAAGCCTCCTTACCCACCATAGGTGCTAGTTTACCACCCCATCTCCACGACGGGCACATCCTCACTGCCCCCAGTACACACTGACGTATCAGGCACATTGATGGTGGGTGATGGGCCCAGTCTCACTGGCCCCGAATTCTCCAGTCTCACTGTTCACTGGCTCTGCTCTGACCCCGGGAACAGTGGGCAGTGCCTCACCAATGGGAACACGGCATTGCCCACAAAGGGCTCTCTCCCCCACTCTTGGTGACTGATGGAAGAAGCTGTTCCTGTGGATGGAGCTGAAGGTTCGGTGTGTGGGGGTGGGTCCATTGGGGCTGAGATGAGTCGTACTGGAGCAAGGGAAGGTAAGGGGCCTATTGGTGCAGAGGGAAAGGTCGGCTGGGGTACCCCCTGACTGAGTGTGGACATGGGAACTGGCTGCATGTGTCAGTTCAGAACTGGGTGCTCCAGTGGCTGTGGGGAAGCTGCTGCTGGTCACATTCGCTGTAGACAGAGGAAACACTGATCAATTCTAGGGAAAGAAAATGAAGTTAAATCAAACATTGCAGACAGTGAGAGCAGACAGCGTCCCAATTCATGCCTGATCCCCAACAAAACTTATTAAAATAATCCCTTTCTCAGAATTAAACTGAACAACTGATCCAACACTCACTGTGGTTTGTGGAAGAGAATTCCAAACCTCTCCCACCCTTTGTGTGTCAAAGTGCTTCCCAACATCTCTCCTGAACGCTCTGACCCTAATTTTTAGACTCTGCTCCCTTGTTCTCAAACCCCCAACCAGTGGAAATAGCTTCTCTTCATCTGCTCTGATTAACATCCTGTTAATATCTCAAGGACTTTGATCAGGTGGGGACCCTTCCCTCTTCAGACAATCCCCTCATTCCAGGGATTAGTCCAGTAAAACTTCTCAGAACTGTTTCCATTACATTCACATCCCTCTGTGACGTAAAACTTCTGTAATTCCAGCACTGGGATCTTGCTGTGCATTAAAACAGTCAGCCACAGGCCAGTCAGACCACCCAGGCTCATTTACCTCTGTCCCAGGGAGGGGGGGCTCAGCACAATATTGGGGGCAGCAAAACATTTGCAGGGGCTCATATGGTGTAAAGTGAATAATTGGGGTAGGACATACATTGGGAGGGGAATGAAAATGGGGGCAAAATGTTTCTGGGAAATGCAAAGTGGTTTGGACATTTTCAGGTCTGAAAGAAAGAAAAAGAGGGAGAAAGGGAGGGTGAGAGAAAAAGAGAGAGAGATAGAGAGAGTGGGGATGGGGTAAAAGGGACAGAGAGAGAGAGAAGGACAGAGAGACAGAAGGAGGACAAAGGCAGGACAGAGAGAAAGAGGGACAGAGAGAAAGACAGACAGAGAGATAGAAAACTTTCTCCTAACTACCACTTGCCTTCTTGCTCCCCCCTCTTGAATGGCATTATGTATCACTATGCCGTGGTCAGCTGGCTTATCCTCTCTGCAGCTCTGTTCCTCATCCACACAGGAAGCAAGTACCTTGTACCTGTTGGACAAGGACAAAAGCTGAGGCTCCTCGACCTGGATCCCTCTACCAGCCTCACTTTCAAACACACTATGCTGTCCCTGGCCTCTGACAGAATTTATACTCCTTAATCTACCAGGTGTGACTGCCTGGTGAAACACAGCATCCAGGGACTTCTTTTTTTTAATTTAAAAAATATACTTTATTCATGAAATTATTTGGATCTCTATACAATTGGTCATGCCATTCTTATGCACACATTACATTGCTTTACATACAGACATCGAAATTTATTTTTCAAAGATACAAGTCTGTACATTTACTATCCAGCTCTTCTGCTGAGGCGTCAGAGGAGCCCAAATGACTGGGTGGGCCCCCTGTTCTTCTAATAAGGCAGGCAGATGTTACACGGTGGTCTTTCCCCACCACGTCTTGGCGGGCAGCTGCCCCATGCTTCAGCATGTCCATCAACACGTAGTCCTGGGCCTTGGAATGTGCCAGTCTGCAACACTGAGGGTCAACTCCTTCAGCTGGAAGATCAAGAGTTTTCAGACAGACCAAAGAGTTGATGATCTTCCAGGCACAGTTGATGTTCATCTTGGTGTGCATCCCATGGAACAAACCGTAGAGCATGGAGTCCCACGTCACGGCACTGCTTGGGACAAACCTCGACAAACATCACTGCATTCCTCTCCAGACTTCTTCTGCGTAGACACATTCCAGAAGGAGGTGTGTGACAGTCTTGTCCCCCCCCGCCCCCCCCGCAGCCACTTCGAGGACAGCGTGCGGTGCGGCTGAGAGTCCGGGCGTGCATAAAGGATCTCACAGGCAGAGCCCTTCTCACCACCAGCCAAGCCATGTCTTGGTGCTTGTTGGAAAGTTCTGGCAATGAGGCATTCTGCCAAATGACTTTGACAATCTGCTCAGGGAACCGTTCGATAGGATCCTCCCTGTTCTTTTCTCAAAGTGTCTCAAGGAGACTACATGCTGACCACTTCCTGATGGACTTGTGGTCAAAGGTGTTTTTCTTCATAAACTTCACCAGGCCTATCCTTCACAAGACTGGAGACAAGTAGAACCTCAGTACATAGTGACACTTGGTGTTTGCATACCAGGGATCCACGTACAGCTTGATGCAGCCATGCACGAAGGTGGCCATCAGGGTGAGGGTGGCATTGGGTGTGTTTTTTCCCCCGTTGCCCAGATCTTTATACATCGAGTCCCTTCGGACCCGGTCCATCTTTGATCTTCATATAAATTGGAAGATTGGGTGACTGCAGTGGCACAAGTTCTGGGAATAGACCAGACCTGTGCCACATATAACAGCAATGACAGTGCCTCACGCCTGATGACCAGGTTTCACTGACAGCCACAACACAGATGGATGCCAGGCCACGCTCCCTGGCCGGGGAATGGCATCGAGCCTGACGAACAGAATGTGCAGGGTGCGGGGAAGGCCAAGCACTCCGACGCCAGAGGGCTCATCCAGGGACCTCTCCTCCCACTGGATAGGCCACAGTGTTTGAAGCTCAGATTCCAGCTCATCAACGGTGGCACAGTGGTTAGCACTTCTGCCTCACAGCGCCAGAGACCCGGGTTCAATTCCCGCCTCAGTCGACTAACTGTGTGGAGTTTGCACGTCCTCCCCGTGTCTGCGTGGGTTTCCTCCGGGTGCTGCAGTTTCCTCCCACAGTCCAAAGATGTGCAGGTCAGGTGAATTGGCCATGCTAAAATGCCCGTAGTGTTTGGTTAGGGGTATGGGTGGGTTGTGCTTCGGCGGGGCGGTGTGGACCTGTTGGGCTGAAGGGCCTGTTTCCACACTGTAAGTAATCTAATCTAATCTAATCTAACTCTGAGCCGGAGTACTTCCAGCAAACAACACTTGCTGCAAATGTGATGACTGCAGCTCGCATTGGGATCAGCCAGTTCCCGCAGCACACAGCTACAGTACATCACCTGCCCTGCCATCTCTACTGAGTTAATTAACTTATTAGTTAGTTTATCCCTGGTTAGTCAATCTAGTTCATTTTGGAGAGTCTTTTATTTCATATTTCAGATGCATTTTCTATTAGCCAATCAGACCACAGTTATCCTGTGACGCTACCTTTTCAGTTTGCTTTCAGTTACTCCCTGTGTTTCCCCGCAGTCAGTTAGTTATTTACTTTCAGCTGTACGTTACCCTCCACCCCTGAAAACAAGGCTGTGAATCCCCATGGTCAATTAGTTATATACTGACAGCTCTGCTCCACCCTCTGACCCTGAAAACAAGGCCGTGAATCCCCACGGTCAGTTAGTTATATACTTACAGCTCTGCTCCACACTCTGACCCTGAAAACAAGGCCGTGAATCCCCACGGTCAGTTAGTTATATACTGACAGCTCTGCTCCACCCTCCACCCCTGAAAACAAGGCCGTGAATCCCCACGGTCAGTTAGTTATATACTTACAGCTCTGCTCCACCCTCCACCCCTGAAAACAAGGCCGTGAATCCCCACGGTCAGTTAGTTATATACTGACAGCTCTGCTCCACCCTCCACCCCTGAAAACAAGGCCGTGAATCCCCACGGTCAGTTAGTTATATACTTACAGCTCTGCTCCACCCTCCACCCCTGAAAACAAGGCCGTGAATCCCCACGGTCAGTTAGTTATATACTTACAGCTCTGCTCCACCCTCTGACCCGGAAAACAAGGCCGTGAATCCCCGTGGTCAGTTCGTTATATACTTACAACTCTGCTCCACCCTCCTTCCCTGAAAACAAGGCCGTGAATCCCCATGGTCAGTTAGTTATATACTTACAGCTCTGCTCCACCCTCCACCCCTGAAAACAAGGCCGTGAATCCCCACAGTCATTTAGTAATATACTTACAGCTCTGCTCCACCCTCTGACCCTGAAAACAAGGCCGTGAATCCCCACGGTCAGTTAGTTATATACTTACAGCTCTGCTCCACCCTCTGTCCCTGAAAACAAGGCTGTGAATCCCCACGGTCAGTTAGTTATATACTGACAGCTCTGCTCCACCCTCCACCCCTGAAAACAAGGCCGTGAATCCCTGCGGTCAGTTAGTTATATACTTACAACCCTGCTCCACCCTATGACCCTGAAAACAAGGCCGTGAATCCCCACGGTCAGTTAGTTATATACTTACAGCTCTGCTCCACCCTCCACCCCTGAAAACAAGGCCGTGAATCCCCACGGTCAGTTAGTTATATACTTACAGCTCTGCTCCACCCTCCACCCCTGAAAACAAGGCCGTGAATCCCCACGGTCAGTTAGTTATATACTGACAGCTCTGCTCCACCCTCTGACCCTGAAAACAAGGCCGTGAATCCCCACGGTCAGTTAGTTATATACTTACAGCTCTGCTCCACCCTCCACCCCTGAAAACAAGGCCGTGAATCCCCACGGTCAGTTAGTTATATACTGACAGCTCTGCTCCACCCTCTGACCCTGAAAACAAGGCCGTGAATCCCCACGGTCAGTTAGTTATATACTTACAGCTCTGCTCCACCCTCTGACCCTGAAAACAAGGCCGTGAATCCCGCGGTCAGTTAGTTATATACTTACAGCTCTGCTCCACCCTCCACCCCTGAAAACAAGGCCGTGAATCCCCACGGTCAGTTAGTTATATACTGACAGCTCTGCTCCACCCTCTGACCCTGAAAACAAGGCCGTGAATCCCCACGGTCAGTTAGTTATATACTTACAGCTCTGCTCCACCCTCTGACCCTGAAAACAAGGCCGTGAATCCCGCGGTCAGTTAGTTATATACTTACAGCTCTGCTCCACCCTCTGAACCTGAAAACAAGGCCGTGAATCCCCACGGTCAGTTAGTTATATACTTACAGCTCTGCTCCACCCTCTGACCCTGAAAACAAGGCCGTGAATCCCCACGGTCAGTTAGTTATATACTTACAGCTCTGCTCCACCCTCTTTCCCTGAAAACAAGGCCGTGAATCCCCACGGTCAGTTAGTTATATATTTACAACTCTGCTCCACCCTCCTTCCCTGAAAACAAGGCCGTGAATCCCTGCGGTCAGTTAGTTATATACTTACAACTCTGCTCCACCCTATGACCCTGAAAACAAGGCCGGGAATCCCCGCGGTCAGTTAGTTATATACTTACAACTCTGCTCCACCCTCCACCCCTGAAAACAAGTAATAATAACACACTTCCCTATCCATATAATCTTCACCAGGACCTGTGCACTTCCATGTATCTGTGTAACCCCAAAACACCACCTTACCAATGCAACCATTCCAGATCACTCGTTTCTTTTATTGTTTCTTTTTCAATCGTCTCTCTGGGAATTTAGAATAGTGAGAATGGAGGTTCAGGCAGTTGAATGTTCCTCCTGCAGAATGTGGGAGGTAAGTGTCCCCACGAGTGTCCCTGCTGACTACATCTGCGGGAAGTGCACCCAACTCCAGCATCTCGGAAACCACGTCAGAGAACTGAGGCTGGAACTGGATGAACTTCGGATCATTCAGGAGGCAGTGGGACTTATTGAGAGGAGTTACAGGGAGGTAGCTGCACCTCAGGTACAAGAAGGAAGCAGATGGATTACTCTCAGGGGATGAAAAGGGACCAGGCAGACAGTGCAGGGAGCTCCTGTGGCCATTCCCCTCAATAACAAGTATAAAACTTTGGATACTGTTGGGGGGGGGGAACGACTTACCAAGGGTAAGCCATGGGGTACAGATCCCTGGCACAGAGTCTGTTCCTGTTGCTCAGAAGAGAAGCGGGGAGATGAGCAGAGTATTAGTCACTGGGGACTCCATAGCTAGGAGGATGGATTGGAGGTTCCAATGGAGAGACACTCACAGTTGGTGTGATGCCTCGCAGGTGCCAAGGTTTGGGATGTCTCGGATCATGTTTTTGGGATCCTTGAGGGGGAGAGGTATCAGCCCCCAAGGTGGTCCACATAAGCACTAACAATATCATTTGGAGAAAACAGGATGGTCTCCACCTGAACCAGAGGGGTACCAATATCCTGGGTGGGGGAGGAGGGCGGTGTGTGGAAATTTGCTAATGCTTGTTGGGAGGGTTTAAACTAATACAGCAGGGGATGGGACCCTGAACTGTAGTTCCACTGTCCAAGAGGTTGAGAATGGTGAGGTCAGAAATATGGTTTCAAGGTTGCAAGAGTGCATCGACATGCAAGAAGTGGTTTGAAGTGTGTCTACTTCAGTGCCAGGAGCATCCTGAATAAGGTGGGTGAACTTGCAGCATGGGTTGGTACCTGGGACTTCGATGTTATGGCCATTTCGGAGACATGGATAGAGCAGGGACAGGAATGGTTCGTGCACGTTCCGGGATTTAGATGGTTCAGTAAGAACAGAGAAGATGGTAAAAGAGTGGGAGATGTGGCATTGTTAGTCAAGGACAGTACTACGGTGGCAGAAGGTACATTTGAGGACTCGTCTACTAAGGTAGTATGGGCTGAGGTTAGAAACAGGAAAGGAGATGTCACCTTTTTGGGACTTTTCTACTGGCCTCCAAATAGTTCCAGAGATATAGAGGAAACGACAGCAGATTCTGGATAGGAGAGAGAGTAACAGGGTAGTTGTTATGGGGGCTTTAACTTTCCAAATATTGACTGGAAATACTATAGTTTGAGGACCTTAGATGGGTCAGTTTTTGTCCAATATGTGCAGAAGGTTTTCTTGACACAGTATGTAGACAGGCCAACAAGGGACTAGACCATATTGGATTTGGTACTGGGTAAGCAACCTAGCCATGTATTAGATTCAGAGGTTAGTGAGCATTTGGTGATAGTGCCCACATTTGGTTGTGTTTACTTTAGCAATGGAAAGGGTTAGGTATATACCATGGGGCAAGAGTTATAGCAGTGGTATAACTGTTGCAATTAGGACGCAATTAGGAAAGATTTAGGATGCATAGGATGGGAAAGGAAACTTCAGGGGATGGGCACAATTGAAATGTGGAACGGGATATAGAGAAGCTGCAGAGCTGGGCAGAAAGGTGGCAAATGAAGTTCAATGTAGCTAAGTGTGAAGTGATTCACTTTGGTAAGAGTAATAAAAAGATGGATTACTGGGCTAATGGTAGACTACTTGGTAGTGTGGAAGAGCAGAGGGATCTTGGTGTCCATGTACACAGATCTCTGAAAGTTGACACCCAGGTAAATAGTGCAGTGAAGAAGGCATATGGCGTACTGGCTTTTATTGGTAGAGGAATTGAGTTCCGGAGTCCTGAGGTCATGCTGCAGTTGTATAAGACTCTGGTGCGGCCGCATCTGGAATATTGTGTGCAGTTTTGGTCGCCATACTATAGGAAGGATGTGGAGGCACTGGAACGGGTGCAGAGGAAGTTTACCAGGATGTTGCCTGGTATGGTAGGAAAATCCTATGAGGAAAGGCTGAGGCACTTGGGGTTGTTTTCATTGGAGAAAAGAAGGTTTAGGGGTGATTTGATAGAGGTGTACAAGATGATTAGGGGGTTAGATAGGGTTGACAGTGAGAACCTTTTTCCACGTATGGAGTCAGCTATTACAAGGGGGCATAGCTTTAAATTAAGGGGGGGCTAGATATAGGACTGATGTTAGGGGTAGGTTCTTCACTCAGCGAGTCGTAAGTTCATGGAATGCCCTGCAGTAGCAGTAGTGGACTCTCCCTCTTTATGGGTATTTAAGCGGGCATTGGATAGGTATATGCAGGATAGTGGCTTAGTGTAGGTTAGGGGTGCTTTGATCGGCGCAACATCGAGGGCCGAAGGGCCTGTACTGCGCTGTAATGTTCTATGTTCTATGTTCTATGTAGCTACTGCGTGTCCTTGATAAGTATGTACCTGTCAGGCAGGGAGGAAGTGGTTGAGTAAGGAAGTCGCGGTCTACAAAAGAAGTTGAATCTCTTGTCAAGAGGAAGAAGAAGGTTCATGTTAGGATGAGATGTGAAGGCTCAGTTCGGGTGTTTGAGAGTTATCGGTTTGCCAGGAAAGACCGAAAGAAAGAGCTAAGAAGAGCCAGGAGGGGATGTGAAAAGTCATTGGCAGGTAGGATCAAGGAAAAACCTAAAGGTTTCTACAGGTATATCAAGAATAAAAGAATGACTAGAGTGAGTGTGGGGCCAAACAAGGACAGTAGTGGGAGGTTGTGCGTGGAGTCTGAGGAGATAGGAGAAGTGCTAACTGAATTCTTTTCAATGTACTTGCATTGGAAAATGACTACGTTATCTTGGAGAATACTGAGATGCAGGTGACTAGACTAGACAGGATTGAGGTTCACAAGGAGGTGTTGTTAGCAATTCTGGAAAGTGGGAAAATAAATAAGTCCCTTAGGCAGATGGTATTTATCCTCGGATTCTCTGGGAAGCCAGGGAGGAGATTGCAGAGCCATTGGCTTTGAACGTTATGTCGTCATTGTCGATAGGGATAGTGCCAGAAGACTGGAGGATAGCAAGTATTGTCCCCTTGTACAAGAAGGGGAGTAGAGACAACCCTGATAATTATCTCCCAGTGAGCCTTACTTCAGTTGTGGGTAAAGTGCTGGAAACGATTAGAAGAGATAGGATTTATAATTATCTCGAAAGGAATAGGTTGATTATGGATAGTCAACATGGTTTTGTGAAGGGTAGGTCATGCCACACAAACCTTATAGAGTTCTTTAAGAAAGTGACCAAACAGCTGGATGACGGTAAAGAGGTTGATCTGGTGCATATGGATTTCAGTTCGATAAGGTTCCCCACGTTAGGCTATTGCATAAAATACGGAGGTGTGGGATTGTCAGTGATTTAGCAGTTTGGATCAGACATTGGCCAGCTGAAAGAAGACAGGGGGTGGTGGTTGATGGGAAATGTTCACCCTAGAGTTCAGTTACTAGTGGGGTACTGCAAGGCCTGTTTTGGGGCCATTTCTGTTTGTCTTTTCTATAAATGAACTGGATGAGGGCGTAGAAGGAGGGGTTAGTAAATTTGCGGATGACACTAAGGTAGGTGGAGTTGTTGTGGTTCTGTTCGCCGAGCTGGGAATTTCTGGTGCAGACGTTTCATCCCCTGTCTAGGTGACATCCTCAGTGCTTGGGAGCCTCCTGTGAAGCACTTCTGTGATCTTTCCTCCGGTATTTGTCGTTGTTTGAATCTGCCGCTTCCGGTTGTCAGTTCCAGCTGTCCGCTGCAGTGGTCGGTATATAGGGTCCAGGTCAATGTGCTTATTGATTGAATCTGTGGATGAGTGCCAAGCCTCTAGGAAATCCCTGGCTGTTCTCTGTTTGGCTTGTCCTATAATAGTAGTGTTGTTCCAGTTGAATTCATGTTGCTTGTCCTCTGCTTGTGTGGATACTAAGGATAGCTGGTCGTGTCGTTTCGTGGCTAGTTGGTGTTTATGGATGCGGATCGTTAGCTGTCTACCTGTTTGTCCTATGTAGTGTTTTGTGCAGTCCTTGCATGGGATTTTATACACTACATTGGTTTTTCTCATGCTGGGTATCAGGTCCTTTGTCCTGGTGAGTTGTTGTCTGAGTGTGGCTGTTGGTTTGTGTGCTGTTATGAGTCCTAGTGGTCGCAGTCGTCTGGCTGTCAGTTCAGAAATGCTTTTGATGTATGGTAGTGTGGCTAGTCCTTTGGGTTGTGGCATGTCCTCTTTCCGTTGTCTTTCCCTTAGGCATCTGTTGATGAAATTGCGGGGGAATCAGTTTTTGGTGAATACACTGTATTGGTGTTCTTCTTCCTCTTTTTGCAGTTCTGATGTACTGCAGTGTGTTGTGGCCCTTTTGAACAGTGTCTTGATGCAACTTCTTTTGTGTGTGTTGGGGTGGTTGCTTTCGTAGTTCAGGAGTTAGTCTGTGTGTGTGGCTTTCCTGTATACCTTTGTGGTGAACTCTCCGTTAGGTGTTCTCTGTACCATCACATCTAGGAATGGGAGTTGGTTGTCCTTTTCTTCCTCTCTAGTGAATCGGATTCCTGTCAGTGTGGCGTTGATGATCCGATGTGTGTTCTCTATTTCTGTGTTTTTAATGATTACAAAGGTGTCATCCACATATCTGACCCAGAGTTTGGGTTGAATTTGTGGTACGACTGTTTGTTCTAACCCTTGCATTACCACTTCTGCTTTGAGTCCAGAGATGGGTGAGCCCATGGGTGTGCCGTTAATTTGTTCATATATTTGGTTGTTGAATGTGAAGTTTGTTGTGAGGCACAGGTCCAGTAGTTTGAGTATGCCGTCTTTGTTGATAGGTTCAACGTCCTGTTGTCTGTTCTGTGTGTCCAGCAGGTTGGCTATTGTTTCTCTGGCTCGTGTTTTGTCGATAGAGGTGATCAGTGCCATTACATCGAATGAGACCATGGTTTCTTTCTTGTTTATGTGTATATGTGTATATTTCTGGGACAACTGGGACAACACTACTATTTTAGGACAAGCCAAACAGAGAACAGCCAAGGAATTCCTAGAGGAATGGCACTCATCCGCAGATTCAATCAATAAGTACATCGACCTGGACCCAATGTACTAACCACTGCAACGGACAACTGGAACTGACAACCGGAAGCGGCAGATTGAAACCACTACAAATGCCGGAGGAAAGATCACAGAAGCGCTTCACAGGAGGCTCCCAAGCACTGAGGATGTCACCTAGACAGGGGACGAAACGTCTGCAACACAAATTCCCACTTCGGCGAACAGAACCACAACAACAAGCACCCGAGCTACAAATCTTCTCACAAACTTTGAGACGTGTAAGATAATCAGAGGGTTAGATAGAGTGGGCATCCTTATTTCCTTGAATGGTGATGGTTAACATAAGGGGACATAGCTTTAAATTGCGGGATGATAGATATAGGACAGATGTTAGGGGTAGTTTATTTACTCAGAATGTAGGGGGCATGGAACACACTGCCTGCAACAGTAGTAGACTCGCCAACTTTAAGGGCATTTAAATGTTCATTGGAAAAACATGGATGAAAATGGAATTGTGAAGGTGAGATGAGTTTCAGATTGATTTTACACTTCGGCACATCAAGGGCCAAAGGGCCTGTACTGCGCTGTAATATTCCATGTTCTATGTTCTATCCTATCCCCATTCCCTATCCCTGTATCCTCCTCCAGCCCCTTCACTGCAAACTGTGTCTGTAATATTCAGTTCACAAATAGGAGACTCATCACATGCACAAATATTGCTCATCAACAGACAAGTGTGCCTTTGTTTAATGCAGATGTCCCAGGATAGTCCACTCCACCATTCAATCATAGCTGATGGGCATTTCAACTCCACTAACCCACATTCTCCCCGTAGCCCTTAATTCCATGTGACATCAAGAATTTATCAATCTCTGCCTTGAAGACAATTAGCATCCTGGCCTCCACTGCATTCTGGCAATGAATTCCACAGGCCCACCACTCTCTGGCTGAAGAAATGTCTCCGCATTTCTGTTCTGAATTTACCCCCTCTAATTCTAAGGCTGTGTTCATGGGTCCTAGTTTCCTCACCTAACGAAAACAATTTCCTAGCGTCCACCCTCTCCAAGCCATGTGTTATCTTGTAAGTTTCTATTAGATCTCCCCTTAATCGTCTAAACTCCAATGAATACAATCCTAGGATCCTCAGCCGTTCCTCGTATGTTAGACCTACCATTCCAGGGATCATCCATGTGAATCTCCGCTGGACACACTCCAGCGCCAGTATGTCCTTCCTGAGGTGTGGGGACCAAAACTGGACACAGTACTCCAAATGGGGCCGAACCAGAGCTTTATAAAGTCTCAGTAGTACAATGGTGCTTTTATATTCCAAACCTCTTGAGATAAATGACAACATTGCATTCGCTTTCTTAATCACGGACTCAACCTGCACGTTTACCTTTAGAGAATCCTCGACTAGCACTCCCAGATCCCTTTGTACTTTGGCTTTACGAATTTTCTCATCGTTTAGAAAGTAGTCCATGCTTGTATTCTTTTTTCCAAAGTGCAAGACCTCGCATTTGCCCACATTGAATTCCATCAGCCATTTCCTGGACCACTCTCCCAAACTGTCTAGATCCTTCTGCAGCCTCCCCACTTCCTCAGTACTACCTGCCTGTCCACCTAACTTTGTATCATCGGCAAACTTCGCTAGAATGCCCCCAGTCCCTTCATCCAGATCATTAATATATAACGTGAACAGCTGTGGCCCCAACACTGAACCCTGCGGGACACCGCTCGTCACCAGCTGCCATTCTGAAAAAGATCGTTTTATCCCAACGCCCTGCCTTCTGTCAGACAGTCAATCCTCAATCCATGCCAGTAGCTCACCTCAAGCACCATGGGCCCTCACCTTGCTCAGCAGCCTCCCATGTGGCACCATATCAAAGGCCTTTTGGAAGTCTAGATAGACCACATCCACTGGAATTCCCTGGTCCAACCTACTTGTCACCTTTTCAAATAATTCCAACAGGTTTGTCAGGCACGACCTCCCCTTACTAAATCCATGTTGACTTGTTCTAATCCGACTCTGCTCATCCAAGAATTTAGAAACCTCATCCTTCATCCTTCATGATGGATTCTAGAGAAACCTCATCCTTAATGATGGATTTTTCAACAGAGAGAGGACATTTCCCTGTGTCTTCCCACTGAAGCTGGGCTGGAATGGAATTTCTGTCCAACAATGAATTGGCTGCTTGACTCCAGCTCCCTTTGCTGAAACAAGATACTTTAATATTGACAGTAACTGGCCATCCACGAGTTGGTGATGAGAAACCAGGCAGAAGTCATTCAGAATCTGACGGTAACTGTGTACCCTGTAAACAATAACAAAGTCATGACAGAGTATCTCATATTGTTATTTCTGTCACCATTTTCTTTCATTTTGATTGCTTTTGGACAACAGCTTTTGAAGATCCTGTCATTTACACCCTCAGCTTTTGTTCCTTCATTTATTGATTTCCCCTGCCCACCCTAGTCCTTGTACCATTTTGGTCATTCCGTCATTGAAGTCTCTCCTGCCCTCCACCCATCACCGACATTCCCTTCTGCTTTCCTTCCCACCTTTCTCCTGAGATCCAAGGAATAATGCAGGTGGTTCCTTCTCTCCCACTGTCAGTACATTATCACTCACAGGGATACACAGAGATCATCAAACCACAGGCTCAAATAGAGACTGTGTCCAGTCCCACTCCGATCTCACAGTCCAGTGACATATTTATATTCTAACATTCAAACAGATCAACAGAGAAATAAGTCATTTCCAATTCTCTGCACGCCAGTCTGTAGACAAATCCCAGGAGAAAGTGAGGACTGCAGATGCTGGAGATCAGAGCTTAAAAATGTGTTGCTGGAAAAGCGCAGCAGGTCAGGCAGCATCAAAGGAGAAGGAGAATCAACTTTTCGGGCATAAGCCCTTCTTCAGGAAACATTCCTTAAGAAGGGCTTATGCCCGAAACATCGATTCTCCTGCTCCTTTGATGCTGCCTGACCTGCTGCGCTTTTCCAGCAACATATTTTTAAGCTCTAGACAAATCCTAGCCTCCAAATCACAGCGACTATAAGATCAAAAAGGACTGCATTAATCTCTCAATAGTTACCCACATCAACCAACTGAATAGTATTTTGTGAAGGTTTATAATTGGAAAAGCTGTATTGTCCAGATGCTGTGAACATTAAATAAAAACAGAGACTGCTAGAAATACTCAGTCATTTTCTCTGATGAAAGGTCATTGACCAGAAACATTCATTGTGTTTCTCTCTCCACAGATGCTGTTTGATCTGCTGAGTATTTGCAGCACTTTCTGTTTTACATCATGTAGGTTCGCTCCATGTTCAGAATGCACACAAGTTATTTAATTAAAACAGATATTCGCATAGAGTTCAGGTTGTTTATGATTGATATACGACAGAAATCTATTTGTACTTTACAATATTAAAGATACAATTAGAAACACAAATGTGGAGATCAACATTAAATATATGAACAGAATCCATCAGACATACAAAGAATAACAGAGATCTGAGTGCTGAGTGGTCTCACTTCATGTACAATATCAAAGACTGGGAAACCAACTCGAAACATCACATTTACAGGCTGGAATGTCCAGAGATTGAATTATTCCCACTGTCAATTCGAATATCTCTAACTTTTGGATCAGGCTTATCCTTTTCCATAGCGATTTTAAAACTGATGGAATTGTGGTAAGTGTTTCCCCACTAATATCTCAGTGAATTGCCCTGCCTTATTCCCCAAGAGGACATTAAATTTTGCCCCTTCTCTCAGAGGGCCAGCTACATATCGATTGAGAAGGTTTTATTGAATAAATTTAACAGTCCTCCCATCCATTACCAGTCTATGTTTGGAAAGTTAAGATCTCTTTCTCTTATAACTTTATTATCCTTACAGCTATCAGCGACCTCCCTGCATATTTAGAACATAGACACGTGGTGGGTGGCCCGGTATCTCAGTGGTGAGCACTGCTCCCTCACAGCGCCAGAGACTCGGGTTCAATTCCCGCCTCAGGCGACTGTCTCTGTGGAGTTTGCACATTCTCCCCGTGTCTGTGTGTGTTTTCTCCGGGAGCTCCAGTTTCCTCCCACAGTCCAAAAATGTGCAGGGTAGGTGAATTGGCCAGGCTAAATTGCCCGTCGTGTTAGGTGAAGGGGTAAAGGTAGGGGAATGGGTCTGAGTAGGTTGTGCTTCGGCGGGTCGGTATGGACTTGTTGGGCTGAAGGGCCTGTTTCCACGCTGTAAGTAATCTCACCTAATCTAAAAAAAAGTGCATCACAGAACAGGCCCTTAGACCACGATGTTGTGCCCAGATTTAATCCTAATGTAAAATATAGTAACTTAACCTACGCACCCCTCAACCCACTGCTATCCATGTGCATGTCCAGCAGTCACTTAAATGTCCCCAATGCCTTCGCCTCCACCACCTCAAATGGCAATGCATTCCATGCATTCACAACTCTCTGCGTAAAGAACCAAACTCTGATGTCTCCTTTATACTTTCCTCCTAATATCTTCAAACTATGACTTCCCGTACCAGTCAATCATCAATTTGCTCCTCAATTTCCTGCTGACTACTGGGGAATCTGTGTTACGATCCCATCAAAGTGATCAAACCTTTCTTTTTTCTCAGATCCACACATGTTGCTTCATTGGGCGATCCCTCAGGAACATCCTCTCCAAGTCCTGTCATGGTGTTTTCCCTCATCAAAATAGCCACTCCCATCTCTTCTCTTGCCTCCCCTTCCATCTTTCTAATGAATAGATCATTGAGCTCGATTTTGGAGTATCTGATCTTACTACTTCTGATGAAGAGTCTCTGGACTTGAAATATTAACTCTGTTTTCTCTCCATAGATGTTGCCAGACCTGCTAAGTTTCTCTCGCAATTGTGCCTGCGATTTACCCAGCTTCAGCAGCAAGTCATAGAACATAGAACATTGCAGGGCAGTACAGGCCCTTCGGCCCTTGATGTTGCGCCGACCTGTGAAACTAATCTGAAGCCTATTTATCCTACGCTATTCCATTTTCATCCATATGTTTATCCAATGACCATATAAATGCCCTTAAAGTTGGCGAGTCTCCTACTGTTGCAGACAGTGCATTCCAGGTCCCTCCTATTCCCTGAGAAAAGGAACTATCTCTGACATCTGTCCTATATCACCCCTCAGTTTAAAGCTATGTCCCCTCATGCTGGCCATCACCATCCAAGTAAAAAAATCTCTCACTGTCCACCCTATCTAATGCTCCGATTATTTCATGTGGCTCAATTAAGTCACCTCTCAACCTTCTCTCTAATGAAAACAGCCTCTCCTCATAAGACCTTCCCTCCATACCAGCCAACATCCTAGTAAATCTTCTGAACCCTTTCCAAAGCTTCCACATCCTGCCTGTAATGCAGTGACCAGAACTGTGTGCAATACCCCAATGCAGCCGCACCAGAGTTTTGTACAGCTGCAGCATTACCTCATGGCTCCGAAACTCAATCCCTCTACCAATAAAAGCTCACACACCATATGCCTTCCTAACAACCCCATCAACCTGGGTGGCAACTTTCAGGGATTATATTCCAAGTTAGATCTTCATGCTCTTTCTTCTACTATGTCTGTCATGTTAGGAAATTCCTAGTATGAGCCTTTTTTTGGTTTTAATGACATCACTGTCGTGTTTGAAGCCATCCCCAGATGCTATCTCCCTCCTCCTCTCTTCCAGGTTGTGATTGAAGAGATATTTGCAGCTGTCTGGGCTGTTATTTCCAAATACCTTAGCTTAATGGTGATAGTAACAATGGGACACAGTTCTCCAATACAGTGTTTAAGTTCTGATCTATCTTCTCTCAATGCAGTTCTTTGATCTAAGGAAAATTTGTACTTCAATACCACGGAGGGTGGTGTGTGTATGGAATGAGCTGCCAGAGGAAGTGGTGGGGGCTGGTACAATTACAGCATTTAAAAGGTATCTGGATGATGCCTGAGACAAATCTTTCACATTGGTCTTCACCACATCAGATTTATATTCATGAATATGGAATAAATCACAAACACAGTGACATGATTCACTGTGATTAAAGTAATAATACAAGAAGCGATACATTGGATTATCATGGTTTGTGTATGTGTATTAGTGTGCGAATGGGCATAGGCAACATTAATTATCTTGGACACCACTATCATTTTCATAGTTATCTTTTTGGTCTTAATCAACTGATAAACCATTTCTTTTCCTGTCGATTTTACCCATTAACAATTTCCCTGTGCTTCCTTGGCCTTTCTAAGTTTTTTTTAGTTTTCAGTTCACCCATTTAGGTTCTAGGCTGAGCTTCCACTGTTTTTTAATTGTTTTGTCAGGATCAGTATCTTTCTTTGACTGTTTCATGTCACCCTGTATGCTTGGGGACACCTATGGAGCACGAGATTTGGAAATATAATGATATCTGTTGTTGGATCATGTTTACTTTGTTTCTTTAGAATCTCACTTTTGAGATCCTCCCACTGATTTGTCGTTATTTTATCTTCAAATACCTGCATCCAGTCCAACTTCTCAGATTATCTCTCAGATTAAGAACATTGAACACAGAAACGTACAGCACAGAACAGGCCCTTTGGCCCAAGATGTTGTGCAGAGGATTAATCCTAATTTCAAATAAAAAAACTAATCTACACACCCCTCAATTCACTGTTGTCCATGTACAAATCCAGCAGTCACTTCAATGTCCGTAATGAATCTGCTTCCACTACCACCGCTGGTAATGCATTCCATGTGCTCACAACTCTCTGCGTAAAGAACCTAATTCTGATGTCTCCTCTATACCTTCCTCCTAACACCTTAAAACTATGAACCCTCGTGGCAGACTCATGAGATTTGTTCCCCCTGACGTCATCGTTTTAATCTTGTTGTCTTTGTCTTGTTCCATATTAATGTCAGCAGCTCAAAAATAGTCCCTCTCTCTGAGTTCATCCAGAAGACCAGCTTCATTTCAGAATTGCTTTTCCTCTCACTGAGCTCTTATGTGCTAAAGGGGTCAGTTAAATATGATACAATAGTCTTTTTTGCTCTCAGTGTCTTTCACACTGTTCATATTTAGAGATATTTGAGATATGAAATCCCCAAATACTCTAACACTTCAAAATATTCAAAAATGTCTGACATACTACTCTTCTGTTTTCCTCAGAGGATTTGGTCATCACCTGTAAATTACTAGCAGTGTGGCTGCCACCTTTTTAAAACGATCTCAGCTGAATCCTTATCGTGTCTTTTGTAAATGCATTGAGTATATCAATGAAGGCCCTGTTAACCAGAGTGGAGGAGGAGAGTTGAGGATAAAGGGATGCATATTTATAGGGATGTCCAGTATGGAAACAGACCCTTAATTCCAATTGTCCATGTTGACCAGATATCCTGAAGACATCTAGTCCCATTTGCTAGCATTTGTCTCATATCCCTCTAAACTCTTCCTGTTCAAGGACCCATCCAGATACCTTTCACGTGTATTTACACGAGCACCGCTCCCCCCCCCCCCCCACCCGACTTTCTCTGGCAACTCATTCCATACACGCAACAACCTGTGCAAAAAAGTTGCTCTTTAAGTCCCTTTTAAAACTTTTCCCTCTCGACTATGCCTTCCAGTTTTCGATTCCCCTACCCTGGGGAAAGGATCTTGGCTATTCACCATATCCATGCCTCTCATGATTTTATAAACCTCGATAAGGTCACCCCCCCGCACCTCCCCCGCCCCCAGTCTCCAAGCTCCAGGCCAAATAGCCCTATTTGCAAGGAAGTATGAATCATTCTTTTGCTAATTATTTTAGCTGTGTTCTCTATTAATGATCTTCCTGTCAGTCTAAAGAGAGACAGTAATCGCTTCCAGCACGAGGGAGGGAGAAGCTCATATTAGATACACGCTGGTGGAAGGTGACATCGAGTCATAGGGTGGTACAACATGGTACAACTTGTCCATGCTGACCAGATGTCATAAATTAATCTAGTCCTTTTGCCAGCATTAGCACCAAATCCCTCTCAACCCTTCCTAATCATATACACATTCAGATGGCATTTAAATGTCGTAATTGTACCAGCCTCCACCACCTCCTCTGGCAGCTCATTCCATACACACATCAATCTCTGCATGAAAATGTTGCCCCTTAGGTCCCTTTCAAATGTTTCCCCTCAAACCATAAATCTATACACTCCAGTTCTGGACTCCCCCACTCCAGGGGAAATACCTTGTCTATTTACCCTATCCATGCCCCTCAGGATTTTATAAACCTCAATAAGGTCACTCCTCAGCCTCTGATGGTCCTTCTAAATCTTTTCTGAACCCTTTCAAGTTTCACAACATTCTTCCTATAGCAGAGAGACCAGAATTGAATGTGGTATCCAAAAATGGTCTAACCAATGTCCTGTACAGCCACACCATGACCTCCCAACTCCTACTCATTGCACTGACCAATAAAGGAAAGCAGACCAAATGTTTTCTTCACTATCCTGTCAACCTGCAACTCCACTTTCAAGGAACTATGAACCTGCAACTCCAAGGTCTATTTGTTCAGGGACACACTCCAGCACTTTACCATTAAGTGTATAAGTCCTGCTCTGATTTGCCTTTCCAAAACGCAGCACCTCACATTTATCTCAACTCCATCTGCCACCCCTCAGCCTATTGGCCCATCTGATCAAGGTCCCACTTTACTCTGAGGTGACGTTGTTCACTATCCACTGCACCTACAAATTTGTTGTTATTGTAAACTGACTAATCACACCTCCTATATTCACATCCAAATCATTTATATAAATGACAAAAGGTAGTGGACCCAACACCAATCCCTGAGGCACACTGCTCATCACAGGCCTCCAGTCTGAAAAACAACCCTCCACCACTACCTCTGTCTTCCACCTTCAAGACAGTTCTGTATCCAAATGGCTTCTTCCTGTCTTCCATATGAACTAACTGTGCTAACCAGGCTACTATGAGGAACCTTGTCAAACACCTTACTGAAGTTCATATAGAACATGTCCACTGCTCTGTACTGATCAATCCTCTTCGTTACTTCTTAAATAACTCAATCAAGTAGATGAGACATGATTTTCCACACACAAAGCCATATTAACTATCCCAAATCAGTCCTTGCCTTTCCAAACACATGTAAATCCTGTCCTTCAGGAATCTCTCCAGCAACTCGCTCACCTCCAACGTCAGGCTTATTGGTCTATAGTTTCCCAGCTTTTCCTTACCACCTTTCTTAAATACTGACACCACATTAGCCAGTCTTCCAGCACCTCACCTGTAGCTATTGATGATACATTTATCTCAGCAAGGGGCCCAGCAATCACTTTGCTAGATTCTCACAGACGTCTAGGGTACACTTGACCAGGTCTTGGAGAGTTGTCCACTTTTAAGGATTTAAAGCCATTCAGCACCTCCTCCTCGATAATATGGACATGTTTCAAGATATCACTAGTTATTTTCCCATGTTCTATATCTTCCATGTTCCTTTCCACAGTTAACACTGATGCTAAACACTAATTTATTATGCCCCCATTCTCTTGTGTTTCCACACATTGGCTGTCTTCTTGATCTTTGAGGAGCCCTATTGTCTCCCTGGTTACCCTCTTGTCCTTAATATTTTTGTAAAGCCCCTTTGGATTTTCCTTAATCCCCTTTGCCAAAGCTATCTCATGTTCCCTTTTTGTCCTCCTGATTTTCCTCTTCAATATAATTCCATAGCCTTTATCCTCTTCGAAGGACTCACCCAATCTCTGCTGTCTATGTCTGACATCTGCTTCCGTCTTTTTCTTGACTAAATAAAACCTCCATTTCTCGAGTCATCCAGCATTTCCTCCACCTACCACCTTGCCCTACACCCTCACAGGAACATACCTTCGCTGGAGTTCCATTATTTCATTTTTGAAGGGATCCTATTTTCCAGCCATCCCTTTACCTGCAAACATCTGCCCGACCCCAAACAACTTTTGAAAGTTCTTGCCTAATACCATCAATATTGGCCTTCCTCCAATTTAGAACTTTAATCTTTAAATTTAGGTCAGTGCTTTTCCACGACTGTTTTAAAACTAATACAATTATGCTCATTTGCCCCAAAGTGCTCCCCCACTGACACCACAGTCATCGCAGACTGCCTTATTTCCCAAAAAGACATCAGGTTTTACACCTTCTCTAGTCGGTATATCCACACATTGAATCAGAAGATTTTCTTGTACACACTTAAGAACTTCCTTTCCATCCAAGCCCATACTGTTCAATTTATCAAATGTATATTATTCTAAGGCATTAGTTTTCACATTCAACACCCAGCTGCAATTTGCCACTTATGATAGAACCCATTTGATTTGAGTTCCATTGAATTCAGACAACACGTAGACATCTACTCTTCCATATAGACAATGAAACTTGTTCTGATCCCCAACTGATGGTAATACTGGACCAGAATCAAACCCGGTTTGATGGATCATAGGTTTAATTTTCTGTTGCTAAGTTAGTTAACGTGGTGGTTAGTCACTGAGGCAGATTTGGTCCAACTGGGAAGGACATACTATATGGTCACTGTTAGTGTCAGGGTCAATATTGTAGATGAATTGGAACAGCTTCACTTTAATACCTTAGGGCAGACTTGATAACATATGAAGATTATGCCATGATCTTGAGAACTGCTAACATTTTTAGAAGTGCAAGTGTCTTAAGTGAAATTTAAAGGTAGTGAAGATTGTATAGATGGTTATAATCCTGTGATCAAACAGTTTTGATCAGGTGTGAGTTGGTGACAGCCTGTTTGAGTGTTCACACTGTCCCTTGGTTGGTTGTTGGTTCAGAGTCATCATCAGCTGATGATCACGAGGTGATGGTCAGAATACCCATGTGCAGCCCAATGCACCGAATGGCCTCCTGCTGCATTATGCCAATTCTGTGATTCTGTTTTCCTCATTGTTTGGATGTGAACATTGATCACGTGTTTCAACACAATAACAAAACTGAGATTGGGAATTTAGTAACAACCAATCACAATATCTGAACATGTTCCATTGTTTTAACTCACTGTGTTCTGTTGTACCGTGTAGTTTCTCCTCCATACCCTCTCAAGCTCACTTCACTCTCATTCACAAGACCCATCCTGGCTGTTTAACTTGAAAAAGAATGATTTGCATTGATAGAATGATAGGTGTCACAATGATAGGTCTTTTCAAACTGCTTTACGGTCAATGAATCCTTCCAAAGTATAGTTTCAGTAGGAAATGTGACATTGAGTGTTCACAAACTCAATGTGGTAATGACCAAATCACCGATTTCTGCATTAATACCTGGGAGTAAATATTGAACAGAACTCTGTGCATAACATCCCCACTCTTCATCCCAGGCTGCAAAAGGATCAGGATGTGAACATAGGAGATGGCTCATTGTGAATTTCTAGTCTTCACTTGATTCAGGGAGGATGCTACAGAATCAGACATTTCCAATCCTTGCTCAAAAAGATGTGAGCTCAGTCCTAGTAATGGTAGGCCAGTCAGTTTAATGTCAGTGATGAGGCAGGTTTTATAAGTAATAATCTGGGCAAAAATTGATAAACACTGGGATATTTCTAGTTAATCACAGAGCCAAGACACATTGTAAAAGGCGGATTTTGATTCACTAATTTTATGGAATTTTTTGATGAAGTAACAGTGAAGGTTGATGAAGGGAATATATTGGATGCTGTTTTGGAAAACATTTGACAAAAATGCCACATAAAAGGCTCCTGACAATGTTGAAGTTCACAAAGTAGGACAGTCGGTATTAGTTTGGATGAAATCATTGGCTACAGGACTGAACAGCAATATTACATCTTTCCTGTTGTGCATTGACCATGACTATGTTCTGTACTCCAGCTGTAGCCTAACCTATCAATAAAACCTCCAATGCTTCAGCTAATAAGAAAATGTATGATTTTGTGACCACTGTACAATCCTCCCACTCACCTTCAAGGACTTGTGGACATTCACTCCAAGGTCTTGTCTCTCATTATGTCACTCTCTGTTCCCAGTTCAGTGTATTGTCACACTGTCTCCCTGTGTTCACCGGTCAGTGTGTTATCTCTCCACCTTTCTTTCTTCCCAATTCTGTGTTCTCCGCTTGTCTCTCACTTTTTCCAGTTGTGTGGTCTCTGTTTTTCTCTCTCTCTGTTCCCAATTCAGTGTGTTGTCTCTCTGTCTTTCTCTATTGCCAGTTCAGTGTATTATCACACTCTCTGTCCTCTCTATTCTCAGTTCAGTGTTTTATCTCTGTTTCTCTCTATTTTTAGTTGTATGCTCTCTGTTTCTCTCTTTCTCCATTCCCAGTTCAGTGTTTTGTCAGTTTATCTTACTCTATTCTCAGTTCAATGTGTTGTCTCTTTGTCTCTCTCCATTTCCAGTTCACTGTGGGTGTCTCTCAATCTCTATTCCCAGTTCAGGGTGTTCGCTATCTCTCTCTATTGCCAGTTCTGTCACTCCCTGTTCCAGTTCAGTGTGTTGTCTCTCTCGATTCCAAGTTGTGTGTTCTCAGTTTGTCTCTCACCTCTCCCAGTTCAATGCATTCTCTGTTTCTCTCTCTCCGTTCCCAGTTCATTGTGATGTTAGTTTATCTCCTTCTATTCCCAGTTCAGTGTGTTATCATCTTTTGTCTATGTTGTCTGTCTATCTCTCACTATTCCCACTTCAGTGTCTTGTACCCTGTTTCCCTCTTTTCCCAGTTCAGAGTGTTGTATCTCTGTTGCTATTGCCAGTTCTGTGTTGTTCCTCCATCTCTCTCTGCATTCCCAACTCAGTGAGTTGTCTCTCTGTCTCTTATTTTCAAGTTCATTGTGTTGCCACTCTGTCTCTCTCTAATCCCAAATCACTGTCTTTCATTACCTTGTGGTCTATTGCTTAGGATTCGGTGCTTTCACCGTCGTGGCCTGGGTTCGATTCCCAGCCAGGGAATGGGTGAGTTTAATTGTTTTTTGGGCGGCACGGTAGCTCAGTGGATAGCACTGCTGCCTCATAGTGCCAGAGACCCGGGTTCAATTCCCGCCTCAGGCAACTGTCCCCGTGACTGCGTGGGTTTCCTCCAGGTGCTCCGGTTTCCTCCCACAATAGGTAATCTGGCCATGCTAAATTGCCCGTAGTGTTAGGTGAAGGGGTAAATGTAGGGGAATGGGTTTGGGTGGGTTGCTCCTCAGGGGGTCGGTATGGAATTGCTGTACTGAAGGGCCTGTTTTCACACTGTTAGTAATGTAATCTAATCATTATGTCTCTATTTCCAATTCAGTGTGTTGTCTCTCTCTGTCTCTAATCCAAGTTCACTACCTTGTCACTGTCTCTCTCCATTCCCAGGGCAATGTCTTGTCACTGTCTCTCCCCATTCCCAGGGCAATGTCTTGTCACTGTCTCTCCCCTTTCCCGGGGCAATCTCTTGTCACTGTCTCTCTCCATTCCCAGGTCAATGTCTTGTCACTGTTTCTCTCCCCATTCCCAGGTCAATGTCTTGTCACTGTCTCTCCCCATTCCCGGGGCAATGTCTTGTCACTGTCTCTCTCCATTCCCAGGGCAATGTCTTGTCACTGTCTCTCTCCATTCCCAGGTCAATGTCTTGTCACTGTCTCTCTCCATTCCCAGGTCAATGTCTTGTCACTGTCTCTCTCCATTCCCAGGGCAATGTCTTGTCACTGTCTCTCCCCATTCCCAGGTCAATGTCTTGTCACTGTCTCTCTCCATTCCCAGGGCAATGTCTTGTCACTGTCTCTCCCCTTTCCCGGGGCAATCTCTTGTCACTGTCTCTCTCCATTCCCAGGGCAATGTCTTGTCACTGTCTCTCCCCTTTCCCGGGGCAATGTCTTGTCACTGTCTCTCCCCATTCCCAGGTCAATGTCTTGTCACTGTCTCTCCCCATTCCCGGGGCAATGTCTTGTCACTGTCTCTCTCCATTCCCAGGTCACTGTCTTGTCACTGTCTCTCTCCATTCCCAGATCAATGTCTTGTCACTGTCTCTCCCCATTCCCAGATCAATGTCTTGTCACTGTCTCTCCCCATTCCCAGATCAATGTCTTGTCACTGTCTCTCCCCATTCCCTGGGCAATGTCTTGATGCTGTCTCTCCCCATTCCCAGGTCAATGTCTTGTCACTGTCTCTCTCCATTCCCAGGGCAATGTCTTGTCACTGTCTCTCCCCATTCCCGGGTCAATGTCTTGTCACTGTCTCTCCCCATTCCCGGGTCAATGTCTTGTCACTGTCTCTCCCCATTCCCAGGTCAACGTCTTGATGCTGTCTCTCCCCATTCCCAGGTCAATGTCTTGTCACTGTCTCTCCCCATTCCCAGGTCAATGTCTTGTCACTGTCTCTCCCCATTCCCGGGTCAATGTCTTGTCACTGTCTCTCTCCATTCCCAGGTCAGTGTCTTGTCACTGTCTCTTCCCATTCCCAGGTCAATGTCTTGATGCTGTCTCTCCCCATTCCCAGTTTAGTATGCTCCCTCACGATCTATCTCTATTGCCAGTTCATTCTGATGTCCACCATTGTCCATCCTTAATTGTACAGAGGGCAGTTAAGAGTCAATTTGCTGATGACATAAAGGTGGGTAGGAAAATGAGTTGAAAAGACAAACCATCTGGCAAATGGAGTACAATGTGGCAAAGTGTGAAATGGTGCATTTTGGCAGAAAGAATAATAAGGCAACATATTACTGCAATACTATGGCTGAAGAGCTCAGGGATGGAGAGGAATCTGGGTGTCTTCGTACACAAATCACAGAAAGATAATCTATATGTATAGCAAGTAATCAGGAAGGCGAATCGTGTCACATTTTATTGTGAGAGGAATTGAAAGCAAGAGTGTGAAGGCTCTGCTTCACTTACCCAGGATGTGGGTAAGGCCTCATGTGGAGTGCTGTGTACAGTACCAGTCACCGTACTTACGTTAATGTGTTGGAAGAAGAACAGGTTTACTAGGCTAATACTCGGAAGGAGCGGATTGTTCCTTATATTTTTCTCGGGATTTACTCAATCCCTGCTGTTAATACCTGACATCTGCTTCCTTCTTTTTCTTGACCAGAAACATAATTGCTCTAGTTATCAGCATTCCCTACCCCTCCCAACCTTGCCCTTCAACCGAGTAGGAACAGACAGTATATTAGACGCCATTATCTCATTTTGAAAGTTTGACATTGTCCAGCTGTGCCTTTACCTGTGAGTATCCACCCACAATCAACTTTCAAAAGTTCTTGACTAATACCATCAAAATATGCTTTCCTTCAATTTTGAATGTTAACTTTTAGATCTGATCTATACTTTTACATCAGTATTTTACAACTAACAGAATAATGTTCGCTCCCCCATTGATACCTAATTCACTTGCCCTGCCTTATCCCGAAAAGGTCAAGTTTTGCACCTTCTCTAGTCGGTATATCTACACACTGAATCAGAAAACTTTCTTGCACACACTTAACAAATTCCTCTCCATCCAAGTCCTTAGCAGTATGGTAGTCCCAGTCAATGCTTGGAAAGTTAAAATCCCCGACCATAACCACCCTATTATTCTTGCAGATAACAGATATCTCCTTACAAATTTGTTTCTCTATTTCCTGCTGACTAATGGGGGTTTAAGGTCTCTATTGTGCAATCCCAATAAGGTGATCATCCTTTTCTTATTTCTCAGACCTACCTAAATAACTTTCCTGTGTGCATTCCTAGGAATATCCTCCCAAAGTACAGCAGTAATGTTATTCCTAATCAAAAACGCCACTCCCCCACTTCTCTTGCCCCTTTCTATCCTTCCTATAGCATCTATAAACTGGAATATGAAGCTGCCAGTCGTGTCCATCCCTGAGCCCCATCTCTATAATTGCCGTGATATCCCAATCCCTTTTTCCCAACCATGCCGAGTTCATCCGCCTTCCCTGTTACACCTCTTGCATTGAAACAAATGCAGCTTAATTTATCAGTCCTACCTCATTCTCTGCTTTGTTCCTGCCTACCCTATTTGACATGCTCCTTTCCCCAACTGTACCAGTCTCAGACTGATCTCTTTTCTCACTATCTCCCGAGGTCTTCCCCCTACACCCCCCTCACACCCCACCTCTGCACCCTTTCCCACCCTGCCCTAGTTTAAATCCTCCTGAGCAGCTTGAGGAAATCTCCCTGCCAGTATATTAGGAGAGGTTGGAAATCTTACAACCTTTAAAAATATTTGAATGAGCACATGAAATAACATAACATTCAAGATTATGTGACGAGTACAGGGATTTGGGATGACCATGCCTTTGGTGATAGTTAATGTCAGTGAGGACTCAATAGGACAAAGGGCCTTTTCTGAACTGTCTAACTATGACTTTATTAAAGGGCCTACATAACTTTTAAAGCAAAGCATTCCAAATTTGCCAGAACATTTTTGAATTCAACTGCATTAATAATGTATTGGTGGTAAAAAATTCAAATCTTTAAAGAATCTTTTGAAAAACAAATCTATAAAGCCCCACAAAACATGTCATTTATCTAAAATATGCCATTTATTTTAGAAATCTGATGGAGTACTTGGGTCATTTGGGCTCAGCGCTAACCTGGAGCATAACAGCCTTTACAAAAGAACACACAAACTTTGATCTGAGGAGTAAAAGTAAATAGGAACACAAAAGGATATGATGTCATTTCATGTGGCACCATCCCATTACTTCAGGTTATCCCCAAGAGGCTTCACCATGAACTCATTCCTTTTGAACTGCAGTCATTACTATTATCTTTGCAAAACATACCCATCAATTTGCACATAGCAAATCCCATAAAATGTAAGAGGGAATTGGTTTTGATGATATTGATTAAAGGATGAATGCAACCTTGGTCCCTCAGGACTCCCAGCTCCTATTTAATGAATGACTCAAGTCTCTGTTGTGCCCTCATTTGATTGTTCTTTGATCACAGGTTAAATTACAGCCTCAACTTCATCTTAGGACTTAACACACAAACTTTCCTTTTGAGGAAATATGATGATTAAGAATGTAGTTTAATTCACTGTTTCCTTTTATTTTGTTCAGAAGCTGAAGTTCCTGACTCATGGTCCACGGACCACAGTTGCCTTCCGGTACCTCACTGTTATTGAGCAGTATTCAATAATGGAAGGAAATAAAGCAAAATCCTTTCTTCACTGAAATTCATAAACCCCAAGGCCACAGGGATGTCATTGCCTTGTGATTGGAAGAGGGAAGCCCAATGGATTTCCAATAGTCACTCATTAAACATCACTGAAGTTGATCATTGTCGATAATCAGATTTCTCAGCATCAATCAAGGATGAAACCATCGATCTTCCTGCTCTGTAAGACTGAAAGAATGGACTGAAAGAAGTGAGCATGAAGGTTATTAATAACTCCAGTGATATTAGGTAGAAGCGTACACTCACAGATGATCCAATAGAAACTAGGAACAAATACCCTGGGATGTCACTTCATCCTCTGTACTGACTTCACAGGGAAATATCTTCAATGGTAGAAGTGTGGACCTCTCCAAAAGCCATGCCATAATAGATGGTGTCACCAATCACTGTAACCCATGGCATTGTATTAGTGGTGAACCTGGCTGCCCACTTCCCTGTGTTGTTGGTGACTATGACTCCATCATTACTCCATCGTCCGGTCCTCAGGTACTGAAGCCCAGCATCAGCTGTCTCTTCTGTAGATATGCCTAATGTTCGGGGTCGGGTGGGGTTGAAACAGATAATAATACAAATTACACAAACTTTCTTTTTTATATTGAAAAGAATATATGAATGATTGACTTTGAAGTTTATTTGGCTCAGCTGCTCTGTTCAGTCTTTAAGCTTCAGAAGGGACTCATTCACTCCGTTCCATCTAACCCTCTGTACATCCTTCAGGTTTTCATTTTCTTCTCATGGATTTGATGAACACCCCCTTAAACGGCACTTACAATATTCCTCTCAACGACATGTGGCATTGAACACCACATTCTGAAAGCTCTTTGGAGAAGACATTTCTCCCAAATTCTTTATTGGTCTTAATTGTGACCATCTTATATTGATGTCATCTGATTTTTATTCCTCATGTGCAGACACCATGTTTTTACACCCACATCATCAAATCCCCTCAATTTTAAACATACATCGAAGTAGCTTCCTCCTTCTCCTTCCTATGTGAATACACCACCTCTTAAAATTATTTTCCACTGTCTTGCCCATTCTGCTTACCTTTCTGGACTCTGTTATTTTACCACAACCTTCCTCAGTATTAGCCATAATCGCCAATTTCCTGTCATCCACATAATTGTTATACCCCGATCTCCAGGCACAATTACTTTCAGGGTTAGTACCCCGTGGAACAACACATTCTGTCAGTCTGAACAACTAACTTTTAGCTTTAGTTTCTGTTTCTAACCCTATTGTTATCCATTCTGCTACTTCTTCCCTGCATCCATGTTGTAACTCTCGTTTACTATTAACATATCTTTTAAAAATCCAGACATAAACACACCCTCCCCAATACCTTTACATATACTGTTATGTCATCAAACAATTCAATAAGGTTAGACACCAATGCTGACTGTTCTTTATTGAATTCTCAGTTCTGGATATTTTACCATTATGGCTTTGAGTAAAAATTGCAATATTTTTCCTACAACCAACTTTAAACTAGCTGGTCTGCAGACCCATGTTGCATTATTACTATGATTGTGATCCGGGAGCTGAAGATGAAGCAATAAAGCCAAATACTTTCATCAATTAATTAATTATCAAATTTATACGAAATCAGTTAGCTCAATGAGCTCCCCTTGAACTTAAGGTGTCCAAAAGTTTAAAAACAAATTTTAAATATCTGCCAAAATACTCACTATTTTGATATGAATGCATTCTCTTTCATTTAGGGGGAGGCAATGGCCTAGCGGTATTATCACCGGACCGTTTACCCAGAGACTTTAATAAGCACACAACTCTAATTTCACAAAGCAATATATCCTTTTAATCTAGGCATTTTTCAATGATCTTTGTCTTCTCAATGCTGTCATTCCTACCCGAATGACTGTTTTTATGGCGTCGAGGTATAGAAATATATATATATTTTATATATATATACACACACACAAACGTGATCTGGGACACTGTACCCAATTCGGCACTGCAGCATGGGGGAGGTGCAATACAGAATCAGCAGAATGATTCTGAGATTAAAAAAGCTTCAACGAGGCCAGGTTATATGATGTACATTTGTATCAGCTTGATCAATATTTAAGGTAAAGATAGGTAAAGAGAGATTATTTCCCTGGGAAAAGGTCGGGGAGAACAGCCCAGAAATAAGAGAGAAGCGTGAAAATTCAAGGAATACCTTTCAGGGTGATAAACGGATGTGCTTTCTATACAACACCACAGAGGGCTTTAAGAAAATTCAATGCCGAGACAGATCGACTTTAATCAATAAGGGAATCAGGCATTATGGGAAAAGGCAGGCAAGTCGAGTTGAGGGTTATCAGATCAGCCATGATTTCATTAACTGGCAGCTTTTATCAGAATCAATGCAAGGTTACAATCTGAAATGTGAACTCTGTTTCTCTGTCCACTGATGCCTCCTGATGTGCTAAACGTTTCCAGAATTTTCTGTTTTGATTCCTGGCATCCTAAGGCCATGTTAAACAATCCATTGGTTTGTTTTGTTCGGTTCCTTTGACACTATGCTTAACTCAATAGTCTTGGTGTTGAGAACAATTATTCTCACATTTCCTCTCAATTTTCCCTCAGCCCATTGAGGCTATGATGAAACCGGGAGTTCAATAATTCCAACAGAAGGTAAACAAAGATTTACTGACCTGGTCATTGGAGAGTAGAAGCTGCCAGATGGTACTCGAGACAGAGACATAGAACATACAGCATGACAACAAACCCTTCAGTCCAACCTGTCCATGCCAACCTAATATCCTAAATTCATCTAGTCCCACTTGCCAGCACTTGGACCATATCCCTCTAAACCCTTCTTATTCTTATACTGATCCAGATGCCTTTTAAATATTGTAATTGTACCAACCTCCACCACTTCTTCTGGCAACTCATTCCATTCACACACCACCCTCAGCATGAAAAGCTTGCCCCTGAGGTCCCTTTTAATATCCAATAAACCTCGAATCAACCACCTCATCTGTAAACCACAATCACTGTTTGGTCAGACATCCCATGGGATAATCCGTGCAATTATGTCCTGTGCTAAGGGGCAAAGAACTGAAAATGTGTTGCTGGAAAAGCGCAGCAGGTCAGGCAGGGCATCCAAGGAGCAGGAGAATCGAAGTTTCGGGCATAAGCCTGAAGAAGGGCTTATGCCCGAAACGTCGATTCTCAATTTTGTCGATGACGTTTGTTTTGCATGCTGTCTGGTTCATTAGCTACTGTTTAAGTGTGTTGTTGGGTTTGTGGGCTATCATGCTGCCAACAGGTCTGAGTAGGCTGGCAGTCATTTCAGAGATGTCTTTGATGCAGGGTAAAGTGCCTCAGGCTTCTGGGCCTGTTTTCTCTGTTTGTTTGGGTTTGTTGCTGAGAAATCGGCGGAATGTGTTTATTGCTTACCTGTTTTTCTTGAATACACTGTATGGGTGGTTTTCTTCTGCTCTTTGAAGTTCTACAGTGCTGCAGTGTGTGGTGGCTCATTGAAATACTGTCCTAATGCAGCTTTGTTTGTGGGTGTTGGGATGATTGCTTCTGTAGTTCAGTATTTGGTCCGTATGTGTTGTTTTCCTGTGAATGCTCATTTGAAGGTCTCTATTGGCTGTCTGCTCTTCTGTGACATCTAGAAATGGCAGGTTATTGTTGTTTTCCTCCTCCTTTATGAATTTTATGCCAGTAAGGATACTATTGATTATCTTGAAGGTTTCCTCTAAATTGTTTTGTTTAGTGATGACAAAAGTGCCATCCACGCAGCGGACTCAAAGTGTGGCTTGGATGGTTGGGAGAGTTGTTTGTTTGAGTCTCTGCATTACTGTTTCTGCGAGGAACCCTGATATCGGTGATCCCATGGGTATTCCATTGATTTGCTTAAGGGTCCTGCTATTGAAAGTGAAGTGGGTGGTGAGGCATAGTTCCACCAGCTTGATGATGTTGTCCTTGTTGATGAATTTGGTGGTGTTTGGTGTATGTGTCTTTGGTTTTTCTAATAGCATAGTCAGTGTTTCTTTGGCCAGGTTGATGTTGATGGATGGGAACAGGGCTGTTACATCAAAGGAGACCATTATTTCCTCCATTTCTTTCTAGGTGTCTTTGATGAGGTTCAGGAGTTCTTGGGTGCAGTGGTAGGAGTACTCTACTAAGTAATTTAGACTTTTGTGGAGTTCCTTGGCTAGTCGGTATGTTGGTGTTCCTGGTAGTGAGACTGTGGGTCTGAGGGGTCTCCTGGTTTGTGAACTTTGGGTAGTCCATAGAAGCATGCTGTGCTGGATCTGTCTGGTTTCATTTCTTGGAAGCCTCCTGATTTCTTAAGTTTTCTGAGTAAGGCCAATAACTTGTACAGATGTAACATGCCCTCTCAACTATTATAGTCAATGCACTGACCAATAAAGGAAAGTATACCAAATGCCTTCTTCACTATCCAACCTGCCTGTGACTCGACTTTCAAGGAACTATGAACCTGCACTCCAAGGTCTCTTTGTTCAGCAACAAAACCCCAAGACATTACCATGAATGTCTAAGTCCTGTTCTGATTTGTCTTTCCAGAATGGGTTTACACTGAGGCCACATTGATGGGGTTTGGCTGAGCACTGGCCCTGACTGGTCTAGAAAGTGTTTCGGAAGACCACCCTCTCTCTGTGGTAGTTCACAGCCTGCTATCGGTCAGATGGGTTTTGTAACAACCCACCTCTCAGTGACACCTGGTGTTTCCCATTCCTTGATGGAAAGGGATTGTGTTGGTGGATCTTGTTCAGGCAGCTTGCTCCAAATGGAAGCCCAGATACAACAGGACAATGGGTGTGTTCAGCAGGTCATTAGGGATAAGGAGATAATGGGGACTGCTGATAGGGCAATGTGCTGGAAAAGGCACAGCAGGTCAGGCAGCATCTCAGGAGGAAGAGAGTCAAGGTTTCAGGCAGGACCCTTCTTCAGGACAGTTACAGTGACCAATGTTGCATGGATTCAGGTTTTATTTATCTGAGGGCTGTGCTGTACCACCGTGGGCTGGGGGTGGGGTGGGGGGGAATCTCCTGCCCAAAACGTCGACTCTCTTGTTCGTGGGATGCTGCCTGACCTGCTATACCTTTTCCAGTGCCATGCTCTATCAGGTCAGGTCATTAGTGGGGATAAGTAATGGTCAGCATGGATGACGTTAACCATCTTGTGTGTTTTTGTCAGTCTGTGGGTGTTTGGGGGCCTAGTATTTTTGAGGACAGATCACTGGGAGGATTGTTGAGCACAGGGGTCCAACTATGATGTTTATTGTTGAATTATTGAATTGTCAGAAAGACGGGTGTGTGATGTGCCATTTGTAAAATGATGCAGCGTGCCGTGGTGCAGTGTCTCATCGGACAAACACTGAGATCTGGAATATTGTGGCAGCAGCTCGTAAAAAAAGGATAAAACATTTTGCCCAACAGGATGTTTCCCAAGTTTCCCTAGGTGCTGTTATCCTTGATGTTCCCCAAACAATAATCGTCTGTATGAAAGTGTTTTCATTTGGGATTATTATTTTGTCTTTGGCTAAAATTTCGATCAATATTCATGAGGCTGCAACGCCAAGCTGTGGTACAATTCGAGTGATCTCCATGGAGAATGCTGGGTAAACTGTGGGGTTGTCTCGCCCCAGCGTGCACTCCCAATCTGGGAGAGGGAATCTCCATTCACAAGGAGAGAGATGAGAAGAGGAGCTTGGGAGTGTGAGCCTGGATATCAGGCAGGAAGCTTAGCTTCATCCCAGATAAAACATCTGCTTTCTAAACCAGAGCGTTACCATGACCAGTGTTGTGGGGATTCAGATTTTATTTGTGTGAGGGCTGTGCTATTCCATCTTGGACAGGTAGAAGGAGTCGTATCAAATGTTGAAGCTTTTCTGATTGAGGTGGATATCCAACCTGGGACATGATGATGGATCCACTGCTGAATACCTTCATGAGAAAGGGACTCAATGCCCTACCATTTGCTCATCCATATCGTAGTGACCATCCCTTCCTGGATACTGTGTGGTAATTCAACGCCCTGTCCTGTAGTTCATACAGTGTGGGAAAAGAAGTCTGGTGGCAAATTGAACTGTGGAGACTCCAAAACCAAATACAGTAATTTTGCGATCAATGTCCATATTAGGTGTGTCCTATTCCTTGTTTTCCTGATCCCAGGTGTCTTTGTGTGGATGCTATGGGCTTATGGGTAATGCCAGCTAGTTTGAGTAACCTGGAAAGCAGGTGAAATCGACTGCTGCTGAGCCAAAACCACCTTGAGGATGTGACTGTGTTTCTGTGAGTAATC
The DNA here is from genome assembly GCF_047496795.1 of Chiloscyllium punctatum. Taxonomy (NCBI): domain Eukaryota; kingdom Metazoa; phylum Chordata; class Chondrichthyes; order Orectolobiformes; family Hemiscylliidae; genus Chiloscyllium; species Chiloscyllium punctatum. The sequence goes on from NC_092767.1 coordinate 27,488,998, forward strand.
TGCTGCTCATGTCCTTCCCTATGTCCTTTAAATGTGCAAATGATTCATTTAGAGAGAGTTTGCTGCTGTGGTTCAGATTCTTTAAACTTCATATGACATGGAACAACCATTATCTTTGTGTCATTACCTACAGTCTGGGCTCAGGCACAGAGAATGTTTGAGTAATAACTTCAAGTCTCTTTTTTCCCTTTCTCTTACAGTAAGTCTAGCAGTGATTACAATCTTAGCTCAGGGCAAATGTGGTCTTTCTGTGTGCAGCACTCGCTATCTAGTGGCCATGACAGTGTCAGATCTACTGTTCGTTTTTTTTATATCTCATCCTTCGCCAATTTCAACGTTATTATTATCCACTGTGTTTCCAGCAAATCACTCCTGTTTGTGGTGTTCTCTATGTCCTCATCCATATGACCATTGATTGTTCTGCGTGGTTCACCATTGTTATTTCCTTTGATCAATTTGTTGCCATTTGTTGACATGAGATGAAAACTAAGTATTGCACAGGGAAAACTGCAATGAAGGTTCTAGCAACAATCTACATCTTCCTTTGTTTCAAGAACATTCCCAACTTCTTCATGCATAAACCTGGAAAGATGACCAACAATGTTAGATGGTACTGTTGTGTCACGTACAGTTATCTTTATGCCTCTCAGCGGATAAGGTTTAAATATTTTCAGACTTTTTTAACACCAATGTTCCCATTCTCTTTTATTCTCTTTATCAACATTCTGACTGTCAGACATATCTTCGAGGCCATTAAGGTGTGGAAGGAACTGAGAGGTCAGAGAAAAACAGAGAATGATCCAGAGGTAGAGAGCAGGAAGAATTCTGTGATTTTACTCTTTGCCATATCTGCCAGCTTCATACTTCTCTGGTTGTTGCATATTTTATATTTCTTTAATGCTGGTTATTCCTTGGATTATGTTTCTTTAAGTCTCCTTGTTCAGAGGCAGATTGGATGAAACTGTTTACCTGTTGTATTCTGTCACACCACCTCCCTCCCTCGCCCCTCTCATCCCACTGATCCCACTCCCACTGATCCCACTCTGGCTGTGCTCCATCCCTGGGGGAGGTATGCCCCGGGTAGAGGGAGATAAGAGCTGACTGGATGGGCTGGAACTTGGGCAGAGAGGGGCTTTGAGTGAGAGACTTGGGAATACGTCGAAGGGGTTCTGGCAGCCATTGTCCCTTTCACCGTGTGCACTGAGCAGGGCGTGAGTATCTGTAGGTTTCTGTCTGTCTCTGTGTGACAGAGCGTGGGGAATGGTTGAATCGCAAAAGCAAGCCCTTGGAGCAGATTCAGTCCTCAGTGAGAGAGAGTGAGTGTGAGAGTGACCATCCAGAGAGCTTAGACCAATCGGAATGGTGAATAACACCTCTTTCCTTCTCACCTGTTTGTAAGTATCTGATTTTCCCTCTTTTTTACTCTCTCAATCTCTCTCTTTGCCTCTGTCCGAATCACTCTACATTACTCTTTCCCTCGCAACTTTCTCTCTCACACTATCTCTCTCTCTATCTATCTATCTTACTGATAGCCTCTTCTTTAGTATTTTTCTTTCCTGTCTCTTCTTTCTACCTTTTTCTATGTTCTTTCTCACTCTCTTGCTCCTTCTTCTTCTCTTTCTTTTCTCTCTTTCTTTCTCTTCCTTTCCTTCCCTATTTCTGTCTTTCAAACTTGAATCTGCACCCCCTTCAATTTTGGACAACCTCCCCCCATCACAAATTTAGCCCCTGTCCCCCTCCATGGCCCCTGTCCCCCTCCATGGCTCCTGTCTAATTGCCCTCCCCTGTGCAGTTTCATCGACTCCAAACCGCCCCTCTCTAGTTTCTCCACTATACACCCACTGCATATAAAAAATGTTGCAGTTGTATAAGACTCTGGTGCGGCCTTATCTGGAGTATTGTGTGCAGTTTTGGTCGCCATATTATAGGAAAGATGTGGAGGCATTGGAACGAGTGCAGAGGAGGTTTACCAGGATGTTGCCTGGCATGGTAGGAAGATCGTATGAGGAAAGGCTGAGGCACTTGGGGCTTTTCTCATTGGAGAAAAGAAGGTTTAGGGGAGATTTGATAGAGGTGTACAAGATGATTAGGGGTTTAGATTGGGTTGACAGTGAGAACCTTTTTCCGCTAATGAAGTCAGCTTTTACTAGGGGACACAGCTTTAAATTAAGGGGTGGTAGGTATAGGACAGATGTTAGGGGTAGATCTTTTACCCAGCGGGTTGTGAGTTCATGGAATGCCCTGCCAGTATCAGTGGTGGACTCTCCCTCTTTATGGTCATTCAAGCGGGCATTGGACAAGCATATGGAGGTTATTGGGCTAGTGTAGGTTAGGTAGGCTTCGGTCGGCGCAACATCGAGGGCCGAAGGGCCTGTATGTGCGCTGTATTTTTCTATGTTCTCTAAAAGCCCCTTGGTATCTCCATCCATCAACAATACCCTTCCCTCCTGCTGCGACCCAGCCCATGGGCTGGAGGGCAAAGGGCAGAGACTGACGTGTCTTTTGACTGCGTACCGTTATGTCATGGAGTCATAGAGTCATCCAGCACGGAGACAGACCCTTCGGACCAATCAGGCCGCACCAACCATGTTCCAAAACTAAACTATTCCCACCTGCTTGTGCTTGACCCATATCCCTCTAAACCTTTCCTATTCATGAACTTATCCAAATGTATTTTAAACATTGTAACTGTACCTGCATCCACCACTTCCTCTGGTAGTGCATTCCACACATGAACTACTAAAAACATTGCCCCTCATGTCCTTTTTCAATCTTTCTCCTCTCACCTTAAAAATATACACCCAGGTTTGAACTCCCCCACCCGAGGGAAATGACACTTGTCATTCACCTTATCTATGCTCCTTATAATTTTTTAAACATCAATAAGATCACCTCTCACCCTCCAACGCAACAGCCCATTTTTATATCTCCAACCCTTCATTCCTGACAACATCTTGGTAAATCTTTACTGAACCCTCTCCACTTTAATAATATCCTTCCTATAACAGGGTGATGAGAATTGCACACATTAATCCAGAAGTGGCCTCATCACTGTCCTGTACAAATTCAATATAATGTCAGATCTCCAATCCTCAAAGTTTTGAGCAATGAAGACAAGCATGCTAATTACCTTCTTAGCCACCCTGTCTACCTACGATGCAAATTTCAAAGGACTATGTCCCTGACCCTGAGGTCTCTCTCTGCTCTCCCACAATACCCAGGGCCCGACCATTAAGTCCTGTCCTTATTTGTATTCCCACAATGCAATACCTCAACTTTATCCAAGTTAAAATCTATCTGCCAATCCTCAACACTTTCACCCAATCAATATTTCTTTGCAATCTTGGGTAACCTTCTTCACTGGTCATTTTACCATTTTGGTGTCATCCACAAACTTACTAACCATGCCTCCTATATTGTCATCCAAATCCTTCATATACATGACAGACAGAAGTGGAGCCAGTACCGATCATTGTGAAACACTGCCGGTCACAGGCCTACATCTGAAAAACAATGATCCACCATCACCTGCTGTCTTCTACTGTAAAGCCAATTATATATCCAATAGGTAAGCCCACCCTGAATCCCATGTGATCTAACTGTACTAATTAGTCTACCGTGTAGAGCCTCATCAAAAGCTTTACACAAAGCTAACCAAACAGTATCAACCTCTCTGTCCTCATCAATCATTTTGGTTACTTCTCAAAACAAACCCAGTCAAGTGTGTGAGACATGATTTTCCTCACACTAAACCATACTGACCATTTCAAATCAATCCTTTCCTCTCCAACCTCTGTAAATTCTATCTTTCAGAATCATCTCTAAAAACCGAAGTCAGACTCACAGGTCGATTGTTCCCAGGCTTCTCCTCACATCCCTTCTTAAACAATGACATTTTAGCCACACCCCAGTCCTCCAATTCTTCACCCATGTTTTGTAGATGATACAAATATTTCTGCTCGGGGCCCTGCAATTTTCTCCCTAACTTCCAAAGGTTCCTGGGAAACACTTGATCAGGTCCTGGAGGTTTATCTGCCTTTATATTTTTGAAGATCTCCAGCACTTCCTCTTCTGGACTGTGAACTGTTTCCAAAACATCAATATTTATTTCCCTGATTACTCTGACCTCCATTTCTTTCTCACAGTAAAAATTGATTCGAAATATTCATTTATATCTCTCCCATCAATTGAGGTTCAACACAAAGACAACCTCGTTGGTCTTTAAGGGGTTCTAACCTCTCTCCGTCACTCAATGTATTTACAGAATCTCTTTGGATTATCTTTAACCTTACCTGCCAAGGCTATCTCCTCTCCCCTCTTTGCCTTCCTCATTTTCTTCTAAAGAATGTCCCTACACTCTTTACATTCTTCAAGACATGCAGTTGATCCCAATTGTCTCTCTAATAGATGGTTATTTTTTATTCTTGACTTGAACTTCGACATCTTTATTCATCCATTGTTCCCTAATCTTACCAGCCTTGCCTTTCACTCTAACCGGAACAGAATGTTTCTGAACTCTTGTTGTCACACTTTGGAAGGCCTCCCACTTGTCAGTCCTCCTTTTCCCTGCGATTAGTCTACTCCAATCAACTTTTGAAAGGTCTTGTTTCATATCCTTTCATAACCATTTGCCTTACCCCAATTAAGAGCATTACCTTTTATCGTTTTACATAACTATTTTAAAATTACTAGGATAATGATCACTGGTCCAAAAATGTTCCCTGACTCACACTTCAGTCACTTGCCCTGCCTTATTTCCCAAGAGAAGGTCAAGTTTTGATCTGTCTCTCATTGGAAGATATATATATTGATAAAAGAACATTTTCTTGCAATTGAACAATTCTTCACCATCAAAAACTTTAACACCATGGCAGTCTGAGTCAGCATTTGGAAAATTAAAATCCCGTACTATTACAAACTTATTATTCTTCCATATATTTGAGATCTCTCGACATTTTTGCTTCTCAATTGCCCTCTGATTATTGGGGCGTTGATAGTACAATCCCATCAAGGTGATCATCCCTTTCTTATTTCTAATTTCAAACCATATATAATTTCACTGAATGATCCCTCAGAAATATCTTCCCTAATTACAGTCATAATATTTTCCTTAATCAAAAATGCCAGTCCTTCTCCCACCTTGCCTCTTTCTGTCCTTCCTGTACCATCTAAAACCCAGAACACTGAGCTGCCAGACTTTTCCATTCCTCAGCCATGTTTCTGTGATAGTGATGACATCCCAGGCCCATGTTCTCTTCGATGCCCTGTGGTCATCAGCCTTATCCATGAGACCTCTTGCATTGAAATAAATGCAGGTTAATTGTTCAGTGTTCCTTTGTTCTCTGACTTGTTCTTGACTGTCTTTTCTAAATAACGTGCTGTTTTCTGATTCAGAATCATTGTCATCTTTCTTTCTATTTTCACTGTTGTTCAGAAAGCCCACACCCCACCTCTCTCAAATCTTACAATCTCCTGAAATAGAATGAGCAAACCTCCCCACCAGGATATTGGTCTAGTTCAGGTGAAACCCATCCTTTTAAACAGGTCTTTTCTGTCCCAGAAGAGATCCCAATGCTCCAAGAAAGTGACTCCCTGCACAGTGCAGCACCTTGTCAACCATTGATTTATCTGCCCTGTCCTTTTGTTGCTTCCCTCATTAGAACTTGGCACCAGAATTGAACCAGAAATTATTACTTTTCATATTCTGTTTATGAACCTTCTACCTAACCAGTAATACTCACTCTGTAAAGCCTTAACCCTTTCCCTGACTATGTCATTCCTATTGATGTGTACAACAATTTCCAGCTTCTCACTCTCCCCTTTGACAATCTGCTTCAAATGTTTTGAGACATCCTTCACTCTGGCACCAGAAAAGCAAGGTACTCTCCTAGATTCACACTCACTACTGCAGAATCTCCTGTCTGTGCCCCTCGCAGGAGAGTTCCCAAAAACAATTATTCTTTTCAATCTTGACAAACCTATTTAACATAAAATTCATTGTTAGTGCCCAACATCTGTTGACCACTTCTATTTTTCTCATTCAACAATCCCCAAAATGGAATATCTGTCTGAGAGAGGAATAGCCACAGGAGACTTCTAAACCACCTTCATACCCTTCCTGACGGACAGTTATCGATCTGAATGATCGTGCTGTGTAATCACTTCACTATATGTACGAGTCATCACACTCAATATCCCTTACAGGCTTTCAGTAACATTAATCCTACAAAGAAAAAGTTCTCAATAGAACCTTCTATATTAAATGAAACTATTTTTCCTTCTTTATTTAATATGAAGCATACTAAGAAAAAATAAAAACATAAATTTTAAAAAGAAATCAAAAACTTAACTGAACAAACGAAAAAAAAATTCCTCCTCAAATAATCCAACATTCAGCTTTCACTGTCCTGATACAAAAACCTCTCCCAAGCCATCCCTATTCGGGCCTGTACACAAGCTCCGTGTATAAACAATCAGTCCTTCTTCATCTACTTTTCTAACTGAGTTTTTTTTCCACAAAACTCACCCACCACTGACAACAGGTTCACCAGTCTATAGTTCCCTGGCTTTTCCCTACCACCTTCTTAAATAATGGCACCATGTTAGGAAGGGATCTTTCCCCTTTCTCCTTCCTGGGCCTCTCCATCTCCATTTCCAGTGACCGACTCAACACGGACATTGACTTCAAACCCAGTGACTCCCACAGCTACCTGGATTACACCTCCTCCCACCCCCAATTCTATAATAACACCTTCCCTGATTCCCAATTCCTCCACCTCAGCCGCATCCGCTCCCAGGAGGACCAATTCCACCATTGAACCTCCCAGATGGCCTCCTTCTTTAAGAACCACAGTTTCCCCTCCCACGTGGTCGATGATGCCCTCCAGTGCATCTCCTGCACTTCCTACACCCCAATCCTTGAACTCCATGTCTCCAAACTCAACAAGGAGAGAACCCCTTGGCCCTCACCTTGTACTCCACCATCCTCGGATACAACATCCTCATCTTCTGCCATTTCTGCCACCGACAAATAGACCCCACCGCCAGGGATATATCAAATTTTGCGAAGACTTGTAGCTCAGGTTGAGGTTCTAAATTGGAGTAAGGCCAATTAGACAAGACATTTCAAAAGTTGATTGGGGCAGATGTTCACAGGTAAAGGGAATGGTTGGAAAATAGGAAGCCTTTGAAAATGAAATCATGAGAGTTCAGGGACAGTATTTCCTGTTAGGGTGAAGGGCAAGGATTGTAAGTTTAGGGACTGCTGGATGATCAGGACTAATAACATGCTTCCCCATCTGTATAACCTTCTCCAGGACCTGTACTCCTCCACGTTTCTGTGACATCACTCTGTCCCAAAATACCACCCTATCATTGTAACCACCTCCAGTCCCTGCACCCCCCTTTCCCTATCTCTGTAATCTCCTCCACCACCTCGACCCCTCCCTCTCTCTGTATCCTCCAGCCCCTTCACCACAAACTATCTCTGTCATGTCCAGTGCACATGTAGGAGACACGTCACGTGCACAAAGATTGCTCGTCAGTGACAGACTCTTTGTTTCATGTGAAGTTCTCAGGATCTGAGAGGAAGGGTCCATCACACCAACAGCCAGAGGACATTTCCCTGTGTCTTCCCTCTGAAACTGGGCTGGAACAGAATTCCTGTAAATCCAATGAATTGGTCGCTTGACTCCAGGTCCGTTTGCTGAAACAGGATCCTTTAAAACTGAGAGTAACTGGCAATGCGAGAGTTAATGATGAGAAAACAGATTCATTCAGAATCTGAGAGTAAATGTGCATCCTGTAAACAGTGAAGGGGGACATGACAGAGTACCTCACTTTCTTATCTCTGTCACCATTTTCTTTTGTTTTGTTTGTTTTTAGATGACAGTCAGTGAGGATTATTTACACCCCAATCTTTTGTTTCTTCTCTTCTCCCATTCTCCCACCTTGCCCCCACCCATGGTTCCTTGCACCATTTTGGTCAATATTGTTACTCTGTCATTTCAGTCTCTCCTGCCCTCCAGCCCATCACAGCCTTTCCCTTCTGCTCTTCTTCCCACCTTCCAGCTGAGACACAAGTAACAATGCAGGTCGTTTCCTCTCACACACACTCACATTATCACTGACAGAGATACAGAGACACAGAAGGGTCATCACTCCCACAGGCTCAGACAGAGACACTGTTCAGTCCCACTCTGATCTCACCTTCCAATGATATGTTTTTATTCTAACACTCAAACAGAACAAGAGATATAGAAATGATTTATATTTCACTCCAAACTGGTCTGGAAACAATCCCAATCTCCAAATCACATTGACGATAAAATTGAAAAGGACTGTGTTAATCTCTCAAGAGTAACCTACAGCAGCCAATTGAATAACATGTTGAATGGCCATCTGGGGTGTGGATGTAGGCTGTAAGGTTAACATTTAACTTTACTTTTCTACACAGTAATTCCTCCCACAGTAAGGGAGTGTACATGTGAGCGTATGAGAGAGGGTCTGCATGAGTGTATGGGTCTGTAGGCGTGTGTGTGTCTATACATATATAGACACATATATACATATATGTGTGTGTGTGTCTGTCTATGTGCATGTGTATGTATATATGTGTGTGTGAGTGTGTGTGTGTGTGTGTGTGTAGTACAGTGGGGTCACCTGTAGCGTGACATGAACCCAAGATCCTGGTTGAGGACAGTCCTGTGGGAACCGAACTTGGCTATCAGCCTCAGCTCAGCCACTTTGCATTGTTGCCTGTCCCGAAGTCTGCCTTGGAGGATGGTCATCCGAAGGTCCGGAATGCTGAAGTGTTTTCCGACTGGGACGGAATACTCCTGTAGTTTGATTGTTGCCCGGTTCAACAATCGGTATTTGATTATCCGTATATTGGATTATCCAGAAAGATCGCAAAAACCCTGCCCGGACGGAATTTCACAATGTCGCCAAGGTCCTGTACTTCCTGCAGGAGCCTGTGCCCCACAACCTGAGCCACCTCCGGAGTTTTAGTTTTGCCCCTTTTAGGGACATAGAATGGTGGGCCCTGTACCGACTGCTGCTGCACACCGTCCACCTCTATTCCCTCATCCACCACCCGGACATGCCTTGGTGTGCCCCTTTGCCACTCGGTGGTGGGGATCCTCAGTGGAGAGCTCTCTATGTGGGAGTCCTCCCCCTTTCTCTCGGGAATCTGGCGTGGAGGGTGATGCACGCAGCTGTCCACTACACCCGCATTACGGACTCCCATCCCAACTGCTTGTTCTGTGGTGCTGTAGAGTCCAGAGACCATGTATATATGGGGTGTGGGCATTTGCACTCCCTTTTTGATTTTCTTAAAAACCTTCTCCTCTGTTTCTGGTTGCACTTCAGCCCCACGCTTCTGATCTTCGGTCACCCGGTGTGGAGGGTGGAGGGTAGGTCAGAGGACCTCCTCGTGGGTCTGCTCCTGGGCCTGGCCATAAGTAGGTCCAGGCAGTGGGCCGTGGAGGGGGTGGCGTTAGGGCCGATTGCCTGCTCCTCTTCCTCGGGTATGTTAGAGCCCGGGTGTCACTGGAGAAGGAGCACGCAGTGTCCACCAACACCCTCGAGATTTTCAGGGAGAGGTGGGCACCACAGGGAGTGGAGTGTATTATTTCCCCCTCCAACTCTATTTTCATTTAATCCTTACCCTCCCCTTCACTGTTTGATCACGCAGCATTGCCCTTTGATGAGAAGGGCACTGCTTGTCACTGGGTCACTCAGTGTTTCCTTTCTTCCTGATGGTGGAATATAAATAAAGATTGAAGCAATTGTTGTGCTTCACAGGTTCTGACACCTGCACGCAGGGGTGCTGGGGAAAAATAAGCACTACCGCGATTGGGTGGTAGTGTGGGGGGGTGAAGAAAGAAAAAGAAATCCCATTGAATTCACCCTCACCCTGTTTGCAAAAGCTATCTCATGTCCCATTTTTATTTTCCTGATTTCCCTCATGTATACTTCTACTGCCTTTATATTCTTTTAGAGATTCTCTCGATCCCTGCTGTCTATATTTGACATACACTTGAACAAAGCCTCAATTTCTCCAGTCATCCAGCATTCCCTACACCTACCAGCCTTGTCCTTCACCCTAACAGGAACATACTGTCTCTGGATTCTCATTATCTCATTGTTGAAGGCTTCCAACTTTCCAGCCGTCCTTTACCTGTGATTACCCACCTCCAATCAACCTTTGAAAGTTCTTGCCTAATGTCATCAAAATTGGCCTTCTTCTAAATTTAGAACTTTAACTTTTAGATCCGGTCTGTCTTTTTCCATCAATATTTTAAAACTGCCTGATTTGGAGGTGCTGGTATTGTACTGGAGTGGACAAAGTTAAAAATCGCACATCAGGTTATAGTCCAACAGGTTTACTTGGCAAGACGAGCTTTCGGAGCACCACTCCTTTATTAGGTATAACCACCTGATGAAGGAATGCTGCTCTGAAAGCTACTGCTTCCAAATAAACCTGTTGGACTATAACCTGGTGTTGTGTGATTTTTAACTTTATTTTAAAACTAATAGAATTATGGTCCCTGGCCCCAAAGTGCTCCCCCACTGATACCTCAGTCACCTGCCCTGCTTTATTTCCCAAGAGTCGGTCAAGTTTTGCTCTTTCTTCAGTAAGTACATCCACATACTGAATCAGAAAAAATTCTTGTACACACTTAACAAACTCCTCTCCAACCAAGTCCTTAACACTATGACAGTCCCAGTCTAAGCTTTGGAAAGTTAAAATCCCCTACCATTACCACCCTATTATTCTTACAACTGAGATCTCCTTTACAAGTTTGCTTCTCTATTTCCCACTGACCTTTGGGAGTCCACAGTAAAATCCTAATAAGGTGATTATTCCTGTGAGGACATCCAGGGAAATTATTCCCTCCCTCCCAGCACTGTGGGTCAACCCACAGCAAGTGGACTGCAGTGATTCAAGAAGGCAGCTCACCACCACCTTCTCAAGGGGCAACTAGGGTTGGGCTATCAGTGCTGATCAGCCAGTGACACCCATTGTCCCATAAATGAATAAAAAAGAAGCAATTTGGGTGGAACCGAGGAATAAGAAAGGGATAATCACCTTAAGTACAGCCGTAATATTATCGCTCATCAAAAAAAATGCCACTCCCTCTCCTCTCTTGCCCCCTTTCAATCCTTCCTCTCGCATATATTACCCTGGAACATTAAGCTGCCAGTCCTGTCCATCCCTGAGCCACATATCTGGAATTGCAATGATATCCTCGTTCCATGTTCCTAACAATGCCCTAATTTGTAATGCCTTATCTATTAGGCCACTTGCATTGAAATAAATGCAGTTTATTTTCTCAGTCCTACCTCGTTCTCTGCTGTGTTCCTGCCTGCCCTGGTGTAATTGACAAGCTCGTCTTCCCAACGATACCAGTCTCAGACTGATCTCTTTCCCCACTATCTCCCTGGGTATCAATTCCAAACCCCTCCGCCCCCGACCCAAGCATCTCGAGCAAACCTCCTCAACAGTATATCAGTCCCCTTGCAATTCAGGTGCATCTGTCCCTTCTTATACAGTTCTCTTCTACCCCAGAAGAGACTCCAATGATTCAAAAATGTGAATCCTTTTCCCCTCCACCAGCTCCTCAGCCGCACATTCATCTGCTCTACCCTCCTGTTCCTACTCCCACTGGGACACGGCACTGGGAGTAATCCAGATATTACTGCTGTAGGAGTGACCGCTGTCTCTGAGGCAAGAAGACTCTGAAGGCCTGGGCAATTCAGCAGGAACAGCAGTTTATTCCATCGGGAATCGATTACAGCCAGGAGAGGAACTCCAGACCATCACACAGGACAATCCAGTTCTCTCTGTCAAACACCCACACAATACCAATCTTACACTTTCTGACATCAAAGTTATGTCAGTCAACAAACTAACTGTTATCGTGCAGTTGATCATATCAAGTCCACAAGTCAACCAACTGGGCGATGATTCCATCAGGTCTGTAAATCAGTTGGCCAGGCAGTTAATTCCATCAGGTCTGTAAATTAATTACATCCAATTAATAATCCAATTAACTCGGCATTTTGATGACATCAGGTCAGTGTCTATTACATATCTCCCAGTCAGGGTCAAACACACGGGGCCTGTTCGCTGATGTGGTCACTTGTTTATCTTGTAACCTTTGTCCCTGAATACCCTGTGATCTGCTGAGGTTCTGCCCTGCTCCCCCATATCAGTTAATCATTACCAATGTCTCCGTGGGCTCGCTGGCGTGTCTTTACTGATGCAGAGAGTCAATCACCATCAAACATCTTATTCTATGGTTTTGTGAGATATTGTACTATATGTTTCTTTATTTTTATATTAAGGCCCTTTATTTACCAACCCACTCACAATCGCTCGGTATTTACACCTTCCGCATTTCATTCAGTCATTCATCAAACTGTGGTCTCCCCACTCCCCAGCGCACTATCTCACCCGAAACTATGAAAAGATGAGAATACTAATCCCCCTCAGAACCATCTACCGGGACTTGAACAGCTTGCAGGACACCAAACAAGTTGTCTCCATCAGCACGGACCTGTTAGATACAGATTGAATGGGGTCTCTGTCCCCTTTAAGAAAGTTACTGTCAAATCGCGCCTCCGTGAAATGGAATGAATGAGGGAGGAGACCGACAATAGGGAGTGAAATCTCAAAACCCAGCCGCGGGAATCCGTTTACTCACCCCTCTGCTTTTATTAAGGACATCTATAATTTCTGATTTGGTTAAATCATATAAGCCTGATATTCTTTCTCATTCTCTTTACCCTAAAAGGACTCACACCCTCATCCCCCTCCTACAACTACCCTCGGGGATTGACTTTTTAAGTTCCTGCCTAAATTCCTATTTTCTCTCCCCAGAACCTCGTCCTTTTCCCATCCTGTATCATGGGTTCCAATGTGTACAGCAACATCCTGCTGGTCCCTCTCCCCTTTGGGAATATTCTGGACCCTCTCTGAGATAGTTCTGAATTGTCTGGAGTGAGGGGATATTTGAATAACTGTCTGGACCCAGTTTGGAAGCTCTCTGGACAGATTTCAGATCCCATCATTGACTCACTCTTTATTGGAGGGACAGTGAGGTGCAGCAGCACTATATTTGAATTCAGGCCTTTCCGAAGCCGTTTTCAATGTATTTGGTCGGGCAGTGTGTTGGGAAGGTGACCCAGCTGGTTACTTTAGTGACTGAAGTGAGAAATAATCGGGTGTGTACTCTGATTATTGAAGCAAACGAAAACTAAATTATCTTCAACTGAGAAAAAAAATTTAGTTCCGCTTGATTTTAAAATTCAAAGGAATAAAGAGGTGTTAACTCTTTCTTGTATAACACTTAAAACTGCCCTGCAGTGTATTCCTCACAGACTAATCGAGCAACAATCGAACATAGTCACACTCACAGAATCCCACTTTACAGACAATGTCCCAGACAACACAGTGACCATCTCAGGGCAGGTCCTGTCCCACTGGCAGGACAGAGCCAGCAGAGGGAACAGCTCCGTGGGATACAGTCAAGAGGGCTGTGCTCTGGAAGTGCTCAGCATTGATGCCAGACCCCATGAAGCCTCATGTCATCAGGTTAAACATGGACACGGAAACATTCTGTGTGTCTTAAAAAGTATTCAGGTAAATAAGTCCCTGGGTCCTGATGGGGTCGATCCCAGAATATTGAGGGAGACAAGAGAACAAATTGCTGCAGCATTGACAGACATCTCTGTATTCTCTCTGGCCACAGGTGAGGTCCCAGAGGACTGGAGACTAGCTGATGATGTCCCATTGTTTAAGAAGGGTAGCAGGGATAACCCTGGGAATTACAGACCTGTGAGCCTTATGTCAGTGTTAGGGAAATGATTGGAAAATATTCACACGGACAGGATCTATATGCATTTCGAAGAAAATGGATTTATTAGTGACAGACAGCATGGTTTTGTACGGGAGAGGTCGTGCCTTCCTAACTTGACCACGTTTTTTAAGGAGATGATGAAGATGATTGTTGAGGGAAAACCAATTGATGTTGTCCACATGGACTTCAGTAAAACCTTTGACAAGGTCCCTCATGGCAGACTGGTACAAAAGGTGAATCACATGATGTCAAGGGTGAGCTGGCAAGATGGAGTTTCCTATTTAGAACTGACTCAGTCATAGGAGACAAGAGGGGTGTGATGGAGGATGCTTTTCAGAATGGAGGGCTGTGACTAGTGATGTTCATAGGGATCAGAGCTGGGGCCTCTACTGTTCATGGTCTTTATAAATAATTTGGTGGAAAACGTGATGAGTCTAATTAGTACGTTTATGGATGATACAAAGATTGGGACGATACAGAGATTGGTGGAGTTGCGGATCATGAGGAGGATTGTCAGAGGATACAAGAGAACATAGATCAGTTGGAGGCATGGGCAAAAAAATGGCAGATGGAGTTTAATCTCAACAAATGTGAGGTGATGCATTTTGAAAGGTCAAATACAGCTGGCAATTATATAGTGAATGGCAGAACCCTTCAGAGCATTAACGTGCAGAGGGATCTGGGTGTACACATCAACAGATCACTAAAGGTGGCAGTGTCACAGTGTCATAGAGTCGGAGAGATATGCAGCATGGAAACAGTCCCTTCCATCCAACTCATCCATGCCATCCCAAAACAGTCTCGTCCCACCTGCCAGCACATGGCCCATATCCCTTCATTCCTGAAGAAAGGCTCATGCCCGAAACGTCGATTCTCCTGCTCCTTGGATGCTGCCTGACCTGCTGCGTTTTTCCAGCAAACACATTTTCAGCTCTGATCTCCAGCATCTGCAGTCCTCACTTTCTCCTCATATCCCTCCAAACCCTTCCTATTCACATACCCATCTAGATGCCTTTTCAATGTTGCAATTGTACTGGCCACCACCACTTACTCTGGCAGCTCATTCCATTTACATAAAACCCTCTGAATAAAAAAGTTGCCCACTAGGTCTCTTTTATATCTTTCCCTTCTCACCCTAAACCTATGTCCTCTAGTTCTGTATTCCCACACCCCAGGGAAAAGACTTTGTTTATTTATCCCATCCATGCCCCTCAT
The DNA here is from genome assembly GCF_047496795.1 of Chiloscyllium punctatum. Classification (NCBI taxonomy): domain Eukaryota; kingdom Metazoa; phylum Chordata; class Chondrichthyes; order Orectolobiformes; family Hemiscylliidae; genus Chiloscyllium; species Chiloscyllium punctatum. The sequence continues at coordinate 27,504,078 of NC_092767.1, forward strand.
AACCTTCATAAGATCACCCCTCAGCCTTCGATGCTCCAGGGAAAGAAGTCCCAGCCTATTCAACCTCTCCCTATAGCTCAAACTCTCCAACCCTGGCAACATCCCTTCAAATCTTTACTTAATCCTTTCAAGTTTCACAACATCTTTCCAATAGGAAGGAGACTGGAATTGCATGCAATATTCCAGCAGTGCCTTAACCATTGTCCTGTACTGCCACAACATGACCTCCCAATTCCTATACGCAATACTCTGACCAAAAAAGGAAAGCATACCAAATGCCTTCTTCACTAACCCATCTACTTGTGATTACCCTTTCATAGAACTATGAACCTACACTCTAAGGTCTCTTTGTTTAGCCACACTCCCTAGGACCTTACCATGAATGTGTATGTCCGGCTAAGATTTGTTTTCCCAAAATGCAGCACCTCACATTTATCTAAATTAAACTCTATCTGCCACTCCTCGGGCCATTAGCCTATTTGATTAAGATCCCATTGTAATCTTCGCTGTCCACTACACCTTCAATTTTGGTGTCTTCAGCAAACTTACTAACTATACCTCCTATGCTCACATCCAAATCATTTATATCAATGTTGAAATGTAGTGGACCCAGCACCGATCCATATGGCACTCCACTGGTCACAGGCCTCCAGTCTGAAAAACAAACCTCATCCACCATCCTCTGTCTTCTACCTCTGAGCCAGTTCTGTATCCAAATGGCTAGTTCTCACTGTATTCCATGAGATCTAACCTTGGTCACCAATCTCCCATGGGGAACCTTGTCGAACACCTTACTGAAGTCCATATAGATCACATCTACCGCTCTGCCCTCATCAATCCTCTGTTAATTCTTCAAAAATGATAATCAAGTTTGTAAGACATGATTTCCCATGCACAAAGCCATATTAACTATCCTTAATCAGTCCTTGCCTTTCCAAATACACGTACATCCTGTCCCTCAGGATTCCCTCCAACAACTTGTCCACCACTGACATCAGGCTCACTGATCTATAGTTCCCTGGCTTGTCCTTACTACCCTTCTTAAACAGTGGCACCACATTTGCCAGCCTCCAGTCTTCCGGCACCTCACCTGTGACTATCGCTGATACAAATATCTCAGTAAGAGGCCCAGCAATCACTTCCCACAGATTTCTCGGGTATACCTGATCAGGTCCCGGGGATTTATCCACTTTTATGCAATTGAAGACATCCAGCACTTCCTCCTCTGTAATTTTTCAAGATGTCACCATTTATTTCCCGACATTCTATATCTTCCATGTCCTTTTCCATAGTAAATACTGATGCAAAATACTCGTTTAGTATCTGCCTCATCTCCTGCAGCTCCACACAAAGGCCACCTTGCTGATCTTTGAGGGGCCCTATTCTCTCCCCAGCTACTCTTTTGACCTTTAATGTATTTGTAAAAACCCTTTGGATTCTCCTTAACTCTATTTGCCAAAGCTATCTCATGTCCCCTTTTTGTCCTCCTGATTTCTCTCTTACATATACTCTTCTAAGGATTCACTCGATCTATCCTGTCTATACCTGACATGTGCACTCGATCTATCCTGTCAATATCTGACATGTGCTTCCTTTCTTGCTGGTGGATAAGGGAGTAAAAAGGCCTATGGCATGCTTGCCTTCATTGGAATGGGCATTGAGTATAACAGTAGTCCAAAGATGTGTGGCTTAGGTGAATTGGCCAAGGTAGATTGCCCATAGCGTTCAGGGATGTGTAGGCGCATTATTCAGGGGAAATGTGGAATAATAGGGGAGGGGAATGGGTCTGCGTGGGATATCTTCAGAGGGTAGGTGTGGACTTGTTGGGCCAAATGGCCTGTTTCCACACTGTAGGGATTCTATGATTTCTATGATAGGCAAGTTATGCTTCAGCTTTGTAGAACTTTAGTTTGGCTGCACTTGGAATATTGTGTCTAGTTCTGATCACCACACTACTAGAAGGACTTTGATGCATTAGACAGGGTACAGAAAAGGTTTGCCAGGGTGTTGCCTTAGTATGAGTGGTTTTAGTGATGAAGAAAGTTTGGATAGACTGGATTTGTTTACATTGGAATGTAGAAGTTTATAAGATTGTGAATGGGATTGGATGAAGTGGAAATATGAGGCTTTTTCACTGGTTGGGGCGTCAATTACGAGGGGCACAGGCTCAAACCACAAGGAGGGAAGTTTAAAAGAGATGTTCAAGGCCCGTTTTTCACACAAAGGGTGGTGAGTGCCTGGAATGTACAGCCAGAGGAGGTGGTGGAAGGAGACACATTAGTAGCATTCAAGGAATACCTGGACAAATACACAAATAGGAAGGGAATAGAGGGATACGGATCCTGGAAATGAAGACGGTTTTAGTATGGAAGGGTAACATGTGTCAGCGCAGGCTTGGAGGGCCGAAGGGTCTGTTCCTGTGCTGCATTGTTCTTTGTTCTTCTCTGTTCAGTGAGCTCTTCCTGCATTTAAAACACTGCAACAGGGATGCTATGAAACAACTCCAGGTCACTGAGATACAGACCCACCTTGGAGGATACAGTGACGGATGTGGCTTTCCCAGACTAGTGCACTTGGAAGTTTGAATATTGAGTTTTACTTTTAAAAAGACACCTCCGCTGGATACTATTGAGACAAAAATATCAGTGCAATCACATTTTCAGAATTCCAGTGGCTTTCCAGTCAGATCACTACTTCGAATCCCTTGATTAGATTCCAGTCTGTAACTCACTCCGAGGTATTTATTATTCTAGATATAAACCTCTTGGAACACACCAAAAAGAAATCACTGGAGAACCGCAGCAGGTCTGGCAGCATGTGTGGAGGGATAGGAGAGTTAATGTTTCTAATCCAGGTTAATTGGAGTTTTGAAACAAGGATCCCTTCCTCCCAGGAACTGAGACTTCTCTGAACTGCTTCCAATGCAAGTATATCATTTTCATAAAGGAAACCAAAACTGAGCGCAATACTCGATGTGTGGTCTAAACAGTGACCGTGCAGTTGTAACAAGACCTCCCTCCTTTTATACACTACTCCCTCCCTGAGGGGTAACATTTTCGTGCAGAGGGGGTGTGTGTATGGAATGAGCTGCCAGAGAAAGTGGTCCAGGCAGGTACAATTATAACATTTTGAAGACATTTGGACAGGGACATGAATAGGAAAGATTTAAAGGGATAAATAAAAATTGAACCGTTTCCAGAACACTGAAAGTAAATGTAATCTTGAACAACTCTATTGCAATCCTTGTCCAGAATTGCATGTGAGACAATCTATTTTACTGAATTTGCCTGCGTCAAGGATGTGTTACTCTACTGGATCAGTTGCTGTTTATGAGATAAATAACCCATTATCCTGCTAGGTTTTCCAATAGTTATTCCAACTCTTCTTTTTTTTGTCTGTAATCGATTTTGATTTTATTGTCACGTGTACTCAGTACAAAGGTACAGGAATACAGTGAGAAGTGTATAATGTCACCACACAATGCACCATCTTAGGGACAAATACCTTGGCACAGAATCTTAAGAAGAAGGTATGAAGAATGAACAATATTAAAAATTCAACACTTTTTATTTTTAAAGTAAATATGCTATAACATAAAACACATGATGTAAGTTTAAAAGTTACACGTTGCAGACATTCTTACTTTTAAGTGGAAAATAAAGGAATAAAGATGCAGGTTCCAACATTACAGTCTTTCTTAAGTGCTTAATCTCAGTTGGACTGCACTTCAAAGAATCACCTTGAGATCCTCTATATACTGCTTGAGGAAACTTTCATGAATGCATTTAACAAATTCATTTGCTCTCTTGAACCTATTCCACTCTTTCATAAGTTTATGGCTGATAAGTCTATGTTTTGAGTTCCCATCTACCCAGTGTAACCTTAGATTCTTGTTATGCAAGGGAATAAATCTACCTGTGACTTAAAAATATCCATTGTCCTCACCTCTCCCACTTTCTGGGACAGACAATTCCAAAGTTACACACCCGAAAAAAGAATTCTCTTCATCTCTGTCCAAAAAGTGTGACCCCTCACTAATTTTATAAACATGGTCCCTAATTCTGAACTCACCCACAAGCAGAAACATCCACTCCACATTCACTGTGTCAAGATCATTAAGAGCATCTATACAGTTTGATCAGATCACTCTTAACTCGTCTAAACTCCAGCAGAAACAAACCCAGTCTGAGCACCTAACCCGATTGCACAAGCCACTCTTTCAAAATATTCATCGAGTAAACCTCCTCTGAACTGTCTTTAATGCATTTACATCCTCTTTCAAAATAAGGGACTGTTGAAATGAATTATACGTTCAGAGTTAAATAGAATTATTATACCGTAGTAATAGAAAAACAGCAGGTTTGAATTAATGAACCTTGTACCAAGTGAACCTTATGCATCCTCGAGGTTAGTGTCAGCGGGAGTCTACAAACAGCAGTTAGTGCCATCAAGTCATTCCAGATAGGCCTTGGGGCCAGAAGAGGTTTAGAGGCAGGGAGGTGATGGTCACTGACAAGGGATGGGGCAAAACATTGACAGACTAAATGATCTCTGACTGAGTGAAGTCTAATGAATCTTGGGAAATTCAAAGAATTTGCATTAATGCATCTACAACCGAATTAACAACCTCTTTTAAGACTCTGGGATGAAGACAGAAGGTGATGAGACCTATTATCAGTTTGCTGAGTCCAGCCTCCTTCGTGACGGTAATTACATTGTGTTCATCCCTCCCTCCTACTTCCTGACTTACAGTTGACACTGAGGAGCACATGCAGTATTCTCTAGGGAGATACTTGCTCATGCATGGGTGAATGCGATTGGTTGAAGTGTTTCAATCATGCATCTTCTTTCCATGTCTGCTCAGTTTCACTGGATGTTGAGATTTGGAGGGATAGAGTGGGGGTGGGAGGGAAAGTCTAAGGTTGAGATAGAGATTGTGACCTGGAGAAGAGAGAGATTGATGTCCAGTCTGATGGTGGTTGGGGCTGGTGGAGGTGGTGCGGAGAATGGTGGTGATGTTCAGATTCAGAGAGGAGGAGAGAGGGTGAGGGAGATTGGGATGATGATGCAGACAATCTGGAACTGTGCATGTGCTCAGTTCTGAGTCAGCATGCAGACAGAGTTGGCCTGAAGTTTCAATGTCAGCAAAACAGTGTCTTACCACAAGTACTGAAATGCTTTTTCCAGCTCTGCACTTTTTTCCCCCTATCATCTCCCAATAACTCAATATTCTCACTCCCTAGAGGACTGACACTCACATTGCGTACATGTTTTGTTTTTAAATACCCATGGAAACTCTTGCTTTGTTGTTTTTAACATTTTGAGTTGGGTTCTGAGATTCCAATTTCCTCCTTCTAATTAACCTTTTTCTCTGCCATACTTTATTTTCTAATCAATCATCAGACCTGCCACCCATCTTTGCAATATCCTCAAGTTGGACGGTTTCTTCAACTTTTCAGTCAACCACAGAAAGCGAGTCCTCCCTTTAAAGTCTCTTGTTTCAGTCAGAATATACTTCTTCTGAATATTCTGAGGTATCCTCTTAACTGTCTGCCATCACTGTCCCAACTGATCTCTCTCCGAGCCAGTTATGCCATTCACTTCTCTTGGCTTAGTTTACATGCCCGCAGAGTGGACCTTGTTTAAGTTTGAAATACTTACCTCAGAGTCAATCTTCTTCCATTCAAATTGGATGTAAAATTGAATCATATGGTGATGGCTGCAACGTAGGAGAGCCTTTACACTGAGATTGTTTCATAAATCCTGTCACATTACACAGTATCAATAAGATGATAATAACACAACCTTATGTCTGGTTGCTCCAGAACACGCAGCTCTAAGATACTTTCTCGAAGGTCATCAATAACCTCTCATCCACGTTACTGCTGCCAACCTGATTTACACAGTCTTTGTGTAGATTCAAGCCAGCAGTGATGATTGCCATCTCACTATCACAAGCAGCCAATATCTCTTCATGTCTAACATCAGGGGCCTGGACCATCTCTGACACCTCCCTCCCCTTCCTGGTCCTCTTCATCTCCATTAGTGATGACCGACTTGACACTGACATTTTTTACAAACACACGGACTCCCACAGCTACCTGGATTACACCTCTTCCCACCCTATCTCTTGCAAAAATGCCATCCCTTATTCCCAATTTCTCTGCCTCCGCCGTATCTGCTCCCAGGAGGACCAGTTCCACCATAGAACACACCAGATGGCCTCCTTCTTTAGAGACCGCAATTTCCCTTCCCACGTGGTTAAAGATGCCCTCCAACGCATCTCGTCCACATCCTGCACCTCCGCCCTCAGACCCCACCCCTCCAACCGTAACAAGGACAGAATGCCTCTGGTGCTCTCCTTCCACTCTACAAACCTTCGCATAAACCAAATCATCCACCGACATTTTAGCCACTTCCAAAAAGACCCCACCACCAGGGATATATTTCCCTCCCCACCCCTTTCCGCCTTCCGCAAAGACCATTCCCTCCGTGACTACCTGGTCAGATCCACACCCCTCCTACGATCCACCCTCCCATTCTGGCACTTTCCCCTGCCACCGCAGGAACTGTAAAACCTGTGCCCACACCTCCTCCCTCACCTCTATCCAAGGAGCCTTCCACATCCATCAAAGTTTTACCTGCACATCCACTAATAACATTTATTGTATCCGTTGCTCCCGATGTGGTCTCCTCTACATTGGGAGACTGGGCGCCTCAGAGCAGAGCGCTTTAGGGAACATCTCCGAGACACCCGAACCAATCAACCAAACCGCCCCGTGGCCCAACATTTCAACTCCCCCCCACTCTGCCGAGGACATGGAGGTCCTGCGCCTCCTTCACCGCCGATCCCTCACCACCAGACGCCTGGAGGAAGAACGCCTCATCTTCCGCCTTGGAACACTTCAATCCCAGGGCATCAATGTGGACTTCAACAGCTTCCTCATTTCCCCTTCCCCCACCTTATCCTAGTTTCAAACTTCCAGTTCAGCCCTGTCCCCTTGACTTGTCTGGACTTGTCCAAACTGCCTAGCTCCGTTTCCACCTATTCACTCCACCCTCCCCTCCCTGACCTATCACCTTCATCTCCTCCCCCACTCACCCATTGTGCTCTATGCTACTCTCTCCCCACCCCCACCCTCCTCCAGCTTATCTCTCCACACTTCAGGCTCACTGCCTTTATTCCTGATGAAGAGCTCTTGCCCGAAACGTCGATTTCGCTGCTCGTTGGATGCTGCCGGAACTGCTGTGCTCTTCCAGCACCACTAATCCAGAATTTGGTTTCCAGCATCTGCAGTTATTGTTTTTAACATCAGAGGGTCTATCAATCAGCCCCTTGAGTGGCTGCTATCCCCTAACTGTCCTCATGCTGTATTTATGTACATCAATGTGTGCTATGGATTTGTTTAAGTTGACACAAAAGCTGCCCACGTTCAGATACAGAGCTATTATTTTGATTTGTTTAAATACAAACATATTGGACAGGCTCATATGAACAGAAACTATTCATGTTTGTATCTTGGGAAAACGGTCTGTCTTTATGTTGCCCATCAAAAGAAGCCAAAGCCTTTTCAACAGGGCAAATGAGAGGGATTTAAATTGCATGCACATTTCCAAAACACAAACTTTCATGTCTGGAAACTGAGCTGTCTGAGTTGATGTTACTCAGGAAATGAAGATTAAAATATCTGCTCCAAAATGGGGGTGGCAGAGCTGCTTATTGAAGCCAGTGGAGAGAAAGTAGAGTTAACATTTCAAGTACAATTCTGCAAAAGGGTCAAAATGTTAACTCCACGGGTCTGGCAGCATCGGTAGAGAGGATGCAAAGAGAAATATCCAGCAATTTCTATTTGTGTTTCAGATTTCCAACATCCACAATTCTTTATTTTATATTATTGAAAATAGTGACTGTCCATTTGATTATCTCCTGTTTGCAATATCTAATTTATCCAGACTGCGTCTTAATCCAAACTTTTAGCACCAAATGCCAATGAGCATTCAATGGGCATTCAATACTGTCTCACATGCCACCTGACTTACTGTCTGTCTGGCCTGTTGCATTAGCCCTTGAGTAAGTCAGTTACGCAGCACAGGGACAAAGAGAGTCAGTATTTCACAAGTTTACAGGTGGACAACAGACTTATTAACTGTTTGTCTCTGTCTCATAGTAATTGGCTATTTGAACATTTTATATTGGACAAATGCTGAGCATTCAGGTCCTTGATAATCAAATAAAATGGAAGGAATACTGCAGATACTGTAAATCAGAAACAAAAACAGAAATTATTGGAAAAGCTCAGCAGGTCTGGCAGCATCTGTGCAGAGAAATCAGAGTTAACGTTTTGAATCCAGTGACCAGAAACCAAACTTTGGTCTCAAGAATTCTGTTTGGAAATCCATCGAATGTGACAATTCTGTCCCCGACCCAGAGTTCCGATCTCTGAAACTCTCCAGAGCAACTTGATGGAATGTGACTGTGACAGATTCATCGCACATAATCATGGAATTCTGTCGCTCAGCTGGTACAGAGCTGCAATCTTCACAGAAGATCTTTGCCAAATCTATGTGTTTCCTGAGTCACATCCTTCCTTCACATTTCAGAGGATGGCTTTGATAAATAAATGAAGATTGGATAATGCAGATTGCTGAGCTGGTACAAGGATGAGCTGGTCATTCTGCCTTGAGTGTATCCGGATCGTTGGGAAAAGGAGCAGTATAATCAGGCCTGACTCTACTGTGTCAATGCATTTCAATGGCGGTAATTGTGCCTGTTTGGGGGCAAAAGCTGGATGGTTGAGATTGAATTGCAGAGTCCAGTTGGTGGGAGTAATTAGAATGTGTGGGTGGTGATGTTTTCTGGTAAGTTCTGGTTTGGAGGATGGTTCTAACAGTCAAGGTGTTTGACAGGTCAGATGAGGGGAGGGTAGGGGGTGGGGCTGAAATCGGATGATCCATGATGTATGTTTGTAGTTTCAACTGACAGGGTTCGGAGGGTCTGGAGGTTTGTGGGGCTGGATCTGGAGATTAGCTGACTCACTCGGTCACTGAGTATTCAGAAGGTAATGTGTGGGTTTGGATAGTAATCACATGGACAAAGGAACAGAGTGATAGATGGGAAAGGGGACTCAGTGTGTGTGATGATGCGATCAGGAGTTTAGTTACCCAAGAGGTGGTTGAAGCCTAGATTTAGCAAACAGCTACCAGGAAACTAACAAGGACTTTGCAATGTCTGTGACTGAAACTCAGTGCAGAAGGCAGAGGATTGCTTTGAAATGTCTAAATAAACCAAGGTAAGATCTCACAGGCTGGGGAGCTGGTACATAGGTAGGCTGGGAGTTAAGCCTTGGGTGTTCTTGATGGTCAGGGAGAAGGGTCGACAGAGGGTCATGGGAATTTGAAACGTGCAAGTCATATCATCAGGATTTCCATATGTATCTTACTTACATATCTAATCTTTAGTGATCCAGGGACCATGATAGTTCCAAAATATCCCATATCACTTCCATCTGTGTTTCAAATATCAGCACAGAGAAAATATTCACTGTCCTGTGTCCTCAGCAAGATTTTATTGCTCACTGTACAAAGTATTTATTGTTGAAATAAAACCAATTCTAAAAGCAGGTGCATTGTTCATTGCAGTTTTATTATGTTCAGAGGTGTGGGATATAGGTGGATTCGTGTTACTTCTGCAATTCCATTTTACAAAGGAGGTGAACTCACACCAGTGGGTAATTGTTTTAGTCAAGAGCTGAGTCAACAAGAATGGAAACGATGTGGAGGAAATATATAATTGTTCTTGTATTAGCTAAAACTGTATGTCAGAAGGTAGACATTATGGGCAAGTAGATAAGATGTTGTGAGGGGATGAAGTTAAGCTAGATACGCCTGTACAAACAGTAGATATAAACATGTGCTTCCCACTTTTACAAAAACACAGGAACAAACCCCAATTAAAAGGGTCATAGGGATCAGAACGGCCTCGGGAAAGGCACAGATGAAGGGGGTAGATAATGATGAAGAAAGGATATGCCTAACAATGACCTATAGCAGGGTAAGGTCGAACAGCCTTGTGAGACCAGAAATAAGCATTTTGTCACAGACAAGGCCGGATAGGGCAAGAGGTAAACAGGGGTAATGGGGGCCGGTCTTAGGGAAGTGGACGATGTAAGCAGGGGAGGGAGCAGTGTAGAACAATAGACATCAAATCATATAAATGTTATGTATGAATTGAATTTAGTGTGTGTATGTCCCTTGCCTTGAGAAAGTGGACATCGCACCCACTTGCAAGTGTAAAATAAATGGCACTACTGATTCAGATCTTGTCTCGGACTGAAATTATTGAAGTGAGTGGGCTTTGTTTCTCACAATTGGGGGCTGTCCGGGATTTTCTTCCATCACCGGGGGGAGTGGCTGGCCTTGGACACTGGGAAGACGCGTCCCGTTCCCCATTGAGGACCGGTCTCGTGTCCTGGTTTGGTCTGCTCCCTTGGGCGACTGGTACGAATCCCACAAGAGAGACATCTGAATCAGACAGTGATAGGAGCTCGATAGACAATACGGCACAAAGAGCCAGGCAGCTCTGTGCACAGACCAAGGTCAGTAACCTGACTTTTAAGTATTGCCTTGGTGGCCGGGATTGAGTTTTAGTAGTTAATAAGGGACTAACGAAGAAACTCAATATGGGTTGTGCCGTGGGTAAGGAAAAAGCCTCCGGGAAAACAAAAGAAGGAAAAAGCAATGGAATTGGAGGCGGGGTCCATTACAACATACCTCCAGAAAGTTCTTTAGGGAGGATGTTGTGGAATTGGCAAAATAATACTTGTACAGGGGAAAAAGATGACTAAATATTGTTGCTTCATATGGACTAAGGAATCCATTCTTCGTCCCGCCTCTTTTGGCCAAAAATTCAGGTCGGACAAAGACTGGGTTTGTAAATATCTGAATGTATTTGTCAATGAGTGAGAGAGAGAGAGAGAGAGAGAATGAAGAGAGCTGTACAGCTGGTAGAAAGTTTAACCCTTTGTGATTTGGTTTGAATGCACATTTGTTTGTTGGTGATTGAATGTTTGCGTTTTATTCCCTGGAGCTTGAGTTCCGGGACTGTTTTGAATCTGATTCTTATTATGGAAACTTAACATGATTTCTTTAAAGGTTAAGGATTCTATAGAGATTATGAAAAAAAATGATAACTCCTGTTCTTCTTACAGGTCATGACTGCCTTACTATCAGTTTCTAACTAATCTCTTTTATCTTTACATGAAAGCGATTTATGGAGGACAGTTGAAGTTTCAGTTCAACATTAGATTGTAGTAAAAACAAGATCCTATGGTTAATATCTGTGACCTTGGATTCGACCATTGTTCATGCATTAGAAGTTTTTTTTTAAACTTGAATAGACAAATAATTTTAAGGCAGCTCTGATTATTTTAAGACCTATAGCATTGTAATTGAGCAATGATTGGTCAGCACTACTTAAGAAAACTAATTTTGGATTTAAATTAAGGGACTAAAACTGGGTGATTACAATGGATTTCAAAATTGAGAACTGTATGCATTTTACATTTTGAATATTAAATACTGAATAAATGAATGTAAATATATAAATATATTTACAAGTTTGGAACAGGCTTTAAAGTTAGTCAAGCATGAATTGATGAATTGGTGTTTGAAGTTATGGGGAGCTAGAAATATTGCAATATTTCTTTAATTAAAGAAAAAGGGGAAGAACGTAATGACTTATCCCCTTCGGGAGGTACCAATAGGGGACAAATAGGGATTGGGTTTGTAAGTGTCCCCCTCAGCAGTGGGGAGGTCAGAACATTTAAAAAAGAAATGAAGGTCTGGTTGAGGATCCGGTAGGGTTGTCTGAACAAACTGATCAATTTTTGGGGCCCAGTCTGTATACCTGGGCTGAGTTAATGTCTATTTTGAATATACTATTTACTGGGGAAGAAAGGGGACTTATATGGGGAGCAGCCATTAAAATATGGGACAGGGAACACCCCATTGGAGATGGGGATGCTGGACAGGGAGAGGTGAAGTTTCCCCTCAGAGACCCCCAGTGGGAAAACCAAAATCCGGAGCATAGAGAAGAAATGAAGGAATTGAAAGACCTGATTCTAAAAGGTATAAGAGAGGCAGTTCCAAGTCACAGAATTTGACTAAAGTCTTTGAACTTAGACAGGAGAAAGATGAGACTCCTTCAGCTTTTTTTTTTGCAGAGATTAAGAGACTCAATGTGGAAATATTCTGGAATGAACCCTGACAACCCAGTGGCACAGGGTCTTTTGAAAGTACATTTTTGTGACAAAGGAATGGCCAGACATACAGAGAAAGATACAGCAAATAGAAGGGTGGAGTGAAAAGCCATTAGATAAATTGTTAAGAGAGGCACAGAAAGTGTTTGTAAAGAGAGAGGATGAGAGACAGAAACAGAAGGTGAAAATGATGGTAGCTGCGGTTGATGAGGGAGTTAAGAAAAGAGTGGAACCGATAGTGAGCAACCGGAGCGGTGGGTGGCAGCATGTAGGACAGAGAGGAAGGGGGAAAGGGAGAGAGAGAGAGAGAGGACAAGGGGGAGCGTTTGATAGGGGGTTCGAGCGACAGGGGCAGAGCTGGAAGACTCCACAGGCAGGATGCTATTATTGCAGAAAGATAGGGCATTTTAAGCGGGAATGTCCTGATGTACAAAGGGAAGAGAGGGCAATTCCGCTTATGAATTTTGATGAAGTATAGGGGTGTCAGGGGTTCCTGCCCCCGGGGACCCACCAGGAACCCTTGATAAACCTGAAGGTGGGACCCTGTAGGGAAGAGGTAGTCTTCCTAGTAGATACAGGGGCAGCACGGTCATCGCTGAATTTTAAACCAAAGAAAGTAGGAATGTCAACACGGTCAATTACTGTTTCGGGGGTAAAAAGGGGAAGGATTTATTGTTCCAGTATTTGAACCTATGATGATAGAAGGTCCGAAGGATAGGGTCACAGGGGAACTGCTGTATATCCCTGATATAGGAAGTAACTTATTAGGGAGAGATTTAATTATCCTCTTAGGACTGGGGATTGGAATTCAGGAAAAAGAATTAGTTGTACAAAAGGCAATGTTGACAGACGATGTGGAGAGAGAGATAGACCCTATTGTATGGGCTAGGGAAGGGAATTGTGGAAAACTACAGATGCCTCCCCTTGAAGTAATTTTTTTTAAAAAAGGAAAGGGGACTTTGTCTGTGAGTGACAATATCCCATTTCCATAGAAGGTAAACGAGGACTGCAGCCAGTAATTGAAGACCTTCAAATTTTTGTGTCTCACGGGTTATTGCAGATTGTGGATTGATTCCTATGCACAGAAGACTAAGAAATTATATCTCAAACTATTAGAGGGGGAACCAAAATGTCTAAGTTGGGATGATGAGGAAAAAGAGATCTTATCCATGCCCCCGTGTTAGCCTTACCTTCCCTAGATAAACCTTTCCACCTCTTTGCTACCGTGGATAAGGGAGCGGTTTTGGGAGTATTGACCCAGAGGTGGGGGAAGGAATTAGTACATGAAGAATTGATTAAACGAGTCTTGGAGTCCCTATTACTTCCCCGAGAAATAGCAGTAGTGCATGTAAATGGTCATCAGAAAGGAAATGAACTAGAGGTTAGGGGAAATAGATTAGCCGATGAAGTGGCTAAGGAAGCAGCCCTGAACCCACAAGAAGTGGTGATTCATTCCCTAATACCTACTGTCCCAGGTCCTTGGGAAGCTCCTATATTTACTGAAAGCGAAGAAAAGGAATTGAGAGATTTAGGGGCTGTAAAAACAGCAGGCGGGCATTGGAGGTTACCTGATGGAAGGAGAATGTTGAACAAAATGATGATGCAAGAGATTATGGCTGTCCTACACCAAGGCAGCCATTGGGGAGTACAAGCAATGTGTGATTTGGTTCTTAGGGAATATGGATGTAAAGGAATATATACACTTGCTAAACAAATATGTGAGGGATGTATCATATGCAGAAAGGTAAATAAGAAAGTCTTGAGAAAACAGACCCCAGGAGGAAGAGACCCAGGATTGAGACCTTTCCAGAGTATACAAGTAGATGATACTGAACTCCCCAGGGTAGGTAGACTAAAATATATGTTGGTTATAGTAGATCATTTATCTGGTTGGGTTGAAGCATACCCCCTAGCTACCGCCACTGCGAGTGGGGTGTCTAAAACAATATTGGAGCACATAATTCCCCTATATGGGCTCGTGAACCATATTGATTCCGACCAAGGAACTGACTTTACCTCTAACGTGTTACAGGGGGTAATGAAAGGGTTGGGAATTTCCTGGGAGTTCCATACTCAATGGCACCCGCCATCATCGGGAAGGGTTGAGAGAATGAACCAAACACTCAAACGACAGCTCTCTAAATTGATAATAGAAACTAGACTCCCTTGGACCAAATGTTTACCTATAGCTCTCTTGTGAGTATGAACAGCCCCAAGGAAAGATTTGGGACTATCCCCCTATGACATCTTATTTGGATTACCTTACTTGGGAACGACTGGAGAATTGCCAAGTCCCGAAACTAAAGATTTGTTTTTAAAGAAGTATATACTGGGCTTGTCCTCCTCTTTGTTTTTCCTCAGGAAACAGGGTTTATTGGCACAGACTCCAGCCCTTGAATGCACCATTCATCCCATCCGGCCGGGCGATTGAATCTTAGTAAAATCATGGACAGAGACTAAATTGCAGCCGGACTGGGAAGGGCCGTACCAGGCTCTTTTGACCCCTGAAACAGCGATAAGGACAGCAGAGAAAGGCTGGACTCAACTACACTCGGATCAAAGGGCCAGTGGACCCTCCAGTTGAGGAAGAAGTCTGGACAGCCGAATCAACGCAAGATTCGATGAAACTCAGGCTAAAGAGACTTTGAGTAACTGATTATACAGTGGCGACGCGAGCGCGGGATTATTTCTGTAAGATTGTATATTCAGCATGATGGTTAGAATACTGGGAATGCTGCTAGAGATATGATGCTAGCCCTTTTAGTATTGGGATTTTGTCAAATATCATTTTCATATGTATTATTAACGGTCCCCAAGTCTGATAATCCCCAAGTAATAGACGCTGATGTATGCAGCTTAGTAAATTGTGGGGATGTAGATAATCAGAGACAGTACCGCAGCTCTGAGATACATCTTAAGTCCTATGGGGATGGCCTTGGGGATAGCCTAAGGATAGTGGTCTCGTCACAGTGCACCAGACCCCCTTCCGACCAGCTCGCGATTGTCCCGATAAAAAGTGTAACCCATTATACCTAACGATAAGGAAAACCACATGGCACGAAACAATCCTGGTGTGGGGGGGGGGGGGTGCACCTATGAGATACAATGAAATGAAATGTTTGGGATAGAAATGAAAGCAAATGCGAAGGATTTCTTGGGCTATTGTTTTTGAATTACTGTAGGACAGGGAAAACGGGTAGAACTACTGGGTAATAAGATACAATCTTTCACCCCTCCTGCTGATCCTAAAGTAGTAAAATTTATAGAGGTAAAGGACTTGAAACAGACCATTGAAATAGAAACTGGGTACGGGGATGCAAATGCCTGGGTTGAATGGGTAAAGTATACTGTGAAAAGTCTGAACAAAAGCAATTGCTATGCATGTGCCTCCGGTCGGCCAGTGGCCCAGGTGGTTCCCTTTCCGCTCGGGTGGAAGCGAGACAGGAAGGGCATGAAATGTATGACAGCCCTGTATCAGGATGAGACTGCATGGAATGATAGGAATTGTACCTCCCTATCACTGATGTTCCCTCCCTTGGAGAAGAAAGATGTAAAAGATCCCCCCCTGTTTTCTGCCGCAGTTGGAAATCACACATCGTGTGTGTAGACGAGGTACAAGTCAGTCGAAAGATTTGGGGGAGCTGAAATTATGTACAGAGATTAAGAATGTAACCAAAATGGAGAAGGGAGGGAACTAGTCAGCACTGATGGTTCCCCGAGCGGATCTGTGGTGGGACTGTGGAGGCAAAATATTGAGACCCACGCTATCTCCAGATTGGAGAGGGATATGTGCAATTGTACAATTGGCAATTCCATTTACCCTGGCATTTGAAAAGGAAAAGATAGGAGGGAAAAAGGGAAGGGGTAAGAGATTACTGTTAGACACTTCTTTCGATGACAGGATTTATCTTGATTCGGTCGGAGTCCCGAGGGGAGTACCGGATGAATTTAAGGCTCGTAACCAGATTACAGCAGGCTTTGTGTCAGCTCTCTTTTGATGGGTAACAATTAATAAAAATGATCATACCCTGTATACGAGGGCTCACCCAAAGGTTGATTGAAACAGCCTTAATGAAACAGATGCCCCTAAAAGGGAATCAGGCTGAAGGACTTTATCGACTAAATAATGAGGAGATGAGTGAGACCAAGATGGATGAAATCTCCGGGATGATGCTTGCGAATTTCGGGAGCGATGCTTAAAAATAAAATAATTGCAGAAGATAACAAATGGTAACTGAAAGAAAGAGGGGGAATTGTGGGATATAGGTGGATTCGTGTTACTTCTGCAATTCCATTTTACAAAGGAGGTGAACTCACACCAGTGGGTAATTGTTTTAGTCAAGAGCTGAGTCAACAAGAATGGAAACGAAGTGGAGGAAATATATAATTGTTCTTGTATTAGCTAAAACTGTATGTCAGAAGGTAGACATTATGGGCAAGTAGATAAGATGTTGTGAGGGGATGAAGTTAAGCTAGATACGCCTGTACAAACAGTAGATATAAACATGTGCTTCCCACTTTTACAAAAACACAGGAACAAACCCCAATTAAAAGGGTCATAGGGATCAGAACGGCCTCGGGAAAGGCACAGATGAAGGGGGCAGATAATGATGAAGAAAGGATATGCCTAACAATGACCTATAGCAGGGTAAGGTCGAACAGCCTTGTGAGACCAGAAATAAGCATTTTGTCACAGACAAGGCCGGATAGGGCAAGAGGTAAACAGGGGTAATGGGGGCCGGTCTTAGGGAAGTGGACGATGTAAGCAGGGGAGGGAGCAGTGTAGAACAATAGACATCAAATCATATAAATGTTATGTATGAATTGAATTTAGTGTGTGTATGTCCCTTGCCTTGAGAAAGTGGACATCGCACCCACTTGCAAGTGTAAAATAAATGGCACTACTGATTCAGATCTTGTCTCGGACTGAAATTATTGAAGTGAGTGGGCTTTGTTTCTCACAGAGGGAAGGGCAGACGAACCTCAATGATGAAACATTCTTGCAATCAATTTATTTTGTTTGTTTGCCTTGTTCTGAGCCAATGGAAATGCATTATTTTCAATTGTAGCTTGATTTGGCTTGGTAGCTGGGCTTTTATTGCAAAACCCTCATCTTAATTCCCAAAATTTACACAGGCTTTAACTGCTTAAACTGTAGCCATTTGAATAGGATCTGGCCCTTGTACAAAACTTGAACATGAACATCAGTCCTGAGCTTCCAGAATAGAACTAGGGGGAGGTTCTGTCATTCAGAGGAGACCTTAAGTTGTCATGAAAACTGAACATTGATCTCAAAATGTTAACTCTGTCTGTCTGTCTGTCTCTCTTTCCACAGACGCTGCAAACTTGCTGCATTCCCTCAGCACTTACTCTTTTTCCTTGTTTTAAATTGTCTCCCACCTGCATTCTCAAATGTCTTTATTGTTTAATAAATGAGCCATGGATTACTTGTGAACAGTGTGCCCTAAGACACAGATATGAACGGCTTTATCTTCAGATCTGACTAAAGGCAAAAACTGTGCATGTTGGAAATCAAACCAAACATTGAAAATGCTGGAGAAACTCAGCAGGTCTGACAGCATTCGTGGAAAGAGAAACAGAGTTCTGAGGAACAGTCACACTAGACTCAGTGTTAACTGTGTTTCTCTTGCCTCAGATGTTACCAGAGCCTCTGAATTTCTCAGGCATGTTTTGAATTTGGTTCTTTCAGATCTCCAGTTCCATCTGCAGTTCTTTGTTTTCCTTTCTATTTGCAATATATTATAAAATATTTCAAAACACAAAATAAAGCCCCATTTCCTATGCAAAAACTGCAGTCATTCCAAAAACAAAAAAGACTCAGCAGGTCTGGCAGCATCTGTGCAGAGAAATCAGGAGTTAATGTTTTGGGTCCAGTGATCCTTGCTCAGAACAAAATCTGTCAATGATTTTTCTTACAAACGAGCACAATATAACAAATAACCATTAATATTCCAGGAGGCACATTCCACCTTTAAGTCAAGGTTCCAGAAAGAAATACCTAGATAATTATTGAGTGCTTTCAAATAATTAGGACAAAACATATTTGTCATTAGTTCAAAATCCCATACATTTTACACACACATATATTTTACATCGGGTCTTTTGTAGCATCTCCCAGTTGAGGCGACCTGCAAATACATCCAAGCTGTCACTGATGCCTCTTTCTCCAGATTAGACTTGTTTATATCATTCACCCATAACAAGGAGAGCCAAGCAACCTGGGCAGTGGGATTCTCTGCCATCACTACCTTCCCCCAGCTGTAGGGTGCCATAGCCTGTACCCATGTTGCTTTCAGACTGCCCTATCACCAACCTGCAGAGCTGGAGAGTGGAAAGGTTTTGTCACTTCAACAATGTTTAACTTATATGGAACCATCGATGCCAGAGTTTGGAGGATTGTTTCAGACTGTCTTGGAGCTGCCGTGATGTTGATGTAGAAGACAAGTCCTGAGATCCTGCCTCCTTCCAAAGGCCTTGGGCCACAGAAGAAGAGTTGCAGGAAATTAAATGAAAAATTCTCTAAATTTGGTTCATAACATGTTTTTCTTTTCTTGTTATTCTTTCCTGGGATGTGGCTTTTTTGGTAAGGCTGCCATTTGTTTTCCACCCATTATTACCTTTGAACTGAGTGTCTTACTTGACTATTTCAGATGTCAGTTAAGAGCCAACGTAATTGCCATGGATCTGGAATTTCACTAATAAACCTGTAATCTGAGAATCAACATGGTTATATGGTCATCATAGGCTAGTTTTTAAATCCAGATTTTATTGAATTCATATTTCACCATCAGCTGTGGTAGTATTCGACACCATGATTTCCAGAGAGTGGGTTAGTGCTCAGGATGGCCACATGACAATAATGCCATAAGAAACAGGAACAGGAGTAGGCCCTTAAGCTCTTGATCCTGCTCCACTATTCAATAGGATCGTGACTGATCCAACATTCCTCACTTTCACCTTCCTGTGCTTTCCCTGGAAGCCTTGATTCCCTGACTGATCAAGAATCTATCCATCTCAGCCTTAAATATACACAAGGACTCTGCCCCCACAGGGGGCACTGTGACAAGGACTTCCAAAGACACAAAGAGAAGAAATTCTTCCTCGTTTCAGTCTTAAACTGGCAACCCTTGATTTGCTATTTAGACAATCCCTGCTCTCTGGGGATTAGCCTAGTAGACCTTCTCTCAACTGCCTCCAATGAAATTTCCCCAAACAAAGTGACCAAAACTGCCCACATTACTCGAGACTGATAGAAGTTTATAAAAGAATGATGGGTATGGATAGAGTTAATGCTAGTTGTCTTTTCCCAAGGGTGGGCATTTCAAGACGAGGGGGCACATTTTTAAAGTGAGAGGAAAGAGATTTTAAAAAGATGAGGAACTTTCTTGATGCATAGGGTGGTTCGCATGTGGAATGAACTTCCTGAGAAATGGGAGGATGTGGGTACAATTATAAGGTTTAAAAGACATTTGGATAAGTACGAGTGGGAAAGGGTTGGAGGGCTATGGGCCAGGAGCGGGCAGGTGGAACGTGTTTAGTTTGGGATAATGTTTGACAAGGCTTTGTTGGACCGGACGGTCTGTTTCTGTGTTGTATGACTCTATGTGGTCTCACCTGTAAGTCTTCCCTACTCTTACACTCCAATCTCCTTGAAATAAGGGTCTATGAATGTTATCAAGATGCTAGTGCGTCCCTGAGGCAATGGCAAAATGAAGATACAACACTGCCCATGCTTCCACCAGGGCCATAGTTGAACAATCATAACTCAACCACTTCAAGATGAGTTGGAAGCTCCAGTGGGGCATTGCAGTATCGATCAGAAATGGGGCACTATGCCTTTCTCAAGTGCAGTCGACAAACAGGGTGTGGACTGTAGGCAGAGGAAATAGGGGATCAGCAGTAATCTTCTGAGAGTGAAGATAAAGATAAACACAAGGACATTGAACAGGGTGAACATACATGAGCGCAGGCATACCTACATTATAGGGTAATGCACTGTCAAAGACAAGAAAACAGAAAGAACCGAATTGCAACACACTTCTAGGATGAATAAACTGGGTTTAGACTTCCTCATGTATAATTGTTTTTGGTTATATGGTAGCAACCATGGTTCGGGCAAAATATATGTGGACCAAGTTATTTTTGTAATCATCCAACCCATTCCTGTTGTTGAGTAAATGTTTTCTTAATCATATTAATGTATGCTGGGTGAAGGTAAAGTCCACATAGTCTGAGTAGACCATGGGTTGTTCTCATTACAGAGAGATGTGTATGCTCAGTTTGTTCTGTTTAGTATCTACACATCATAGATCCTTCAAACTGTTGAGGAGATAGCAGCAGTCAGTGAGAAAGGGACACTAACATAGCTTGCTGCTAAAGTTCGGTAGTTTTATAGCCTGCAGTCAAAATATGTAATTCAGTGTAATGTCAACTCTCACAATAGTAAGTTAAGAGCATTCCTGAGGCATTTTATAAGAATGATCCCAGGAATGAAAGGTTTGTCACGTGAGGAGTGGTTGAGGACTCTGGGTCTGGACTCAATGGAGTTCAGAATAGTGAGGGAGATCTGATTGAAACTTACAGAATACTGAGACCCCATGGTAGACTGGATATGGAAAGGTGTTTCCACAAGTAGGAGAGACTAGAACCAGAGGACATAGCCTCAGAATGAAAAGGTGATGCTTTAAAGCTGAGAGAAGCTATAGACCGGTAAGCCTGACATTGGTGGCGGGCAAGTTGTTGGAGGGAATCCTGACGGACAGGATTTACATGTATTTGGAAAGGCAAGGACTGATTAGGAATAGTCAACATGACTTTGTGTGTGGGAATTCATGTCTCACGAACTTGACTGAGTTTGTTCAGAGAAGTAACAAAGAGGATTGATGAGGGCAGAGCAGTAGACGCAATCTATGTGGACTTCAGTAAGGCGTTCGACAAGGATCCCCATGGTAGACTGGTTAGCAATGTTAGATCTCAAGGAGTACAAGCAGAACTAGCCATTTGGATACTGAACTGACTTTGAGGTAAAAGACAGAGGGCGGTGGTGTAGAGTTGCTTTTCAGACTCGAGGCCTGCGACAGTGGTGTGCCACAAGGATCGGTGCTGGGTCCACTGCTTTTCATCATTTATATAATGATTTGTATGTGAACATAGGGGATACAGTTAGTAAGTTTGCAGATGACACCAAAACTAGAGGTGTAGTGGATGGCAAAGAACGTTACCTCAGAGTACAACAGGACCTTGATGAGATGGGCCAATGGGCTGAGGAGTGGTGTGTGTATGGAATGAGCTGCCAGAGGAAGTGGTGGAGGCTGGTACAATTACAGCATTTAAAGGGCATCAGGATTGGTATTTGATGAGGAAAGGTGCAGAGGGATATGGGCCAAGTGCAGGCAATTGAGTCAAGATTAGGTGAGGAGAACTGCTTGGCATGGACAAGTTGGATTGATGGGACTGTTTCTGTGTTGTACATCTCTATAACCCCCTCCATCCAGTACACTCCTCCCTATCTCTTTAACCTCATCCAGCCCTGACACCTTCTCCATCTCCAGAACCTCCTCCGCCCCCTACACCCCACCCTATATCTGATACCTCCTCCAGTCCCAATAACCTTCTCTTAGCTGAAACATCAATGCTCATTATCACTCCATGATGTCAGCCCTCCTGCAATTCCAGCCTCTTGACCATCCCCTGATTCCATCACTCCACCGGCCTTCAGCTGCTTGGGCCCTCCATGTTATCATCTCATAAGACTTTGAGCAATTTGCATTTCCCTTCTCTGATGAAGCCTGTCCATTTTTTCCTGGAAACAATGTTATACCTGTTGTGGATTTACTAGAGTAATTCAGGAAGGGTCCCTCAACAGCACTTTGTAAACCCAACATCAATATCACCTTGAAGACAAGGCCAGCAATATGACGCAACACTACTCCTTCTGCAGTTAATCTCCACTTCACCCTTAATCCCAATTTTGAAAATAATCATCCTTCCTTCAGTTTTTCTGGGACAG
The DNA here is from genome assembly GCF_047496795.1 of Chiloscyllium punctatum. Taxonomy (NCBI): domain Eukaryota; kingdom Metazoa; phylum Chordata; class Chondrichthyes; order Orectolobiformes; family Hemiscylliidae; genus Chiloscyllium; species Chiloscyllium punctatum. Next base: position 27,526,365 of record NC_092767.1, read on the forward strand.
AATCCTGGAACTCTCTCCCATGTGACTTTGCATTTGTGGTCAGGGTTCTTAAAACACAAGGACAGTGGAGTTAAAGAGGAGAGTTCGTTATCATTTATGCCGGAGAGATTAGGGGGATGGGTAACAAGGCTGTCCCAGTCAGTGATGCCCACCTCATTTGAATCCACAAACAAGTATGTCAATGTGATGTTCCATGGGAATGCACATTACATTCCTGTTCTGAGGGATACACAAGAACATTAGGAAATGAGACTTGGTAGAATCAGTCAAAGAGCCAAGATGTTTCACATCAGTGTCCCAGCGAGATGTGGACAGTTACTAGGTGAGTCAGGGTGAAACAATACCTGCTGGAGTGTGATGACCTTCATTGTTCAGCTCTCTGAATATTGGAGTTGGGATGGTGTGCTGAGGTTGGACAGGAAGTTGGTAAGACCAGTTCTGGAAGACTGTGTCCTGTTCTGCTCACGCTGCTGTAGGAAGGATATTATTAAAATGGAGACGGTTCAGAAAAGATTGACCAGGATGATGCCAGGAGTGCAGGGTTTGAGATATAAAAATAGACTGGGGAGGCTGGGGACATTTTACAAAGAACATTACAGCACAGGAACAGGCCCTTCAACCCTCCAAGCCTGCACTGACACATTTTGCCTTCCATATTAAAACTGTCTTCACTTACAGGATCCGTATTCCCCTGTTCCCTTCCTATTCATGCCTGCTGCTGGATGCTTCTTGAAAACTACAATTGTGTCTGCTTCCATTGTCTGTTCTGGCAGTGTGTTCCATGAACTCACCACCCTATCCATGATAAACATGCCTCACATATCCCTTTTAAACACCCCCCTGACCCCTCCACCTTGAACCTGTGTCCCCGAGTAACTGACTCTTCCACCCTGGGAAAAGGCCTCATACTTTACACCCTATCCATGCCATTCACAATCTTATAAACTTCTATAAGGTCGCCCCTCAACCTCCTGCATTCCAGTGAACACAAACCCAGTCTATCCAATCTTTCTTCACAGGTAAGATCCCCCATTCCAGGCAACATCCTGGTAAACATTTTTTGTCCCCTCTCTGAAGGATCCACATCAGAACTGTATGTGTTTTTCACTGCAGCATAGGAAATTGAGGGCTGACCTTGCTGAGGTTTATAAAATCATGACAGTGATTGATAAGGTGAATGACAAGGGTCTTTTCCCTAGTGTGGGGGAGTTCAGACTCAGGGCCATGTTTGTAAGGTCAGAGGAAAAAGATTTAAAGATTGAGGAGCAACTCTTTTTTCCCCAGAGTGGTTTGTGATGGAATGAACTTCCAGACGAAGTAATGTATGTGGGCACAGTTACAATGTTTAAAAGATGCCATCTCTTGATGCCAGTCGTTTTTTTTCTCCATTCTGTGCTACTGAATGCCCAAATTTCTGTGACATGCATTTCCGGAGGACTAACATGGCAAGGGAGTACATGTTAAATAGGAGGACCCTGGCAAGCACAGAAGATTAGACGGATCCTGGTTTGTGTGCTCCAGCCATCCGTGAAGGCAGCAGGATAGGCAGGTAAGGGAATTAAGAAGGGTCAAAGCCACTGAATACATGAGCAGGGAGGTGTCATGTTGGAGTTTTACAGGATTTTGGCGAGACCACAGCTGAAATACTGTGTGCAGTTCTGGTCACCACATTATAGGAAGGATGTGATTGTACCGGAGGGGGTGCAAAGGAGAACCACCAGGATGTTGCATTAGATTGAGCATTGCCTAAACCTGAAGGAGTGTGTGTGTGTGTGTGTGTGTGGCTATGGTAACCCACCTAGCCTGCACATCCCCGGACATTATGGGCAATTCAGCATGGCCAATCCATCTAACTTGAACATCTTTGAAATCAGAGCACCTGAAGGGTACCCAAGCAGACAACATGCAAAACTCCACACAGCCACCCAAGGCTGGAATCAAACTCTGGTTCCTGGTACTGTGCTCCAACAATGCTAACCTCTGAGCCACTCTCGGCCAGGGGATTTTTTTTTTGGATTCATATCAACTTGCTGTGCTCACATTCACAGCTTTAATATGAATGGTCAAATCACCATAATTCCAATTTCGCATCAGAGAGAGAGAGAGACAGGGATGACGGGTGGTGAAGTTTGATTCAATTTGATTTACATTTGTCATTTTTTTTAACAAATAAATTCATGGGATGGGGGCACCGTTGGCCAGGCCAGTGTTTATTGCCCATCCCTAATAGCCCAGAGGGCAGTTAAGAGTCACAGTACAAACAGGTCCTTCCCGTCTCCTGGTCCTCTCTTCATCCAAGGGTTACCCCACCCACATTGTTGTGGGCTCGATGGAAGGTTCCTTCCTGAAAGAGCATCTCAGTCCAGGCTGGGGTGTGGGTTATTGGACTTGGCTGGCTCTGTGTCGCTCTGGTAGTAGGTTCTCCGATCCAGACTGTACACCATCGCAATCCTCTCGTTTACTTCACCCGGGCGACACCAGTCCAGGAACGGTCGGAGAGAAGCAGAGACCGGGGAAGGAAACGCCTGTAACCAGGCAGGCAGACAGGAGCAAGGTGAGCCTGGACTCCGACAGAGAAACAACGGAACATTGGCTGGATTTCATCCAGAGGAGGGCGGGAGGAGTTACTGAGAGAGACCGGGAGAGGGAGAGGAGGTAGTGAGAGAGGGAGAGAGGAGTTACCGAGAGAGAGAGAGAGAGTTACCGAGAGAGGGAGGAGTTACTGAGGGACAGAGAAAGAGAGAGAGGAGTTAATGTGTGTGTGTGAGTGAGAGAGAGAGGAGTTACAGAGAGAGAGGAACGAGATAGAGGAGTTACTGAGGGAGAGGGATGAGTTAGTGGAGGAGAGGGATTATAGAGGGAGAGGGATTACGGAGGGTTAACGAAGAGAGGGAGAGGTATTCCAGAGGGAGATCAGTTCCGGGGGGGAGAGGGAGTGAAAGTCGGAGTCATTCGTTGAATCTTGGGGAAAAGGAAAGACAAGAGTCTAACAAGGAGAGGGGACTGGCTGTTGCGACCTCTCCAGCAAATTGCAGCCACTCCTTCCCCACGGCCTAGTGGAGGCAGTGCTGCCCAGCACAGAGAGCATCCATTCTGCATTTGCCTATCACCTGTAGGCTGGGGACATTGCCCTCTGGAAAGTGCCATGCCCAAGCTGAGCCAGCGTTGTACCCACTGGTCGTGCCTCAGATCAGCAGTGTGTGTGCTCAGTGTGGTGTTGTTGTGCCAAAGGATGCTGGTCCAGAGAGGAGGGGGCCGGCTGACCCTCAGGCTGGTGAAACCAGGCACCAGTCCAATGCAGGAACACCTCCTCCTGGTCGAGGAGAACTCCACCTGCTGGCAGATCATCTAGGGGGACAGGCAGGAGGTCGAAAGGGCCCTCCTCAACTCCATTACAGTCTCCCTCAAGCACCAGGCCGTCACTGAGGGAGATTATCTGAACATGACCCGAAAATGCAGATCGTTTGTGAGGGCCCGCAAGTATATCACTGTCCCCCTGAGCCCTGAGGAGGAACACTTCCCCTTGGCTTACTCCATGGTCATCCACCAGAGCATTGAGATGTTCGAGAGGCTTCTACGGAGCATTTACGCCCCACAGAATGTCTACTGTATCCACGTGGACCGCAAATCCCCGAGTCAATTTCATGCGGCCGTTCGGGCCATCGCTTCGTGTTTCCACAATGTCTTTGTCTCAGCCAAGCTGGAGTGGGTCACCTATGCTGGCTGGAGCAGAGTTCAGGCAGATCTCAACTGCATGAAGGACCTGCTAGAGAGCCCTGTCCCCTGGAGGTACTTCATCAACGTGTGTGGCCAAGACATCCCCCTGAAGACCAACTGGGAGATAGTCCGCAGCCTCAGAGCTCTGAACAGCTCCAATGTGATTGAGTCGGATCCTGCACCAGGGTTGAAAAAGGTAACCACATTCCTGTCTGCTGGGCCTTTCTCCATCCAAGTGTTTTCCATCCTCCCTCCCCCCCCTCCAGTTCTTCATTCCTGCCTGTTACAAAGGGGTAACGGAAGGGTAAACCCTTTGTAACCCCTCTATCTCTATAACCCCTCTCCCTTTTGTAATCCCTCTCCTCCACTAACTTATCCCTCTCCCTCAGTAACTCCTCTCTGTAACAAAGAGAGACAGGGTTGTTACAACAGTTCAATTGCATGGAGGGAGGTTCAGAATGTACAAAGGAATATAGGAGGAGTTGGAGAGTTGAGCTGCAAACAGAATAGAAGGGCAATTGATGTTTCAGGTCGGAAACTTGCATCAGAACCCAGGGAGAGGAAAGGGCTGCAGAATGGGGGTGTGGGACTGGGGAAAGGTAGGTGGGATGGCAATTGGTGGATGCAGGGAGAAGGTGGCTGTGATTGGACAGTGGGTGGGGTGGAGCAGATGGGTGGAAGGGAACATGGTCAGGTGAAAGGAATGGGGTAGAAAGAGGGGGGTGAGCCTGGGATAAGGAGGGATATAGACTGATTACGAGAGTATACAGGAATGTAGGTAGGTTAAGAGTGTAGGAGAAAGTGAGGACTACAGATACTGGAGATCAGAGTCAGGCGTGTGGCACTGGAAAAGCACAGCGGGTCAGGCAGCATCTGAAGAATCAATGTTTCGGACATAAGCCCTTCATCAGGAATGAGGTTTGTGGACCAGGAGGCCGAGAGATAAGTGGGATGGGTGTGGGGCTGGGGGTGGTAGGTAGCTGGGAATGTGATAGATGAAGGTATCGGTAGGGGGGCGGGGGGTTGTAGAAGGTCAAGGGGACAGGTGGGAAGGAAGATGGACCAGTCAGGAGGGTGGTGCTAAGTTGGAGACTTGGGACTGCGATAAGGTGAGGTGGGGAAATGATGAAACTAGTGAAATCAACATTGCAACCAGGCGGATCAGGGTTCCAAGGTGGAATATCCAGGCATCAGGACCTGCATTCCCTTGGTGGGAGGGGGAGTTAGTGTTCCGCCACGGGGTGGTGGGGTTGGTTGGTGAGTGTGGGTGTCCCAGAGATGTTCTCTGAAACAATCCGCAAGTAAGAGTTCTGTCTCCCCGATGTAGAAGACACCACATTGGGTACAATGGATGCAGTAGATGACATTGGTGGAGGTACAAGTATATTTGTCAGATGTGGAAGGATCCTTTGGAGCCTTGGACGGAGGTGAGGGGGGAGATGTGGGTGCAGGTTTTGCACTTTTCAGAGGCCAGGGAAGGTGGGTTGGTGAGGGTGTGGATCTGACAAGGGAGTTGCAGAGGGAACAGTCTCTGAAATGCAGATGGACTGCAGAGGGAAATATGTCCCTAATGGTGCAGTCTGTGTGTAAGTGGCAGAAGTGGTGGAGGATAATGCAATGTGTCCGGATGTTGGTGGGGTAGAAGGTGAGGACCAAGAGGTTCTGTCCCTGTTGCGTTGGGAGGGGTGTGGTTCAAGGGTAAGGTACAGGAAATGAAGCAGATGCACTGGAGGGCATTGTCAACCATGTGGGAGAGGAAGTTGTAGTTTTTGGAGGTAGGACACCATCTGGGATGTTCTGTGGTGGAAGTGGTCCTCCTGGGAACAGATGCAGTAGAGGCAGAGAAATTGGGAATAAGGGATAGTGTTTTTACAGGGGCAGGGTGGGAGGAGGTGTATTCCAGGTAGCTGTGGGAGTTGGTGGGTTTGTCGTAGATGTCCACGGTTAGTCGGTTGCCAGAGATGGAGGAGTCCAGGAAGGGGAAGGAGGTGTCCGAGATTGTCCGGGTGAATTTGAGGTCAGGTTGGAAGGTGTTGGCAGAATTAGAATTAATGAACTTTTCAACCACCTCATGCAAATACGAGGTAGTGCCAATCCAGTCATCAATGTAGTGGAGGAAAAGGTGGGGAATGGTGCTGATGGATGAAGAGGCAGGCATATTTGGGGCCTATGTGGGTGCTTATGGCTACCCCTGAAGAGTTAAGAGTGAACAAAAAAGAATGTAAGTTTGGTTCAGAGCATGTAAAGGATTATTCTGAGGTTGATAGTGAAATAGTCTCACAAACTTGATTGAGTTTTTTGAAGTAATAAAGGAGGATTGATGAGGGCAGAGCGGAAAATGTGATCTATATGGATTTCAGTAAGGTATTCGACAAGGTTCCCCATGGGAGACTGATTAGCAAGATTGGATCTCATGGAATACAGGGAGAACTAGCCATTTGGATACAGAACTGGCTCAAAAGGTAGAAGACAGAGGGTGGTGATGGAGGATTGTTTTTCAGACTGGAGACCTGTGACCAGTGGAGTGCCATAAGGATCGGTGCTGGGCCCTCTACTTTTTGTCATTTACATAAATGATTTGGATGCAAGCGTAAGAGGTACCGTTAGTAAGTTTGCAGATGACACCAAAATTGAAGGTGTCGTGGACAGCAAAGAGGGTTACCTCAGATTACAACAGGATCTGGACCAGATGGGCTAATGGGCTGAGAAGTGGCAGATGGAGTTTAATTCAGATAAATGCGAGGTGCTGCATTTTGGGAAAGCAAATCTTAGCAGGACTTATACACTTAATGGTAAGGTCCTAGGGAGTGTTGCTGAACAGAGACCTTGGAGTGCAGGTTCATAGCTCCTTGAAAGTGGTGTCGCAGGTAGATAGGATAGTGAAAGCAATGTTTGGTATACGCTCCTTTATTGATCAGACTATGGAGTACAGGAGTTGGGAGGTCATGTTGCGACTGTACAGGACATTGGTAAGGCCACTGTTGTAATATTGTGTGTAATTCTGGTCTCTTTCCTTTTGGAAAGATGCTGTGAAACTTGAAAGGATTCCAAAATGATTTACAAGGATGTTGCCTGGGTTGGAGGATTTGAGCTATAGGGAGAGGTGGAACAGGCTGAGGTGGTTTTCTCTGGAATGTTGGAGGCTGAGGGGTAACCTTATGGAGGTTTACAAAATTATGAGGGGCATGGATAGGATAAATAGACAAAGTCTTTTCCCTGGGGTCAGGGAGTCCAGAACTAGAGGGCATAGGTTTCGGGTGAGAGGGGATAGATATAAAAGAGACCTAAAGGACAACATTTTCACGCAGAGGGTGGTACGTGTATGGAATGAGCTGCCAGAGGATGTGGTGGAGGCTGGTACAATTGCAACATTTAAGAGGCATTTGGATGGGTATATGAATAGGAAGGGTTTGGAGGGATATGGGCCAGGTGCTGGCAGGTGGAACTGGATTGGGTCGGGATATCTGGTCGGACCGAAGGATCTGTTTCCATGTGTACATCTCTGACTGTAAGTGGGTACTGCAGATGCTGGAGATTACAGTCAAGATTAGAACAGTGTTGGAAGAGCATCGCAGGTCAGGTAGCATTCGCGGATCAGGAAACCCCGACATCAAGAATAACTTCACAGAGGCCATTATCCAGTCACCAACTCACCCTTTTGTTTACACATGGAGTCCTTGACACGGATGCAGCTTCCTCAGAGCCAGCTCAGAGTGAACAGAACATCTGATCGTCTTGTTTATTTTTTTCAGAAGCAGCCTCAGGAGTAGCAGTCGAAGTTATCCCCAGGTGTAGGTAGGCCCAGGCAGCAGCAGCAGGGGTGCAGGCGAGGTCCAGGCTTCAGTAGCAAGAGCAGGCCCAGACTATAGCAGCAGTGGTGGTAGTAGCTGCCTGTGCAGCTGAGCACAGCTTCAAATTAACAGAAATAAGCAGAAAGAAACCCCAGAAAACAAATCACAACAAACTATGAAAAAAAAATTAAAAATAAACTGCTCCTCAGTAGGAAGACACCAACAGCAGCACATAGGACACACTGAGGCTGTTTTGAAGTCAGTCTCCTCAAGAGGATTGAAGAGTCCTTCATATGCTGATCCAGCTCCCCTAGAGCCAGCTCTCAGTGAGCAGATCCCTTGACATGCCTGTTTATTTTTCTTCCACTTCCACCCGATAGCAGTCATGCTTATTTTTCCCTAGTACCCATGTCAAGTGTGTTGGTGTTTTTCACTGCATCTGACAAATGTGTAAATCTTAATTTATGTGGGAAATAGAACTCACTCACTTCATTAATTTCAGTCCAAGACAAGATCTGCTGCAGCAGTATCATCAGATATACTCTTGCAAGAGTGGTGTCTACAAGGTAGGCACACAGTACAAAACCTTGATACAATTCATTTCCCTTTCCCTCCTCCCACTACTCTAAACCCATCGCCCATTCCTCTGGTTTATCTCTTGCCTTATCTGGCCTTGTGCGTAACAGTACAGGTTTTGCTTGGCCATTTCACCACATCCCTCTGTGGTCTATTGTTAGCGTATATATCCTCCTTCACTGCAATCTGCTTCCTTGCTTGCAAAAGCAACATTTCCTCTCATTCTTCATCCACACTGAGCCTTATGACCTCTTGATTGTGGTTTTTGTTTTTGCAGAAGCGGGAAACAGATGCTTATAACTGTTTGTACAAGTATATCTAGCTTAACCTACACTCCCCTTCCTCTTTCATGATTCAGCTTTGTGATTTTCACAGACAACATTTATAATTGCTCCTCAATTTATATTCCTTCACCAGGAAGAAAAGAAACAGACAGTCCTGTTTATTTATATTTTATTAAACAATTCACAGTTTATACAAACAATTACATTTACAGCTGTATACAGAGAAACAGCAATTTTACAAGGGAGGGGAATGACAAAGCCAAGCCCTAAACCCTGACATTCAAGCGGTTTTCAGGGAAAGGAGGACAAACCTCAAATCCCAGTTTCAATCATTACAAACAGTAACAATGACATTCATACATATAAGACAGTCCACTTGTGCAATAAACAGTACATACAATACAGACCCCCCAAAATCCCAGCAAGTCTTCTCCCCACCCCACCCCAATCCCTCCCACCTTCTGGCCACTCTAAGGCAGCACGCCCCTACGTACCTTCCGGCTCTCGATCCGCCCTGACACACCTTACGACTGGGGCAGCAGCGCTGAGGACTGCTTCTGGCTCTCTGTCTGCCCCTCTGCACCTTCTGGCTCTTGGCTGCTCTGAGACACCTTCCGACCACGTCTAGGACAGCCCATCCAGATTACCCCTTCTCAGGACAACTGCACTCAGAATGGCCTACTCATCTACTGGCTCTAGGGGCAACTGGCATCAGGGTGGCCTACCCACCCTCTGGTTCTCCAGGTGACAGCTTTCAGGACAACCCTTGAACATCCCAGTTCACAGTAAGGCCTGCAGACCCAGGGACACACAAGACAGTGCAGGTGATAAGCCCAACAAGAAACACAATAGAGTTAATTGTGAAAAAACAGAGTCCTTTCTGGTACACAGAGACCAAATATACAGTCGTCAAAAAAAATAGAGTTCTCAGGAACAGAGTCTACTCCAGTTTACAACATGTGTTGTCAGAAATAGAGTCCACTGCTAAAAACAAGGTCTACAACCAAAGGCAGCAAATGCACACCCCACAGCACACAGGTGTTCAGTCTCCATGGAGTCCTGGCACATCCTTGGAGAGCCAGGCCCACTCACAGGAACACAGTACATTGTAAAGGTGGTTAACTCACAGGGGTTTTGGTCCACTCCTGAAGGGAAGGTCTTCTCCCAAACTCCAGGATACAGCAAGTGCTCACCTCCCAGCACACACACAGATGTTCAATCTTCAGAGGCCCAGTCTCAGGGCTAGGCCTCCCCATAGGAACAGCTCCTCTGGTAAAATGTATGTCTTCCACAAGGGCCAAGTCCAAACAGTGAGGACACATACAAAAAACAAAGAAAACTAGAGTCCAAGGGCTAAGCCCTACCACAAAATTAACATTGTCCTTTTCTCAAAAGTGAAGAAAAGAGTAACACACAGACTATAACCAGTCAGTGAAAGAACAGTCCCCTAATGAGAACTGAGTTACACCTGAAACACAGTATGTACATCAGGAGTTTAACAATCAGTCCTCCCTAAAGGAATGCCAGTTAACAAACTGGCTAAATAATTCAGCCAGTTCAGGAATCAGGTTTCCGCCACACAAAAGACAAGCACAAACCAACAGAAACACACTGATTGTGACCCAGCCAGCACAGTCAGTCCCCTAAATTGAGAAGACCGCTGAATCTCCTGTTTATAAATTTTATAAATAAACAGTTACAAAACAGTTTACAAAAACAGTTAACATTTACAACTGTATACAAGAGACAGCAATTTTACAAGGGAAAGGAGCATTCCCCGTTTCTTTTTTTATTTTATTAAACAAATACAAAAAAGAGGTTACTGCACAACAGTTAACATTTACATCTGCATACATTAGCAATTTTACAAGGGAGAGGAGCAGCAAAGCTAGGCCTCAAGGACTGTCCACCCCAGTACCCACCTGGGGTGACAGCGCTGAGGACAGCTACCCACCTTCTGGCTCTCGGTCTGTCCCTACGTACTATTGGGCTCTCACCCACCCTGATGCACCATCTGGCCAGTGGGCTATCCTGGCACACCTTTCGGCCACCTCTAGGACAGCCTGTCCCCTTCCCTGGGACGACAGCGTGCAGGGCAGCCCACAAGCCTTCTGGATCTCAGCCCGCCCCTACACGCTTTCTGGCTCTTGGCTGCTCTGACACAGCTTTCGACCACCTCTAGGACAGCCCGTCCCGATTACCCCTTTTCGGGATGACGGTGCTCAGAATGGTCTACCCACCATCTAGCTCTCGGAGAGACTGTCATCAGGGTGGCCTACCCACCCTCCGGCTTTCGGGACAGCCTACCAACCTTCAGGTTCACAGGATGGCCTACCCACTCGCCGGCTCTTGGGGTGACAGCTTTCAGGACGACCCACGAGCCTCCCAGCTCACAGTAAGACCTGCCAGACCCAGGGACATGCAAGACAGTGCAGGTGATAAGCCCAACAAACCATATGACAGTTAATTACCATCAAACAGAGTCCTTTCTAGTCCAGAGTCCATTAGTACAGACATTTTTCTTCAAAATGTAGAGTCCATTTCCAGGCCTGAGGGGTGGAGAGAATGCCATACAAGGCCTTGATGAGACCACATCAGAATCAGTCTGTACATTTTTCTCTCATTTAAAACAGCAAGTTTCACCTGCCTTTTTCCTAGGATGAAGGGTTTATCTTATGAAGGAAGGTTGAACAAATTGGCTTTTACACATTTAAGTTTGGGAATCTGAGAGATCTTTTTGAAATGTATAAATTTCTCTGAGGGGACATGATAAGGTAGTTGATGGGACATTGCTTTCTCTTGTAGGTTTGACAAGATGTTCTGGAGAATAAGATATCGTCAGAGTCCTACAGCACTGAAACATACCCTTTCGTCCAACTCATCCATGCCAACCAGGTATCCTAATTGGAACTAGTCCCATTATCCTGTGTTTGGTCCATATCCCTCTAAACTTGTCCTATTTATGTTGTCTGTTAAATCTTGTAATTGTACCCACTACAACAATTCTTTTTGGCAACTTGCTCCGTATTTGCACCACCCTCAGGTCTCACCTTAAACCTATGCCCTCTGGGTTTGGACTCCCCCATCCTGGGGCTATTCACTTTTATTGATTTCCCCCACAATTTTATAAACCTCTATATGGTCACCCTTTACCCTCCAATACTCCAGTGAGAAAAGTCATAGCCTATCTAGCCTCTCCTTATAACTAAAACCCTGCAGTCTTGGCAACATCTTTATAAATCTATTCTGCATCCTTTGCAGTTTAACAACACCCTTCCAACAGCAGGCCGATCACAAATTTACCCAGTACTCCAAAAGTGGCCTCACCAATGCTTTGCAGAATTATTTTCCCCTGAGAGGGCTGTTACACTGTGTAAATCTCTTCTGTACGAAGTTGTGAAGGCTGAGTTGATGAAGTTATGAAAGGGTGAGCAAGGTGACCTTTTTTTAAAAAAAGATAAGGACCCCAGGGCAACCGATAGAAATGTGGAATTGAAATTGCAACCAGAAGAGCAGTGATCTTCTTGAATGGTGGAGCAGACTTGAAGGGACGAATCGCTGACTTTTGCTATGATATTGGTGGAGACAGGTTATGCCTTAGTTCAAGTAAAGAGGAGGGAGTTTTCTGACCACTCAGCTAAGGGCTTTGGTGTCCCTCCTGATAACATGAACCTTGAAGTTAATCTCCCTCTGCGCCAGTCACAGAATTAAAGAATTCTTGCGGAAGGATGCCATTCAGCACATCGTGTATGTCATTATTCCACATCTAGTACCAATCTCCTGCATTTCCATACTCAACTCTGGCAACATCCTTGTAAATCTTTTCTGAACCTTTTCAAGTTTCACAACATCCTTCCTATCGCAGGGAGACCAGAATTGCATGCTGTATTCCAGAAATTGCCAAACCAATGTCCTGTTCAGCCACAGCATGACCTCCTCAGTACTACACACAATGCACTGACCAATAATGGCAAGCGTAGCAAACGACTTCTTCACTAACCTATCTATCTGCGACTCCTTTTTCAAGAAACTATGAATCTGCATTCCAAGATCTCTTGTTTCATCATCACTTCCCAGACTTTACCATGAAGTGTATTATTCCTGCCCTGATTTGCCAAACCAAAATAGAGCACCTCACATTTATTGACATGAGACTCCATCTGGCACTCCCGGCCTATTAGCCCATCTGATCAAGATCCCGTTGTACTCGGAGGTTGACCTCATTGAAATGGACAGTATTAAGGGGCTTGACTGGGTAAATGCTGAAAGGATGATTCTCCTCATGGGAGAGTCCAGGACCAGGGGGGGTATTGTCTCAGAATAAAGGGGCACCAGTTTGAGACTGAGATGAGGTGGAATTTCCTCTCTCAGAAGGTTGTGAATCTTTGGAATTCCTTGCCACAGAGAGCTGTCCTTGTATATATTTAAGGCTCAGATAGATAGATTCTTGCTCAGTTGGGGAATTAAACATTACGGGGATAGGGCAAGAACATGGACTTGAGGAATGTTGAATCAGCCACGATCCGAGTGAAGCTGGCTTGAGGGACCAAATGGCCGACTCCTGTCCCGACTTGTTAATGGTCTTACATTTACTGATGAACCTGTTCAAAGATGTTATCGCACAACTCTGGAACAGAAGCGACTTGAACCTGGGTCTCCGAGGCTCACACCACATGGATCCTAGTTTACTTTATATCATGCACTTGACATTCATGCTGGTAGTTACGGCTGCAATTCGCACCAACCTGCCTTAGATCAAATTAATGAAGCAAAGCCAGTGCAGGTTTTCAAAAGGTAAGTCTCCAACCTCGCATCATGCATTGATGAAGTAGCTGAGAATTTGGATGCAGAGAATATTGTCTGAACTGGATTCAATGAAGTGTTTCACTAGGCACTAGATAAAAACAGCTGAACAACAAAATTGACAACACAAGCCCTGATTCATGGATCTTGTTTTGGACGAGAGGTTGGTAGGTTGGTAGGTGGGAATGATCCACACAGCTGGGACATATAAACATCAAGACCCGGAGCAGGAGAAGATGATTTGGCTCTCCATGAGGCCCACCATACTATATGATCGTGGCTAATCCTCTATCTCAATGCCATACTAACACTTTCTCCCCATGCCTTTGATGGTTTTGAAACCTAAATATTTGTTAATCGCATTCTTGGAAATATTCAATGACTCAAACTCCACAGCTTCCTGTGGTACAGAATTCCATAACTTCACTATCCTGTAAGTTAAATGTTTCCGTTTCTCAGCCCTAAATAGACGACTGCTTTTATTCAATATGTCAGTGATATCAATCTTGGAGTATGTGGCAGAATGCCCATATTCGGGGCAATGATAAACCTGGAGGATTGGCAAATGGTGAGGATGATGTGAATTGTCCAGAGTCACCACAGTGAACAGACAGCATCCAGTCAGAGGTGAATACAGAAGAGTGTAAGGTGCTATGTTTTGGGAGAAGGATGTGGAGAGATAATAGAAATGTAATGGCACAATCGTAAAGAGTGCGCAGGATTAGAGGGATCTGGCGATAAACATTCATCGACATTAGAAGATGGGGGAGGCCATAAGAGGGTAGAAAAGCAGAAGGCTTCATAAATAGAGGCATTGATGCCAATAAATGGTTGAGTTATGCTGCATGTCGAATTGGTTCAGCCCCAGTTGGATTGTTGTGGTCATTTCCAGTGACTATAAAATGATGTGAGGGCCCTCAGGACAGGGAGATTTTGCAGAATGGTGCCAGGATTTAAGTTGGATGGCACAGTTGGAAAGGTCAACGATGCTCCCATTGGAACAAAGGAGATTGGGGTGAGGTTTATTCAATGGGTACAGGGTGAGCACTCGGTAATGAAGACAAGGAAATATACTTCACTGTTCACCGATTGTACAAGTGCAATGGAATGCAGATGTAAGATTTTGGGTTAGAGGCATGGTGGGGAGATCTGAGGAATTGAAATGCAAATGAAGCCTAAATTACATTTGTATGAGATGATGGCAAGTGCCGATGTAAGTTGGAAAAAGAAAATCTGCTCCCATATATACAAGAAACAAGAGTAGGCCATTGGCCCTTTTGATCCTGTTCCACCATCCACATTCCTGCATACCATCTATCCTCCCCTTGGTAACCAAGGATCCATATCTCCCATGCATGATGCCACAAGGACCGAGGATAAAAGATATCTTTTGACACAATGTAAATAAAGTGTCTTGTGTCTTGCGGAAGGGGTGGCACGGTGGCTCAGTGGTTAGCACTGTTGCCTCACAACGCCAAAGACCTGCGTTCGATTCCAGCCTTGGGCGACTGTCTGCGTGGAGTTTGCACATTCTCCCCATGTCTGCGTGGGTTTCCTCCAGGTGCTCTGGTTTCCTGCCACAATCCACAAAGATGTGCAGGCCAGGTAGATTTGTCGTGCTAAATTGCCCATAGTGTTCGGGTACATTAGTCAAGGGTAAATATTGGGTAGGATAATGGGTGTGGATGGGTTGCTCTTCAGAGGATTGGTGTGGACTTGTTGGGCCAAATGGCCTGTTTCCATACTGTAGAGAATCTAATGTGTGGTGTCCTTCACTCTGAGAGAGGAGCTTTGTATTCAAGTCCTATTCCAGGAGCTGATGGCCATAGGAAGGTGTCTTCATTGCTTTTGTGAGACATTCAAGGGTATGGGCCAAGTGCTACAAAATGGGATGAGAATAGTTCGAAGCTGGTCTTTTTGACCAGTGCAGACACGATGGGCTGAAGGGCAACTTATTATTTTGGTGCTCTAAACCTCAATAACCAGAGAGCATGGAGTCACAGCATCATACAGTATGGAACAGACCCTTCAGTTCAACCAGTCTGCGCTGATCAGTCATCCTAATCTGACCTAGTCCCATTTGCCAGCCTTTAGCACATATCTCTCTAACCTATTCCTATTCATGTCCACATCTAGATGCCTTTTAAATATTGTCATTGTACCAGCCGCCTCCACCACCTCTTGGTAGCTCATTCCAGGCACACATCACCCACTGCATGAAAAAGTAACCCCTCAGGTCTTTCCCCTCTCAACTTAAACCTATGCTTCTAGTTTTTGACTCCCCCACCCTTGGGAAAAGACCTTTGGCTATACAGCCGACCTGGAAGGAATCAAAATGGGGCAAGAACAGAAAAGGAGGTCAGCTAAACAATTCTAAGCAGCAACAGAAAAGTGCAGCCAAGCACGTAGCAGCTAGCTAGCTTACTGAAACTGGCTCCCATTAAGTGAGAAGGCAGGAAGACCGAAACAACACTCAACAGGTGTTGTAGAAGTTTAAGGTCAATGATCTAACGCTAAACGTCATGTACCTAGATCAGGATCTGATTGATCAGTTGTGTTGCTAAGGCTTGAAATCAAAATGTAATTCGTGAAAGGGGAACGCTGATTTGTGTGTAAAAGTGTGATTGCAACTGCCTGATTCAGACTCTCCAGGCAAGGGTGGGCTTTGACCCGGCTGGTTGAGTCTTCTTGCATGTATGTGATAAAGGAAGCTGTGTGAAGTGTACTATCATCTGGCTGATCATTTCAACATCTATCCATGCTCCTCCTGATTTTATGAACTTCTGTAAGGATACCCCTCAGCGTCTGACCCTCCAGGGAAAATAGCCCCAGCCTATTCAACCTCTTACTGTAGCTCAAGCCCTCCAATCTTGGCAACATCCTGGTAAATCTTTTCTGCACCCTCTCAAGTTTAACAACATCCTTTCTTTCGAAGGGCGACCAGAATTGTATGCAGTATTTTAAAAGTGGCCTCACCAATGTCCTCTACAGACAATAGATCACACTTGGTAATGGCAAAGGCATATCAGAGATAATCAAAGATACTCCTACTTATAGACAATAGGTGCAGGAGTAGGCCATTCAGCCCTTCGAGCCAGCACCACCATTTATTATGATCATGGCTAATCATCCACAATCAGTATCCTGTTCCTGCCTCATCCCAATAACCCTTGATTCCACTATCTTTCAGAGCTCTATCCATCTCTGTTACAGCTGCAACATTACATCCCAACTCCTATACTCAATGCCCTGACCAATGAAGGGAAAGGTATCAAACACCTACTTCACCACCCTGTCTATCTGCAATGCAACTTTCAAAGATCTATATCCCTGCACACCATGTCCTTCTCTCTAAGGCAAAAGCTCTGTGTTCAAGTCCCATTCCAGGAGTTGATGACCACAGGAAAGTGTCTCCATTGCACTGGTGAGGCATGAAAGGCAATGTTCCCAGTGCTGGAAAATGAGACTGGAGTAGCAAGGAGCCTGTTTTGCCAGCGCAGACACGATGGGCTCAAGGATCTATTTTTCAGGTGCTCTCAATCTTTATGACCAGAGGGCACAGTTTGAAGCCAGATCCACTGGGAGAGTTTGAGGATGAGTTTTATGTTTGCTCAGCGAATGAGCATTGGGAGATGGTTTGGGAGGCAGGGATATGGGGAAATTGGCAGATGACTGGCACTAGGCAATAGGAGTGAGAAAGGCCTGAGGGGCTGAATGGCCTTGTTCTCCACTGTAAGGTGAGTAACTGAGAGAAGGAGTGTGCATGGATCTTGCTGGAGCTGGGGGCAAGGAGATTGCAGAGGAGTTGGGGAGGGAAAAAGCCACAGGTGAAGTTGAAAAGCTATCATTTCTGCTTTCTCATCTCTCTCACTCTCTCTTGCACTTGCCTTTTAGAAATGTTGGCAATACCACCACGATACCCTCGACCAAGTCGTCTTGACGGCGCAACTCAAAGACCAGCTGAACATCAGCCCCTCCATCTTCATGGGCAGTGCCTACTTCATGGCCTCCAGAGAGTTTGTTGGCCATGTGTTTGACAGTGCCGAGATCCAGGCCTTCCTCAAGTGGTCGGAGGATACCTACAGCCCAGACGAGCATGTGTGGGCTACCCTGCACAGAATGCCCAATGTACCAGGCTCCATCCCCTACACCCAAGGAGCCACCAGGACACTAGGCCGGGCAGTAAAGTGGTCCTTTGAGGCTGGTGACGTTGCGAGGGGTGCCCTATACCCTCCCTGCACGGGAAGGTATCGCCACTTGGTTTGTGTGTATGGGGCAGGAGATCTACATTGGGTGGTCCGTCAGAGATGTTTCTTTGCAAATAAGTTTGACCCCAACATGGACAACACGGCAGTACAGTGCATGGAGGAATATCTCCGAAACAGGACACTTGGTAAAACTGGGGCTGGGTTAGAGGTTGGGACAGAGTAAACCTCGGTGATGGTGGTAGGGGTGGTGGGTGAGACATCGGAAACACTGAGAGACTGGGCACTGTGAAACTGTATAGTATAACACTGGCTGCTGTGGAGGCCAGGCACAGTGAGACTGCATGCTGTAACATGGCCACTGTAACATGAGACAGTGTGAGGCTGGGCACGATAGTGTTGGGCACTGTGGAGATTGGATACCTTAATACTATCCACTGTAACACTGGGCACTGTGAGACTTAGCACTGTAACATTAGTCACTGTAAGAGTCAAAATGTGTGGTGCTGGAAAAGCACGGCAGGTTAGGCAGCATCCAAGGAGCAGGAGAACCGATATTTCAGGTATAAGCAATTCATCAGGAATGTGGGGGAGTAAGGGGTTTGAGAGATAAATAGAGTGAGGGTGGGGCTTTTGGGGAAGGTACCTGGGAAGGTGCTCAGTAAATCCAGTTGGGGGGGGGGTGATTGTGATTGGTCGGTGGGGAAGGTCGAACATATAGTTTGGAAGGAAGATGGACAGGTCAAGAGGGGAGAGCCGACTTGGAGGGTTGGATCTGGGATGAGGTTGGGGGAGAGGAGAGATTTGGAACCTAGTGATGTCAATGTTGATGCCATGTGGTTGAGGGTCCCAAGGCAGAAGATGAGGTGTTCTTCCTCCAGTCGTCAGATAGCTTGGATTTGGTGGTGCAGGAAGTGTCATTGTGGAGTGGGAGGGGGAGTTGAAGCGGTTGGCCACAGGTCGATGGGGTTACTTGTGCCCAGTCTCACAGGGACACATCCACCAATAATACTCAACACTGCACGAGTGGACACTGCATTACTGGAACACTGCACGAGTGAGCACTGCATTACTCGAACACTGCACTCGTGGGCATTGCATTACTGGAACACTGCACTAGTGGGCACTGCATTACTGGAACACTGCATTACTGGAACACTGCACGAGTGGACACTGCATTACTGGAACACTGCACGAGTGGGCATGTACAGCTGGACACTGCAAGACCAGTGTTGTGACCATCACTATTTTTATATTTTTCTCATTTTGGTTTGGAACTGAGTCCAAATTGAGAATTGAACTTTGAACAGTGGCTAGTTCTTCTTTTTAAAAAAACTGGAGACCCAAAAGACTGATGTTTGCTGTGAGGATCTGGCCAGGAAAGGTAATGCAGGTGAATTACTGCTCTCTGAACACAGCAGACGCTTCAGCACCGAGATGTAGTTCTGCTCAGGGACTGACAGCTGGATGGATATTGAATGGGTCAGTCAGTAAGAGGAATGCTGCCAGGCAGGTAACCACAGAGAATGGTGAGAAAGAAAGAAAAAACCATGAGTGACCTCGCTCTGACTGGATTTTGGGCTTGGAGGAAGTGCTTCTTTGGAAGTTGCTGGACTGGTCTGATCTTCTTTTTGGTTTGACTTTGTCTAGTTATTTCCCCAGTTGTTAACTTGTTAAAAGGTCTGAGATGAGAATGTGAGTCTTTGGGAATGAGTATTAGTCTCCACAGTTCTGCAGAATTTGTTCGCATTGACTGGTGACTTTAAGTTCAAACATGGTGTACAGTTCTTGTGCCTGTAATACAACCCAGCATCAAAGGATTTCATGATGGCCTACTATTTATCATTGAAACTGTTATCAACTGGCAAATTAAAATTTTAAACAAGTTTATCTCTTAACTGTCTGCTGGTGTGCGAATTGGGGGGGGGGGGTGCATGGGTTTATGATCATCTGTGTTCTGCATAGTGACATAAACAGAAATTAACAATTTATTAAGTTATAAACTTGACATCCAAGATCTGTTATTTGTAAATTCTGGTTAGGAACAATTGAACGATTTTGAGGGTCATTGAATGGTTAAATGTCACTGTGTTGCAAATCCAGTGATCGGGAGGTTGGTTTTGGTTCAGCTTCATTTTCCTGTATCACCCCGGACACCATACCTCCAGGCACAATAACTCTGGACACTGTCACTCTGTTTAATGAACAGAAATCAGAACACTGCAATGATGTCCACATTTAATTGAGGGTCTCGGCGTGGATTGTATAAAGAATATCAGATATGGAGGAGTGCGTTTCAGACTGGAATCTAATCGAGGGGTTCAGGGTGGTTTCTGTACAAATGACGGAAGCTGACCTATGTGTGTGAATGTCCCGAGTTAGTCTAACATCCATGGATTGTTTAATGGAGCTTGCTTCATACTTCAAGGACTCAGACATCTCCATTTTATCCATCTCCCACCAAAATTGACAGGGCAATGACAGCAGAAGCTATACAAAGAGAAATGTTGTCTCTGTAATGCCACATGTAATGCCATCTGTATACATCCAGGGCAGGAACAATCCTGGGATTGATAAGAGTAAATCTCCCTCCACTCCATCCTCATCAAAAACTCCCAGGACAGGGACAGAATGGTGTTAGGTACAGAGGAAGAACTCACCATGACATTGTTCCCATCATTGTTCCTTTGGCTATGGGTTTGAAATGCCATCCCCACACTGTCAATGACTATAGATCTGTCTCTGAATTTTGTTTCATCATTTAAGATGTATTCAGCCAGGTGAGCCCTCACAGCTCTCTCTCCCTCATAGGCATAGACAGTGTGTCTGTCTCTCCTCTTCTGTCTCCCTATTTCTCTCCCTGTGTGTCTCTCTCTCTCTTTGCCTCTCACTTCTCTGCCTCCCTCCCTCATCTCTGCTTTCTGTGGGTTTTCAGTGGGTTCGTGACACCATTGCGATGTTAAGAGAGACTGTACTATGAATGTCACAGTGTTTGCTGTGCCCTGGAGGGTGGAGGACTAGCTGGTGGGCAGTAAACAAGGTCATTTCCAGCTTGGTGAGCTAGTACCACCCCAGCCTCAAATTTACCTGGACCGTCTCAGAATCCTTCCTCCCCTTCCTAGACCTCTCCATTTCTATCTCGGGCGACCGACTCAACACAGACATTTACTACAAACCGACTGACTCCCACAGCTACCTAGACTACACCTCCTCCCACCCTGCCCCCTGTAAAAACGCCATCCCATATTCCCAATTCCTTCGCCTCCGCCTCATCTGCTCCCAGGAGGACCAATTCCACTACCGAATAGCCCAAATGGCCTCCTTCTTCAAAGGCCGCAATTTCCCCTCCGTCGTGGTCGACGATGCTCTACACCACATCTCCTCCACTTCCCACACCTCCACCCTTGAACCCTGTCCCTCCAATCGCCACCAAGACAGAACCCCACTGGTCCTCACCTTCCACCCCAACAACCTCCGGATACATCGTCATTTCCGCCACCTCCAAACAGACCCCACTACCAGGGATATATTTCCCTCCGCACCCCTATCAGCATTCCGGAGAGACCACTCCCTCCGCAATTCCCTCATCAGGTCCACACCCCCCACCAACCCAACCTCCACTCCCGGCACTTTCCCCTGCAACCGCAAGAAGTGCAAAACCTGCGCCCATACCTCCCCCCTCACCTCCGTCCAAGACCTCAATGGATCCTTCCATATCCATTGCAAATTCACCTGCACCTCCACACACATCATTTACTGTATCCGCTGCACCCAATGTGGTCTCCTCTACATTGGGGAGATAGGCCGCCTACTTGCGGAATGTTTCAGGGAACACCTCTGGGACACCCGCACGAACCAACCCAACCACCCCGTGACTGAACACTTTAACACCCCCTCCCACTCCACGAAGTTCATACAGGTCCTTGGCCTCCTCCATCGCCAGTCCTTGGCCACATGACGCCTGGAGGAAGAGCGCCTCATCTTCTGTCTAGGAACCCTCCAACCACATGGGATGAATGTAGATATATCCAGCTTCCTCATTTCCCTCCCCGCACCTTATCTCAGTCCCAACCCCCAGATTCAGCACCGCCCTCTTGACCTGCAATCTTCTTCCCGACCTCTCCGCCCCCACCCCCTCTCCGGCCTATCACCCTCACCCTCACCTCCTTCCACCTATCGTATTCCCAGCGCCCTTCCACCAAACTCCCCCCCACCTTTTATCTCAGCCCGCTTGGCTCACTAGCCTCATTCCTGAAGAATGGCTTACGCCCGAAACGTCGATTCTTCTGCTCCTCAGATGCTGCCTGGCCTGCTGCGCTTTTCCAGCACCACACGTTTCAACTCTGGTCTCCAGCATCTGCAGTCCTCACTTTCTCCGAGTTAGTACCCAGTGAGGCTGCCTGATGGGTCACTGCGAAAGACACAGACACTTTCAATTGATAGCAATGAGTAGCTGAAGGGAACAATGTTTCCAGATTCACTGAAAAGACCTGCAGTGGGTGGGAGAGAAAGCTGTGGGGACGACCAAAGATATGGGCAACTTCATTGCGTGAGGAAGGAATATAATGTGCAGCAGATATTTCCAAGCTAACTTAGTGACTGATTAAAATTCCCATTCCTTACCCAGTCCATCCTTCTACACCCAAAGGTGATTTTTCCCTGTGGGACAGCAGTGTAGGTCAAACTGCGGGATATGAAGATGGGAACTGTGAAGTGTTCCCAGTCTGAGCCACAACATGAGGAGCACAAGGATTGAGATGATTATTCTGTCGTGGAAGGTGAATGAGTTTTGGAAACAGGGTCCCTGTGATTGACAACACTATAAACCTGGCAGCATCCAGAACCAAAGTAAGGCATCAGAGGAATCACAGATGGAAGTGGGAAGGGACTGGGCAAGGGCAGAAAAAATCGAGTCAATGTTCTGGGGACATGAGTTTGAATCCTACCATGGCAGATGGTGGGAATTGAATTCAATTTCAGGGGAAAAGGAAGGAGTCTTCCCCATTAAAACATTGTTGTGAAAACCCGTCTGATACACTAATGTGCTTTAGGTAAGGAAATTTGCCATTTGACCTGGTCTGGCTTACATGTGACTCCAGACCCACAGCAATGTGCTTGACCTTTAACTACCCTCAAGGCAATTGGGGATGGAAAATAATGCCGGCCCAACCAACGATGTTCCCATTTGTGAACAAATTTAAATAAAGTCCTCCAGCTCTGGTACCCTCCCGGTAATCTTCCTGTGCAAACTCTCCAAGATTGGTGAATTCTTTGGTAATGCAGTTCAGTTCAGTTCCCAGTTCAACGTTTAGCTCAATTAACAGGGTTTGTGTAGCTCTAATTTTAATGTTTGCTTTAATGATTAATTGCATTAGGTACTTATCTGTGATCGTCACTCAACTTGTCGAAGATCATAGAATCCCTACACTGCAGAAAGAGACCATTTGGCCCATTGATTTTACATCAACCCTCCACAACCCAGGCCCTGGTCATGACTCAGGCTGCTTCAGGCACAGCCAACTCCATTTTCACCTGTAGCTCCATGATCAGCTTGTCTTTCTTCCTGCCTCACAATTATTCATCCCTTTGTCTGCCAGATTGCTCTTCTCTCTCTCTTTCTGGGCTCCATCTATTGGAGGAGTGGGACACAAGTAAGTTGTTCTCTCTTACTGGTTCCCTTCATGCGAGTTTCAGGTCTAATCTGGTTGACGATGTCCTCACGAAGTGACGAATTTGGTCCCTAGTGTTACTACTGCGAATCTGAAGCTCCCCAGTCAGAATCTGTTCTCCATCCTTGCCATTTGAAGCACGTCTTTGAGGTGGTGTTTAAAGGGCAATCAACATTTAGGAGTGAAGTGATGTAATAATCAGCAAAAACAAACTAGACGATGTCTGTCTTGCTACCAGTTGTTAGGAAGAAGTACTTTACTGTGTTCATTGTGTGTGTTGCCAATTTCAATGTCGAAGCTGAAACCGAATAGCATTCCTGTTTTAATTCCTCACTCGTGTCTGAAACATACATCTTTAACCCTACATTATGTATCAGTCAGAACTATTTAATGTCTGCTGAAAACACTTCTGGGCCAGACCAGATAAGATTCCCAGATTCCCTTTGGTGAAGGACATGAGTGAAGCAGATGTGTATTTACAGCAATTGGTGTTTGGTTCTGCAATAGGACTATGAAACTAACTTTCAATTCCAGATGGATTAATTATTTGAGATTAAATTCTGCCAATTGCTGGTATTTGTATCCTGGGTCACTGCATCACAAGTCCAGTGAGATTCCCCCAGTCCAACTACATCACAATTTACATTATTCCCCAAATATCAACACCTTAGTTTCCTACAGAACTGTCTGTGCAGCAGCTCATTTGATTCTTCTTCCCCACCACTTACACCCATTTATTACTGTGTAGCTGCTACAGTTTGATTTCAAAATGTGTGCATTTCAGTTGGAAAAATACAAATGATTCTGTAATTTTAACTTTATTAGTTGATTGGTTATTAATCATTTATTTCATTCTGAGATTATGGATTAATCAGTTCATTTCAGATGGAAAGAGGTAGCTCTGATCACTGAGATAATGCAGGGCTGGTGTCTGAGTATTTGTGTGATCAAAGGATCAAGAAGTTGCCAACTATTTGGACTCGATATTACAGTGTGGCGTATTTTTCTCACCTCTATAAAGGATAAAGCAAAACACATGAGACATTACATTGACTCAAGAAAAGCAATTCCTGAAATTCTGAAATAAAATGGGAGCGATGTTGAGTCTTCCTTGTTTCAACAAGACTCAGTGGAAAATTTCAGTAGCAGCTGGTGAGCGTTGGGGTGTGGGTGACAGCCTCAAGCAGAGGGACATGGAGCTGTGATTGTGAAGGGTTTATAGAATCCTAGAGGTCTACAGCATGGAAACAGGCTTTTCAGCCCAATTTGACGATGCCACTCAGTTTTCACTGTTAGATAGTCCCATTTGGCTGTGTTTGGCCCATATACCCCCCCAGTTGTCCCTCACTCCCAGAGAATATGGATAAAGGGGACTCAGTAATAGCAATGCCACTGAATTTCATGATAAAATGGTGAAACTTAACAATAAGTCTCTATACAGAAAGTAATCCTTCATGTCGAGGAAAGAGCAGTAATGAGGTGAGGTGATGTAATGCACATGGGCAGGACAAACAAGTCAAGGAAATACACGATGAACAATTGGACCCTGGGAAGCATTGACAATTAGAGAGATTTGGGGGAATGTACACCAGTCTCTGAAGGTAGATAAAGAATGGAGATAATATACTTGCTTTTATTAGCCTGACATCTTGTTTCTGTCCTTGGGATTTTCACTTGCGATCTTTTCCTCCTTTGAACTCTTTCTCTCCTTCCCTCCATCTGACTGTCACTATCTCATTCTCTGTCTGTTGGTTCTTCTCTTTTTCTCTCAATGCATTTTCTCTCCCTCTTTCTCCCTGGGCCCTCTGCTCTGTCCCAGTGGCAGGGAAGGGGGATTGGGAAGGTTTGGACTTAGTGCCACAAGTTGCTGTACAGTTAATGCAGTAGGATACACATTTCCCCTGTCTCTCCCTGGTTTTACCCTCACGGCTGTCCAAACCGGGCCAGGGGGTGGAGGGATGAGTGGGAGGGGCATAAAGTACCTTTCTCATTGAGAGTGTGATCGGTTTGCTGCAGACTGGAATCTTGCTGTGCATTACAGCAGTCAGTCAAAAGACCAGTTTTCTCTGAACATACTCACCATGTCCTTCAGCCCAGGGGTTGTGAGTCTGTGAGGGGAGGTGGAGTAGCCATGCCCCTGAGTTCTTTAGCGGAGGAATGGGAAGCAAGGAGGTGGTGGGAGAGAGCCAGGGAGAGGGGGAGTGTTTGATGGGGCTTGAGGGGGGAAGGGACTGTTTTAGGAGAAAGAGAGATGGAGGGGTGAGAGGACAAAGAGGCAGAGTATGAGACAGGGTGGAAGAGCGGTCTCCCCACGTAGGGGAGTAACAATGCCATTCGGGGCAATGCCTGAGTAGCTGGACAGCACCAGGATCATTTAATGGGGGGTGTGGGAGGAGAATGGGGGGTTGTTGGTGGTTGTGTTGGTAGGGAGGCATAATGGGCTGAAAGGATTATCTGTGTGATGTGAAGCTTCCATAATTCTGGAACTGGGATCTTGCTGTGCATGAAAGCAGTCAGTTACAGGCCAGTTGGTCCAGTCATTAATCTCTGCGCCAGGGAGTGGGGCTTAGCATGATATGGGGGACAGCAAAATATTTGTGAGGGTACACATTTGGTTAGGAATATATTTGTGAGGGCAAAATAATTGGGGAAGGGCAAACATTTGGGAGGGGAGTAAAATGGGGACAGAATAGGCCAATCAGCTTAACCTCGGTTTTTGGTAAAATTCTAGAATCCATCATTAAGGATGAGGTTTCTAAATTCTTGGAAGAGCAGAGTCTGATTAGAACAAGTCAACATGGATTTAGTAAAGGGAGGTCATGCCTGACAAACCTGTTGGAATTTTTTGAAGAGGTAACAAGTAGGTTAGACCAGGGAAACCCAGTGGATGTGGTCTATCTGGACTTTCAAAAGGCCTTTGATAAGGTGCCACACGGGAGGCTGCTGAGCAAGGTGAGGGCCCATGGTGTTCGAGGTGAGCTGCTGGGATGGATTGAGGATTGGCTATCTAACAGAAGGCAGAGATTTGGGATAAAAGGTTCTTTTTCAGAATGGCAGCCGGTGACGAGCGGTGTCCCGCAGGGTTCGGTGCTGGGGCCACAGCTGTTCGCATTATATATTAATGATTTAGATGAGGGAACCGGGGGCATTCTAGCGAAGTTTGCCGATGATACGAAGTTAGGTGGACAGGCAGGTAGTACTGAGGAAGTGGGGAGGCTACAGAAGGATCTAGACAGGTTGGGAGAGTGGTCCAGGAAATGGCTGATGGAATTTAACGTGAGCAAGTGCGAGGTCTTGCACTTTGGCAAAAAGAATACAAGCATGGACTACTTTCTAAATGGTGAGAAAATTAATAAAGCCAAAGCACAAAGGGATCTGGGAGTGCTAGTCGAGGATTCTCTAAAGGTAAACATGAAGGTTGAGTCTGTGATTAAGAAAGCGAGTACAATGTTGTCATTTATCTCAAGAGGGTTGGAATATAAAAGCAGAGATGTACTACTAAGACTCTATAAAGCTCTGGTTAGGCCCCATTTGGAGTACTGTGTCCAGTGTTGGTCCCCACACCTCAGGAAGGACATACTGGCACTGGAACGTGTCCAGCGGAGATTCACACGGATGATCCCTGGAATGACAGGTCTAGCATATGAGGAACGGCTGAGGATACTGGGATTGTATTCGTTGGAGTTTAGAAGATTAAGGGGAGATCTAATAGAGAAGTACAAAATAATACATGGCTTTGAAAAGGTGGATGCTAGAAAATTGTTTCTGTTAGGCGAGGAGACTAGGACCTGTGGACACAGCCTTAGAATTAGAGGGGGTCATTTCAGAACAGAAATGCGGAGACATTTCTTCAGCCAGAGAGTGGTGGGCCTGTGGAATTCATTGCCACGGAGTGCAGTGGAAGCCGGGACGTTAAATATCTTCAAGGCCGAGATTGATAGGTTCTTGTTGTCTAGAGGAATTAAGGGCTACGGGGAGAATGCTGGTAAGTGGAGCTGAAATGCGCATCAGCCATGATTGAATGGCGGAGTGGACTCGATGGGCCGAATGGCCTTACTTCCACTCCTATGTCTTATGGTCTTATGGTCTTAGAATAGGGGGATGCAGTATTGTGTGGGCACTTTCAGATCGAAGAGAAAAAGACAGGGTGAAAGAGAGAATGAGAGAAAGAGACAGAGGGAATAAGTGACAGAGAGAAGAGAGGAAGAGTGGGGATGAAGAAACAGGAACAGAGAGAGAACAGAGAGATTGAGGAGGAGGAGAGCAAGCGAAGAAAAGAGAGAGAGAGCTGTAGAATCTCAGAGAGGGAGAGAGAGAAGGGCAGATGGAGAGATAGGGAAGAGAGAGAGAAAGATGGCGATGGAGAGAAAGAGAAGGACAGTGAGAGGGAGATAGAAAGAGGGAGGCAGACAAAAGGACAGAGAGAGAGAGAGAGAGAAAAAATAGGAAAAGTCAGACAGGGACAAACAGAAGTTAAGAAATGGACAGACTGAAGTGGTGATACTCATATTCCAGTTAGTCCCAGCTCTCTTGGTGGTGTCTCATATTCCCTCTCTCCCATGGGAATGTATCAGTGTGTTGTATATTTGTGAGTAATCTCGGTGTCTGTGTCTCTGTCCAATGGAGTGTCTTTTGTTTTGGGGGTTAATTCCCTCTTTCTCTTGTGTTTAAAATGATCCCCTCTGCTGAACACCCCTTGCCACTGCACAAACATCAACAGCATTTCCTTCGAGTGAACGTTTTTGGAATTGAAGTAACAGGTTGTTATTCCATCAAAAAGTCTGATCCACTGCATTACTTCCTTGATGTAAAACATGCTGTGCCAGCAGCTACCCTGACATATACAATGTACTGGGGGAATGTTCAGCTCAGTGTTGTTGTTACTGCAAACATTAATAAACTTTCAATTGTTAGCTGGCAACAAGTAGTCCCTTCAATATTACCTTACTCCCACCCTGATATACTTTCCAACCATCAATAACCACAAAGCAGTCTGGGGTTATTTAGCACCTAAATGTGATCTTCAATAAATCACCTCACTTTCACACAATGATTCAAACAACATGAAAAATGACAAATAAAAACTGGAAGAACTGCGGATGTTGTAAATCAAAAACAAAAACAAAAGTTGCTGGAAAAGCTCAGCAGGTCTGGCAGCATTGGCGGAGAGAAATCAGAGGTAATATTTCAATTTACGTGGCCCTACCTCAGAACTGACATCCAAACAGGAGCTGAACATACTAAACTGCCCTATGTGAGGTCAGTTCCCTGAATAGCCATCCCCAACCAGCAAATGTTCTCCTCATGAACAACTACCCATAAAGTGAACACAGGCGAGTAGTCATTCCCACTCACCTCCTTTCCAATCATCCAGAATGCAAGGAAGATGCAATAAAAATTCTAAGAAGCAGATTGGCTAAAATTGCCCAGCAAGATCTTGAACTGACTTGTACTACGGCAATTATAACGGTTGGAATTTATATATCTATATAAATCTGCCTCTGTGGTGTGAATCACCATCACTGCTTGGACAGACATCCCATGTGACAATCGGTGCAATGATGTCCCACACCATGATGCAAAGAGCATCTTGTAAATCACAGTTGACAGCTGATTCATATTCTTTTAGCAGTGTGCTGCTGATGGACTATGAATCAACTGGTGATCCATTTACAGTTTCCAACCCACGAGTCTCTCAATGTTGAATTTCAGTTCAACTGGAGGGCACAACAGACAGAAAGCACTGCAGATGCTGGAGATTAAAATGAAAGAGTGTGGTGCTGGAAAAGCACAGCAGGTCAGTCAGCATCCGAGGAGCTGGAGAATCGACATTTTGAGCATAAGCTCTTCATCAGGAATACACAATAGCAGCACCTACTTTCACTCTGTCGGGACAAATGTTCTTGATCCTAATTGGAGCCTTGGAGCAGCACAAAAATATCAAATATCCTAAATCACACGTCAGTCACCACAAACCAACTTGGCTTTCATCTGTGAAAAATCCTTTTGGACCAATCAATTTCCACAGTGGTGAGGCCACTGGACCAGGTCCAATAACAGAGATTTCACAAAGTTGATGGAGACACTATGACACATCAAGGTGTAACACTATGGCCTCACAATGAATTGGTCTAAAAATATATCCGGGCATTTATCTCTAAAATGTCAGTACCAACAAAATAATAATAACAATAATAAATACTTACGCAAATTAATAGCCTAAAATGAAATAACAATCCCAAGCAAACGTACATGGGGAGTATCTTCACATAGACCATTATCGTTTGGGGAACATCAAAGGATAACAGCAACAAAGGGCAAGATGGGAAACGTCCTGTTTGACAAAGTTGTTTGATCTTCTGTGGGACAGCTGCTACCACAACACTCCAGATCTCAGTGTTTGTCCTGTTAAACTGTGCACCACAGCACTATGCCTCTTTCTACAAATAGCATAACTCACATGTCTTTTGACAAACAAATAATTCAACAATACACATCATAAATGTAACCCTGTGCTTAACACCGCTCCCAGTGAGCTGTCCTCACAAATATTATGTCCCCACACATCCATTGATTGATGAAAACATGCAGATAGTCAATGCCATCCGTGCTCACCATCAGTTATCACTCCATAATGACTTGCTCAACTCACCTTTTGCTAATATTGTTACTGGGCTCCCATTTGGAGCAAGCTGCCTGAGCAAGATCCATTAACAACATCTCTTTCCATCAAGGAATGGGAAACACCAGGTGTCACTGAGAAGTGGGTCATTACAAAACCCATCTGAGAAATAGCAGGCTTTAAACTACTACAGGAAAGACTGTCTTGCTGAACACTTTCTGAACCAGATAGGGTCAGTGCTCAGCCAAATTCCATCAATGTAGCCTCAGTGTATACACATTCTGTACAGCATAGAGAAACCCACAATACTGCATATTACTGAGGAGCCTCCAATCTGACAAACTATTCACTTTAAACTCAGTTAGTGAGCACACTGTCATCTGGCATATCAGGTGTACAGTGGAAATGTAGAGATTTATATAATTTAAGTTGTTACAAGATTTACCAGGCACACGAACAATGTGAAGGAAGATGTAGCATACTTTCAAGATAATTAGCCTTGGAAAGTATATGTTGTTGTTTGTGAAATAACCTCTCCCTTCCTGCTGCTGGCAATGTCTCAGAATTGGAGAATTTTCTCAAAATTGAAGAAGAGACAGTTTCAGAGACTATTTTATCTTGTGTGATATCTCATTATTTTTAAAATCATTGAATGACAGCAGGTTTATTGTAATGATGTGATATCATTGAGATTTATGTTTGTACTTCAATACTCCAAAGACTGGATTAATCTGATCCTATTAGGTCTCAAATGCTAATTCCAACTTGTATTCAAACAATAAGACTTGCAGATTTCACCCACTATCAGTCCCATCAATATTGAAATATCTTTCAATATTCTTTTCAGCAATGACCTTCATTTTGCTGAGGCTAGTCAGGCAATCAATACCTCATGTTGTAGAACACCCTGAAAGCTGTTTTACTAAGTACTGTTATCCCACTGCTTTTCTTGTTAATTCAGTTTTGCACTAGGAGAAAGTGAGGACTGCAGGTGCTGGAGATCAGAGCTTAAAAACGTGTTGCTGGAAAAGCGCAGCAGGTCAGGCAGCATCAAAGGAGAAGGAGAATCGACTTTTCGGGCATAAGCCCTTCTTCAGGAATGAGGAGGGTGTGCCAAGCAGGCTAAGATAAAAGGTAGGGAGGAGGGACTTGGGGGAGGGGGCGTTGGGAATGCGATAGGTGGAAGGAGGTTAAGGTGAGGGTGATAGGCCGGAGAGGGGGTGGGACTGAGAAAAGTGGGAGGGGAAATGAGGAAGCTGGAGAAACCCTCCAACCACCAGGGATGAATGCAGATTTCTCCAGCTTCCTCATTTCCCCTCCCCCCACCTTTTCTCAGTCCCAACCCTCAGACTCAGCACCGCCTTCTTGACCTGCAATCTTCTTCCCGACCTCTTCGCCCACACCCCCTCTCCAGCCTATCACCCTCACCTTAACCTCCTTCCATCTATCGCATTCCCAAACGCTCCCTCCCCCAATTCCCTCCTCCCTACCTTTTATCTTAGCCTGCTTGGCACACCCTCCTCATTCCTGAAGAAGGGCTTATGCCCGAAACGTCGAATCTCCTTCTCCTTTGATGCTGCCTGACCTACTGCGCTTTTCCAGCAACACATTTTTAAATTCAGTTTTGCAACCCATTTAGGAAATTCTATCTGTGAATGAGCACTCTGGTTTAGAGCCAAAAGCTGATGCGGACCACAACAACTGCTAGAACTCACACTAGGTAATACTTTCTTAAAACAAATACAAAGAAAAACAGGAACAAATTCAGATCCTTATCCTCAGAATTCTCAAATGACAGAATCACATCGAACAGAAGAGGACCATCATGTTTATCCCACCAAAATGACACTAAATCTACAACAGTCCCACTTTCCAGCACTTGGCCCATAGCCTTGAATGGTATGACATTTCAAGTGCTCTTCCAAGTACTTTTCTGAGGTTTCCGATTTCAATTTCAGGTCCCTTACCAACCTCTAGGTGGGAAGAATTTTCCTCATGTGCGCTTTAAACCTCCTGCCTTTCAGCTTAAAATTACACCACCCTGTTATAACACTCCTTTCCTCATGGGCAAGGACTGACTCCATCTGAGGGGCAAAATGACAGAGACTGGAGGGGTAAAGCCAGTGTAAAGGGCTGTTAGTAATTAGCAACAATTAGTAGGAAGTGGGACAACAAAAGCAAAACCAAATATACACATAAGTGACATTTATCCCAAGTAATCCATTCTCAGTGAGTGAAGAGGTTAGAAAAATAAATGATGTGGAGGAAGGTGTAATCGTTCACTGCAGGCCAGAGAGGGAAATGTAACGACAGGCTCCTGTCCACTCTTCCTTAAAATGTGCCCTTTTTTAAATATCCATAAGCTCACCCCTCAAAAAGTCCTTTTCTTTCCAGCCCATTTTTATATCTCAAACCCTCCATTCCTGGCAACATCTTGGCAAAGCTTTCTTAAACCATCTCCAGTTTAATAGTATCCTTCCAATAACAGGGTGACCAAAATTGCACACATTAATCCAGAAGAGGCCTCACCAATGCCTAATACAAGTTCAATATAATGTCAGAACCCCTATACTCAAAGGTCTGAGTCATGAAAGCAAGCATGCTAAATACTTTCTGAACCACCCTGTTTTCCATGTGATGTAAATTACAGAGAATTATGTCCCTGAACCCTGAGGTTGCTCTGCTCTTCAACACTACCCAGGGTCTTACTATTAAATACTGTCCTTGTTTGTATTACCACAATGCAATACCTCATGTTTATCCAAACTCTATCTAACACTCCTCAGCCCTTTAACCCAATTGATCAAGATCTCTTTGTAATCTTGGGTAACATTCTTCACTGCCCTTTTTACCATTTTGGTGTTGTCCACAAACTTATGAAACATGCCTCTTGTGTAAATGATTTGGATGAGAATATAGATGACAAACAGAAGTGGAACACCGCTGGGTCACAGGCCTCCAATCTGAAAAACAATGCTCCACCATGACCTGCTGTCTTCTACCATGAAGCTAATCATATATCCAATTGGCAAGCTCAGCCTGACTTCCATCTGATCGATCTTGACTGATCTGTCTACCATGGAGATCCTTGTCAAAGGCTTTACCAAAGGCTAAGCAAACAACATTTACCACTCTGTCCTCAATCATTTTGCTTACTTCTAGAAACAAACCAAATCAAGTGTGTGAGATATGATGTTCCTCATACAAATCCATGCTGACTAACTCTAATCAATTGTTTCCTCTCCAACCTAGCTCAATCCTAACTTTCAGAATTACCTCCAACCACTTACCCACTAATGAAATCAGACTCACAGGTCAATAGTTTCACATCCCTTCTTAAACAATGACATATTAGCCGCACCCCAGTCCTCCAGTTCTTCACCTGTGTTTATTGATGATACAAATATTTCTGCTAGGGGTCCTGCAATTTTCTCCCTAACTTTCTACTGGGACATACTTGATCAGGTCCTGGAGGTTTATCTATGTGGTACTTTCTCTTCCTTTTCAAAACATCAGTATTTATTTCATGATTTCTCAAGTCTTCATTTCTTTACCAACAGTAAAAACTGATGTGCAATATTAAATTACATCTCTCCCATCTCAAGTTTCAACACAAAGACAACCTCGTTAGTTTTTAAGGGGTCCTACTCTCTCTCCAGTTGCTCCCTCACTCTTAATATATTTATCGAATCTCTTTGGATTATCTTTACCTTATATGCCAAGGGTATCTCATATCTCCTCTTTGCCTTCGTCATTTCCTTCTGAAGAATGCCCCTACAGTCTTTATACTCTTCAAGACATTCAGTTGATCCCAACTGTCAGTCTAATAGATGATTATTTTTTATTCTTGACTTGAACATCAGCATCTTTATTCATCCATTGATCCCTAATCTTACCAGCTTTGCCTTTCACTCTAACAGGAACAGAATGCTTCTGAACTCTTGTTGTCACACTTTCGAAGGCCTCCTACTTTTCAGTCATCATTTTACCTGCAATCAGTCTATGCCAATCAACTTTTGAAAGGTCTTGTTTCATACTCTTATAATTTGTCTTATTCCAATTAAGACCTTTAACTTTTACGGAAGACTTATCCTTTTACCTAACTATTTGAATAATATTAACTTTGCTATCACTGGTCCCAAAGTGTTCTCCTGTTAACACTTCAGTCACAGCCCTGCCTTATTTCCCAAGTGAAGTTCAAAGTTTGTTCTTTCTTCTGTAGGAACCTTTATATATTGGTAAAATCTTTTCGCACCTGAACAAATTCTTCACCATCAAAACCTTTAGCACCATGATAGCTTGGGTCAAATGTTTGGAAAATCAAAAATTCCCTATTCTTACAATCCTATTATTCTTCCATATATTTAAGATCTCTCTACATATTTGCTTCTCAATTGCCCTCTGACTATTGGAGAACCGATAATATAATCCCATCACGGTGATCATCCCATTCTTATTTCGAACTTCAACCTACATATTGTCACTAAATGATCCCTCAGAGATATCTTCTCTAATTACAGTAGCAATATTTTCCTTAATCAAAAATGCCACTCCCCCTCCTCTCTTGCCTCTCTTTCTATCCTTCCCATACCATCTAAAACCCTGAACTCTGAGCTGCCAGTCTTTTCCATTCCTCTGTCAAGTTTCTGTAATGGCTTCGATAAACCAGTCCCATGTTCTCTGACATGCCCTGAGTTCATCAACCTTACATTGTTCTTGCATTGAAATAAATGCAGTTTAAGTATTCAGTGTTCCTTTGTTCTGACTTGCTCTTGTCTGTCTTTTCTAAATAACTTGCTGGTTTCTGATTCAGAACCATTGTCATCTTTCTTTCCATTTCCAATGTTACACAGAAAACCCCTCAGCTTCCCCCCCCCCCACACTTAAATATGTGTAAGCTCCAAAAATAGAATGAGCAAAAATCCCCACCAGGATATTGATCAAGTTCAGGTGAAACCCATCCTTTTAAACAGGTCTTTTCTGTCCCAGAAGAGATCCCAATGCACCAAGAAAGTGACTCCCTGCACATTGCAGCACCACATCAACCATTGATTTATCTGCCCTGTCCATTTATTCCTTCCCTTATTATTGGCACTGGAAGTGAACCAGAAATTACAACTTTTCACTTTCTGGTTTTTAGCCTTCTACCTAATCTCTTTATACTCACTCTGTAAAGCCTTCACCCTTTCTCGAACTATGTCATTCCTATCAATGTGTACACAAATTCTGGGTTCTCACTCACCCACTTGACAATCTGCTTCAAATGTTTTGAGACATCCTTCACCCTGGCACCAGAAAAGCAATGTACTATCCTAGATTCACACTCACTACCGCAGAATCTCCTGTCTGTGCAGGAGAGTTCCCGAAAACAAATTATTCTTTTAAATCTTAACAAACCCAATTCCCATAAGATTCATTCTTAGCATCCCAGATCTGATGACCACTTCTATTTATTCAGCGATAGTCTCTCACTCAACAATACCCGAAATGGAATAACTGTTTGACAGAAGAATAGCCACAGGAGAGATCTAAACCACCTTCATGCCTTTCCTGATGGACAATTATCTGTCTGAATGATCCTGCTGTGGAATCATTTCTCAAATTCTACTAGTCATCACACTCAAAGTCTCTTGAGGGTCCTCAGTAACATTAATCTTGAAAAGAAGAAAGTCTCAACAGCACCTCACATATAAAATTCATCGACCTTTCCTTACGCACAGATTTAATATGAAGCAGGTAACAAAATTAAAAACATTTAAAAAATCAAAAACTTAACTGAACAAATGAAAAAAAAAACGACACCTCCTCAAATAATCCAACATTCAGTTTTCACCGTCCAGATGAGAAAACCTCTCAGAGCCGCCCATTTTGTTACGACATGGAGGTGAAACCCTCTGTTTATTAAACAAAACACCCAGAAAAGCTCACCTCAACTCGTAATCTGTTAATACATGATTGACAGAGAACTCTCAAATTCCACTATTTAAAGGAAATAACATCAATTTACTTTTAACTGTAAAAGTGAACATTTAACAACTATTCTCAGCTCTAACCCCCTGCCTCCACTTCTTAACTGCTTACTATCAGCCTCCAAGTCTATAACAATACATTGTTCCAATAAGACATTTATTAAAATACATCAACTTCAATTCAAAATCATATAGCAATTGCTGTCTTCTGTGTCTTTCTTCTGGTTGAAGATCTCCCTGGGTTGTCTTCTTTCTTTCTTCCTGTGAAAATGTTCCATATGAAAAGGTATCTTTGATCGAGAGTGTTTCCTAATTTCTTACAGAGCACGATATCAGCTCTCCCTGTGTTTCTGTCGTGATGGTAATTGCTCTCTCTTAAAGGTGCAGAACAAACTTCATAATACCTATCCCTTAAAAAAAATGAATCACCATAATGAAAAGACATTTTGTTTTCTAATTCCTCAACCCTTTACACTGAAATAAATAGGTCTTTAATCTACATTATACTTTTCATATTAATTCCTGTTCACTTATATAACTTTGGAATCTGTCCAATCTTATCTGCACGTTTTCCTTTAAATCCACGAAAACAAATCGGCTGTCACATTTTTACCACCTGCAACATATACAATTTGTAAATTAAAAGTCTGTAACATAAGACTCCAATGAAATATTCTCATTTATTTTACTTTAAATCTTTCCAAGAATGTAAGAGGATTGTGGTCCTTATACACAACAGTCTCCAACACATGGTTTGTCACACAAACACTAAACTGTTGTAAGGCCAGTACAAATCAATCATTCTTTTTCAATGGTCGTGTATCTTGGCTGCTAAGTGTTGAGCTTCTTTCAAAGTATCCGATTGACGGTTCAATTCCTTCATCATTTTTCTGTAGCAGTACAGCTCCAACTCCTATATCACTAGCATCGATTGCAACTTTGGACGGTTTCAAAAATGTTGGTATAGCTAAAACTAGTGCAATGGTTAATACAGCTTTTAAATTGTCAACTGCCTCCTGGAAATGTTCTGAACACAAACATTTGGTGTTCTTCTTCAGTAAATCTGTCAGCAGTGCCACCACACTGCTGAGGTTTGGAACAAACTTTCGATAGAACCCACTTAGTCCCAGAAATCGAAGCACCTCCTTCTTCGAGGATGGTCATGGAAATTCTTCAATGGCCTTTGTCTTCGTGTTCCTTGTGGTCAACCTTCCATGTCCAATGTTATTCCCCAAGAACATCACGTCTGCCTTTGTGAATTCCCATAATCAAAGAGCTCTGCCACTGTACCATGTGACCCGTCCATGAAACACTAAAGATCACTACATCATCCAGATAAACTGCACAATTTGTTCATCCAGCCACAACTCTGTTCATGAGTCTTTAGAATGTGGCTGGTGCCTTCTTCTCTCCAAAGGGCATCACTTTGAATTCACACATTTGGGGTTACAAATGCAGAAACTTCTTTTGCTTTCTCTGATAAAGGTGCCTGCCAGAAATCATGCAATAAGTCCAACTTTGTGATGTTGGTGGCTTGTCCAACTTTCTCCAATCCTGGTATTGGATAATAGTCCACACAAAATTCCCAGTCAGGTTTGGGAACTAACATGATCGGCAAACACCACTCACTCTGACTGAGTTTGATGATATCTTTGTTGAGCATTGCATCCACTTCCTTTGGACCTGTATTGTTTTGAAAGGATTAAACCTGTAGGTGTGTTATTTTATTGGAACAGCATTCCATACTTTCACCTCATGCACAATAGCATCTGTCCTCCCCATGTTATTCCTGCATATGAGACAGATAGCTCATTATCTTACCTCACGTCTTCAACGACTTCATTATTTAAAGAGTTTTGAGGCATGTCAAAATCCACAACATGTGGATTTTTTTTTGTTTATCCATTCATGGGATGAGTGTCTCGCTGACTCTGCAGCATTTATTACCCATCCCTAATTGCCAGGGGGCAGTTAGGATTTAACCACATTGTTGTGATTCTGGAGTCACATGTCGGCCAGACCAGGTAATGGTGGCAGTGTCCTTCCATAAAGGGCATCAGTGAATGAGATGGGTTTTCCCAACAACTGACAATGGATTTGTGGCCGTTGTTAGATTGTTAATTCTAGATATTTATTGAATTCAAATTCCACCATCTGCCATGGCAAGATTTGAACCTGCGTCCCCAGAGCATTATCTGGGTCTCTGGATTAACAGTTCAGTGATAATACCACAAGACCATCAATTTCCCATTCTGTGGGGGCATTGCTCACTCTGCAGGGCAGTAACTAACACCTGTCACTCCAGATTCCTGTCTCTATTATTGTAAGGTTTTAACATATTCACGTGATGCATCTGAAACAGTTTTTTTTCTATCTGGTACTTTTACCAGATAGTTCACCTGACTCAACATTTTCTCAATTTGATAGGGGCCACTAAACCTGGCTTTGAAGGGATCTCCTACCACAGGTGACAACACTAATACATCATCCCCATGGGAAAGCTTTGGAAAGGTGGCAGCAGACCCTGAAGACCATATTTAGAGTGTACTGTCGGGATTAACCGAATGATTGGGATAAAGGTATCCCATTTATTTGGTTTTCCACTGGAGATGGCCCAAGTGAATCTACTCAGTTTACTCCCTTTGAGTTAAGATTCAGACATGAATTTTAGAGTTTTTATCTGGAACCTTCTTCATTCTCTGCTGTGCCCTCTTCAGGTCCTGTTTAGTGAACTCATCTGCCTGATTTAATCTCTCCCTCACCTACCACACATAATCCAAGTGTGAGATCTCTGACTTCAGCCCAAATCAATTCTTTTTTACTTAATTTCAAAGGGCATCTAACTTCATGTCCGAATCTTAACTCAAAGGGAGTAAACTGAGTAGATTCACTTGGGGAATCTCCAGTGGTAAACCAAATAAATGGGATACCTTTATCCCAATCATTCGGCTAATCCTGACCGTACACTCTAAATATGGTCTTCAGGGTCTGATACCACCTTTCCAAAGCTCCCTGGGATTCAGGGTGATACGTACTTGATTTAAAGTGCTGTATGCCTAAGCTATCCATGACTTTCGTTCTTAAAACAGCCTCGCAGGAAAATGTGACCCTTGTTTGAATGAATCTCTCTGGGTGGCCCATACTGCGTAAAGAAAGCTACCACCCTTTTAGGCTTCATCCTCCGTAATGGAATTGCTTCTGGAAGTCTGGTAGACATATCCATTATGGTTAGCACACACTGGTTCCCAGTTTTTGTTTTATGGAGGGGACCTACACAATCAATCACAACCCGTGTGAAAGGTTCTTCAAACAAGATACAAATTCTATATATATTAATATATATATTAATTATATATATATAAAATTAACGCATACTCAGAAAAGGAATCAAGATGTATTCCTGTGGGACATTATCTTAAAGATAGAATCCTAAGATGAAAATGGTGATCACCCAGGTAAGTGCATCGGAGAAGTGCACCACATTGTGTTGCCTGTAGCATACAGACAGGAAGTGGTTCAGGTAGCACATGAACTACCTGCAGCAGGTCACCGAGGTGTAGAGACAACTTCCTGATGAAGTGTTTCCTGATGAAGGGCTTTTGCCCGAAATGTTGATTTTCCTGCTGCTTGGATGCTGCCTGACCTGCTGTGCTTTTCCAGTACCCCTCTGATCTAAACTCTGGTTTCCAGCATCTGCAGTCTGCTGTGTTTCCTCTGAAAGACCGTTATTTTTTAATGTGGATTCAAATAATGCGAGGAAGTCCTTTTTATTCGCATCTTCATAATTGTAGTTTAACCCTCTGACAAGGACTGCTTTTTCTGTATCAGTAAGTGGATCATCTGAAAGATTTTTTTTACCCAAGCATCAGTGTTGTATGACATATATTTTTGTGTGAGTTTATCTAACTTACATTGAAGTGCAAGTTTTTTTTAATATTCTGTGTTTGCTGTTGTTTAAAACTTATAGTTCATTCTAAATCATTTGACCATTTAAGGTCTATTGTGGTATTGAACAAAGTGCTTTGGTGCGAAATCTCCCGATTGTATTTATGGAGTCGGTGGTGAGCATCATTTAACATTTCTTTAAGCATTCAGTGGCCA
This sequence comes from Chiloscyllium punctatum, assembly GCF_047496795.1. Classification (NCBI taxonomy): domain Eukaryota; kingdom Metazoa; phylum Chordata; class Chondrichthyes; order Orectolobiformes; family Hemiscylliidae; genus Chiloscyllium; species Chiloscyllium punctatum. The sequence continues at coordinate 27,566,102 of NC_092767.1, forward strand.
TTTTGTTTATTGGGTACCCATTCTTCTTGAAAAGTCATTGTTCCGCTGCTTTTTGTAGTTCTTGGGTGCTGCGGTGCAATGTAGCTCATTGAAATAACATCTTGATGCAGCTCCGTTTGTGGGTGTTATGATGATTGGTTCTGAAGTTAAGTATTTGGTTGTTATTCTGTAGACGCTGGTTTGAGGCTCTCCATTAACTTTACGTTCAACTGTACATTCAGGAATGGGCGTCTGTTGTTGTTCTCCTCCTGTTTTGTGAATTTTATGTCTGTCAGGATATTGTTGATGGTGTTGTATGTTTCTTCTAATTTGTTCTGGTTTGTGATTACAAAGGTGTCATCCACATAGCAGACTCAAGTTTGGGTTGGATAGATGGAGGGCAGCTTGTTCAAGTCTCTGCATTCCTGCTTCCGTGATGAGCCCTGATATTGGTGATCCCATGGTTGTTCCGTTGACTTGTTTGTCAGTTTTGTTATTGAATGTGAAGTGGGTGGTGAGGCACAGGTCCACTAGCTTGAGGATGTTGTCTTTGCTGATGGAGTTGGTGCTGTCTGGTGTTTGTGGTCCTGGTTTTGCTAGTAATGATGCCTGTGTTTCTTTGGCCAAGTCGATGTTAATTGATATGAAAAGGGATGTAATGTCAAAGGAGACCATTATTTTGTCCTCTTATATCTTGGTGTCTTTGATGTTGTTCAGGAATTCTTGGGTGGAGTGAATGGGGTGGTGTGCATCTTCAATTAGGTAGTTTAGTGTTTGGTGGAGTTCTCTGGCGAGTCTGTATGTTGGTGTACAAAGTAGGGAGACTATGAGGGGGGGTCCCACGTTTGTGTATTTTTGGTAATCCGTGGAAGCATGGTGTGTTGGATCCATCTGGTTTCATGTTTTGGAAGTCTGTCCTGTTTAATTCTCCTGATTTTTTTTAATAGCTAAGTATTTCTCTCAATTTTTCATTCAAAGAAGGTTTACCGCCTGTTCATAAGAGGCCACATCCTAGGCCTCTAGTTGACTGACCTATACAAAGGGTACAGAATCAAGACTTCATGTCATATACAGAGTATGTCTCTATGTTTGTATGTATCTCCGTCCAATGTGTTTTTGGGATTAATCCTCTCTCAGTCTCTTTTGCTCTTGGTCCTTCTTGTTTTTAAAGTGATACAATGTCGCTCTCTGCTGGACACCCCACACCATTGCACAAGTGGCAGATCTCTTTTGGAGAAAACATCAAAGTCTGTGAATCTCTCACAATGCATGTTTATTTCGTTCTTCAAAGAATATCTTTGGAGACACAGACCAGTTTTGCCCGAGCCCTCCCGATGTTGTCCCTGTGATATGAGGAGATGGGGATGAACATGCCCAGTGCTGGTCTCACCCCTTCCACTTTTGAATCAATTCTGATTTAGAATTTGTGAGAGTACATCAGAAAACATGGCAACATGCAGAAAGTGCAATAAAATTCACCGTCTTCTCACAAAGACGTCTCACCTAACTTGGAGGTGACTAGAAGCAATTGCAGCAGAAACACTCTATGTAATGTATAACATCAGGAATACTGCTCAAAGATAAATCATTTCCCACATTGCAGAAAGTGTATGACATTTCTCCACAGGAGCGTGTTCCACACTGAGGGACCTCAATCCAATAGCAAACCTCTCCACACCAGCCGTGTGTGTGGGTGTTGATGGTGCCGTGAGCTGTTGCCCTCCTTCTGTCCCTCTCTGACTGAATCATTGAGGTTTTTCATCTGTGAGCCCCTTGTGCAGTGGCATGGAGAGGGCAGCAGAGGGTGGCAGTGTATCACTTTCCACACAAAGGAGATGGGTTGCCCTGTTTTGAATCTTCACTCACAGGAAATTTCTGTTTGGGATTGCATTGGAGTAGCAGCCAATTGCAACTAGGAAGCTTGATGCTGAAAAATACGAAGCCCAGTCATTTGTTATTGTACATAAGTTTTATTTACTCATGATGCAATGAGTTCGTGTAACCAAGTACTTCCTGCGTTCCTGAACTTCACTCTGAACCGAGACAAAGTTGCTGCATAATTAAATGTTTGGTTGGTGGGGTCTGATGATGTCATGTGATCACCCGCCACAATTTCTCACATTGAGACCTCTCATAGTCGGCCGTTTGTGGTAGGAGAATGGGGTCTGTTAAATTGTTGCTGAGAAGGGAGACCACGTATTTAATAGACAAACATTTTCTGATGAACTATTCTATCTAATTGCAGCGGGACACTCCAAAGGATTTGATTTTGATGGAGATTTACACAGGGTTCCAAGCTGACAGGAATTCCCCCTTGGGAAAGGCCATTGTCCCTGACAATTCCACTGGGTTGTGCTCCGATGGGGAATCAGCAGGATCCCGCACTGGGACAGGGACTCTCTGTCAGGAATGTGATGGAATAGCCCCCCATTTGCCTGGATAGGGGCAGCTCCAACAACACTCAAGAGCTCAACACCAGCCAGGACAAAGTGGCCTCGGTTTGATTGGCACCACATCCACAAGCATCCCCTCCCACCACTCCCAATGCACCATGACAGCAGTGTGTACCATCCACAGGATTTCTCCAGAAATTCACCTATGATCCTCAGTCAGCACCTTCCAAACCCCCAACCACTTCCATCTAGAAGGACAAAGGCAGCAGATACATCTGACTTGGAAATATATCGCCGTTCCTTCTCTTGCTCTTTGGATGCTGTCTGACCTGCTGAGATTTTCCAGCAACACAATTTTTAGCTCTGGGCTGAAATATGGCAATTAACATCCGTGCCACACAAATGCAAAACATTTATCACCTCCAAGAAGAGATCTCATTGAATATGGCGTGTGACATTCAATGCTTTGCTGTTGCTGAATTCCCCATAATCAACAAGCTGGGAGTTCCCATTGAGCTGAAAATGAAATGGGTTTACAATGTAAGTACTGTGGCTACAAGAGCAGCTCAGGGGGCAGGAACACTGCAGTGAGGGATGTACCTCATGGCTCCAAAAGCCTCTCCACCATCTCCAAGGCACACGTCAGGAGTGTGATGGAATAATCCCCACTTGCCTGGATGGAAATATCTCCAAGATCCCTCAAGAAATGGGATCCCAGCATGACCAAGCAGCCAGATAAAAGCACAATGTTGCAGACACTCAAAACTTGAAATAAAATTAGAAAGTGCTGGAGAAATTCAGCAAATCTGGCAACACCTGTGGAGAGAAACATAAAGTTAACCAGTTGTGTCCAATATAACTCTTCTTCAGAACAGTGCTGACAAGGAGTCATGTCGGATTAGAAACATTCATTCTGTTTCTCTCTTCACAGGTACACCAGGCCTGCTGAGTTTCTCCAACATTTTCACTTCTACAATAAAGTAGCCAATTTGATTGACACCACATCTACAACATTCAGACCATCCACCACCAGCGTTCAGTAGCAGCACTGAGTATCATTGACAATACACACTGCAGAGACTCACCAATGCTCCATAGACATCATCTTCAACATCTATGACCACTACCTTCCTAAAGACAAAGATGTATGAGAACACCATGACCTACATGTTCCCTTCCAAGCCACTCACCATCCTGACTTGGGTATATATTCCTTCAGTAAAGTCCCTGAAGTCCCAGTGGACCACAGGGCTGCTCTCTCATTAGTGAGAAACAACTGGCCGTGAGTTTAACCTGAGGGTCACCGTGCCCCAGGGGAACGGTGAGGTTGGGAAGGTAGGGCCTTCATGATGATCTCAGCCAGTGTGGGGATTGAACCTGTGCTGTTAACATAGAACACACTATAATACAGCATAGTACAGGCCCTTCAGCCCTCGATGTTGTGCCGACCATTTATCTAACTCTATTGTTCTCTGCTCTATGTGCCTATCCAAGAGTCGCTTAAATTGCACAAAATACAGTGGCATGGGATTGAGGGTGTTTCAGCAGTTTGGATCAGAAGGTGGCTAGTTGAAAGAAGACAGAGGGTGGTGGCTGGTGGGAAATGTTCACCCTGGAGTTTGTTACTAGTGGTGTATCACAAGGATTTGTTTTGGGTCCATTGCTGTTTGCCATTTTTATAAATGACCTGGATAAGGGTGTACAAGGATGGGTTAGTACATTTGTGGATGACACTAAGGTTGGTGGAGTTGTGGATAATGCTGGGTGAGGGATGTTGCAGACCACAGGGGACATAGATAAGCTGCAGAGCTGGACTAAGAGGTGGAAAATGAAGTTTAATGTGGAAAAGTGTGAGATGATTCACTTTGGAAGGAAGAACAGGAATAAAGAGTATTGGGCTAATGGTAAGATTCTTGGTCGTGTAGATGAGCAGAGAGATCTCAGCGTCCAGGTACATAGATCCCTGAAAGTTGCCACCCAGGTTGATAAGGTTGAGGCTGTTTTCATTAGAGGGAAGAAGGTTGAGAGGTGACTTATTTGAGCCATATAAGATAATCAGAGAGTTAGATAGAGTGGACAGTGAGATTCTTTTTCTTTGGATGGTGATGGCTAGCATGAGGGACATAGCTTTAAATTGGGGGGGCGACAGATACAGGACAGATGTCAGAGGTAGTTTCTTTACTCAGAGAGTAGTAGGGGCACGGAATGCACTGCCTGAAACAGTAGCAGACTTGCCAACTTTAAGGGTATTTAAATGGTCATTGGGTCGACATATGGATGAAAATGGAATAGTGTCGGTTAGATGGGCTTTAGATTGGTTCCACAGGTTGGCACAACATCGAGGGCCGAAGGGCCTGTACTGCGCTGTAATGTTCAATGTTCTATGATCTAAATGTCCCTACTGTATCTGACTCTACCCCCACTGCTGGCAGTGCATTCCACACACTCACCACTGTCTGTGTTAAGAACCTGCCTCTGACATCTCCCCTAAACTTTCCTCTAATCACCTTAAAATTATGCCCCCCCACCCCCCTTCATGATGGCCATTTCCACCCAGGGAAAAAGTCTCTGTCTATTCCCTCATCACCTTGTACACCTCCATCAAGTCAGCTCTCATCCTTCTTCACTCCAGTGAGAAATACCCTCGCTCCCTCAACCTTTCTTCATAAGACATGCCCTCCAGTCCAGGCAGCGCCCTCTCTAAAGCTCCCACATCCTTCCGATAATGAGGCAACCAGAACTGAACACAATATTCCAAGGGTGGTCCAAGCAGGGCTCTGTAGAGCTGCAGCCTAACCTCGTGGCTCTGAAACTCCATCCCCCTACTAATGAAAGCAAACACACCATACGTCGTCTTAACACCTGGGGGTGGGGTTACTTTGAGGGATCTATAGACATGGAAACCCCAGATCCTTCTGTTCCTCCAAACAGCCAAGAATCCTGCCTTTAACCCTGTATTCTACATTCCAATTCAACCTTCCAAAATTCATCATTTCACTCTTTTCCAGGTTGAACTCCATCTGACCCTTATCAGTCCAGTTCTGCATCCTGTCAATGTCCTGTCACATCCTCCAACAGACCTTCCACCAACCTTCATGCCATCGGCAAACTTACTATCCCACCCTTCCACTTCTTCTCCAGGTCATTTATAAAAACCACAAAGAGCAGAGTTCCCAGAACCGATCCCTGCAGGACACCACTGGTCACCAAGCTCCAAGCTGAATACTTTCCGTCTACTACCACCCTCTGTCTTCTACGGGTCCGTCAATTCTGTATCCAGACAGCCAAATTTCCCAGTATCCCATGCCTCCTTACTTTCTGAAGGAGCCGACCATGGGGAACCTTATCAAATGCCTTGCTAAAATCCATGTGCACCACATCTGCTGCTCTAACTTCATCAATGTATTTTGTCACATCCTCAAAGGATTCAATAAGGTTTGTGAGGCATGACCTGCCCTCACAAAGCCATGCTGACTATCTCTAACCAAGTTATGGTTTTCCAATTAATCATAAATCCTGCGTCTCAGAATCCTCTCCAATAATTTGACCAACGCCTATGTAAAACTGACTGGTCTGTCATCCCTAAGATTACCCTATTCCCGATCATGAATAAGGGAATAACATTTCCCACCCTCCAATTATTTGGCACCACTCCAGTGGACAATGAGGACCCAAAGATCATCATCAAAGGCACCGCAATCTCTTCCCTTCCTTCCTGTAGTAACCTTGAGTATATTCCTTCCTGCCCAAGGGAGTTAGCTATCCTTAAAACTTTCTGCACATCCTCCTTTTTAACACCAACCTGTTTGAGCATGTCAGACGGTTTTATTCTGTCCTCACAAACATCAAGTTCCCTCTCAGTAGTGAATAATGAAGCAAAGTATTCATTGAGGACCAACACTACCTCCTCCTCCGACTCCGACTCCCTCCACTGTCCCTGATTGGCCCTACCCTCACTCTGACCATCCTCTTGTTCCTCACATCAGTGTAGAACACCTTGGGGTTTTCCTTCATCCTGCCTCCCAAAGCCTTTACATGCTCCCTCCTAGATCTCCTAAGTCCATTCTTCAGTTCCTTCCCAGCTACCTTGTAACCCTCTAGAGCCCTGTCTGATTCTTGCCTCCTCAACCTAAAGTAAGCTTCCTTCTTCCTCTTGACTAGATGTTCCACATCCCTTGTCACCCAAGGCTCCTTCACCCTCCCATCCTTTCCTTACCTCAGTGGGACAGACCTGTCCAGCACTATCAGCAAGTGCTTCCTAAACAACCTCCACATTTCTGTTGTGTATTTCCCTGGGAACATCTGTTCCCAATTTAGATGCCCCAGTTCCTGCCTAATAGCATTGTAATTCCCCCTCCCCGAATCAAATACTTTCCCAGTCCATCTGCTCCTATCCCTCTCATTGAGTATAGTGAAGGTCATGGAGTTGTGATGACAATCACTGAAATTCTGTCCCACCGAGAGATCGGACACCTGGCCTGGTTCATTGCCAAGCACCAAATCCAACATTGGATGTTGGTGTCACTCTCCATCACAAACCAGCCGTCCAGCCACCAGTGCTGCAGGGGCTCAGTTAGCGCAGTTGGCTGGATGGTGAGATCTCGAGAGGTGAGGTGGTACTTTGGTTAAACTCACCATCAGTTGTCTCTCTCCCTCTCTCCAAGACAGAACAGCCTCTTGAATTGTGCAATTCCTTCAGTATCCCTCTGTCACAATCGAGAGAGAAGGCTGAGAGGCGACTTCATTGAGACATACAAGATAATCAGGGGTTCAATAGGGTGGACAGTATTCAGCCGCTTTCCTTGGATGGTGATGGCTTGCACGAGGGGACACAGCTTTAAATTGAGGGATGATAGATATAGGACAGATATCAGAGAGAATTTCTTTACTCAGAGAGTAATTGGGGCATGGAACGCCCTGCCTGCAACAGTTAGAGACTCGCCAACTTTAAGGGCATTTCAATGGTGGTTGGATAAACAGATGGATGAAAATGGAATAGTGTAGGAGAGATGGGCTTCAGATTGGTTCCACAGGTCGGCACAACATGGAGGGCCAAAGGGCCTCTACTGCGCTGTAATGTTTGATGTTCTACGTTCTATTTTAGTGACCAGTTGAGCCTGGAAGAGGCTGAAGGGTGAGAGCAAAGGAGAGACCCACAGAGACTCAGAGATGGAGAGCAGAAGGAAGACTGTGATTCTGCTCTTCACCATCTCTGGGAGCTTCACCCTCCCGTGGTTCATCAATGTTGGAGATTTCTGATATTATGTCATTCGAGGCATCAATCCTGATGATTACCCACCGTTTCTGTTCGTGTTCAGGGTTGTTGGTTACATGCTGCAGAGGTTACATTGTTGTACAAACAGATTTATTTATGCAGCAACGCTGTCTACCTTCAGAGGGAAGATCAGTAACACAGTAAAACCTCTGGTTACACAAATTCATTACGTTCTGAATAAATAAAACTCCTCACTGAAGCCAAAGGGATGGTCCCATTGTTCCCAGACTGTGGAATGATATTCTTCATTGACCCGTGGGATATGGGCAGCACTGGCTGGGCCAGTGTTTTTTGCCCGTCCCTAGTTGCCCCTTGAGAAGGTGATGGTGAGCTGTCTTCTTGAACTCACTGCACTCCATGTGATGGAGGTAGACCCACAATGTGCCCCTTAGGGAGGGAATTCCAGGACTTTGACCCAATGACTCTGAAGGAACAGCGATATGTTTCCAAGTCAGGATTGTGAGTGGTTTGGAGGGGAACTTGCAGGGGGTGGTGTTCCCATGTATCTGCTGCCCTTGTCCTTCTAGATGGAAGTGGTTGGGGGTTTGGAAGGTGCTGGCTGAGGATCACAGGTGAATTTCTGGAGAAATCCTGTGGATGGTACACACTGCTGTCATGGAGCATTGGGAGTGGTGGGAGGGGATGTTTGTGGATGTGGTGCCAATCAAACCGAGGCCACTTTGTCCTGGCTGGTGTTGAGCTCTTGAGTGTTGTTGGAGCTGCCCCTATCCAGGCAAATGGGGGGCTATTCCATCACATTCCTGACAGAGAGTCCTTGTCCCAGTGCGGGATCCTGCTGATTCCCCATCGGAGCACAACTCAGTGGAATTGTCAGGGACGATGGCCTTTCCCAATGGGGAATTCCTGTCAGCTTGAAACCCTGTATAAATCTCCATCAAAATCAAATCCTTTGGAGCGTCCCACTGTAATTAGATAGAATAGTTCATCAGAAAATATTTTACTATTAAATACGTGGTCTCCCTTCTCAGCAACAATTTAATAGACCCCTTACTCCTGCCACAAACAGCCGACTATGAGAGGTCTCAATGTGAGAAATTGTGGCAGGTGATCACATGACATCATCAGACTCCACCAACCAAACATTTAATTATGCAGCAACTTTGTCTCGGTTCAGAGTGAAGTTCAGGAACGCAGTAAGTACTTGGTTACACGAACTCATTGCATCATGAGTAAATAAAACTTATGTACAATAACAAATGACGGGGCTTCGTATTTTTCAGCATCAAGCTTCCTAGTTGCAATTGGCTGCTACTCCAATGCAATCCCAAACAGAAATTTCCTGTGAGTGAAGATTCAAAACAGGGCAACCCATCTCCTTTGTGTGGAAAGTGATACACTGCCACCCCCTGCTGGCCTCTCCATGCCACTGCACAAGGGGCTCACAGATGAAAAACCTCAATGATTGAGTCAGAGAGGGACAGAAGGAGGGCAACAGCTCACGGCACCATCAACACCCACACACAAGGCTGGTGTGGAGAGGTTTGCTATTGGATTGAGGTCCCTCAGTGTGGAACACGCTCCTGTGGAGAAATGTCATACACTCTCTGCAATGTGGGAAATTATTTATCTTTGAGCAGTATTCCTGATGTTATACATTACATAGAGTGTTTCTGCTGCAATTGCTTCTAGTCACCTCCAAGTGAGGTGAGACGTCTTTGTGAGAAGACGGTGAATTTTATTGCACTTTCTGCATGTTGCCATGTTTTCTGATGTACTCTCACAAATTCCAAGTCAGAATTGATTCAAAAGTGGAAGGGGTGAGACCAGCACTGGGCATGTTCATCCCCATCTCCTCATATCACAGGGACAACATCGGGAGGGCTCGGGCAAAACTGGTCTGTGTCTCCAAAGGCATTCTTTGAATAACGAAATAAACATGCATTGTGAGAGATTCACAGACTTTGATGTTTTCTCCAAAAGAGATCTGCCACTTGTGCAATGGTGTGGGGTGTCCAGCAGAGAGCGACATTGTATCACTTTAAAAACAAGAAGGACAAAGAGCAAAAGAGAGCGAGAGAGGATTAATCCCAAAAACACATTGGACGGAGATACATACAAACATAGAGACACACTCTGTATATGACATGAAGTCTTGATTCTGTACCCTTTGTATAGGTCAGTCAACTAGAGGCCTAGGATGTGGCCTCTTATGAACAGGCGGTAAACCTTCTTTGAATGAAAAATTGAGAGAAATACTTAGCTATTAAAAAAAATCAGGAGAATTAAACAGGACAGACTTCCAAAACATGAAACCAGATGGATCCAACACACCATGCTTCCACGGATTACCAAAAATACACAAACATGGGACCCCCCCTCATAGTCTCCCTACTTTGTACACCAACATACAGACTCGCCAGAGAACTCCACCAACCACTAAACCACCTAATTGAAGATGAACACCACTCCATTCACTCCACCAAAGAATTCATGAACAACATCAAAGACACCAAGATATAAGAGGACAAAATAATGGTCTCCTTTGACATTCCATCCCTTTTCATATCAATTAACATCGACTTGGCCAAAGAAACACAGGCATCATTACTAGCAAAACCAGGACCACAAACACCAGAGAGCACCAACTTCATCAGCAAAGACAACATCCTCAAGCTAGTGGACCTGTGCCTCACCACCCACTTCACATTCAATAACAAAACTGACAAACAAGTCAACGGAACAACCATGGGATCACCAATATCAGGGCTCATCACGGAAGCAGGAATGCAGAGACTTGAACAAGCTGCCCTCCATCTATCCAACCCAAACTTGAGTCTGCTATGTGGATGACACCTTTGTAATCACAAACCAGAACAAATTTGAAGAAACATACAACACCATCAACAATATCCTGACAGACATAAAATTCACAAAACAGGAGGAGAACAACAACAGACGCCCATTCCTGGATGTACAGTTGAACGTAAAGTTAATGGAGAGCCTCGAACCAGCGTCTACAGAATAACAACCAAATACTTAACTTCAGAACCAATCATCATAACACCCACAAACGGAGCTGCATCAAGACGTTATTTCAATGAGCTACATTGCACCGCAGCACCCAAGAACTACAAAAAGCAGCGGAACACTGACTTTTCAAGAAGAATGGGTACCCAATAAACAAAATGGCCACTGAATGCTTAAAGAAATGTTAAATGATGCTCACCACCGACTCCATAAATACAATCGGGAGATTTCGCACCAAAGCACTTTGTTCAATACCACAATAGACCTTAAATGGTCAAATGATTTAGAATGAACAATAAGTTTTAAACAACAGCAAACACAGAATATTAAAAAAAACTTGCACTTCAATATAAGTTAGATAAACTCACACAAAAATATATGTCATACAACACTGATGCTTGGGTAAAAAAAATCTTTCAGATGATCCACTTACTGATACAGAAAAAGCAGTCCTTGTCAGAGGGTTAAACTACAATTATGAAGACGCGAATAAAAAGGACTTCCTCGCATTATTTGAATCCACATTAAAAAATAACGGTCTTTCAGAGGAAACACAGCAGACTGCAGATGCTGGAAACCAGAGTTTAGATCAGAGGGGTACTGGAAAAGCACAGCAGGTCAGGCAGCATCCAAGCAGCAGGAAAATCAACATTTCGGGCAAAATCCCTTCATCAGGAAACACTTCATCAGGAAGTTGTCTCTACACCTCGGTGACCTGCTGCAGGTAGTTCATGTGCTACCTGAACCACTTCCTGTCTGTATGCTACAGGCAACACAATGTGGTGCACTTCTCCGATGCACTTACCTGGGTGATCACCATTTTCATCTTAGGATTCTATCTTTAAGATAATGTCCCACAGGAATACATCTTGATTCCTTTTCTGAGTATGCGTTAATTTTATATATATATATAATTAATATATATATTAATATATATAGAATTTGTATCTTGTTTGAAGAACCTTTCACACGGGTTGTGATTGATTGTGTAGGTCCCCTCCATAAAACAAAAACTGGGAACCAGTGTGTGCTAACCATAATGGATATGTCTACCAGACTTCCAGAAGCAATTCCATTACGGAGGATGAAGCCTAAAAGGGTGGTAGCTTTCTTTACGCAGTATGGGCCACCCAGAGAGATTCATTCAATTTTGGGTCACATTTTCCTGCGAGGCTGTTTTAAGAACGAAAGTCATGGATAGCTTAGGCATACAGCACTTTAAATCAAGTGTGTATCACCCTGAATCCCAGGGAGCTTTGGAAAGGTGGTATCAGACCCTGAAGACCATATTTAGAGTGTACGGTCAGGATTAGCCGAATGATTGGGATAAAGGTATCCCATTTATTTGGTTTACCACTGGAGATTCCCCAAGTGAATCTACTCAGTTTACTCCCTTTGAGTTAAGATTCGGACATGAAGTTAGATGCCCTTTGAAATTAAGTAAAAAAGAATTGATTTGGGCTGAAGTCAGAGATCTCACACTTGGATTATGTGTGGGAGGTGAGGGAGAGATTAAATCAGGCAGATGAGTTCACGAAACAGCACCTGAAGAGGGCACAGCAGAGAATGAAGAAGGTTCCAGATAAAAACTCTAAAGTTCATGTCTGAATCTTAACTCAAAGGGAGTAAACTGAGTAGATTCACTTGGGGCATCTCCAGTGGTAAACCCCAAATAAATGGGATACTTTTATCCCAATCATTCGGTTAATCCCGACAGTACACTCTAAATATGGTCTTCAGGGTCTGCTGTCACCTTTCCAAAGCTTTCCCATGGGGATGATGTATTAGTGTTGTCACCTGTGGTAGGAGATCCCTTCAAAGCCAGGTTTAGTGGCCCCTATCAAATTGAGAAAATGTTGAGTCAGGTGAACTATCTGGTAAAAGTACCAGATAGAAAAAAAAACTGTTTCAGATGCATCACGTGAATATGTTAAAACCTTACAATAATAGAGACAGGAATCTGGAGTTACAGGTGTTAGTTACTGCCCTGCAGAGTGAGCAATACCCCACAGAATGGGAAATTGATGGTCTCGTGGTATTATCACTGAACTGTTAATCCAGAGACCCAGATAATGCTCTGGGGATGCAGGTTCAAATCTTGCCATGGCAGATGGTGGAATTTGAATTCAATAAATATCTGGAATTAACAATCTAACAACGACCACAAATCCATTGCCAATTGTTGGGAAAACCCATCTCATTCACTGATGTCCTTTATGGAAGGACACTGCCACCATTACCTGGTCTGGCCGACATGTGACTCCAGAATCACAGCAATGTGGTTAACTCCTAACTGCCCCCTGGCAATTAGGGATGGGTAATAAATGCTGCAGAGTCGGCGAGACACTCATCCCATGAATGGATAAACAAAAAAAATCCACATGTTGTGGATTTTGACATGCCTCAAAACTCTTTAAATAATGAAGTCGTTGAAGACGTGAGGTAAGATAATGAGCTATCTGTCTCATATGCAGGAATAACATGGGGAGGACAGATGCTACTGTGCATGAGGTGGAAGTATGGAATGCTGTTCCAATAAAATAACAGACCTACAGGTTTAATCCTTTCAAAACAATACAGGTCCAAAGGAAGTGGATGCAATGCTCAACAAAGATTTCATCAAACTCAGTCAGAGTGAGTGGTGTTTGCCGATCATGTTAATTCCCAAACCTGACTGGGAATTTTGTGTGGACTATTATCCAATACCAGGATTGGAGAAAGTTGGACAAGCCACCAACATCACAAAGTTGGACTTATTGCATGATTTCTGGCAGGGACCTTTATCAGAGAAAGCAAAAGAAGTTTCTGCATTTGTAACCCCAAATGTATGAATTCAAAGTGATGCCCTTTGGAGAGAAGAAGGCACCAGCCACATTCTAAAGACTCATGAACAGAGTTGTGGCTGGATAAACAAATTGTGCAGTTTATCTGGATGATGTAGTGATCTTTAGTGTTTCATGGACGGGTCACATGGTAAAGTGGCAGAGCTCTTTGATGATGAGAATTCACAAAGGCAGACGTGATGTTCTTGGGGAATAACATTGGACATGGAAGGTTGACCACAAGGAACACGAAGACAAAGGCCATCGAAGAATTTCCATGACCATCCTCGAAGAAGGAGGTGCTTCGATTTCTGGGACTAAGTGGGTTCTATCAAAAGTTTGTTCCAAACCTCAGCAGTGTGGTGGCACTGCTGACAGATTTACTAAAGAAGAACACAAAATGTTTGTGTTCAGAACATTTCCAGGAGGCAGTTGACAACTTAAAAGCTGTATTAACCATTGCACTAGTTTTAGCCATACCAACATTGCTGAAACCGTCCACAGTTGCAATCGATGCTAGTGATATAGGAGTTGGAGCTGTACTGCTACAGAAAAATGATGAAGGAATTGAACTGTCAATCGGATACTTTTGAAAGAAGCTCAATACTTAGCAGCCAAGATACACGACCATTGAAAAAGAATGATTGATTTGTACTGGCCTTACAACTGATTAATGTTTGTGTGACAAACCATGTGTTGGAGACTGTTGTGTATAAGGACCACAATCCTCTTACATTCTTGGAAAGATTTAAAGTAAAATAAATGAGAATATTTCATTGGAGTCTTATGTTACAGATTTTTAATTTACAAATTGTATATGTTGCAGGTGGTAAAAATGTGACAGCCGATTTGTTTTCGTGGATTTAAAGGAAAACGTGCAGATAAGATTGGACAGATTCCAAAGTTATATAAGTGAACAGGAATTAATATGAAAAGTATAATGTAGATGAAAGACCTATTTATTTCAGTGTAAAGGTTTTAGGAATTAGAAAACAAAATGTCTTTGCATTGTGGTGATTCATTTTTTTAAGGGATAGGTGTTATGAAGTTTGTTCTGTACCTTTAAGAGAGAGCAACTACCATCACGACAGAAACACCGGGAGAGCTGATATCTTGCTCTGTAAGAAATTAGGAAACACTCTCAATCAAAGATACCTTTTCATATGGAACATTTTCACAGGAAGAAAGAAAGAAGACAACCCAGGGAGATCTTCAACCAGAAGAAAGACACAGAAGACAGCAATTGCTATATGATTCTGAATTGAAGTTGATGTATTTTAATAAATGTCTTATTGGAACAATGTATTGTTATAGACTTGGAGGCTGATAGTAAGCAGTTAAGAAGTGGAGGCAGGGGGTTAGAGCAGAGAATAGTTGTTAAATGTTCACTTTTACAGTTAAAAGTAAATTGATGTTATTTTCTTTAAATAGTCGAATTTGAGAGTTCTCTGTCAATCATATATTAACAGATTACGAGGTGAGGTGAGCTTTTCTGGGTGTTTCATTTAATAAACAGAGGGTTTCATCTCCATGTCGTAACAAAATGGGTGGCTCTGGAGAGGTTTTCTCATCTGGACGGTGAAAACTGAATGTTGGATTATTTGAGGAGGTGTCTTTTTTTTCATTTGTTCAGTTAAGTTTTTGATTTTTTAAATGTTTTTAATTTTGTTACCTGCTTCATATTAAATCTGTGCGTAAGGAAAGGTCGATGAATTTTATATGTGAGGTGCTGTTGAGACTTTCTTCTTTTCAAGATTAATGTTACTGAGGACCCTCAAGAGACTTTGAGTGTGATGACTAGTAGAATTTGAGAAATGATTCCACAGCAGGATCATTCAGACAGATAATTGTCCATCAGGAAAG
The DNA here is from genome assembly GCF_047496795.1 of Chiloscyllium punctatum. NCBI lineage: Eukaryota > Metazoa > Chordata > Chondrichthyes > Orectolobiformes > Hemiscylliidae > Chiloscyllium > Chiloscyllium punctatum. The sequence goes on from NC_092767.1 coordinate 27,581,422, forward strand.
GCATGAAGGTGGTTTAGATCTCTCCTGTGGCTATTCTTCTGTCAAACAGTTATTCCATTTCGGGTATTGTTGAGTGAGAGACTATCGCTGAATAAATAGAAGTGGTCATCAGATCTGGGATGCTAAGAATGAATCTTATGGGAATTGGGTTTGTTAAGATGTAAAAGAATAATTTGTTTTCGGGAACTCTCCTGCGAGGGGCACAGACAGGAGATTCTGCTGTAGTGAGTGTGAATCTAGGATAGTACATTGCTTTTCTGGTGCCAGGGTGAAGGATGTCTCAAAACATTTGAATCATATTGTCAAGTGGGTGAGTGAGAACCCAGAATTTGCGTACACATTGATAGGAATGACATAGTTTGAGAAAGGGTTAAGGCTTTACAGAGTGAGTATAAAGAGGTTAGGTGGAAGGCTAAAAACCAGAAAGTGAAAAGTTGTAATTTCTGGTTTACTTCCAGTGCCAATAATAAGGGAAGGAATAAAAGGACAGGGCAGATAAATCAATGGTTGATGTGGTGCTGCAATGTGCAGGGAGTCACTTTCTTGGTGCATTGGGATCTCTTCTGGGACAGAAAAGACCTGTTTAAAAGGATGGGTTTCACCTGAACGAGACCAATATCCTGGTGGGGAGGTTTGCTCATTTTATTTTTTGGGGGGGTGGGGGGGGAAGCTGAGGGGTTTTCTGTGTAACATTGGAAATGGAAAGAAAGATGACAATGGTTCTGAATGAGAAACCAGCAAGTTATTTAGAAAAGACAGACTAGAGCAAGTCAGAACAAAGGAACACTGAATACTTAAACTGCATTTATTTCAATGCAAGAGTCGTATGGATAAGGCTGATGAACTCAGGGCATGACAGAGAACATGGGACTGGGATATCGAAGCCATTACAGAAACTTGACAGAGGAATGGAAAAGACTGGCAGCTCAGAGTTCAGGGTTTTAGATGGTATGGGAAGGATAGAAAGAGAGGCAAGAGAGGAGGGGGAGTGGCATTTTTGATTAAGGAAAATATTACTACTGTAATTAGAGAAGATATCTCTGAGGGATCATTTAGTGACAATATATAGGTTGAAGTTCGAAATAAGAATGGGATGATCACCGTGATGGGATTGTATTATCGGTTCTCCAATAGTCAGAGGGCAATTGAGAAGCAAATATGTAGAGAGATCTTAAATATATGGAAGAATAATAGGATTGTAAGAATAGGGAATTTTTGATTTTCCAAACATTTGACCCAGGCTATCATGGTGCTAAAGGTTTTGATGGTGAAGAATTTGTTCAGTTGCGAAAAGATTTTACCAATATATAAAGGTTCTTACAGAAGAAAGAATAAACTTTGAACTTCACTTGGGAAATAAGGCAGGGCTGTGACTGAAGTGTTAACAGGAGAACACTTTGGGACCAGTGATAGCAAAATTAATATTATTCAAATAGTTAGGTAAAAGGATAAGTCTTCCGTAAAAGTTAAAGGTCTTAATTGGAATAAGACAAATTATAAGAGTATGAAACAAGACCTTTCAAAAGTTGATTGGCATAGACTGATTGCAGGTAAAATGATGACTGAAAAGTAGGAGGCCTTCGAAAGTGTGACAACAAGAGTTCAGAAGCATTCTGTTCCTGTTAGAGTGAAAGGCAAGGCTGGTAAGATTAGGGAACAATGGATGAATAAAAATGCTGAAGTTCAAGTCAAGAATAAAAAATAATCATCTATTAGACTGACAGTTGGGATCAACTGAATGTCTTGAAGAGTATAAAGACTGTAGGGGCATTCTTCAGAAGGAAATGAGGAAGGCAAAGAGGAGATATGAGATACCCTTGGCATATAAGGTAAAGATAATCCAAAGAGATTCGATAAATATATTAAGAGTGAGGGCGCAACTGGAGAGAGAGTAGGACGCCTTAAAAACTAACGAGGTTGTCTTTGTGTTGAAACTTGAGATGGGAGAGATGTAATTTAATATTGCACATCAGTTTTTACTGTTGGTAAAGAAATGAAGACTTGAGAAATCATGAAATAAATACTGATGTTTTGAAAAGGAAGAGAAAGTACCACATAGATAAACCTCCAGGACCTGATCAAGTATGTCCCAGTAGAAAGTTATGGAGAAAATTGCAGGACCCCTAGCAGAAATATTTGTATCATCAATAAACACAGGTGAAGAACTGGAGGACTGGGGTGTGGCTAATATGTCATTGTTTAAGAAGGGATGTGAAACTATTGACCTGTGAGTCTGATTTCATTAGTGGGTAAGTGGTTGGAGGTAATTTTGAAAGTTAGGATTGAGATAGGTTGGAGAGGAAAGAATTGATTAGAGTTAGTCAGCATGGCTTTGTATGAGGAACATCATATCTCACACACTTGATTGGGTTTGTTTCTCGAAGTAAGCAAAATGATTGAGGACAGAGTGGTAAATGTTGTTTGCTTGGCCTTTGGTAAAGCCTTTGACAAGGATCTCCATGGTAGACAGATCAGTCAAGATCGATCAGATGGAAGTCAGGCTGAGCTTGCCAATTGGATATATGATTAGCTTCATGGTAGAAGACAGCAGGTCATGTTGGAGCATTGTTTTTCAGATTGGAGGCCTGTGACCCAGCGGTGTTCCACTTCTGTTTGTTATCTATATTCTCATCCAAATCATTTATACAAGAGGCATGTTTCGTAAGCTTGAGGACAACACCAAAATGGTAAAAAGGGCAGTGAAGAATGTTACCCAAGATTACAAAGAGATCTTGATCAATTGGGTTAAAGGGCTGAGGAGTGTTAGATAGAGTTTGGATAAACATGAGGTATTGCATTGTGGTAATACAAACAAGGACAGTATTTAATAGTAAGACCCTGGGTAGTGTTGAAGAGCAGAGCAATCTCAGGGTTCAGGGACATAATTCTCTGCAATTTACATCACATGGAAAACAGGGTGGTTCAGAAAGTATTTAGCATGCTTGCTTTCATTACTCAGACCTTTGAGTATAGGGGTTCTGACATTATATTGAACTTGTATTAGGCATTGTTGAGGCCTCTTCTGGATTAATGTGTGCAATTTTGGTCACCCTGTTATTGGAAGGATATTATTAAACTGGAGATGGTTTAAGAAAGCTTTACCAAGATGTTGCCAGGAATGGAGGGTTTGAGATATAAAAATGGGCTGGAAAGAAAAGGACTTTTTGAGGGGTGACTTTATTGATATTAAAAAAGGGCACGTTTTAAGGAAGAGTCGACAGGAGCCTGTCATTACATTTCCCTCTCTGGCCTGCAGTGAACGATTACACCTTCCTCCACATCATTTATTTTTCTATCCTCTTCACTCACTGAGAACGGATTACTTGGGATAAATGTCGCTTTTGTATATATTTGGTTTTGCTTTTGTTGTCCCACTTCCTACTAATTGTTGCTGATTACTAACAGCACTTTACACTGGCTTTACCCCTCCAGTCTCTGTCATTTTGCCCCTCAGATGGAGTCAGTCCTTGCCCATGAGGAAAGGAGTGTTATCATGTTGCTGCTCCTCCTTCTCCTTTCGGTCCATTCCTCACGTGGACTCCTCGTTCCGTTATCAGCTGCATCCAACGTTGGCTCTGAGTTACTTGGATTGATTCACCAATTGAATTATTGTTCTAACTGGATATGTCACGGCATACTTTAACTGGTCTCTGAAATGTTTCTGTGTCACCACATAAATAAGGGCGTTTGTGCAGCAACTTAAGTTCCTCAGCATATATCCAATCTGAACAAAGAGATGAAAAGAAACATAATCCAAGGAATAACCGGCATTAAAGAAATATAAAATATGCAACAACCAGAGAAGTATGAAGCTGGAAGACATGGCAAAGAGTAAAATCACAGAATTCTTCCTGCTCTCTACCTCTGGATCATTCTCTGTTTTTCTCTGACCTCTCAGTTCCTTCCGCACCTTAATGGCCTCGAAGATATGTCTGACAGTCAGAATGTTGATAAAGAGAATAAAAATGAATGGGAACATTGGTGTTACAAAAGTCTCAAAATATCTAAAACCTATCCACCGAGGGTCATTAGAATAACTAGACCTGGTATAACAGTACCATGGAACATTATTGATCATCTTTCCAGGGTAATACACAAAGGAGTTGGGAATGTTCTTTAAACAAAAAAAGATGCAGATTGTTGCTAGAACCCTGGTTGCAGTTTTCCCTGTGCAATACTTAGTTTTCATCTCATGTAAACAAATGGCAACAAATCGATCAAAGGAAAAAGCAATGGTGAACCATGCAGAACAATCAATGCTCAAGCGTCCGAGGGCATAGAGGACACTACAGACAGGAGTGATGTGCAGGAAACTCATTGGATAATAACGTTTCAGTAGGTGAAGGATGACATAAAAAATAATGAACAATAGGTCTGATGTTGTCATGGCCACTAGATAGCGAGTGCTGCATGGAGAAAGACCACATTTGCCCCGAACTAAGATTGTAATCACTGCTAGATCAACTGTAAGAAAAAGGAAAAAAAAGAGACTTGAGGTTATTAATCAAACATTCTCTGTGCCTGAGCCGAAACTGTATGCAATGAAACAAAGATAATTGTTGTTCCATGTTATATGAAGTTTAAAGAATCTGAACAATGTCAGCAAGCTCTCTCCAAATGTATCATTTGTACATTTAAAGGACACAGGGAAGAACATGAGCAGCAGATTACTCACAGAAACACGGTCATATACTCGAGGGGTTTTTAGTTCAACAGCAGTCGATTTCACCTGCTTTCCAGATTACTCTGACTGACATTTCCCATAAGCCCACAGCATCCACACAAAGACACCGGGATCAGTAAAACAAGGAATAACAGACACCTAATATGGACATTGATCACAAAATTTCTGTATTGGGTTTTGGAGTCTCCACAGTTCAGTTTGCCTCCAGAATTCTATATCCACACTGTATGAACTACAGGACAGGGCATTGAATCACCCCACAGTATCCCAGAATGGATAGCCTCCACAATACAGATGACCAAATGATAGGGCATTGAGTCCCTCCCTCATGGACAGGATTGAACATCTTGATGATTGGATCCATGAAGGTATTCAGCAGCAAATCCAATCACCATGCCCCATGTTGGATACCCACCTCAATCAGAAAAACTTCAACATTTCATATGACGTCCCTCATCTGTCCAAGATAGTACAGCACAGCCCTCACACAAATAAAATCTGAAATCAAACAACACTGGTCTCTGCTTTAGAAAGCAGACACTGTATCTGGGAGGAAGCAAAGCGTCCTGCCTGATGCTCAGGCTCACGCTCCCAAGTTCCTCTCCTCATCCCTCTCCTTGTGAATGGAGATTCCCCCTCCCAGATTCAGAGCACACACTGGGGCTGGAATACCCCACAGCATTCTCCACGGAGATCACTAGAATTGTACCACATTTTGGCATTACAGACTAATAAGTATTTATCAAAATTGATCGCCAAAAACAAAATAACATTCCCAAATGAATGCACATGGAGGCACCTTCATATAGACCATTATCGTGTGGGGAATATCAAAGGATAACAGCAACAAAGAGCAAAGTGGGAAGCATCCTGTTGGACAAAGTTGTGTGATCCTCTGTGGGAGAGCTGCTGCCACAATGCTCCAGATCTCAGTGTTTGTCCTATTAAACACTGCACCGTGGCACTGTGCATCATTTTACAAATGGCTCACTTGCACATTTTTTTGACAATCAAATAATTAAACAATTCAACTTGTTGAAGAAAAAGAAGGAAGCATATTTCAGGTATAGACAGGATAGATCGAGTGAATCCTTAGTAGAGTATAAAGGAAGTAGGAGTATACTTAAGAAGGAAATCAGGAGGACAAAAAGGGGACATGAGATAGCATTGGCAAATAGAATTAAGGAGAATCCAAAGGGTTTTTACAAATATATTAAGAGCAAAAGGATAACCAGGGAGAGAATAGGGTCCCTCAAAGATCAGCAAGGCGGCCTTTGTGTGGAGCCACAGAAAATGGGGAAGACAGTAAATGAATATTTTGCATCGGCATTTACTGTGGCAAAGGATATGGAAGGTACAGACTGTAGGGAAATAGATGGTGACAAATGTCCAGATTACAGAGGAGTAAGTGCTGGATGTCTTGAAACGGTTAAAGGTGGATACATTCCCAGGATCTGATCAGGTGTACCCAAGAACTCTGTGGGAAGCTAGAGAAGTGATTGCTGGGCCTCTTGCTGAGATATTTGTATCATCGATAGTCACAGGTGAGGTGCCGGAAGACTGGAGGTTAGCAAACGTGGTGCCACTGTGTAAGAAGGGTGGTAAAGACAAGCCAGGGAACTATAGACCGGTGAGCCTGACCTTGGTGGTGGAGAATTGTTGGAGGGAATCCTGAAGGACAGGATGTACATGTATTTGGAAAGGCAAGGACTGATTAGGGATAGTCAATATGGCTTTGTGCGTGGGAAATCATGTCTCACAAACTGGATTGAGATTTTGAAGAAGTAACAAAGAAGATTGATGAGGGCAGAGCAGTAGATGTGATCTATATGAACTTCAGTAAGGCGTTCGACAAGGTTCCCCATGGGAGACTGATTAGCAAGGTTAGATCTCATGGAATACAGGGAGAACTAGCCACTTGGTTACAGAACTGGCTCAAAGGTAGAAGACAGAGGGTGCTGGTGGAGGATTGTTTTTCAGACTGGAGGCCTGTGACCAGTGGAGTACCACAGGATCGGTGCTGGGTCCATTACTTTTTGTCATTTACATAAATGATTTTGATGCAACCATAAGAGGTACAGTTAGTAAGTTTGCAGTTGACACCAAAATTGGAGGTGTAGTGGACAGCGAAGAGGGCTACCTCAGATTACAACAGGATCTGGACCAGATGGGCCAATGGGCTGAGAAGAGGCAGATGGAGTTTAATTCAGAAAAATGTGAGATGCTGCATTTTGGGAAAGCAAATCTTAGCAGGACTTATACACTTAATGGTAAGGTCCTAGGGAGTGTTGCTGAACAAAGAGACCTTGGAGTGCAGGTTCATCGCTCCTTGAAAGTGGAGTCGCAGGTAGATAGGATAGTGAAGAAGGCGTTTGGTATGCTTTCCTTTATTGGTCAGAGTATTGAGTACAGGAGATGGCAGGTCATGTTGCGGCTGTAGAGGACGTTGGGTAGGCCACTGTTGGAATATTGCGTGCAATTCGAGTCTCCTTCTTATCGGAAAGATATTGTGAAACTTGAAAGATTCAGAAAAAATTTCCAAGGATGTTGCCAGGGTTGGAGGATTTGAGCTGGACGGAGAGACTGTTTTCCCTGGAGCATCGGAGGCTGAGGGATTATCTTACAGAGGTTTACAAAATTACGAGGGGCATGGATAGGATAAATGGACAAAGTCTTTTCCCTGGGATTGGGGAATCCAGTACTAGAGAGCATAGGTTTAGGGTGAGAGGGGAAAGATAAAGAAGACACCTAAGGGCCAACTTTTTCACGCAGAGGGTGGTACATGTATGGAATGAGCTGCCAGAGGATGTAGTGGAGGCTGGTACAATTGCAACATTTAAGAGGCATTTGGATGGGTATATGAATAGAAATGGTTTGGAGGGTGCTGGCAGGTGGGACTAGATTGGGATGCGATATCTGGACGGCGTGGACAGGTTGGACCAAAGGGTCTGTTTCCATGCTGTACATCTCTCTGACTCTATGACTCTATGAACAATACATATCATAACTGGAACCCTGTGCTCAACACCCCTCCCGGTGATCTCTCCTCACAAATATCATGGTCCCTCACATCCACAGACTGACAAAAACACTCTAAACGGTTAAAGTCATCCATGCTGACCATCACTTATCACTCCGGATGACCTGAGTTGGTAGAGCGTGGTACTGGAACAGGTACAGCAGGTCAGGCAGCATCCCAGGAGCAAGAGACTCGATGTTTCGGGCACGACCCCTCTTCAACATTTGAAACGACTCCTCCCCCTCTGTCCATGATCTCCTCACACAAATAAAACCTGAATCCATGCAACATTGGTCATTGTAACGGTCCTGAGAAAGGGTCCTGCCCGAAAAGTCAACTCTCTTGCTCCCCAGATGCTGCCTGACCTGCTGTGCTTTTTTCCAGCACAATACTCTATCAACTCTGATTTCTCCAGCATCTGCAGCCCCCAGTGTCTCCTCATCCCTAATGACCTGCTGAACCCACCCATTGCCCTGTTGTATCTGGGCTCCCATTTGGAGCGAGCTGCCTGAACAAGATCCACCAACACAATCCCTTTCCATCACGGAATGGGAAACACCAGGTATCACTGCGAGGTGGGTTGTTACAAAACCCATCTGACCGATAGCAGGCTGTGAACTACCACAGAGAGAGGGTGGTCTTCCGAAACCCTTTCTAGACCAGCCAGGGCCGGTGCTCAGCCAAACTCCATCAATGTGGCCTCAGTGTAAACCCATTATGCACAGTATAGGGAAACACACAATGCTGCACATTACTGAGGAGCCCCCGAACTGACAAACTATTCACTTTAAACTCAGTCAGTGAGGACACTATTGTCTGACATCAGGATTTGCCTTGCTCAGTGGAAGTATAATAACTGTCAGTTGTTGGTAGAAATAAGGATGATTCAATGCAGAGGTTTATATAAATTAAGTTGTTACAAGACTTACCAGGAACACCAACGACAGCGAGGATGGTGTGGTACACTCTATCGATCCTTTCCCTGAGAAGATCCATTTCGTTGTTTGTGACACAACCTTTCCCTTCCTGCTGCTGGCAATCTGTCGGAATTGGAGAATTCTCTCGGAGATGGAGCTGACACAGTTTCAGAGACTTTGTTTTATATTGTGTGGTATCTCCACTGGGAAACCGTGATTACGTCTTCAACTTTTTTATTATCATTTTGAACAAACAAGTTATGACAACAGGTTTATTTTAATGATGTGATCTCACTGAGATTTACATTGGTAATTGGATACTGGATTAATCTGATCCAATTAGTTCTGAAGTGTTCATTCCAATTTGGCTTCAAACAACAATCCTGACATAATTTCACTCACTATCATTCTCCTCAACATCTCAATGTCTTTTGATATTCTTTTCAGCGATGACCTTCGTTTTTCTGAGGCTATTCAGACATTCAATACCTCATGTTGTCGAGCTCCTTAAGATCTGTTCCACTGCACACTGTTATCTCACAGCTTTCCTTGGTCATTCAGTTATCTGACTGATTTGGGAAATTCTCTCTGTGAATGAGCACTCTAATACCGAACCTGAAGCTGATACCGACCACACCAACAGCTGGAACTTCCTCTCGGTCACATTTTCTCCAAACAAAGACAACAATAATCAGAACCTTCAGTCCAAAATCAGAGAATGATGACATCATCCAGAACAGAGGTGGCCCTTCGCTCCATCCAGTTTGTGTCTCGAAACTCACACTCAGAGCTACACAGGGCTGGAAAATGGGAAGCCTACAAACAGGAGATGACGAGAGTCCAGAGAAAGTATGGTTCTGTTAAGGTGAAAGGAAAGGCTGGTAGATGCAAGGAATGCTGAATAACTGGAGGAATTAAGGTTTGGTCAAGTAAAAGAAGGAAGCATTTGTCAGGTACAGACAGCAGAGATCGAGTGAATCCTTAGAAGAGTACAAAGGCACTAGGAGCATACTTAATGTGGAAATCAGGATGAGAAAAAGGGTACATGAGATAGCTTCGGCAAACAGGGTTAAGGATAATCCAAAGGGATTTTATGAATACATTAGGAACAAAAGGATAACTAGGGAGAGAATACAACAAAGGCTACAAAAACAAACAGAGGATAACAAAGAGAGAAATAAGGCAGGAGAGGATCAAATATGAAGGTAGGCTAGCCAGTAATATTAGAAATGATAGTAAAAGTTTCTTTCAGTACATAAGAAACAAACGACAGGCAAAAGTAGACATTGGGCCACTTCAAACTGATCCTGGAACCTAGTGATGGGAGATAATGAAATAGCTGGAGAACTTAATAAGTACTCTGCGACAGTCTTCACAGCAGAAGACATGAGTAATATCCCAACAATTAAAGGGAGTCAGGGGGCTGAGTTGAGAATGGTTGCCATTACAAAAGAGAAAGTGCTAGAAAAGCTAAAAGGTCTTAAAATTGACAAATCTCCTGGCCCCAATGGGCTACATCCTAGAGTTCTGAGGGATGTGGCTGAGGAAATTACGGAGGCATTGGTTGAGATCTTTCAAAAGTCACTGGAGTCAGGGAAAGTCCCGGATGATTGGAAGATTTCTGTTGTAACCCCCTTGTTCAAGAAAGAATCAAGACAAAAGATGGAAAATTATAGGCCAATTAGCCTAACCTTGGTTGTTGGTAAAATTCTAGAATCCATCATTAAGGATGAGGTTTCTAAATTCTTGGAAGAGCAAGGTCGGATTAGAAAGGGAAGGTCATGCCTGACAAACCTGTTGGAATTCTTTGAAGAGGTGACAAGTAGGTTAAACCAGGGAAACCCAGTGGATGTGGTCTATCTAGACTTCCAAAAGGCCTTTGATAAGGTGCCTCACGGGAGGCTGTTGAGCAAGGTGAGGGCCCACGGTGTTCGTGGTGACCGACTGGTATGGATTGAGGATTGACTGTCTGACAGAAGGCAGAGAGTTGGGATAAAAGGTTCTTTTTCGGAATGGCAGCTGGTGTCAAGCGGTGTCCCGCAAGGTTCAGTGTTGGGACCGCAGCTGTTCACGTTATATATTAATGATCTGGATGAAGGGACTGGGGGCATTCTTGCCGATGATACAAAGTTAGGTGGACAGGCAGTTAGTACTGAGGAAGTGGGGAGGCTGCAGAAGGATCTAGACAGTTTGGGAGAGTGGTCCAGAAAATGGCTGATGGAATTCATTGTGAGCAAATGCGAGGTCTTGCACTTTGGAAAAAAGAATACAAGCATGAACTACTTTCTAAATGGAGAGAAAATTCATAAAGCCAAAGTACAAAGGGATCTGAAAGTGCTAGTCGAGGATTCTCTAAAGGTAAACATGCAGGTTGAGTCCGTGATTAAGAAAGCGAATGCAATGTTGTCTCTTATCTCAAGAGGTTTGGAATATAAAAGCACCGTTGTGCTACTGAGACTTTATAAAGCTCTGGTTAGGCCCCATTTGGGGTACTGTGTCCAGTTTTGGTCCCCACACCTCAGGAAGGACATACTGGCACTGGACCGTGTCCAGCGGAGATTCACACGGATGATCTCTGGAATGGTTGGTCTAATAAATTAGGAATGGCTGAGGATCCTGGGATTGTATTCATTGGAGTTTAGAAGATTAAGGGGAGATCTAATAGAAAATTACAAGATAATACATGGCTTGGAGAGGGTGGACGCTAGGAAATTGTTTCCGTTAGGCAAGGAGACTAGGACCCGTGGACACAGTCTTAGAATTAGAGGGGGTAAATTCAGAACCGAAATGCGGAGACATTTCTTCAGCCAGAGAGTGGTGGGCCTGTGGAATTCATTGCCGCATAGTGCAGTGGAGGGCGGGATGCTAAATGTCTTCAAGGCAGAGATTGATAAATTCCTGATTTCACAAGGAATTAAGGGCTATGGGGAGAATGCAGGTAAGTGGAGTTGAAATGCCCATCAGCCGTGACTGAATGGCGGAGTGGACCCGATGGGCCGAATGGCCTTATTTCCACTCCTATGTCTTTTGGCCTTATGGTCTTAACGATCACCAAGACAGGCTCGATGTGGAATTGTGGAGCGGTGGCTGAGTGATTAGCACTGCTGCCTCACAGCGCTAGGAACCTGGGTTCGAATCCAGCTTCGGGCAACAGTCTGTGTGGAGTTTGTGCCTTCTTCCTGTGTCTGCGTGGGTTTTCTCCAGGTGCTTTGGTTTCCTCCCACAGTCTAGAGATGTACAGGGTAGTGAAATTGGCTGTGCCAAATTGCCCATAGTGTTCAGAGATGTGTAGGTTAGGTACAATGTCAGGGGTAAATATAGGGTAGGGGAATGGATCTGAGTGGGTTATTCTTTGGAGGTTCAGTGTGGACTTGTTGGGCCAAAGGGCCTGTTTATACAGGGTAGGTTTTCTTCGAACAATGAGGGAAATCTAAATGAGTAGAAGGACATGGAAGATACAGAATGTGGGGAAACAGATCATGATATTTGGAAAATGTCCATATTACTGAGGAGGAGGTGCTGGATATCTTAAAACACATAAAGGTGGATAAATCCCTTTGCTCGGATCAGGTATATTCGAGAACTCTGTGGGAAGCTATGAGAGTGCTTGCTGGAGCCTTGCTGAGATACTTGGATCATATGTAATCACAGGTGAGGTGCCGGAAGACTGGAGGTTGATTAACGTGGTGCCACTATATTAGAATGGTGGTAAGGCAAAAGCAGGGAACTATAGAACGGTGAGCCTCATATCAATAGTAGGCGCATTGTTGGAAAGAATTCTGAGGGATAAGATTCACATGTATTTGGAAAGGCAAGAACTGAAAGCTGAAAGTTAACTTGACTTTGTGTGTGGGAAGTCATGTCTCACTAACTTGATGGATTTGCCTGTGATTCCACTTTCAACAAATTGTGAACTTGCACTCCAAGGTCTGTTTGTTTGGCAACACTCCCCAGGACCTCACCGTAAGGTGGATAAATCCTGCCCTGATTTGCCTTTCTAGAATGCAGCACCTCACATTTATCTAAATTAAACTCCATCTGCCACTCCTCAGCCCATTGGCTCATCTGATCAAGATCCCATTGTACTCAAAAGGAACCTTCTTGTTTGTCCACTACACCAATAAAACAGGAGGAGAACGACAACAGACTCCCATTCCTAGACGTGACAGTTGAATGTACAGTTACCGGAGAGCTTCAAACCAACATCTACAGAAAAATAAAAAACACAGACCAAATACATAACTTCAGAAGCAATCATCCCAACACCCACAACTGGAGCTGTATCATGACATTATTTCAATGAGATCCATCACACTGCAGCAGCCAAGAACTACAAACAGCAGAAGAAAAATATCCATACAACATTTTCAAAAAGAACGGGTACCAAATAAACACAATCTGCTGATTCCTCAGAAACAAACCCAAACAAGCAGACACAATGCAATCAAAAACTATAACCACATTACTTTACATCAAAGATGTATCAGAAATGACTTCCAGATTACTCAGATCCTTTGGCGTCATGGTAGCCCACTACCCTACCAACACACTTAATCAGCGACTAATGAACCGAAAGGATCCATTAGCTACTACCAGCAAAACTAATGTCATTTACAAGACACCATGCAAGAATTGTAAAATATACTACATGGGATAAACTAGCAGGAAACTTGCCACCAGAATACATGAACACCAACTAGCCACCAAGAGACATGACCCACTATCACTAGTTGCCATACCTACAGACAAAGAAGGACACCACTTTGACTGGGAAAACACACGCATCCTAGGACAGACATAACAAAGACATGCATGAAAATTCTTAGAGAACTCCATCAATAAACACATCGATTTAGATATCATTTACCTTCCTGCGACAACAAGAACAGGAAATGACATCACCTACCTTACGAAACCAAGATTGATACACAGAGAGGTGGGACATACCACCAGCACCTGACCAGAGACTCTCACTGATGAGGTTACCTAGTCATGGTGACAAAACATCTGAAAACAAACCTTTCAGCTCAGTGAGAAAACTTAGATACTTCCCATCAACCTGTAGACAAGTCTTCTCAGAAATCGCTATAACCATTTATTGTTTGAGCTGGGGATGTAACGGGTGGGGTGGTGGGTATGGATAGAATGAAGTTCCTGGGTTTGCAGGGTGTATGTATCCCGGGGTTATATGGTGGTGTTGGTGTGAATGGGCTCAGGAGAAATGTGGACTGGACGTGTGCTGGGTAAAGGGCTGGGGGTTATGGGGTGAAATGTGTGGGGCTGGAAAGTGTTGGTGGTATGGATCTGGAGGATTGGGGGATTAGGAATGGGTATGGCGCTGGTGTGTGGGTGGGCGGGTGTTTATGGAGCTGGAGATGACAGAGTGGGTAACATGTAGCTGGGGTGTATGGAAATATGGGACTTGGGGTTTGGGGCTGAGGGCTATTGAGAGTTCTGGGCTGTTGCAGGTACCAAGGCAGGGGGATAGTTGTGGGCTTTAGGCTGAAGTGTATTGCAGGGCATGGGGCTGGGGGATATCGGGTATTATAGGCAGCTTTAGCAGGCGTATAGAGCTAGAAGGGTATTGGAGGATATGGAGTGAAGGGTATGGGGCTTTTGGATCTGGAGGGTACTAAGCTGAGGAGCACGAAGTGTTATGGAACTGTTTGGTCATGGATTAGGATGGTATGCAGCTGTGGGTGTGTGGGGCCGGGGGGAATGGGGATAGGGGTGTGACAAGTGGGGTTGAGACCTGAGGGCTATCGGGTATAGGGCTGGGAGCTATGGACTTGGGGTATAGAGCTAGAGGAGGATACAGGCCTGGAGAGTATGGGGGTAGGGGAGGGGGGGTAGGTGGTGTGGTCACTTTGAATCTGGCAGGGAATGGACCTGGTTTTAGATAGACTTGGATTTAGTGTGCATGGGGAGACATGGGGAACTGAAAGGTGGGGAATGAGGTGGGGTGTAAATGAGGGGGATTGGGATTGTGGAGGGAAAGTGGCTAGGGAAAATGGGTTTTGGGGGAGTGGGGGAAGGAGGCTGGGTGAAATGCAGAGTAAGGGTGTGGGGGGGGTATGGGGGTTATGGATCTGGAGGTACATGGGCATATGGATCGGGGAATACAGGGATATGGAATTGGTGATATGTAAATGGAGGATTTTGGGTTAATGAAACTGAGGGTTATGGACGAGGATGGTGTGTAGTTGGGGGGATGTCATTGCAGTTGTGGAGGGATGGGGGATGTGTGAGACTTACGGGGCTTGGGTGCATGAGGCTGAGGATGCAGGGGTACAGGAAGAGAAACAGGGGTCATGGAGTTCTTGAATATGGATAGGGTATGAAGCTTGGGGGTATGGGAGTGTGTCGTTTGCAGAAATCTGAAGTGAATGGGGCCTGGATATCAGGATGAATGGGGTTAGGGGTTATGTGGGACCATTGGGATGAGTAGGGCTCTGGATGATGGGGAGTATGGAATGTCAGGGATATGGACAGAATTGAGCACCCTGCAGGTTGGGGTGGTAGATTGTGGGTAATGTGACAAAGGGCTTATTAGGGATGTTGGGATGAATGGGGCTTAGGGTGTATGATGGACGTATAGACCTCATGGAAATGGAGTGGGAGTGTGAGGGCTGTACGTATGGCTGGGTCTAGGGTGGGAGTAGGAAGCTGGAGAGTCATAGAGTCATAGAGTCATAGAGTCACAGAGATGTACAGCATGGAAACAGACCTTCGGTCTAACCCGTCCATGCTGACCAGATATCCCAACCCAATCTAGTCCTACCTGCCAGCACGTGGACCATATCCCTCCAAACCCTTCCTATTCATATACCCATCCAAATGCCTCTTAAATGATGCAATTGTACCAGCCTCCACCACATCCTCTGGCAGCTCATTCCATACATGTACCACCCTCTGCGTGAAAACGTTGCCCCTTAGGTCTCTTTTATATCTTTCCACTCTCACCCTAAACCTATGCCCTCTAGTTCTGGACTCCCCGACCCCAGGGAAAAGACTTTTCCTATTTACGCTATCCATGCCCCTCATAATATTGTAAACCTCGATAAGGTCACCTTCCGATCCTCCAGGGAAAACAGCCCCAGCCTGTTCAGCCTCTCCCTATAACTCAAATCCTCCAACCCTGGCAACATCCTTGGAAATCTTTTCTGAACCCTTTCAAGTTTCACAGCATCTTTGCGATAGGAAGGAGACCAGAATTGCACTATTCCAACAGTGGCCCGACCAATGTCCTCTATAGCCGCAACATGACCTCCCAACTCCTGTACTCAATACTCTAACCAATAAAGGAAAGCATACCAAACACCTTCTTCACTATCCTATCTACCTGCGACTCCACTTTCAAGGAGCTATGAACCTGCACTCCAAGGTCTCTTTGTTCAGCAACACTCCCTAGGACTTTACCATTAAGTATATAAGTCCTGCTAAGATTTGCTTTCCCAAAATGCAGCACCTTGCATTTATCTGAATTAAACTCCATCTGCCACTTCTCAACCCATTGGCCCATTTGGTCCAGATCTGAGGTAATCTGAGGTAACCCTCTTAGCTGTCCACTACACCTCCAATTTTGGTGTCATCTGCAAACTTACTAACTGTACCTCTTATGCTCGCATCCAAATCATTTATGTAAATGACAAAAAGTAGAGGACCAGTGGCACTCCAGTGGTCACAGGCCTCCAGTCTGAAAAACAACCCTCCACCACCACCCTCTGTCTTCTATCTTTGAGCCAGTTCTCTACCCACATGGCTAGTTCTCCCTGTATTCCATGAGATCTAATCTTGCTAATCGGTCTCCCATTAGGGAACCTTGTCGAATGCCTTACTGAATTCCATATAGATCACATCTACTGCTCTGCCTTCATCAATCCTCTTTGTTACTTCTTCAAAAAACTCAATCAAGTTTGTGAGACATGATTTCCCACATGCAAATCCATGTTGACTATCCCTAATCAGTCCTTGCCTTTCCAAATACATGTACATCCTGTCTCTCAGGATTCCCTCCAACGACTTGCCCACCACCGACATCAGGCTCATAGGTCTATAGTTCCCTGGCTTGTCTTTACCACCCTTCTTGAACAGTGGCACCATATTTGCCAACTTCACCTGTGACTATCGATGATAGAAATATCTTAGCAAGAGGCCCAGCAATCACTTCTCTAGCTTCCCACAGAGTTCTCGGGTACAACTGATGAGGTCCCAGCGATTAATCCACCTTTAATCGTTTCAAGACATCCAGCACTTCCTCTTCTCTAATCTGGACATTTTGCAAGATGTCACCATCTATTTCCTGAGACTCTATATCTTCCATATGCTTTTCCACTGTGAATACTAATGCAAAATATTCATTTAATATCTCCCCCATTTTCTGCGGCTCCACACATAGCTGGCTTTGCTGATCTTTGAGGGGCGCTATTCTCTCCCTCGTTACTCTTTTGTCCTTAATATATTTGTAAAGACCCTTTGGATTCTCCTTAATTCTATTTGCCAACGCTATCTCATGTCCCCGTTTTGCCCTCCTGATTTCCCTCTTAATTATGCTCCTACTTACTTTATACTCGTCTAATGATTCACTCGATCTATCCTGTCTATACCTGACATGTGCTTCCCTCTTTTTCTTAACCAACCCCTCAATTTCTTTAGTCATCCAGCATTCCCATACCTACCAGCCTTTCCTTTCACCCTGACAGGAATATACTTTCTCTGGATTCTTGTTATCTCATTTCTAAAGGCTTTCCATTTTCCAGCTGTCCCTTTACCTGCGAACATCTGCCTTCAATCAGCTTTTGTAAGTTCTTGCCTAATACCGTCAAAATTGGCCTTTCTCCAATTTAGAACTTCAACTTTTAGATCTGGTCTATCCTTTTCCATCACTATTTTAAAACGAATAGAATTATGGTTGCTGGCCCCAAAGTGCTCCCCCACTGACACCTCAGTCACCTGCCCTGCCTTATTTCCCAAGAGTAGGTCAAATCTTGCACCTTCTCTAGTAGTTACATTCACATTCCTATCAGAAAGATGTTGTGAAACTTAAAAGGGTTCAGAAAAGTTTTACAAGGATGTTGCCAGGGTTTGTGGATCTGAGCTACAGGGAGAGGCTGAACAGGCTGGGGCTGTTTTCCCTGGAGCGTTGGAGGCCGAGGGGTGACCTTATAGAGGTTTACAAAATTATGAGGGGCTTTTCCCTGGGGTCGGGGAGTCCAGAATTAGAGGGCATAGGTTTAGGATGAAAGGGGAAAGATATAAAAGAGACGTAAGGGGCAACGTTTTCACGCAAAGGGTGCTACGTGTATGGAATGAACTGCCAGAGGTTGTGGTGGAGGCTGGTACAATTGCAACATTTAAGAGGCATTTGGATGGGTATATGAATAGGAAGGGTTTGGAGGGATATGGGCCAGGGGCTGGCAGGTGGGACTAGATTGGGTTGGGATATCTGGTCGGCATGGATGGGTTGGACCGAAGGGTCTGTTTCCATGCTGTACATCTCTATGACTCTATGACATACTGAATCAGAAAATTGTCTTGTACACACTTAAGAAATTCTTCTCCATCTAAACCTTTAACAGTATGACAGTACCAGTTGACATTTGGAAAATTAATATCCCCTACCAGAACTACCCTAGTATTCTTACAGATAGCTGATATCTCCTTACAAGTTTGCTTCTCAATTTCCCTCTGACTATTAGGGGGTCTATAATACAATCTCAATAAGGTGATCATCCCTTTCTTATTTTTCAGTTCCACCCAAATAACGTCCCTGGATGTATTTCCGGGAATATCTTCCCTCAGTACAGCTGTAATCCATCCCTTATCAAAAATGCCACTCCCCCTCCTCTCTTGCCTCCCTTTCTATCCTTCCTGTAGCATCTGTATCCTGGAACATTAAGCTACCAGTCCTGCCCATCCCTTAGCCATGTTTCTGCAATTGCTAGATATCCCAGTCCCATGTTCCTAACCATGCCTGAGTACTTCAGCCTTCCCTGTTAGGCCCTTTGCATTGAAATAAATGCAATTTAATTTATAAGTCCTACCTTGTCCCTGCCTGCCCTGACTGTTTGACTCACTTCTGTTCTCAACTGTACCAGTCTCAGACTGATCTCTTTCCTCACTATCTCCCTGGGTCCCACCCCCACCCCCCAAACCTTACTAGTTTAAATGAGGGACTTGTCTGGGTTTATCAATCTAGTGTGTTCTGGGGTTCTGTGGAACTGAGGAGTATTGAAAAAAGTGGTATGTAACTACAGGGGTACTGAGAGTTATGTGGCTTGGAGTATTTTGAGGAATGGGATGAGGTAAGTAGAAACATGGGGCTCGGCTTATGAGGATGAGGGAAAAGGGGATATCTAGAGAGAGGTGTATGGGCTGGAGATTTGGGGTATATGCGTGTTTATGGAGCCGGTGTTATTGGATGAGGTCAATGGGGCAGAGCTGGCCCATGGTGATGGATTGGGGGTATGGGGTAGGTTGGTTTGCGGTGGAGTGGGTGGACGGTGATAGTGTTGAGGGGGTGTAAGAGGGTGAGAGATGTGAACATAATAGAGGACCTGGGGGCTTGATGTAAGTGAGGAGTGAATGTGAGTGGAAGTGTGGGAGTAATTGCTCTGGAGAGAATGCAAAAATAATACTCTAGAATGTTGCCAGGGCTGGAGAATTGTAACTCCAAGGAGATGTTTGAGAGGTTGGGATTGTTTTCCTTGGAATAGGGAAGGCTGAAGGATGACATGGTTGAGGTATATGAAGTTGTGAGGAGTACAGGTACCATAGACAGGAGTCACTGGGGCTCCAGTCCCTTTTAAACTCATTCACAGGATGTGGGCGTCATTAGTTCGGCCAAGATTTATTGTTCATCTCTAATTGCTATGTTCCTGGAGGGATGGAAAAATGCAGGCCATTACCTGTAAATGTTTCCCACCAGTAACGTATCCTTCTTTTCTTGAACAGAAATGGAACATTTGCAAATCAACGGTTATCTGTCACCACTCTGATGTGGGAGGAGAATTTTCACCCAGCCTTTCTTCAAATAATACAGGAAACACCTCATCCCAACAGCTGGCCTTTCAGTTTTGAAAGTTGCTAACTTTTTAATTCCAAGCCCTCTCTAGTTTCATTCTATTCTGTCTCACTACTGCCTCCTCCTCGACTGATACATCAGAATCATTCTCTTCTCAAATGAATTGTTGTCGCATTCTCATTTAGTATTTCAGCCATGTTCTCAGTCTCCATATGTCACTCTCTAGCCTATTCCCACCCTTTTCCATAATTGCCCTTTTACTGTTTATAGACGCTGTCGCTATGGGTATGTTTCCCAAGTTGGGAAGTTGATTTGCAGACATTTTCTTCCTGTTCTTGTGACATCCGCAGTGCTTTGGAGCTTCCTGTGAGGTGCTGCTGTACTGTATCTTCTGGAATTGATTGCTTTTGATTTTGATTTGCTTCCAGTTGCTGGTTGTTTGTTGCAGTGGTCAGTGCACTGGGGCCGATGGATGAGTGCCATGCCTCTGGAAAAACTCTGACTGTCCACTGTTTACCCCGTCCTATCATCGTTGTGTTGTGGTCCATCAGTGAGTATGGCTACCAGGGTCAGCTGGTCATGGCGTTTCGTGGCGAATTGGTGTTCATGGATGTAGATTGCTAGTTGCCTGCCTGTTTGTCCTATACAGTGTTTTGAGCGGTCTTTGCATGGAATCCTGTAAACTAAGTGTATCTTGCACATGACGGGGATTGGGTCTTTTGTTCTGATGAGTTCTTGTCCAGTGTGGTTGTCGGTTTATGGGCTGTCATGAATCTGAGTGGTCAGAGCAGTCTGGCTGTTCATTCCGAGACATTATTTATGTAAGCTAGTTTGGCTAGTGTGTTGGGTCGTGGCATGCCCTTGTCGTGTTATTGGTCTGCAAGGCACCTGCTGATGAAGTTGTGGGGAGATCCGTTCTTGGCAAAGACTTTGTAGAGGTCATCAGAAGAAAAGACCCCATCCCCATCATGTGCAAGACAAACGTAGTTTATAAGATTCCATGCAAAGACCACATGAAACATTGTATGGAACAAACAGGCAGACAACTCACAATCTGTATCCATGAATACCAACTCACCACTAACCGCCACAACCAGCAGTCCCTGGTAGCCATACATACAGATGACAAGGACCACAAATTCAACTCAGACAACACCACAATAACAGGACAGTCTAAACAGAGGAGAGTCAGAGAATTTCTACAGGCATGGCACTCATTCATGGACTCCATCAATAAATACATTGAGCTAGACCCAGTATATGGGGTGGCACGGTGGCTCAGTGGATAGCACTGCTGCCTCACAGCATCAGTGTCCCAGGTTCGATTCTCAGCCTTGGGCGACTGTCTGTGTGGAGTTTGCACATTCTCCCCGTGTCTGCGTGGGTTTCCTCCGGGTGCTCCAGTTTCCTCCCACAGTCCAAAGATGTGCAGGTCAGATGAACTGGCCATGCTAAATTGCCCGTAGCGTCAGGTGCATGGAATAGGTGCATGAAATATGTCTGGGTGGGTTACTCTTCAGAGGGTCGGTGTGGACTTGTTGGGCCGAGGGGCCTGTTTCCACACTGTAGGGAATCTAATCTAATCTATACCACCCACTGCAATGATCAACCAGAACCAGCAACAGGAAGCAGCAGGAATGAAACCAAATACATTCCAGAAGCCACATGATGTGGTTGAAGGAAAGATGGGACTGGCAGCTCAACATTCCCAGGGATTGAACTTGCTGTCACAATAGGGGAATGTAAGAGAAGTGGAGCATTATATTATTGTTAAAGGAAACCATCAAAGTTGTAATGAGGGAGAATGTCCTAGAAGGGTCATTGAATGATGCCATTTGGAGAGAGTTTAGAAATTTAAAGGAAGGATGGTTACCTTGCTGGGATTATACTGAAGGCCTCCCAACCACCAGAGTGAGATAAAGGAGCAGGTATGGAGACAGAAAGGCGTGGGAGAAACAGGGTTATAGTTTTAGGGAATTTCAAATTTGCTAACATTAACTGGGATCACTTTAGAGTGAAAGGATTAGATGGAATTTTGAAAATTCATTCAGTAGAGCTTTTTGTACCAACGAATAGATCGCCGACTAGAGACGGAACAGTCCTGAACCTGAGGCAAGGGGATGAAGCTGGTAAAATGGTCAAGTTTCAGTGGGTGAGAATTTTGGGGATTACAGATCATAATTCTGTAAGTTTTAATGTCATTCTGGAGAGAGGTAAGGATCGAAGTTAAATGTCTAAATTGGGGGACGGTCAAGTTGAATATCATTAGATAGGATTCAGCAAACACAGAGTGTAAACACAAAAGCAGTTACTTCCACATGAGTCTCCATTTGAAAAGTGGGGATCTTTGTAAGGTGATATAGTAAGGATTCAGGGCCAGTATGTTTCTCTCAGAGTGAAAGGCAAGGACAGTAAGTCCAGAGAACTCTGGATGTCAAGGGTTGAGTTTTCCTTAAGAAGGGAATTAGGAGGGCAAAGATGGATCACAAATGTGGCCAGGTGGCCAGCAGCAGTAATAGCTTTGAGGCTGATTAAAAGCTACAATCAAGCATGCTGGGAATTTTGTTGAGGCTACTTCAAGCTATGACCTCAGTTTACTGCATTGATGAAATAAAACCAATGTCATGGTAGTTTGGCACCATGACAGACTGGCACTATAGTACCTTACATGAAGCATGGCTGTGTAACACTTGGGAGGTTTTTCCAACCAATAAAACTCCATTGGCTGGGATTGAACCATGTGATCTGCTTTCTGTCAATTAATTGGCTGCGTGCCAAAGGAGTGTTTTTGGGAGGAGATAAAATTTAGCAGAACAAAGAATTTTGCAGGAGGAAATGTGTCCTTCAGAGAAGATGAAGAATCATGAGGAAAGATCTATACTGAAAGCAAAGTTCTCAGTTTTTACTAGATCTGGTTTGAAATACCTTCCAGCAGTTTCCCTGTGATTAGATTACTTACAGTGTGGAAACAGGCCCTTCGGACCAACAAGTCCATACCGCCCCGCCGAAGCGTAACCCACCCATACCCCTACATCTACATCTACATTTACCCCTTACCTAACACTATGGGCAATTTAGCATGGCCAATTCACCTGGCCTGCACATCTTTGGACTGTGGGAGGAAACCAGAGCACCCGGAGGAAACCCACGCAGACACGGGGAGAACGTGCAAACTCCACACAGTCAGTCGCCTGAGGCGGGAAATGAACCCGGGTCTCAGGCGCTGTGAGGCAGCAGTGCTAACCACTGTGCCACCGTGTCGCCCATACGTTAAGCTAACCAGCTTGTGCTTCCTGCTTTCTGTCTCCCTTTTTTAATGCAGGGCTTCCACCTGCTATCTTCCAATACACTGCGGCTGAACCATGAATCACCAGGAACAGCAATAGTTTCAGGAATTGGATAGTAAAGCTCTTTCTCTTGCTGGTTAGCTCCATTCTCCATCAGAGTGGGCAATTTCTTCAGGAGCTGAAATATTCTGACTGGTGTATGACCAAGGCTTTGGAAGTCAGTCTATATTTTTGCAAAGTTAAAAATCACACAACACCAGGTTATAGTCCAACAGGTTTAATTGGAAGATTTCAGAGGTTGATGAAGGAGCGTCGCTCCGAAAGCTAGTGTGTTTCCAATTAAACCTGTTGGACTATAACCTGGAGTGGTGTGATTTTTAACTTTGTACACCCCAGTCCAACACCGGCATCTCCAAATCATATATTTTTGCAGGCATCTTGGTTTGGAAACTAAGATGGTGGTGAAAAATTGCAACAGTAAAATTTTTACTGTCGTCATGTATTCCTATACTTGTCAATAAAAGCTAAATCTCATCCTAATTTTAACATCAAGCTTCTCAGGTGTCAATTCAGTTAACTAAACACTTACATTGTTTACAGTCATTTAACAAGTATTGTTTGCTTTGTATAAATCAGATTGAAATCTTTAGCTGGCAATGATATTAGATTATTAATTAAGACAATAGTTCCATCTGGAAAGTGAAGGACTTTATAGACGACTGAGTGTTCTGGGTCAGAAGCATCCTGTGGTGGCTTTTATTGGAGATTTGTTTTATTGCTCATTTGAAGTTCAGTCTTTACTTCCCCAGCAGATCCTCCTCATTGACGAGGGGTACTGTCTGAACGCTGATCCATTGCTGTGCATGAAGGATACATTTAACCCTTGACTTACTGGGCACTGGTCTGGGGTAGTGCATGTTCCCAATGTGTGATATCAGTTTAACACAGTTAACATTTCCAAACTAACTCTCCTCAGCTGGGGGAAGAAACTCTATCTGTAGCTGACAGGCATGTTACATTGTCCAGGGATTGACTGGAATGTTGTGTACTGTTGATCCGATCTCCAGGAATCACTCTGACTGAATGTATTACTGATCATGGAATTGTACTGAATGGGGATCACAACCTCAGGCTGGACCCTCTGATTGCTATTGTCTCATGTTGCTGAGAGGATGTGTCATTGTAGAGTGTGGGTGACTGCTCAGATATGAACCTCTGAGCTAGTATTCTTGCTTTTCTGTGGGTATCTGTAAATGCAGCATTAGAATAAATGTGGAGCACCAACAGCAGGATACCTGTGATTCCATTTGCAACTTTTACTGGGAATATCTTTCACTGTAGAACTATACTACATGTGAGTCAATGTCCTGAAGAGAATCCTTGATTCTAACGACAATGTGATTCAATGAGCATTTTTCAATTAGTGTTGACGAGAGGTGATGATAGTTATGGCTGTTGGAGGTCAGTCATCTCAGCTGTCGTACATCTCTGCAGGAATTGTTCAGAGTCGTAGCTTGGCCCTAACATGTACAGCTGCCTCATCAATGTCTACTCAGGAGGGTTTCAACTGGAGGGCCACAGGGCTGAGAACCATAGCAGCAGGTCAACAAGTGGAGGGATTGAGGGGAAGGTTGATATTATGATATTAAGTCTGAGGGGAAGGGCAGGCAGGGTCAGCACAATGAACAGGATGGCAATGATGGGCTGAAGTGTGATCATTTCTATGCAAGCAGTCTTCTTGATAAGGCAGATGAGCCTGGAGCCTGGAGCCTGGATCAGTACATGAGATTATGATGTGACCATTACAGAGAGGATCAAGACTGACTGCTCAACTTTCCAGGATTTCATTATTTTGGATCAGATAAAGATGAGTTTTTAAAAAATGAAGGATTTTAGTTGCATTCCTAATCAAGGAGAATATCACACCTGTACTCAGAGGACATACTGGAGGGCACATCCACTGAGGTAATATGGGTAGAGCTCAAAAAAAGGAAGGAACGATCATTCCGATGAGATTATACTAAAGCCCCCCACCCCAACCAACAATCACTGAGTCTTTGAAGAATAGATGTGTGGACAGGTTATGGAAAGGGGTGTTATAATAGGTGACTTTAACTTTCCCAATATTGACTGGGACTCGGTTACAGCAAGAAGCTTAGGTGGGGAAGAATATCTTAGGTGCATCCAAGAGGGTTTGTTGAAACAGTATGTGGATCATCCCACCATAGGACTGGCCATACTGGACATTGTATTGGCAAATGAGACTGGCCTGGGGATTGACCTCACACTGAGAGACCGTTTTGGAAATAGTCATTACAACTCCTTAAGTTTTAAGCAAGCTATGAATAAGGATAATTCTGGACCCTGCATCAAAGTACTAAATAGGGTGAGGGCCAATTATGCCATTATTAGATGGGTTCTCAGGAGAATGAATTAGCAGGAGCTGTTATCAGGCAAGTTCACATTTGACATGTGGGAATTGTTTAAAGACTTGCTGATGAGAGTTCAGGACCAGCATGTTCCAGGAAGGAGGATGGCAAGGTACGGGACCCTTGGATAATGAGGGAGGTTGTGAATTTAGTCAAAAAGATAAAGGGAAGCAATGTAAAGTTTAGGAAGCTAAAATCAGACAGGGTCCATGAGGAATATAAAGAAAGTAGGAAAGGACATCAAACACGATATTGGGAAAGCAAGGTGGTTTCACAGAATGTCCTTGCCAAGAAGGGTGAAAGAGAATCCCAAGATATTCTATGCATACATTAAAAGCAAGAGGATAACTCTGGTGGGAGGAGGGCCACTCAAGGATAAAACTTGTGCTTGGAGGCAGAGGATGTGAGGGAGATCCTAAATGAGTAATTTGCGTCAGTATTCACCCATGAGAAGGATATGGACGATAATGAGATTAGTGTGGGACATGATAATATGCTAGGGCATTTTTAGGTCAAGAAAGAAGTGGTATTGGGTCTCTAAAAGAGAAATTGAAGGAGATATCTCCACAAGACCTGATGGGATCTACCCTCGGATATTGAGAGACGCAAGAGAGGAGATTGCTGGCATCATGACCAAGATCATTGTATTATCTCGAGCCACTGGAGAGATCCATGAGTAGCTAATGTTGCTCCTCTGTTCAACAAGAGAAATAGAGAAAATCCAGACAATTAGCACTGCTGCCTCACAGCACCGGAGACCCGGGTTCAATTCCTGCCTCAGGCGACTGACTGTGTGGAGTTTGCATGTTCTCCCCGTGTCTGCGTGGGTTTCCTCCGGGTGCTCCGGTTCCCTCCCACAGTCCAAAGATGTGCAGGTCAGGTGAATTGGCCATGCTAAATTGCCCATAGTGTTAGGTAAGATCTAGATGTAGATGTAGGGGTGTGGGTGGGTTACGCTTCGGCGGGGCGGTGTGGACTTGTTGGGCCGAAGGGCCTGTTTCCACACTGTAGGTAATCTAATCTAATCTAATTTATAGACCAGTGAATCTCATTCAGTGGTTGGGAAGCTTCTCAGGCATAGGATTTATGTGCTTTTGGAAGTGTATGGCCTAATTCGGGTCTGTAACCATGGCTTTGAGCAGGATAGGTCATGTCTTGACTTTTCTTTTGAGGAGGTGGGAAAAGTGATTGATGGTAGAGTAATGGATGTTGTTTCTGTAGATTTTATTCAGGCTTTTGACAAGGTCTCTTATGCTACACTCATCCAGAAGATGAAGCTGCAATGGTGACTCGGCCACTTGGATTCAGAATCGGCTTGCTCACAGACGGCAGAGGGTACTGGTGGAAGGGTGCTTATTTTCCCGGCTGGATGTCTGTGTTCCAAGGGAATAAGAACTGGAACCTCTGCTGTTTGTGATTTATATGGATGACTTGGATGAAAACATAGATGGATAGGTTAGTAAGTTTGAACACAACACAAAGATTGGGGAGTCATGGATAGTGTAGATGGTGGTCAAAGGATACAGTGGGATAGAGATAAATTGCAAATAATGGCAGAGAAATGGCAGATGGAGCAGAATCCGGCTAAGTGTGAGGTGTCACAATTTGGGAGATCAAATTTTAAGGAAAAGTATACAGTTAATGGCAGGACTTTGAATAACATTGTTTTCAGAGGGATCTTGGATCTTCGTCCATAGCTCCCTGAAAGTGGCCATGCAAGTAGGTAGAACGGTGAAGAAGGCTTATGACATGCTCACTTTTATTGGTCAGGGCATTGACTATAAGATATAGTCGGGATATCATGTTGCAGCTTTATAAGATACACTTAAGGGTATTGCACTCAATTCTGGTCGCCACATTACAGCAAGGATGTGGATTCTTTCGAGAGGGTGCAGAAGAGGTTTACCACGATGCTACTTTGCGTAGAGGGTAAGAATTATAATGAGAGGCTAGAAAAACTCAGGTTGTTTTCTCTGGAGTGGCAGAGGCTGAGGGGAGACTTGATAGAAGTATATAAATTTATGAGAGGCATAGATAGGTTTGAGAGTCAAAATCTTTTTCCTGGAGTTGAAATGTCCACTACTAAAGGACATGGATTTTAGGTGGGGGGAGGGAGTTCAAAGGAGTTGTAAGAGGCAGGTCTTCGACACAGAGTGGTAGGTGCCTGCAACATGCTGCCACGGATAGTCCTGGAGGCAAATATGACAGAGGCGTTTCAGGGACTTTTAGATAAGCACATGAATAAGCAAGGAAAGGAGGGATATGGACCATGGGCAGCAAAAGGGATAACTTAATTTGGAAACATGTTCAGCACAACACCTTGGGCTGAATGGCCTGTTCCTGTGCTGTACCGTCCTGTGTTCTATGTAATGCCCTTTTCTCCATCGTAATTTCCAAATTAGAGATGCTTTCTTGTGATTGTATAATGTTCAGCATCATTTGCAACTCCTTCAAAAATGAAGAGGTTTATGTCCATGTACAGTAAGATAACATCTAGCTTGGTCTGATAATTGACAAGTAACATTCCTATCCCACATGCAATGACAATCTCCAAAAGTGAGAATCTACCAATCTCCCATTGGCTTACTATAACATCACCATCACTGAATGCAAGGTAATCAACAACCTGAGCCAATCATTGACAAGAAAATGACCTGGTCCAGCCTTATAAATGCTGTGGTAACAGGAATATGTCACATACCCTGATTACCGTGGCAATAAGCTCCCTGCCCATCTCTCCGATCCATGTCCACCATCCAGAAAGCAGACCTCAGGTCAGATGGAATGCTATCCATGTATCTGGCAGAGTGTAGCTCAAATTCAATACTGAGTACAACACTCACAAAGCTCCACATTGTGTAGGACAAACAGCTGATTGTATGGTGTGCCAATCACCACATTCAGTTCTCACTCCCTTCACCAACAACATGCCTGACCAAAAAGGAATGCTACCTCGAAGTTGCAAAACAGTAAGACTCCAAGTCTCTTTTGACAGCACCTCATGAACCCATGACCTCCACCACCTGGAAGAACAAGGGCAGTAGATGCATAGAAACACCATTGCATGTATGTTCCCTTTCAACCCAAATTTCAGGCTGACCTGGACATCTATTGTTGCTGGGTATAAATTCTGCAACTCTCCCCCAAGAACACAGTGGGTTTCCTGCACACTAGAGAATGCAGATGTTCAAAAAGACTGATCTCCTACACCATCAGAAAGGCTGGGCAATGAACACTGGCCTGGTCACAAAGGCGATTCTCCTGATGAAGGGCTTATGCCCAAAATGTTGATTCTCCTGCTCCTCGGATGCTGCCTGACCTGCTGCGCTTTTCTAACACCACACTCTCAACTCTGATCTCTAGCATCTGCAGTTCTCACTTTCTCCTGGTCACAAAAACGCACATCTCATGAGTACTTTTAAAAATGATCACTGTTCCCAACCATGCAAGAGAATATCTCTTAACGTAAGGGGTGGCTAGTGTCCAAAAGAATGTCGTGTATGGCAGAAAACAGGAGAAATGTCCACGATGAAAGGTTGGATGCTTGATGCTAAGGTTCTGATGAACTCAGAGCATCAGCAATCCCATTGGATAATCCATGTCATGGCTTATTTTGCCAAGCACAATAAATTTCTCAACATGTGATGATCTCAAAACCAGGAGACAGATCCTTTTGTCTCGGCTGTCTTTGCTGGGTACTAGTTGATCTGTTGGTGTTCCCTACTCCAGGTAACTACACTGAATCGAGTGGAGGATCCTTTATCTCCAAACGTGGACCAAAACTGGAATGGATCATTTCATATTTATGACAATGGACTCAGTGTGGGGATATCCAGTCTTGGGGAGTGGTCTAAAAAGGGAGCAGTGGTCTATAGCAGGAGTTGGCTGAGGATGGGAGAACCATTTTCTCTTGCTCCTGAAGGGATGTGGGTATTGTTGGCTATGCCAATACTTACCACCCTTCCCTAATTACCCAGAAGGCAGGTTAGAGTCAACCAGGTGGTTGTTGGTTCGGAGTCATATCTTGGCCAGACCAGGTAAGGATGACAGATTACCTTCCCTAAAGGAAGGAATGAGATGGATTTTCCTTAACAATTGACAACAATTTCATTATTATCTTTAGACTCTTAAGTCCAAATTTTTAAAACATTAAAATTCCATCATCTGCCATGGGGAATATCAAACACAGCTCCCCAGAACATTACCTAAATCACTGAATTGACAATCTCCTGGTCAGACCATCAGGCCATTGTCCCACAAACCATGAGCATTGGCCTAAATTCTCAGGGATTTAAGAGTGTGACCATGGTTCAGTGGTTAGCATTGCCGTCAAACAGTACCAGGGACCCTGGTTTAATTCCAGCCTCACACAACTGTCTGTGTGGAGTTTGCACATACTCCCCGTGTCAGTGTGAGATTGCTCCAGTTTCCGCCCACATTCCAAAGTTATGCAGATTGAGTGGATTGGCCATGCTAAATTGCCCCATAGTGTCTGGGGATATGCAGGTTAGGCAGGGTTTTTTAAAAAATCATTCATGGATGTGGGTGTCACTGGCTCGACAAGCATTTATTGCCCAGAGGGTGTGCAGAGTCAACCACACTGCTGTGGGTCTGGAGTCACGTAGGCCAGACCAGGTAAGGATAGAAGTTTCCTTCACTGCAGGATGTTAGTGAACCAGATGATTGACAATGGATTCAGGGTCATCATTAAACTCTTAATTCCAGATTTTTTAAAGCTCTAATTCAAATTCCACTGTCTTCCATGGCGGGATTCGAACCCATATCTCCAGAGCATTACCTGAGTTTGTGGATTAACAGTCTGGTGATAATGCTGCTACATCATCACTTCCCCATGATGGTTAGTCATGATAAAAACCATGGAGGTTGGGGGAGGGTCTGGGATGGATGCTGTGTGGAGGACTGCAGCAGTCTCGATGGGCCAAATGACCTCTTGCTGCACTGTAGGGTTTCCGTGATCCTACCACAGAATCAGCCTCTGGTGCCAAGCTGTGGTACACTTCTGGTGATCTCCATGGAGAATGCTGGATAAACTGTGGGGAGCTTTAGCCCCAGTGTGTGCTCCGAAGCTGGGAGGGAGAATCTCCATTCACAAGGAGAGTGCCTGGAAGAGGAGCTTGGGAACGTGAGCCAAGACATCAGGCAGGAAGCTTTGTTTCATCCCAGATAAAAGTGTCTGCTTTCCACACCAGAGTGTGACCATGACCAGTGCTGTGTGGACTCAGATCTTATTTGGTTTGGGGCTGTGGTATACCATCTTGGAAATGTGGGGGGAGTCTGTACCAAATGTTGAAGTTCTTCTCATTGCGGTGGGTATCCAACCTGAGACATGATGCTTGGATACACTGCTGAATACTTTCATACTTCAAATTGTCAGAATGTTCAAACCCTTACAGGAGGGAGGGACTCAATGCACAATAATTTGTTCATCCATATTGGCGGGTGGGGAGGGGGGCATCCATTTCTGGATACTGTGGAGTGATTCAATGCCCTGCACTGTCCTTCATATAGTGTGGACATACAATTCTGGAGGCAATCTGAACTGTGGAGACATCAAAACCACATACAGAAATTTTGCATTTGATGTCTATGTTGGGTGTCTCTTATTCTTTGTTTTCTTGAACCCAGGTGGCTTTGTGTGGGTGCTGTTGTAATATGGGAAACTCCAGCCAGTCAGAGTAACCTGGAAAGCAGGTGAAATCAATTGCTGCTGACACCGACTGCTCACAAAAAAAATTGACTACATGACCCTGTTTCTGTGAGCAGTCTCATGTTCTTCCCTATGTCTTTTAAAAGTGCATCGATTCATTTGGAGAGGATTTGCTGCTGTGGTTCAGATTCGTTAAATTTCATATGGAACAACAATTATCTTTGTGTCATCACTTACCATCTGGGCTCAAGCACAGAGAATGTTTGATCAGTCACTTAGAGTCATAGAGATGTACAGCATGAAAACAGACCATTCAGTCCAACCTGTCCATGCCGACCAGATATCCCAACCCAATCTAGTCCCACCTGCCAGCACCCGGCCCATATCCCTCCAAACCCTTCCTATTCATGTGCCCAGCCAAATGCCTCTTAAATGTTGCATTTGTACCAGCCTCCACCACATCCTCTGGCAGCTCATTCCATACACGTACTGTGTGAAAAAGTTGCTCCTTAGGTCTCTTTTATACCTTTTCCTCTCTCACCCTAAACCTATGTCCTCTAGTTCTGGACTCCCTGACCCCAGGGAAAAGACTTCATCTATTTATCCTATCCATACCCCTCATACTTTTGTAAACCTCTATAAGGTCACCCCTCAGCCTCCAGGGAAAACAGCCCCAGCCTGTTCAACCTCCAACCCTGGCAACATCCTTGTAAATCTTTTCTGAACCCTTTCAAGTTTCACAACATCTTTCCGATAGGAAGGAGACCAGAATTTCACGCAATATTCCAACAGTGACCTAACCAATGTCCTCTATAGCCGCAACATGACCTCCCAACTCCTGTACTCTATACTCTGACCAATAAAGGACAGCATACCAAACGTCTTCTTCACTATCCTATCTACCTGCGACTCCACTTTCAAGGAGCTATAAACCTGCACTCCAAGGTCTCCTTGTTCAGCAACACTCCTTGAGACTTTACCATTAAGTGTATAAGTCTTGCTAAGATTTGCTTTCCCAAAATGCAGCACCTCGCATTTATCTGAATTAAACTGCATCTGCCACTTCTCAGCCCTTTGGCCCATCTGGTCCAGATCCTGTTGTACTCTGAGGTAACCCTCTTCGCTGTACACTACACCTCCAATTTTGGTGTCATCTGCAAACTTACGAATTGTACCACTTATCACTTCAAATCTCTTTTTCTCCTTTCTCTTACCGTGAGTCTAGTGGTGATTGTAATTTTAGTTTGGGCCAAGTGCGGTCTTTCTACATGCAGCACTCACTATCTGGTGGCCATGGCAATGTCTGATCTATTGTTCATTGTTTTTAATGTCATATTGCGCAAATTTATGATCTATTACTATCCACTCTGTTTCCTGGACATCACTCCTGTTTGTTGTGTTCTCCATGCCCTGAGCTGCTTGACCATTGACTGTTCTGCCTGGTTCACTGTCGCTTTTTCTTTTGATCGATTTGCTGCCATTTGTTTTCATCAGATGAAATCTCAGTATTGCACAGAAACCTGCACTCCAAACTGCAATGAGTGTTCTAGCAACAATCTGTATTTCCTTTTCTTTAAAGAACATTCCCAATTACTTTTGATATAAACCTAGAAAGTTCATCAACAATATTCCATGGTACTGTCATACCAGGTCTGCTTATTATAAAGGCTATGGGTGGACAAGTTTCAAATATTTTGAAAAATTTTTAACATCATTTCTACCATTCACTTTTATTATCTTTATCAACATCCTGACTGTCAGACATATCTTTGAGGCAATTAAGGTGCGTAAGGGACTGAAGGGTCAGAGAGAAATAGAGAGTGACTCAGAGATATAGAGCAGGAAGAATTCCGTGACTTTACTCTTTGCCATATCTGCCAGCTTCACACTTCTCTGGTTGATATATATTTTACGTTTCTTTAATGTCGGTAATTCCTTGGATTCCAATGCAAATCTTTCTAAAAGTTGGATATGTGCTGAGGAACTTAACTTGTTGCACAAATGCATTTCTTTATGTGGTGACACAGAAAGCATTCAGAGACCAGTTAAAGTATGCAGTGAAATATCCACTGATAAAAATAATCCAATTGATAAATAAATCCAAGTAACTGAGAGCCAATGTTGGATGCAGCAGATAACGGAACAAGACGTTCACACGAGGAATGGACCGAAAGGAGAAGGAGGAGCAGCAACATGATAACACTCCTTTCCTCATGGGCAAGGACTGACTCCATCTGAGGGGCAAAATGAAAGAGAGCAATGTAGTGTAAAGTGCTGTTAGCAATGAGCAACAGTTGGTCGAAAGCTGAACAACAAAAGCAAAACCGAAAACTGAAGTAGACTGTGAGCAAAGATATATTCATCCCAGAAACAAAAATAAATGACCTGGAGGAAATGATCATCTTCACTACAGGCCTGAGTGGGAAACGCCATCACAGGGTCCTCCCCCTCTTCCTCGCTGAATTCACTGATCCATACATCGGTACAAAAGTTTAAAAAAAAGCAAGTTTCAATTATATAAAGAAAATAATATCCTGGAAAGATTCTGTGTCTTCTAACTGAACATTTATTTATTTCCATTCGATTTCCTGATAACATTGCGTTTCTTTATTCACTCCAAAGAAATTTAATGCAAAGGAGGAGACAAAGGCAGTCTGGACTAAACTATTTCTCTGACATCATTCCATTTCTTTACTTGTTCCTTTCTATGAACTGTTTCTTTATTTGTTCCTTTCTATGAACCAGCTGATGCAATGCCGGGTGAAACCAGAGGGATTTCTGGACTCCCTCCCTGTAACTACCCAATGACCCAGCTCCCTCTCCGAATAAGATGCTGCTTAAAATACCTCTTCATGTAAGTTATTTTCACCTGACCTAAAATCACCTTCAGTGAATCAACATTAACTCTGACCAAAAGGAGAAAACAGAGGGTGGTGGTAGAGGGTTGATTTTCAGACTGGAGGCCTGTGACCAGTGGAGTGCCACAAGGATTGGTGCAGTTGACACCAAAATTGGAGGTATAGTGGACAGTGAAGAAAGTTACCTTAGATTACAATAGGATCTTGATCAGATGGGCCAATGGGCTGAGGGGTGGCAGATGGAGTTGAGATAAATGTGAGGTGCTGCATTTCAGAAAGGCAAATCAGAGCAGGACTAATACACTTAATATTAAGGTCCGAGAGAGTGGTGTTGAACAAAGAGACTTTGGAGTGCAGGTTCATATTTCCTTGAAAGTAGAGTCGCAGGTTGATACGATAGTGAAGGCAGCATTTGGTATGCTTTCCTTTATTGGTCAGAGTATTGAGTACAGGAGTTCAGAGGTCACGTACAGGATACTGATGAGGACACTTTTGGAATATTGCGTACAGTTCTGGTCTCCTTTCTATCAGAAGGATGTTATGAAACTTGAAGGGGTTCAGAAAAAAATGAAGGATGTTGCCAGGTTCAAGCTATAGGGAGAGGTTGAATAGGCTGGGCCTGTTTTCCCTGGAGCATCTGAGGCTGAGGGGTGACCTTATAGAAGTTTATAAAATCATGAGGGGCATAGATATACAGCTTTCATTCCAAGGCAGTAGAATGTAAAATTGGATTAGAGAGAGACAGTCTGAACCTGCTGCTTTTTCTCTCACCTCTTCCCTCCCTCCATCCCTCTCCCCTCTAATCCCACAAAGATGACTCTGGTTGTGCTCCATGGTGAGGGAGGTATGCCCCGGGAAGGGGGAGCTGGGACTTAGAAAAAGAGGGGGCTTTGAGTGACAGTCCTGGGGGTATTTCAGTCCTGGGGATTCGGACAGCCATTGTCCCTTTCACTGTGTGTACTGAGCAGGGGGTGAGTATCAGTGTGCTTCTGTCTGTCTCTGTGTGTGTGAGAGTGTGGGGAGTGTTGGAATCTCAATCCTAATTTTGATCCTCTAACCTCAGCCCCTCCGTGAACCAGACCCTCCTAAAGCAAGGCCCTGGTCTGGGGTCGGTCTCTAATGAGAGAGATGGAGCGTGACAGAGACCATCGAGAAAGCTTGGGCCAACCAGAACAGTGAGTATCACTTCTTTCAGCTCGCTGTGTCTTTCATTATCACCTGTTTGTATCTGTCTGATTTGTCCTCTTTTCGTGCTCAGTCTCTTTCTTTTTCTCTGGCTCTCACTCTCCGTCTGTATCAATTTCTACTTCTCTCTCTCACACTACCTTTCCTCTCTCTCTCTCTCCCCCCCCCCCCCTTCTTTCTGGCAGCCTCTTCTTTACTCTTTCTTTCCTGCTTCTTCTTTCTACCTTTGTCTATGTTCTTTCCAATTCTCATCCTTTCTTTCTTCTTCTCTCACTTTTCCTCTGTTTCCTTCTCTTCCTTTCCTTCCCTATTTTTGTCTTTCAATTCCGAAACTGCACCTCCTTCCAATTAAGTGGACCCAGTACTGATCCCTGTGGAACACCGCTGGTCACAGCCCTCCAGTCCAAAAAGCAATGATCCAACCACTCTTTGTCTCCTATCATTAAGTCATTTCTGTATCCAATTGGCAAGCTCACCCTGAATCCCAAGTGATCTAACTTTACTTATTAGAAAACCTGCAGAACTTTGTCAAAGGCTTTATTAAAGTCCAGGTAAACAACATCATCAATTTACACTCATCAATTTTTTGTTTACTTCTAAAAACAAATTCAATCAAGTGTGTGCGACATGATTGTCCTTGTCCAAAACCATGCTGATTATCCCGGATCATTCCTTGCCTCTCCATATGCATGTAAATCCGATCTTTCAGAAGCACTTCCAACAACTTACCCAACACCAATGTCAGACCTATAGTTCCCATGCCTCTTCTCACATCTCTTCTAAACTAACATTAGCCACTCTCCAGCCCTCTGATCCTTCACCTGTGTTTATTGATCTTCCAAATATTTCTGCTGGGGCCCCGCAATTTCCTCCCTAACTTCCCACAGTGTCCTGGGATACAGGTCCTGGAGATTTATCTTCTTTTATGTTTTTTAAGATCTCCAGCACTTCCTCTTCTGTACTGTGAACTGTTTTCAAAACATCAGCATTTATTTCCCTGATTTCTCTAACCCCTACTTCTTTCTCAACACTAAAAATTGATGCAAAATATTCATTCATACCTCTCCATCTCCTGAGAAAGGTTTCTTGAAATTAAACAAATTCTTCACCATCCAAACCTTTAATCCTATGGTAGTCCCAGTCAATGTTTGTAAAATTAACGTCCCCTACTATTGCATATATTTGAGATCTCTCTTAATAGTTGCTTCTCAATTTCCCTCTGACAACTGTGGTCATACAGTACAATCCCTTCAAGGTGATCACCTTTCCTTATTTCAAATTTCTCCCATATATTCTCACAAAATGGTCCCTCAGAAATATCTTCTCTAATTACAAGAGTTATGTTTCCTGAATCAACCACTCCCCCTCCTCACTTACCTCTCTGTCTATCCTTCCTAAAACATCTAAAACCCGGGACGCCAAGCTTCCAGTCCTGTCCATCCCTCATCCAAGTTTCTGGAACAGCTATGACGCCCCAGTTCCATGTTCCCAGACGTGCCCTGAGTTCATCAGCCTTATCCGTAAGACCTCTTGCACTCAAATAAATGCAGTTTAACTGTTCAGAGTTACTTTGTTCTCTGATTTGCTCTTGTCTGCCTTTTTCTAACTAACTTGTCCTTTTCCAATTCAGAATCATCCCCATTTTCTGTCTATTTTCACTGTTATTTAGGAACCCCCACCCACCTCTCTAAACGTTTACAGACTTCCGAGATGGAATTAGCAAATCACTCTGCCAGGATATTCATCCCTTTCCAATTCAGTTGAAACCCTTCCTTTTTAAAAGATCTTTTCTGTCCCAGAAGAGATCCCAATGCTCCAAGAAACTGAATCCTTGCATGTTGCAGCACCTCTTCAACCATTGATTTATCTGCCCCATCCTCTTCTTCCTTTCCCCCATTTGAACTTGACACAGGAAGTAAACCTTCCTCCTAACCTCTTACACTCACTCTGAATCCTTAATCCTTTCCCTGACTATGACATTCCTATCAATGTGCACAACAATTTCCATCTTCTTAATCTCCCCTTTGACAATCTGCTTCAAATGTTTTGAGACTTCCTTCACCCTGGCACCAGAAAAGCAACGTACTCTCCTAGATTCGCACTCACTCCCACAGAATCTCCTGTCTGTGCCCCTGACAGGAGAGTTCCCAAAGACATGTATTTTTGGAAATTCTAACAAACCCATTTAACTTAAGGTTTGTTCTTAGTGCCCAAGATCTGATGACCACTTCTATTTTCCTC
This sequence comes from Chiloscyllium punctatum, assembly GCF_047496795.1. Taxonomy (NCBI): domain Eukaryota; kingdom Metazoa; phylum Chordata; class Chondrichthyes; order Orectolobiformes; family Hemiscylliidae; genus Chiloscyllium; species Chiloscyllium punctatum. The sequence continues at coordinate 27,618,733 of NC_092767.1, forward strand.
TGAGAGACCCTTTCAATGGTTCACAAAATGGAGTATCTGTTTGAGAGAGGAATAGCCACAAGAGCCTTCTGAATGACCTTGTTCCCTTTCCTTCCAGTCAATGATGTATCTGACTGATCCTGCTGTGTAAGCACTTCTCGAAATCTACTCGTCACTCAGTAACTCTTGTATGCCCCCATCGACATTAAGCCTAAAACGAAGCAGATCTCAATAGCACCTTTATATGTAAGCTAACCTTCCTCACCCACTGATTTAGTATGAAGCGTGGAAATTTTTTTTTTAAAAATTAAAAAGAAATCAAAGCTGAACTGAACAAATGAAAAAAAATTCCTCCTCAAATAATCCAACATTCAGCTTTCAATCTCAATTAAAAAACCCTCCAGGCCATCCATGTGTAGACCTTACTATAAGCTCCATATAAAAACATTCTCTCCTTCTTCACATTTTTTAACTTAATTTTTAAAATCAGAACTTACCCCCCACTGATGACAGGCTCCCAGTTCTGTAGTTCCTGGCTTTTCCTTACCACCTTTCTTTAATAATGGCACCACATCAGCCACCCTCCAGCCTTCTGACACTCACACTTGATAATACAAATATCTCAGTGAGGGGCCCAGCAATCTCTTCCCGAGCTTCCTCACTAACTGACATTTTTTGAAGATCAGAGAATCATTTTACGCCAGACCATGTGATGTGCAGTCCACAAACAACATGGCCTCCAATCCGCTCCCAACCTACATCATGGAGACTGTACAGAATGGCAGATGGGAAGATCTGGTCAAACCACTAACCCTGGAGAATCCTTGGAGAAGAATAGAACCCTCAGAGGTAATGACCCAATGTGCTCCATTCATCTCCATGGGACTTGACCAGCCATGACCGCCCCATGGTGCGTGAGATCATGACTCTGCCTGGCAGCATGTCCGAATATATAAGGAAAGGCATTAACCACCTCCCACCCACCCTCCACAAGGGCAAGGGGGAAAGAAGAGAAGACTGACCCCACTGTGTCTCTGTCACTGACCCAGGGGGAGCAGACTGACCCCACTGTGTCTCTGTCACTGACCCAGGGGAGAGCACACTCAGCCCACTGTGTCTCTGTCACTGACCCTGGGGAGAGCAGACTGACCCCACTGTGTCTCTGTCACTGACCCAGGGGAGAGCAGACTGACCCCACTGTGTCTCTGTCACTGACCCAGGGGAGAGCAGACTGACCCCACTGTGTCTGTGTCACTGACCCAGGGGAGAGAAGACAGACCCCAATATGTCTCTGTCACTGACCCAGGGGGGAGCAGACTGACCCCACTGTGTCTGTGTCACTGACCCAGGGGAGAGCAGACTGACCCCACTGTGTCTGTGTCACTGACCCAGGGGAGAGCAGACTGACCCCACTGTGTCTGTGTCACTGACCCAGGGGAGAGCAGACTGACCCCACTGTGTCTCTGTCACTGACCCAGGGGAGAGCAGACTGACCCCACTGTGTCTCTGTCACTGACCCCAGGGGAGAGCAGAGTGACCCCACTGCGTCCCTGTTACTGACCCAGGGGAGAGCAGAGTGACCCCACTGTGTCCCTGTTACTGACCCCTGTTTCGAGCCTTATCCCTCCAACACATCAAATGTGAGTTCTCGAGGTTCCTAATGGATTCCTACGCTGAGTGTGAGATAATAGTTTTCCATTTAGGACTGGTGTTTTTAACTAAATTTGTTTTTCAGCGTATTTGCAATTTTCCACGTCCCGGGTGCGTCCCAGTGGCCAGACGTCTTTTCCCAATTTCTTATGCAGTGCTATCGATGGCTGATGCAAGTTCCGCTCATTCTCCGGGAATTTCAAACACATAAAGGTTAAGGATGAATTAATCTTAGCCTTATCTCAGGCCTGTCCCGTACTACAGCACACAGTGCTATGTTATTCCTGGTACCAAAAACAAACAGAGATAAGGGCCCAATTTGAAAAGTAAAAGTCTCTCTGATTTCTTAAAAAAACGTAAACAAAATATCCCAGCATGGCTTCCCGGGTCAACCAACAAATGGATCCCTGATCCACTCCACTCGATCACAGTCCACTGAAGATTTTAGAATTTAGATTTGGAAACCGTCATCTGCGAGTGTCCTCTGCAAGGGGTGAGGGGTCACAGCGGTCAGCCAGGGAAACAGTTAGACCCAGGTTTTAATGCTTACCTCAGATGCCCAGGTCTGACCCATATCCCTCGGCTGCAGCTGGATCTCTTCTTCAGTCCCTGACAGAATTCACCCAGGTGATTTGGTTTTCGGTCGCAACGCCAAATATCGAAAATGTAGTCATTTCATAAACTGCTGATTCCCATGTCCTCACTTCCCGATTAAGCCTTGTTTGATTCCATTGTAACATCCACGCAACTGTTTCTGACCTTTTGCCACAGTCCTTCTAACTTACTGAATTCAACTCGAGAGTTTGACCAAGTTTTTCCCATCATGCAAGGTCATATATTCCCCACAATACCACATTTTCCCCTTTTGTCATATCATGACAATCAGTTATACAGGCACTTTGAAAATCCAAAATGGCCTCAGCCCGCATAGAATCATGAATCAGTTTGTCAAGATGATATTGGCACGTACTTTATTTGTGACACCAAAGTGCACCCATGGCTTACTATTAATTGGATAAGATCCTGCTATCTTGGATTATGTTGTACCCTACATGCATCACCTCACCTCCCTTAAGCACTACCATCCACAAATTACGAGAGCCATTACTGGGCTAGACCAGTTCCTCATGTTGTCTTTTCCATTGTATGGAATGGGACGAGGATCCAGCGAATTGGTTCACACGGCCTCAGCATTGGAACACCTGGCAAATGAGACAGCTTTATAAACCAAGGGAACTGGACAAGCACTGACTGTGGTGTCAGCTGAGCTCGTGGCTGTCTGGACAGCGGGACTGCAGAATCAACTGGCTTTGGATTATCTGCTAGTCTCACAAGGATGAAGATGTGTCGGTCAGGAGTGCAGTACTTCCATTCCAGATACCTCTGGAAATATGACCAACCTAGTTGAACATATTAAGCAACATACAAGGTGTTGTTAAAGTACTCCACGGTTATATCCCATGGAGTTCATTGAGTTGGTTGGATCACGGAATGTTTGATTGGATCTTTAAAGCCTTTTTGCTCACAGTACTATTGCTCGTAGGATTAGGGTTATGTGTTTGCTCGTGCCAATGCATTTTCAGTCAGATTTTCAATGTACCTATATTACTGATTGATTGTCGTGATATGACAAAGAGGCGAAATGTGGTATTGCGCAGAACATATAATATTGCATGATGGGAAAAGGTTGGTCAAACTCTTGAGTTATAATTCAGTAAGATAAAAGGACTGTGCAAAAGCTCAGAAACAGCTTTCAGGACCAGGCTGAATGTAAACAAATTCCACAAGTTTATTGAGACTTTAGAAATCTTCTTAATGGCTCCTTGTATATTTCAAACTGCAGATGTTAGCTGAAACAAAAGGTCCATATAACAGAAACAGAGTTATGCAATGATGCAAATGATTCATGTTTTTTAGGACTAAGGTTGAATGTTACAGATGATGTATATTTCATGATAATCTGTAAATTCATCAGCATTTCTTAAAATATATAATGCGCACCTAAAGGTGCAAAACGTGGAAGAGAAATAGGGAAAAATTTGGATCCCTCCTTTTCTCAAGTTTCAGCCAAACTGCGCCAGTATTTACAATAAAGGCTGATTATTGTCAGTTCAATTGATTTTTTCTTTTGAGTATTGCTGATTTCTTTTGCTCTCACAGATCCCTGCTAATTAAATTCCATTTTGACACCCCCCTCATGCTTCTAAATTCCAATGGATATGATCCCGGTCTACTCAGTCTCTGCTCATAAGCCAACCCACTCAACTCTGGAATCAACCTCGTGAATCTCTTCTGCACCACTTTTAGTGCTAGTACATCCTTTCTTAAGTAAGGAGACCAAAACTGCTCACAGTACTCCAGGTGCACCCTCACCAGCACTCTCTACAGCTGCAGCATAACCTCCCTGTTTTTAAACTCAACCTCTTTCGCAATGATGGACAAAATTCCATTTGCCTTCCGAATTACCTATTGCACCTGCAGACCAACCTTCTGTGATTCATGCACAAGGACACCCAGGTCCCTCTGCATAGCAACATGCTACAATATTTTACCATTCAAATAATACTCATTTTTGCTGTTATTCAGACCAAAATGGATGATTTCATATTAATTAACATTGTACTCCATCTACCAGACCTTTGTCCACTCACTTAAACTATCTATGTCCCTTTGCAAAGTTTCACAGTCCTCTGCATACCTTGCTCTACCACTCATTTTAGTATCATCTGCAAACTTTTAGACACACTCTATATGCTCCCCAACTCCAAATCAACAATATAAATTGTGAATAATTGCAGTCCTAACACTGATCCAAGGTATACCACTACTCACTGATAGCCAACCAGAAAAGCACTCATTTATTCCCACTCTTTACTTCCTGTTAGTTAATCAATTCTCCCTCCATGCTAATACATTACCCATAATGCCAGGCATCTTTACCTTATGCAGCAGCCTTTTGTGCAGCACCTTGTCCAATGCCTTTTGGAAATGTAGATGCACCCCAACCACTGGGTCCCTGTTGTCCACCATGATTGCAATGTCTTCATAGAATTCTGTACATTAGTTAAGCATGTCTTGCCTTTTATGAACCCATGCTACGTCTGCCCAATGGGACAATCTCCATCTAGGTGCCGTGCTATTTCTTCCTTGATAATAGATACAAGTATTTTCCCCACTACAGAAGTTAAGCTAACCTGTCTATGATTCTCCATCTTTGTCTATCTCCTTTTTAAACAGTGGCATCACATTTGCTGTTTTCTAGATTGCTGGAACTACCTGAAGGGCTTATGCCTGAAACATTGATTCTCCTGCTCCTTGGATGCTGCCTGACCTGCTGTGCTTTTCCAGCACCACACACTCGACTACTGCAATTGCCCCAATAAGTTTTGGAAAATTACAAGTGCATTTGTTATTTCTCTGGCCAACTCTTTCAGCACCCTGGGATGCATTCCATCAGGGCCTCCCCCCACCTTATCTCAGTTCCAACTCCCGGAGTCAGCACCGCCCTCTTGACCTGCAATCTTCTTCCCGACCTCTCCGCCCCCACCCCCTCTCCGGCCTATCACTCTCACTCTCACCTCCTTCCACCTATTGTATTCCCAGCACCCCTCCCCCAAATTCTCTCCCCCCTACCTTTCATCTCAGCCCACTTGGCACACCAGCCTCATTCCTGAAGAAGGGCTTATGCCCGAAACGTCGATTCTCCTGCTCCTCAGATGCTGCCTGGCCTTCTGTGTTTTTCCAGAACCACAGTTTTCAACTCTGGTCTCCAGCATCTGAAGTCCTCACTTTCTCCTAACTACCACTTGCCTTCTTGCTCCCCCCTCTTGAATGGCATTATGTATCACTATGCCGTGGTCAGCTGGCTTATCCTCTCTGCAGCTCTGTTCCTCATCCACACAGGAAGCAAGTACCTTGTACCTGTTGGACAAGGACAAAAGCTGAGGCTCCTCTACCTGGATCCCTCTACCAGCCTCACTTTCAAACACACTATGCTGTCCCTGGTCTCTGACAGAATTTATACTCCTTAATCTACCAGGTGTGACTGCCTGGTGAAACACAGCATCCAGGGACTTCTTTTTTTTAATTAAAAAAAATATACTTTATTCATGAAATTATTTGGATCTCTATACAATTGGTCATGCCATTCTTATGCACACATTACATTGCTTTACATACAGACATTGAAATTTATTTTTCAAAGATACAAGTCTGTACATTTACTATCCAGCTCTTCTGCTGAGGTGTCAGAGGAGCCTAAATGACTGGGTGGGCCCCCTGTTCTTCTAATAAGGCAGGCAGATGTTACACGGTGGTCTTTCCCCACCACGACTTGGCGGCAGCTGCCCAAAGCTTCAGCGTGGCTCATCCAGGGACTTCTCTTTTTTTTTATTTCAAAAAGATACTTTATTCATAAAATGATTTGATGGTCTGTACATTTGATCATGCCATACCTATGTCCACATTTACAAACACAGATTCGAATTTATCCTTGTCATATACAGGTCTGTGCATTTCTCAATCTTATGCATATATTTGGATGAGGCATCAGCAGAGCCTCATCTATGCAGACTTTCTCTGCATAGGCACATTCCAGAAGGAGGTGTGTGACAGTCTCGTCCCCCCCGCAGCCACTTCGAGGGCAGCGTGCGGTGCGGCAGAGAGTCCGGGCATGCATGAAGGATCTCACAGGCAGAGCCCTTCGCACCACTAGTCAAGCCATGTCTTGGTGCTTGTTGGAAAGTTCTGGCAATGAGGCATTCTGCCAAATGGCTTTGACAGTCTGCTCAGGGAACCGCTTGACAGGATCCGCCCTCTCCTTTTCCCGAAGAGTCTCAAGGACGCTACGTGCTGACCACTTCCTGATGGACCTGTGGTCAAAGGTGTTTTTCCTCATAAATTTCTCCACGAAGAACAGGTGATATGGAACGGTCCAACTACTCGGAGCGTTCCGCAGCAGCGAGGCCAGGCCCATCCTTCGCAACACCGGGGACAGGTAGAACCTCAGTACGTAGTGACACTTGGTGTTTGCGTACCGGGGATCCACGCACAGCTTGATGCAGCCACACACAAAGGTGGCCATCAGGGTGAGGGTGGCATTGGGCGTGTTTTTTCCCCCATTGCACCGGTCTTTGTACATTGAGTCTCTTCGGACCCGGTCCATCTTTGATCTCCAAATGAATTGGAAGATGGCCCGGGTGACTGCAGCGGCACAGGTCCTGGGGATAGGCCAGACCTGTGCCACATATAGCAATACTGAGAGTACCTCACACCTGATGACCAGGTTTTTTCCCGCGATGGAGAGCGACCGTTGCCCCCATCTGCCTAGTTTCTGTCTCATCTTCCTGATCCGCTCCTCCCAGGTCTTGGCGCACGCCCCAGCCCCCCCGAACCAAATACCCAGCACCTTCAGGTGGTCAGTCCTGACAGTGAAGGGGATCGAGGATTGGTCGGCCCAGTTCCCGAAGAGCATGGCCTCGCTCTTGCCTCGGTTTACCTTGGCCCCCGAGGCCCGTTCGAACTGGTCACAGATGCACACGAGTCTGTGCACGGACAGCGGATCCGAGCAGAAAACAACGACGTCATCCATGTACAGGGAGGCCTTAACCTGTAGGCCCCCGCAGCCCGGAATAGTCACCCCTCTCAGGCTCGCATCCCTCCTGATGGATTCGGCAAATGGCTCTATGCAACACACAAACAAGGCGGGTGAGAGGGGGCATCCCTGCCTGACTCCAGATCTTACAGGGAAGCTATCTGATTCCCACCCATTGATTGAGACTGCACTGACAATGTTGGTGTAGAGCAGTCTGACCTAATTTCCGATTCCCTCCCCAAAGCCCATTTTGGAGAGGACATCCCTCATATATGTATGCGATATCCTGTCAAAGGCTTTCTCTTGGTCCAGGCTGATGAGGCAGGTGTCCACCCCCCTGTCCTGCACGTAGGGGATCGTATCCCTGAGGAGTGCAAGACTCTCTGAGATCTTCCTGCCCGGTACAGCACAGGTTTGGTCCGGGTGGATCACTGATCCCAGAGCAGACCTGACCCGGTTGGCGATGACCTTTGACAAGATTTTGTAGTCTGTATTTAACAGTGAGATCGGTCTCCAATTTCTAATTTCCTCTCTCTCCCCCTTCCGCTTGTAGACGAGGGTGATGATGCCTTTCCTCATGGATTCACTCATGGTACCTGCCCGAAGCATATTGACATACACCTCCAGCAGGTCCTGGCCGATCAAGTCCCAAAGAGCGGAATAAATCTCGACCGGTAAGCCGTCGCTTCCGGGAGTTTTATTCTTTTCGAAGGACTCGAGGGCCTTGGTAAGTTCATCCAGAGATAGCGGCTGGTCCAGCCTCTCTCGTGTTCCGTCATTTAGGACCTCCGTGACAGAGGACAGGAACGACTGGGAGGCCGCGCTGTCGGTTGGCTTCGAGTCATACAGGCTGGCGTAGAAGGATTTGCTGATCCTCATGACGTCAGCCTGAGATGACGTTACCGAGACATCTTCTTTCTTCAGGCTGCTGAGCACGGAGCTCTCTTTGTGCACCTTCTGGAAGAAGAAACGTGAGCACGTCTCGTCCTGCTCCACCGAGCGGACCCTGGACCGGAAGATTATCCTGGAGGCCTCCGAGGCAAAGAGCGAGGTTTGCTGGCCCTTCACCTCCTTGAGGTCATCCGTGACATCGACCCTCATCGTCTGCAGCAGGAGCAGGTTCTGCATACTTTCCTGGAGCTGGGACAGTTTTCCCCGCCTCTCTCTCGCCTCCTGGACACCTTTGAGGATAAAGAACCTCTTGATGTTCCCTTTTACCGTTTCCCACCAGTCTGCTGGAGACTCAAAGAGGGGCTTCACGGTTCTCCAACCTGCGTAATCCCTCTTGAGCTCTTCGATGTTTCCCAGGGTCAACAGCTTAGTGTTCAGTTTCCACGTTCCCTTGCCCGCCCGCTGTTCGTCCTGTAGGTGACAGTCGGCCAGCAGGAGGCAGTGGTCAGAGAAGAACACCGGCTTGACGTCGGTGGATCTGACCGAGAGCGTTCGAGACACAAACAGGTAATCTATCCTTGAGCGGATAAACCCGTCTGCCCGTGACCAGGTGTATCTACGCTGCGCTCCATCTGCAGGTGCGCTGAAGACGTCGTGCAGCTTGGCGTCTTTGACCGTTTCCATCAGGGCCCTGGACGTAGCGTCCGGTTTACTGTGCCCCCCGCCGGATCGTCCATCTGCATCAATGACGCAGTTGAAGTCTCCGGCCAGAATGACCGGCCTGGACGTAGCCAGCAGCAGTGGAAGCTGTTGCAGGACGGCCAACCGTTCACTCTTACCCACTGGGGCGTCCACGTTGATTAGTCTCACGGGAGCGTTTCTGTATTTAACGTCCGCGACGAGGAGGCGCCCGCCCACCACCTCCTTAACCTCGGAGATGGTGAAGTTGCCTCCCCGCAACAGGATACCCAGGCCGGAGGCGCGGCTATCGTTGCCCCCGACCACACTGACGGCCCGTGGGCCCACAAGCTCGACCATCTCCTGTAACTGCTGAGGTGCGGTATCCCACACTCCTGCAGAAACAGGACATCGGCTTTGACGTTGGCCAGGAAGGGCAGCATTGAGACACATCGTGTAGCCGATTTAATGCTACGCACATTTATGCTGGCAATTTTAAACCCCATTTTACCAGTTTACGGGGTTACCAGTGTCCATTTTCTTCTGGTCTTGCTCCAGTGGGGTAGCTGCGTGCATCCCCATGGTGACGGCAAACTGCTGGACCTTCCCAGGGCTGAGGTAGTTGTCCAGCTCCACAGTGGAGTCATTTCCCCGCTCTGGTGTCATCGTGTCAGACCCAGGGTCCGCATCGCCCCGTTCTCCATCTGACAGCAGGGCTGTCACTGGGACGCTGCTCCCAGTTCCCTGGAGCTGTGGGCCGGTGGGTACCCCTTGGTTCTCACCGGGTAGGGGGAGGCCTTCACCCATCCCCTCAGAGGGATCGTCTTTTCCTTCTTGAGCGGTGCTGCCCTCCTTCCTCCCCACGGCCTCTTCCTCCGGAGGCGACCCTTCTTGCGCCCGTCCTCACCCTTGGAGGAGCTGCCTGTGTCCTCATCTTGGAGGTGTCTCTTCCCCTGTCTCTTGGTGGCTTTGGGTCCCTCGAGAGGTTTCCTCTTCCTGTTTTTGACGATAATCCACTGCTCTGACTCCTTTGATCCCTCCTCTTCCATTTCCTCCGTCTGTCTTGCAGGAGCTTGGGTCGGCTGCTGCATCTCCCTGCTGTTTGCCGCCTGCTCCGCTACAGCCTGCCCTTCCTTCTGGGTGCCTCCAGACACCGTTCCTGTGCTGATTTGCGGTACCTCGCTGGACTTTGTCGGTCTGCGGCTCGTGTTGCCACCTCCGGCCATCTGTGCGTAGGTGGCGGCTCCTCGTCTTGGGCAGGCCTTGTACATGTGGCCCGCCTCTCCACACAGATTGCAGCTCTTTTCTTCCTGACAGTCCTTAGTCAAGTGACCCACCTGTCAGAGAAGTCCTCTGACTTCTCTTTTTTTTAATTTCAAAATATACTTTATTCATGTAAATAAATCTCTGGTACTTGTACAATTTTCTATGTTGTTCATAGTTATATACATTGCATGTCTTCCTGTTACAAAGAACAAATTGAATTAATCGAATTCACAGTTATCCTATTAACAGTTACCTTTATCAACTATCCAGTCTCTTGGTATTTGGCTGTGGTTTCAGCAGAACCCACCTACTAAGTGGGTCCCCTGTTGTATGAAAGCAAATGAAACTTCTTTAACCCCCAGTTTATGGGGTTACCATTGTCCATATGACTGTCCTGTCTCTGGGGTGGCTGTCTACATCCCCAAGGTAAGCACGAACCGCTGGACCTTCGCTGGGCTGGGGTAGCTATCCAGCTCCTCACTGGGGTCATTTACCCGCTCTGGTGTCATTGAGCCAAGGCAAGGGTCCTCCACTGTCCAGTTCTGTGTCTGACAATGGGACTGTCAGAGGATCACAGCTCTCGGTTGCCTGCAGTTGTGGGGCAGTGGGTACCAACTGATTCTCACTGGGTGGAGGGTGGACTTCGGGGGGTCCATTGTTTCCCGGTTGGGAGGAAATGCCCTCCTCTTTACCTACGACGCTCTGTCTCTTCTTCTGGTGGTGATGGCCTTCTTTGCGTCCATCTTCCTCCTCCGAAGAGCTGGCCGTCCCTCCCTCGTGCAGCTGTCTTTTCCCCTTTTGCTGGGAGGCTTTGGGGGCCTGGCAAGATTTCCTCTTCCTGTTTTTAACAGGTATCCATTCCTCTGCCTGCTTGATTACCTCCTCCTCCATTTCTTCCATCTGCCCGGCTAGAGCTAGGTTCAGCTGCTGTGTCTCTCCGCTGGCTGCCGCCTCCTCCACTCCAGCCTGTTCTTCTTTCTGGGTGCCACCAGACTCCGTTTCCCTGCTGTCCGGGTGGACCTTACTGGTCTTTGGGGGTCCACGGCTCACATTGCGACCTCCAGCCATCTGTGCGTAAGTGTGGGTCGATCACATCAGTGGCTTCTCCCTCAACTTGGACGTACCTTCCCAGGAAGGTCAGAACATCAGCCGCTGGAACATAAGGGTTGTATTTATGGATTGTAACAACCCGATTCCTCTGTGCAGGAAGCACACACAATGGGGTCTCCGACAAGATGGACAACAGCGGCTCCCCTTCCTTCTCCTTGAAGACCTTCAAGAGCTGTTCGCACTGCTTCACGCTTCTGAAGGTCACATCAAAGTAGCCTGCCCCAAGGAAATCCTGCAGGCAGTACACATCCACAGCAACAAACCCACAGCATCCCAACAGTACCTCCATGATAAACAGGGTGCGGTCGAGTGGTGTATGATCCTCAATCTTCTTCACAGTCACCCTGACTGTGTTTCGAACCCCCTGCCCAGGGCTGCGGGCAGCTGTCGAGGCCATAGCTCTGATGTTGGCTGGTCCCTGAATTGGCGTTAGGCCAAAGCCAGCATGAAGATCCACCAAGAGCAGGTCAGCACAACCAAACAATCCGCCAACGTGTTTTCTCACCACCCCGCACCCCGCACCCCGCACCCCGCACCCCGCACCCCGCACCCCGCACCCCGCACCCCGCACCCCGCACCCCGCACCCCGCACCCCGCACCCCGCACCGGATGGACCACAGTGTTGAAGCTCAGATTCCAGCTCATCAACTCTGAGCCGGAGTACTTCCAGCAAACAACACTTGCTGCAAATGTGGTGACTGCAGCGCGCATTGGGATCAGCTCTCACAGCACACAGCTACAGTACATCACCTGCCCTGCCATCTCTACTGAGTTAGTTAACTTATTAGTTAGTTTATCCCTGGTTAGTTAATCTAGTTCATTTTGGAGAGTCTGTTATTTCAAATTTCAGACGGATTTTCTATCAGCCAATCAGATCACAGTTCTCCTGTGATGCCACCTTTTCAGTTTGCTTTCAGTTACTCCCTTGTTCCCCGCAGTCAGTTAGTTATTTAGTTTTAGCTGTACGTTACCCTCCAACCCTGAAAACAAGGCCGTGAATCCCCACGGTCAGTTAGTTATATACTTACAGCCCTGCTCCACCCTCCACCCCTGAAAACAAGACCGTGAATCCCCACGGTCAGTTAGTTATATACTTACAGCTCTGCTCCCGCCTCTGACCCTGAAAACAAGGCCATGAATCCCCACGGTCAGTTAGTTATATACTTACAGCTCTGCTCCATCCTCTGACCCTGAAAACAAGGCTGTGAATCCCCGCGGTCAGTTAGTTATATACTTACAGCCCTGCTCCCGCCTCTGACCCTGAAAACAAGGCCGTGAATCCGCACGGTCAGTTAGTTATATACTTACAGCTCTGCTCCACCCTCCACCCCTGAAAACAAGGCCGTGAATCCCCACAGTCAGTTAGTTATATACTTACAGCTCTGCTCCCGCCTCTGACCCTGAAAACAAGGCCATGAATCCCCACGGTCAGTTAGTTATATACTTACAGCCCTGCTCCCGCCTCTGACCCTGAAAACAAGGCCGTGAATCCGCACGGTCAGTTAGTTATATACTTACAGCTCTGCTCCACCCTCCACCCCTGAAAACAAGGCCGTGAATCCCCACAGTCAGTTAGTTATATACTTACAGCTCTGCTCCCGCCTCTGACCCTGAAAACAAGGCCATGAATCCCCACGGTCAGTTAGTTATATACTTACAGCTCTGCTCCCGCCTCTGACCCTGAAAACAAGGCCATGAATCCCCACGGTCAGTTAGTTGTATACTTACAGCTCTGCTCCACCCTCTGACCCTGAAAACAAGGCCGTGAATCCCCGCGGTCAGTTAGTTATATACTTACAGCTCTGCTCCACCCTCCACCCCTGAAAACAAGGCCGTGAATCCCCGTGGTCAGTTAGTTATATACTTACAGCTCTGCTCCACCCTCCACCCCTGAAAACAAGGCCGTGAATCCCCACGGTCAGCTAGTTATATACTTACAGCTCTGCTCCCGCCTCTGATCCTGAAAACAAGGCCATGAATCCCCGCGGTCAGTGAGTTATATAGTTACAGCTCTGCTCCACCCTCTGACCCTGAAAACAAAGCTGTGAATCCCCACGGTCAGTTAGTTATTTACGTTTAGCTGTACTTTACCCTCCACCCCTGAAAACAAGGCAGTGAATCTCCATGGTCAGTTAGTTATATACTTACAGCTCTGCTCCCTCCTGACCCTGAAAACAAGGCCGTGAATCCCCACAGTCAGTTAGTTATATACGTACAGCTCTGCTCCACCCTCCACCCCTGAAAACAAGTAATAATAACACACTTCCCTATCCATATAATCTTCACCAGGACCTGTACACTTCCATGTATCTGTATAACCCCAAAACACCACCTTATCATTGCAACCATTCCAGATTACTCGTTTCTTTTATTGTTTCTTTTTCAATCGTCTCTCTGGGAATTTAGAATAGTGAGAATGGAGGTTCAGGCAGTTGAATGTTCCTCGTGCAGAATGTGGGAGGTAAGTGTCCCCACGAGTGTCCCTGCTGACTACATCTGCGGGAAGTACACCCAACTCCAGCATCTCGGAAACCACGTCAGGGAACTGAGGCTGGAACTAGATGAACTTCGGATCATTCAGGAGGCAGTGGGACTTATTGAGAGGAGTTACAGGGAGGTAGCTGCACCTCAGGTACAAGAAGGAAGCAGATGGATTACTCTCAGGGGATGAAAAGGGACCAGGCAGACAGTGCAGGGAACTCCTGTGGCCATTCCCCTCAATAACAAGTATAAAACTTTGGATACTTTTGGGGGGGGGGGGAACGACTTACCAAGGGTAAGCCATGGGGTACAGATCCCTGGCACAGAGTCTGTTCCTGTTGCTCACAAGGGAAGCGGGGAGATGAGCAGAGCAGTAGTCACTGGGGACTCCATAGCTAGGAGGACAGATTGGAGGTTCCAATGGAGAGACACTCACAGTTGGTGTGATGCCTCGCAGGTGCCAAGGTTTGGGATGTCTCGGATCATGTTTTTGGGATCCTTGAGGGGGAGGGGTAGCAGCCCCCAAGGTGGTCCACATAAGCACTAACAACATCATTTGGAGAAAACAGGATGGTCTCCACCTGAACCAGAGGGGTACCAATATCCTGGGTGGGGGAGGAGGGCGGTGTGTGGAAATTTGCAAATGCTCGTGGGGAGGGTTTAAACTAATACAGCAGGGGGATGGGACCCTGAACTGTAGTTCCACTGTCCAAGAGGTTGAGAGTGGAGAGGTCAGAAATATGGTTTTAAGGTTGCAAGAGTGCATCGGAATGCAAGAAGTGGTTTGAAGTGTGTCTACTTCAGTGCCAGGAGCATCCTGAATAACGTGGGTGAACGTGCAGCATGGGTTGGTACCTGGGACTTCAATGTTATGACCATTTCGGAGACATGGATAGAGCAGGGACAGGAATGGTTTGTGCATGTTCCGGGATTTAGATGGTTCAGTAAGAACAAAGAAGATGGGAAAAGAGTGGGAGATGTGGCATTGTTAGTCAAGGACAGTACTACGGTGGCAGAAGTTACATTTGAGGACTCGTCTACTAAGGTAGTATGGGCTGAGGTTAGAAACAGGAAAGGAGATGTCACCTTTTTGGGACTTTTCTACTGGCCTCCAAATAGTTCCAGAGATATAGAGGAAAGGACAGCAGATTCTGGATAGGAGAGAGAGTAACAGGGTAGTTGTTATGGGAGCTTTAACTTTCCAAATATTGACTGGAAATACTATAGTTTGAGTACCTTAGATGGGTCAGTTTTTGTCCAATATGTGCAGAAGGTTTTCTTGACACAGTATGTAGACAGGCCAACAAGGGACTAGACCATATTGGATTTGGTACTGGGTAAGCAACCTAGGCATGTATTAGATTCAGAGGTTCGTGAGCATTTGGTGATAGTGCCCACATTTGGTTGTGTTTACTTTAGCAATGGAAAGGGTTAGGTATATACCATGGGGCAAGAGTTATAGCAGTGGTATAACTGTTGCAATTAGGAAAGATTTAGGATGCATAGGATGGGAAAGGAAACTTAAGGGATAGGGCACAATTGAAATGTGGAACAGCTCCTGCGTGTCCTTGATAAGTATAGACCTGTCAGGCAGGGAGGAAGTGGTTGAGTAAGGAAGTCACGGTCTACAAAAGAAGTTGAATCTCTTGTCAAGAGGAAGAAGAAGGTTCATGTTAGGATGAGATGTGAAGGCTCAGTTAGGGTGTTTGAGAGTTATCGGTTTGCCAGGAAAGACCGAAAGAAAGAGCTAAGAAGAGCCAGGAGGGGATGTGAAAAGTCATTGGCAGGTAGGATCAAGGAAAAACCTAAAGGTTTCTACAGGTATATCAAGAATAAAAGAATGACTAGAGTGAGTGTGGGGCCAAACAAGGACAGTAGTGGGAGGTTGTGCGTGGAGTCCGAGGAGATAGGAGAAGTGCTAACTGAATTCTTTTCAATGTACTCGCATAGGAAAATGACTACGTTGTCTTGGAGAATACTGAGATGCAGGTGACTAGACTAGACAGGATTGAGGTTCACAAGGAGGTGTTGTTAGCAATTCTGGAAAGTGGGAAAATAAATAAGTCCCTTAGGGCAGATGGTATTTATCCTCGGATTCTCTGGGAAGCCAGGGAGGAGATTGCAATGCCATTGGCTTTGAACTTTATGTCGTCATTGTCGATAGGGATAGCGCCAGAAGACTGGAGGATAGCAAGTATTGTCCCCTTGTACAAGAAGGGGAGTAGAGACAACCCTGATAATTATCTCCCAGTGAGCCTTACTTCGGTTGTGGGTAAAGTGCTGGAAACGATTAGAAGTGATAGGATTTATAATCATCTCGAAAGGAATAGGTTGATTACGGATAGTCAACATGGTTTTGTGAAGGGTAGGTCATGCCACACAAACCTTATAGAGTTCTTTAAGAAAGTGACCAAACAGCTGGATGAGGGTAATGTGGTTGATCTGGTGCATATGGATTTCAGTTCGATAAGGTTCCCCACGTTAGGCTATTGCATAAAATACGGAGGTGTGGGATTGTCAGTGATTTAGCAGTTTGAATCAGACATTGGCCAGCTGAAAGAAGAAAGAGGATGGTGGTTGATGGGAAATGTTCACCCTCGAGTTCAGTTACTAGTGGGGTACTGCAAGGCCTGTTTTGGGGCCATTTCTGTTTGTCTTTTCTATAAATGAACTGGATGAGGGCATAGAAGGATGGGTTAGTAAATTTGCGGATGACACAAAGGTAGGTGGAGTTGTTGTGGTTCTGTTCGTCGAGCTGGGAATATCTGGTGCAGACGTTTTGTCCCCTGTCTCGGTGACATCCTCAGTGCTTGGGAGCCTCCTGTGAAGCTCTTCTGTGATCTTTCCTCTGGCATTTGTCGTTGTTTGAATCTGCCTCTTCCGGTTGTCAGTTCCAGCTGTCCGCTGCAGTGGTCGGTATATAGTGTCCAGGTCAATGTGCTTATTGATTGAATCTGTGGATGAGTGCCAAGCCTCTAGGAATTCCCTGGCTGTTCTCTGTTTGGCTTGTCCTATAATAGTAGTGTTGTTCCAGTTTAATTCATGTTGCTTGTCCTCTGCTTGTGTGGATACTAAGGATAGCTGGTTGTGTCGTTTCGTAGCTAGTTGGTGTTTATGGATGCGGATCGTTAGCTGTCTTCCTGTTTGTCCTATGTAGTGTTTTGTGCAGTCCTTGCATGGGATTTTATACACTACATTGGTTTTTTCTCATGCTGGGTATCAGGTCCTTTGTCCTGGTGAGTTGTTGTCTAAGTGTGGCTGTTGGTTTGTGTGCTGTTATGAGTCCTAGTGGTTGCAGTAGTCTGGCTGTCAGTTCAGAAATGCTTTTGATGTATGGTAGTGTGGCTAGTCCTTTGGGTTGTGGCATGTCCTCTTTCTGTTGTCTTTCCCTTAGGCATCTGTTGATGAAATTGCGGGGGAATCGGTTTTTGGTGAATACACTGTATTGGTGTTCTTCTTCCTCTTTTTGCAGTTCTGATGTACTGCAGTGTGTTGTGGCCCTTTTGAACAGTGTCTTGATGCAACTTCTTTTGTGTGTGTTGGGGTGGTTGCTTTCGTAGTTCAGGAGTTAGTCTGTGTGTGTGGCTTTCCTGTATATCTTTGTGGTGAATTCTCCGTTAGGTGTTCTCTGTACCATCACGTCTAGGAATGGGAGTTGGTTGTCCTTTTCTTCCTCTCGAGTGAATCGGATTCCTGTGGGTGTGGCATTGATGATCCGGTGTGTGTTCTCTATTTCTGTGTTTTTAATGATTACAAAGGTGTCATCCACATATCTGACCCAGAGTTTGGGTTGAATTTACGGTAAGACTGTTTGTTCTAACCCTTGCATTACCACTTCTGCTTTGAGTCCAGAGATGGATGAGCCCATGGGTGTGCCGTTGATTTGTTCATATATTTGGTTGTTGAATGTGAAGTTTGTTGTGAGGCACAGGTCCAGTAGTTTGAGTATGCCATCTTTGTTGATAGGTTCAATGTCCTGTTGTCTGTTCTGTGTGTCCAGCAGGTTGGCTATTGTTTCTCTGGCTCGGGTTTTGTCGATAGAGGTGAACAGTGCCATTACATCGAATGAGACCATGGTTTCTTTCTTGTTTATGTGTATATGTGTATATTTCTGGGACAACTGGGACAACACTACTATTTTAGGACAAGCCAAACAGAGAACAGCCAAGGAATTCCGAGAGGAATGGCACTCATCCGCAGATTCAATCAATCAGCACATCGACCTGGACCCAGTAAACTGACCACTGCAATGGACAGCTGGAACTGACAACCAGAAGCGGCAGATTCAAACCACTACAAATGCCGGAGGAAAGATCACAGAAGCGCTTCACAGGAGGCTCCCAAGCACTGAGGATGTCACCTAGACAGGGGACGAAACGTCTGCAACACAAATTCCCACTTCGGCGAACAGAACCACAACAACGAGCACCCGAGCTATAAATCTTCTCACAAACTTTGAGATGTGTAAGATAATCAGAGGGTTAGATACAGTGGGCATTCTTTTTTCCTTGAATGGTGATGGTTAACATAAGGGGACATAGCTTTAAATTGAGGGATGATAGATATAGGACAGATGTTAGGGGTAGTTTATTTACTCAGAATGTAGGGGGCATGGAACACACTGCCTGCAACAGTAGTAGACTTGCCAACTTTAAGGGCATTTAAATGTTCATTGGATAAACATGGATGAAAATGGAATTGTGAAGGTGAGATGAGTTTCAGATTGATTTTACACTTCGGCACATCAAGGGTCAAAGGGCCTGTACTGCGCTGTAATATTCCATGTTCTATGTTCTATCCTATCCCCATTCCCTATCCCTGTATCCTCCTCCAGCCCCTTCACTGCAAACTGTGTCTGTAATGTTCAGTTCACAAATAGGAGACTCATCACATGCACAAAGTTTGCTCATCAACAGACACAGTGTGCCTTTGTTTAATGCAGATGTCCCACGATAGTCCACTCCGCCATTCAATCATAGCTGATGGGCATTTCTACTCCA
Source organism: Chiloscyllium punctatum (assembly GCF_047496795.1). Lineage (NCBI taxonomy): Eukaryota > Metazoa > Chordata > Chondrichthyes > Orectolobiformes > Hemiscylliidae > Chiloscyllium > Chiloscyllium punctatum. The sequence goes on from NC_092767.1 coordinate 27,637,381, forward strand.
CTTACCCGCATTCTCCCCGTAGCCCTTAATTCCTTTGTGACATCAAGAATTTATCAATCTCTGCCTTGAAGACATTTAGCGTCCCGGCCCCCACTGCACTCTGGCAATGAATTCCACAGGCCCACCACTCTCTGGCTGAAGAAATGTCTCCGCATTTGTGTTCTGAATTTACCCCCTCTAATTCTAAGGCTGTGTCCATGGGTCCTAGTTTCCTCACCTAACGAAAACAATTTTCTAGCGTGCACCCTCTCCAAGCCATGTGTTATCTTGTAAGTTTCTATTAGATCTCCCCTTAATCGTCTAAACTCCAATGAATACAATCCTAGGATCCTCAGCCGTTCCTCGTATGTTAGACCTACCATTCCAGGAATCATCCGTGTGAATCTCCGCTGGACACACTCCAGTGCCAGTATGTCCTTCCTGAGGTGTGGGGACCAAAACTGGACACAGTACTCCAAATGGGGCCGAACCAGAGCTTTATAAAGTCTCAGTAGTACAATGGTGCTTTTATATTCCAACCCTCTTGACATAAGAGACAACATTGCATTCGCTTTCTTAATCACGGACTCAACCTGCATGTTTACCTTTAGAGAATCCTCGACTAGCACTCCCAGATCCCTTTGTACTTTGGCTTTACGAATTTTTTCATCGTTTAGAAAGTAGTCCATGCTTGTATTCTTTTTTCCAAAGTGCAAGACCTCGCATTTGCTCACATTGAATTCCATCAGCCATTTCCTGGACCACTCTCCCAAACTGTCTAGATCCTTCTGCAGCCTCCCCACTTCCTCAGTACTACCTGCCTGTCCACCTAACTTTGTATCATCGGCAAACTTCGCTAGAATGCCCCCAGTCCCTTCATCCAGATCATTAATATATAACGTGGACAGCTGCGGCCCCAACACTGAACCCTGCGGGACACCGCTCGTCACCGGCTGCCATTCCGAAAAAGAACCTTTTATCCCAACTCTCTGCCTTCTGTCAGACAGTCAATCCTCAATCCATCCCAGTAGCTCACCTCAAGCACCATGGGCCCTCACCTTGCTCAGCAGCCTCCCGTGTGGCACCTTATCAAAGGCCTTTTGGAAGTCTAGATAGACCACATCCACTGGGTTTCCCTGGTCGAACCTACTTGTCACCTTTTCAAATAATTCCAACAGGTTTGTCAGGCACGACCTCCCCTTACTAAATCCATGTTGACTTGTTCTAATCCGACTCTGCTCATCCAAGAATTTAGAAAACTCATCCTTAATCCTTAATGATGGATTCTAGAGAAACCTCATCCTTAATGATGGATTTTTCAACAGAGAGAGGACATTTCCCTGTGTCTTCCCACTGAAGCTGGGCTGGAATGGAATTTCTATCCAACAATGAATTGGCTGCTTGACTCCAGCTCCCTTTGCTGAAACAAGATACTTTAATATTGACAGTAACTGGCCATACAAGAGTTGGTGATGAGAAACCAGGCAGAAGTCATTCAGAATCTGATGGTAACTGTGTACCCTGTAAACAATAACAAAGTCATGACAGAGTATCTCAAATTGTTATTTCTGTCACCATTTTCTTTCATTTTGATTGCTTTTGGACAACAGCTTTTGAAGATCCTGTCATATACACCCTCAGCTTTTGTTTCTTCATTTATTGATTTCCCCTGCCCACCCTAGTCCTTGTACCATTTTGGTCATTCCGTCATTGAAGTCTCTCCTGCCCTCCACCCATCACTGACTTTCCCTTCTGCTTTCCATCCCACCTTTCTCCTGAGATCCAAGGAATAATGCAGGTGGTTCCTTCTCTCCCACAGTCGGTACATTATCACTCACAGGGATACACAGAGATCATCAAACCACAGGCTCAAATAGAGACTGTGTCCAGTCCCACTCCGATCTCACAGTCCAGTGACATATTTATATTCTAACATTCAAACAGATCAACAGAGAAATAAGTCATTTCCAATTCCCTGCACGCCAGTCTGTAGACAAATCCTAGGAGAAAGTGAGGACTGCAGATGCTGGAGATCAGAGCTTAAAAATGTGTTGCTAGAAAAGCGCAGCAGGTCAGGCAGCATCAAAGTAGCAGGAGAATCGACTTTTTGGGCATAAGCCCTTCTTCAGGAAACATTCCTGAAGAAGGGCTTATGCCCGAAACATCGATTCTCCTGCTCCTTTGATGCTGCCTGACCTGCTGCGCTTTTCCAGCAACATATTTTTAAGCTCTAGACAAATCCTAGCCTCCAAATCACAGCGACTATAAGATCAAAAAGGACTGCTTTAATCTCTCAATAGTTACCCACATCAACCAACTGAATAGTATTTTGTGAAGGTTTATAATTGGAAAAGCTGTATTGTCCAGATGCTGTGAACATTAAATAAAAACAGAGACTGCTAGAAATACTCAGTCATTTTCTCTGATGAAAGGTCATTGACCAGAAACATTCATTGTGTTTCTCTCTCCACAGATGCTGTTTGATCTGCTGAGTATTTGCAGCGCTTTCTGTTTTACATCATGTAGGTTCGCTCCATGTTCAGAATGCACACAAGTTATTTAATTAAAACAGATATTCCCATAGAGTTCAGGTTATTTATGATTGATATACGACAGAAATCTATTTGTACTTTACAATATTAATGATACAATTACAAACACAAATGTGGAGATAAACATTAAATATATGAACAGAATCCATCAGACATACAAAGAATAACAGAGATCTGAGTGCTGAGTGGTCTCACTTCATGTACAATATCAAAGACTGGGAAACCAACTCGACACATCACATTTACAGGCTGGAATGTCCAGAGATTGAATTATTCCCACTGTCAATTCGAAAATCTCTAACTTTTGGATCAGGCTTATCCTTTTCCATAGTTATTTTAAAAATGATAGAATTGTGGTAAGTGTTTCCCCACTAATATCTCAGTGAATTGCCCTGCCTTATTCCCCAAGAGGACATTAAATTTTGCCCCTTCTCTCAGAGGGCCATCTACATATCGATTGAGAAGGTTTTCTTGAATAAATTTAACAGTCCTCCCATCCATTACCAGTCTATGTTTGGAAAGTTAAGATCTCTTTCTCTTATAACTTTATTATCCTTACAGCTATCAGCGACCTCCCTGCATATTTAGAACATAGACACGTGGTGGGTGGCCCGGTATCTCAGTGGTTAGCACTGCTCCCTCACAGCGCCAGAGACTCGGGTTCAATTCCCGCCTCAGGCGACTGTCTCTGTGGAGTTTGCACATTCTCCCCATGTCTGTGTGTGTTTTCTCCGGGAGCTCCAGTTTCCTCCCACAGTCCAAAAATGTGCAGGGTAGGTGAATTGGCCATGCTAAATTGCCCGTCGTGTTAGGTGAAGGGGTAAAGGTAGGGAAGTGGGTCTGAGTAGGTTGTGCTTTGGCAGGTCGGTGTGGACTTGTTGGGCTGAAGGGCCTGTTTCCACACTGTAATTAATCTCACCTCATCTAAAAAAAAGTGCATCACAGAACAGGCCCTTAGACCACGATATTGTGCCCAGATTTAATCCTAATGTAAAATATAGTAACTTAACCTACGCACCCCTCAACTCACTGCTATCCATGAGCAAGTCCAGCAGTCACTTAAATGTCCCCAATGCCTTCGCCTCCACCACCTCAAATGGCAATGCATTCCATGCATTCACAACTCTCTGCGTAAAGAACCAACCTCTGATGTCTCCTTTATACTTTCCTCCTAATATCTTCAAACTATGACTTCCCGTACCAGTCAATCATCAATTTGCTCCTCAATTTCCCGCTGACTACTGGGGAATCTGTGTTACGATCCCATCAAAGTGATCAAACCTTTCTTTTTTCTCAGATCCACACACGTTGCTTCACTCGGCGATCCCTCAGGAACATCCTCTCCAAGTCCTGTCATGATGTTTTCCCTAATCAAAATAGCCACTCCCCCTCTTCTCTTGCCTCCCCTTCCATCTTTCTAATGAATAGATCATTGAGCTCGATTTTGGAGTATCTGATCTTACTACTTCTGATGAAGAGTCTCTGGACTTGAAATATTAACTCTGTTTTCTCTCCATAGATGTTGCCAGACCTGCTAAGTTTCTCTCGCAATTGTGCCTGCGGTTTACCCAGCTTCAGCAGCAAGTCATAGAACATAGAACATTGCAGGGCAGTACAGGCCCTTCGGCCCTTGATGTTGCGCCGACCTGTGAAACTAATCTGAAGCCAATTTATCCTACGCTATTCCATTTTCATCCATATGTTTATCCAATGACCATATAAATGCCCTTAAAGTTGGCGAGTCTACTACTGTTGCAGGCAGTGCATTCCAGGTCCCTCCTATTCTCTGAGAAAAGGAACTATCTCTGACATCTGTCCTATATCACCCCTCAGTTTAAAGCTATGTCCCCTCATGCTGGCCATCACCATCCAAGTAAAAAAATCTCTCACTGTCCACCCTATCTAATCCTCCGATTATGTTGTATGGCTCAATTAAGTCACCTCTCAACCTTCTCTCTAATGAAAACAGCCTCTCCTCATAAGACCTTCCCTCCATACCAGCCAACATCCTAGTAAATCTTCTGAACCCTTTCCAAAGCTTCCACATCCTGCCTGTAATACGGTGACCAGAACTGTATGCAATACCCCAATGCAGCCGCACCAGAGTTTTGTACAGCTGCAGCATTACCTCATGGCTCCGAAACTCAATCCCTCTACCAATAAAAGCTCACACACCATATGCCTTCCTAACAACCCCATCAACCTGGGTGGCAACTTTCAGGGATTATATTCCAAGTTAGATCTTCATGCTCTTTCTTCTACTATGACTGTCATGTTAGGAAATTCCTAGTATGAGCCTTTTTTTGGTTTTAATGACATCACTGTCCTGTTTGAAGCCATCCCCAGATGCTATCTCCCTCCTCCTCGCTCCCAGGTTGTGGTTGAAGATATATTTGCAGCTGTCTGGGCTGTTATTTCCAAATACCTTATCTTAATGGTCATAGTAACAATGGGACACAGTTCTCCAATACAGTGTTTCAGTTCTGATCTATCTTCTCTCAATGCAGTTCTTTGATCTAAGGAAAATTTGTACTTCAATACCACGGAGGGTGGTGTGTGTGTGGAATGAGCTGCCAGAGGAAGTGGTGGAGGCTGGTACAATTACAGCATTTAAAAGGGGTATCTGGATGATGCCTGAGACAAATCTTTCACATTGGTCTTCACCACATCAGATTTATATTCATGAGTATGGAATAAATCACAAACACAGTGACATGATTCACTGTGATTAAAGTAATAATACAAGAAGCAATACATTGGATTATCATGGTTTGTGTATGTGTATTAGTGTGCGAATGTGCATAGGCAACATTAATCATCTTGGACACCTCTATCATTTTCATAGTTATCTTTTTGGTCTTAATCAACTGATAAACCATTTCTTTTCCTGTCGATTTTACCCATTAACAATTTCCCTGTGCTTCCTTGGCCTTTCTGAGTTTTGTTTTAGTTTTCAGTTCACCCATTTAGGTTCTAGACTGAGCTTCCACTGTTTTTTAATTGTTTTGTCAGGATCAGTATCTTTCTTTTACTGTTTCATGTCACCCTGTATGCTTGGGGACACCTATGGAGCACGAGATGTGGAAATATAATGATATCTGTTGTTGGATCATGTTTACTTTGTTTCTTTAGAATCTCACTTTTGAGATCCTCCCACTGATTTGTCATTATTTTATCTTCAAATACCTGCATCCAGTCCAACTTCGTCAGATTATCTCTCAGATTAAGAACATTGAACATAGAAACGTACAGCACAGAACAGGCCCTTTGGCCCAAGATGTTGTGCAGAGGATTAATCCTATTTCAAATAAAAAAAACTAATCTACACACCCCTCAATTCACTGTTGTCCATGTACAAGTCCAGCAGTCACTTCAATGTCCGCAATGAATCTGCTTCCACTACCACCGCTGGCAATGCATTCCATGTGCTCACAACTCTCAGCGTAAAGAACCTAATTCTGATATCTCCTCTATACCTTCCTCCTAACACCTTAAAACTATGACCCCTCGTGGCAGACTCATGAGATTTGTTCCCCCTGACGTCATCGTTTTAATCTTGTTGTCTTTGTCTTGTTCCATATTTATGGTCAATGTAAATGTATTAATGTCAGCAGCTCAAAAATAGTCCCTCTCTCTGAGTTCATCCAGAAGACCAGCTTCATTTCAGAATTGCTTTTCCTCTCACTGAGCTCTTATGTGCCAAAGGGGTCAGTTAAATATGATACAATAATCTTTTTTGCTCTCAGTGTCTTTCACACTGTTCATATTGAGAGATATTTGAGAGATGAAATCCCCAAATACTCTAACACTTCAAAATATTCAAAAATGTCTCACATACTACTCTTCTGTTTTCCTCAGAGGATTTGGTCATCACCTGTAAATTATTAGCAGTGTGGCTTCCACCTTTATAAAACGATCTCAGCTGAATCCTTATCGTGTCTTTTGTAAATTCATTGAGTATATCAATGAAGGCCCTGTTAACCAGAGTGGAGGAGGAGAGTTGAGGATAAAGGAATGTATATTTATAGAGATGTCCAGTATGGAAACAGACCCTTAATTCCAATTGTCCATGTTGACCAGATATCCTGAAGACATCTAGTCCCATTTGCTAGCATTTGTCTCATATCCCTCTAAACTCTTCCTGTTCATGGACCCATCCAGATACCTTTCACGTGTATTTACACGAGCACCGCTCCACCCCCCACCCGACTTTCTCTGGCAACTCATTCCATACACGCAACAACCTGTGCAAAAAAGTTGCTCTTTAAGTCCCTTTTAAAACTTTTCCCTCTCGACTATGCCTTCCAGTTTTCGATTCCCCGACCCTGGGGATTTGGATCTTGGCTATTCACCATATCCATGCCTCTCATGATTTTATAAACCTCGATAAGGTCACCCCGCCCCCCGCCCCTCCCCCCTCCCCACCCCGCCACCAGTCTCCAAGCTCCAGGCCAAATAGCCTATTTGCAAGGAAGTATGAATCATTCTTTTGCTAATTATTTTAGCTGTGTTCTCTATTAATGATCTTCCTGTCAGTCTAAAGAGAGACAGTAATCGCTTCCAGCACGAGGGAGGGAGAAGCTCATATTAGATACACGCTGGTGGAAGGTGACATCGAGTCATAGGGTGGTACAACATGGTACAACTTGTCCATGCTGACCAGATGTTATAAATTAATCTAGTCCTTTTGCCAGCATTAGCACCAAATCCCTCTCAACCCTTCCTAATCATATACACATTCAGATGGCATTTAAATGTCGTAATTGTACCAGCCTCCACCACCTCCTCTGGCAGCTCATTCCATACACACATCAACCTCTGCATGAAAGTGTTGCCCCTTAGGTCCCTTTTAAATGTTTCCCCTGAAACCATAAATCTATACACTCCAGTTATGGACTCCCCCACTCCAGGGGAAATACCTTGTCTATTTACCCTATCCATGCCCCTCAGGATTTTATAAACCTCGATAAGGTCACTCCTCAGCGTCTGATGGTCCTTCTAAATCTTTTCTGAACCCTTTCAAGTTTCACAACATTCTTCCTATAGCAGAGAGACCAGAATTGAATGTGGTATTCAAAAATGGTCTAACCAATGTCCTGTACAGCCACACCATGACCTCCCAACTCCTACTCATTGCACTGACCAATAAAGGAAAGCATACCAAATGTTTTCTTTACTATCCTGTCAACCTGCAACTCCACTTTCAAGGAACTATGAACCTGCACTCCAAGGTCTATTTGTTCAGGGACACACTCCAGCACTTTACCATTAAGTGTATAAGTCCTGCTCTGATTTGCCTTTCCAAAACGCAGCACCTCACATTTATCTCAACTCCATCTGCCACCCCTCAGCCTATTGGCCCATCTGATCAAGGTCCCACTTTACTCTGAGGTGACCTTGCTCACTATCCACTGCACCTACAAATTTGTTGTTATTGTAAACTGACTAATCACACCTCCTATATTCACATCCAAATCATTTATATAAATGACAAAAGGTAGTGGACCCAACACCAATCCCTGAGGCACACTGCTCATCACAGGTCTCCAGTCTGAAAAACAACCCTCCACCACTACCTCTGTCTTCCACCTTCAAGACAGTTCTGTATCCAAATGGCTTCTTCCTGTCTTCCATGTGAACTAACTGTGCTAACCAGGCTACTATGAGGAACCTTGTCAAACACCTTACTGAAGTTCACATAGAACATGTCCACTGCTCTGTACTGATCAATCCTCTTCGTTACTTCTTAAATAACTCAATCAAGTAGATGAGACATGATTTTCCACACACAAAGCCATATTGACTATCCCTAATCAGTCCTTGCCTTTCCAAACACATGTAAATCCTGTCCTTCAGGATTCTCTCCAGCAACTCACTCACCTCCACCGTCAGGCTTATTGGTCTATAGTTTCCCAGCTTTTCCTTACCACCTTTCTTAAATACTGACACCACATTAGCCAGTCTTCCAGCACCTCACCTGTAGCTATTGATGATACATTTATCTCAGCAAGGGGCCCAGCAATCACTTTGCTAGATTCTCACAGACGTCTAGGGTACACTTCACCAGGTCTTGGAGAGTTGTCCACTTTTATGGATTTTAAGCCATTCAGCACCTCCTCCTCGATAATATGGACATGTTTCAAGATATCACTAGTTATTTTCCCATGTTCTATATCTTCCATGTTCCTTTCCACAGTAAACACTGATGCTAAACACTAATTTATTATCTCCCCCATTCTCTTGTGTTTCCACACAGAGGCTGTCTTGTTGATCTTTGAGGAGCCCTATTGTCTCCCTGGTTACCCTCTTGTCCTTAATGTATTTGTAAAGCCCCTTTGGATTTTCCTTAATCCTATTTGCCAAAGCCATCTCATGTTCCCTTTTTGTCCTCCTGATTTTCCTCTTAAATATAATTCTATAGCCTTTATGCTCTTCGAAGGACTCACCCAATTTCTGCTGTCTATGTCTGACATTTGCTTCCTTCTTTTTCTTGCTGAATAAAACCTCCATTTCTCGAGTCATCCAGCATTTCCTCCACCTACCACCTTGCCCTACACCCTCACAGGAACATACCTTCGCTGGAGTTCCATTATTTCATTTTTGAAGGGATCCTATTTTCCAGCCATCCCTTTACCTGCAAACATCTGCCCGACCCCAAACAACTTTTGAAAGTTCTTGCCTAATACCATCAATATTGGCCTTCCTCCAATTTAAAACTTTAATCTTTACATTTAGGTCAGTGCTTTTCCACGACTGTTTTAAAACTAATACAATTATGCTCATTTGCCCCAAAGTGATCTCCCACTGACACCACAGTCATCGCAGACTGCCTTATTTCCCAAAAAGACATCAGGTTTTACACCTTCTCTAGTCGGTATATCCACACACTGAATCAGAAGATTTTCTTGTACACACTTAAGAACTTCCTTTCCATCCAAGCCCATACTGTTCAATTTATCAAATGTATATTATTCTAAGACATTAGTTTTCACATTCAACACCCAGCTGCAATTTTCCACTTATGAAAGAACCCATTTGATTTGAATTCCATTGAATTCAGACAACACGTAGACATCTACTCTTCCATATAGACAATGAAACTTGTTCTGATCCCCAACTGATGGTAATACTGGACCTGAATCAAACCTGGTTTGATGGATCATAGGTTTAATTTTCTGTTGCTAAGATAGTTAACGTGGTGGTTAGTCACTGAGGCAGATTTAGTCCAACTGGGAAGGACATATTATATGGTCACTGTTTGTGTCAGGGTCAATATTGTAGATGAATTGGAACAGCTTCACTTTAATACCTTAGGGCAGACTTGATAACATATGAAGATTATGCCATGATCTTGAGAACTGCTAACATTTTTAGAGGTGCAAGTGTCTTAAGTGAAATTTAAAGGTAGTGAAGATTGTGTAGATGGTTATAATCCTGTGATCAAACAGTTTTGATCAGGTGTGAGTTGGTGACAGCCTGTTTGAGTGTTCATACTGTCCCTTGGTTGGTTGTTGGTTCAGAGTCATCATCAGCTGATGATCACGAGGTGATGGTCAGAATACCCATGTGCAGCACAATGCACCGAATGGCCTCCTGCTGAATTATGCCAATTCTGTGATTCTGTTTTCCTCATTGTTTGGATGTGAACATTGATCACGTGTTTCAACACAATAACAAAACTGAGATTGGGAATTTAGTAACAACCAATCACAATATCTGAACAAGTTCCATTGTTTTAACTCACTGTGTTCTGTTGTACCGTGTAGTTTCTCCTCCATACCCTCTCAAGCTCACTTCACTCTCATTCACAAGACCCATCCTGGCTGTTTAACTTGAAAAAGAATGATTTGCATTGATAGAATGATAGGTGTCACAATGATAGGTCTTTTCAAACTGCTTTACGGTCAATGAATCCTTCCAAAGTATAGTTTCAGTAGGAAATGTGACATTGAGTGTTCACAAACACAATGTGGTAATGACCAAATCACCGGTTTCTGGATTAATACCTGGGAGTAAATATTGAACAGAACTCTGGGCATAACATCCCCACTCTTCATCCCAGGCTGCAAAAGGATCAGGATGTGAACATAGGAGATGGCTCATTGTGAATTTCCAGTCTTCACTTGATTCAGGGAGGATGCTACAGAATCAGACATTTCCAATCCTTGCTCAAAAAGATGTGAGCTCAGTCCTAGTAATGGTAGGCCAGTCAGTTTAATGTCAGTGATGAGGCAGGTTTTATAAGTAATAATCTGGGCAAAAATTGATAAACTTTGGGATATTTCTAGTTAATCACAGGGCCAAGACACATTGTAAAAGGTGGATTTTGATTCACTAATTTAATGGAATTTTTTGATGAAGTAACAGTGAAGGTTGATGAAGGAAATATGTTGGATGCTGTTTTGGAAAACATTTGACAAAAATGCCACATAAAAGGCTCCTGACAATGTTGAAGTTCACAAAGTCGGACGGTCGGTATTAGTTTGGATGAAATCATTGGCTACAGGACTGAACAGCAATATTACATCTTTCCTGTTGTGCATTGACCATAACTATGTTCTGTACTCCAGCTGTAGCCTAACCTATCAATAAAACCTCCAATGCTTCAGCTAATAAGAAAATGTATGATTTTGTGACCACTGTATAATCCTCCCACTCACCTTCAAGGACTTGTGGACATTCACTCCAAGGTCTTGTCTCTCATTATGTCACTCTCTGTTCCCAGTTCAGTGTATTGTCACACTCTCTGTCTCCCTGTGTTCACCGGTCAGTGTGTTATCTCTCCACCTTTCTTTCTTCCCAATTGTGTGTTCTCCGCTTGTCTCTCACTTTTTCCAGTTGTGTGGTCTCTGTTTTTCTCTCTCTCTGTTCCCAATTCAGTGTATCGTCTCTCTGTCTTTCTCTATTGCCAGTTCAGTGTATTATCACACTCTCTGTCCTCTCTATTCTCAGTTCAGTGTTTTATCTCTGTTTCTCTCTATTTTTAGTTGTATGCTCTCTGGTTCTCTCTTTCTCCATTCCCAGTTCAGTGTTTTGTCAGTTTATCTTACTCTACTCTCAGTTCAATGTGTTGTCTCTTTGTCTCTCTCCATTTCCAGTTCACTGTGGGTGTCTCTCAATCTCTATTCCCAGTTCAGGGTGTTCGCTATCTCTCTCTATTGCCAGTTCTGTCACTCCCTGTTCCAGTTCAGTGTGTTGTCTCTCTCGATTCCAAGTTGTGTGTTCTCAGTTTGTCTCTCACCTCTCCCAGTTCAATGCATTCTCTGTTTCTCTCTCTCCGTTCCCAGTTCATTGTGATGTTAGTTTATCTCCTTCTATTCCCAGTTCAGTGTGTTATCATCTTTTGTCTATGTTGTCTGTCTATCTCTCACTATTCCCACTTCAGTGTCTTGTACACTGTTTCCCTCTTTTCCCAGATCAGAGTGTTGCATCTCTGTTGCTATTGCCAGTTCTGTGTTGTTCCTCCATCTCTCTCTGCATTCTCAACTCAGTGAGTTGTCTCTCTGTCTCTCATTTTCAAGTTCATTGTATTGCCACTCTGTCTCTCTCTAATCCCAAATCACTGTCTCTCATTACCTAGTGGTCTAGTGCTTAGGATTCGGTGCTTTCACCGTCGTGGCCTGGGTTCGATTCCCAGCCAGGGAATGGGTGCGTTTAATTGTTTTTTGGGCGGCACGGTAGCTCAGTGGATAGCACTGCTGCCTCATAGTGCCAGAGACCCGGGTTCAATTCCCGCCTCAGGCAACTGTCCCCGTGACTGCGTGGGTTTCCTCCAGGTGCTCCGGTTTCCTCCCACAATAGGTGATCTGGCCATGCTAAATTGCCCGTAGTGTTAGGTGAAGGGGTAAATATAGGGGAATGGGTTTGGGTGGGTTGCTCCTCAGGGGGTCGGTATGGACTTGCTGTACTGAAGGGCCTGTTTTCACACTGTTAGTAATGTAATCTAATCATTATGTCTCTATTTCCAATTCAGTGTGTTGTCTCTCTCTGTCTCTAATCCAAGTTCACTACCTTGTCACTGTCTCTCTCCATTCCCAGGGCAATCTCTTGTCACTGTCTCTCCCCATTCCCAGGTCAGTGTCTTGTCACTGTCTCTCTCCATTCCCAGGTCAGTGTCTTGTCACTGTCTCTCCCCATTCCCAGGTCAATGTCTTGTCACTGTTTCTCTCCATTCCCAGGGCAATGTCTTGTCACTGTCTCTCCCCATTCCCAGGTCAATGTCTTGTCACTGTCTCTCCCCATTCCCAGGTCAATGTCTTGTCATTGTCTCTCCCCATTCCCAGTTTAGTATGCTCCCTCACGATCTATCTCTATTGCCAGTTCATTCTGATGTCCACCATTGTCCATCCTTAATTGTGCAAAGGGCAGTTAAGAGTCAATTTGCTGATGACATAAAGGTGGGTAGGAAAATGAGTTGAAAAGACAAACCATCTGGCAAATGGAGTACAATGTGGCAAAGTGTGAAATGGTGCATTTTGGCAGAAAGAATAATAAGGCAACATATTACTGCAATACTATGGCTGAAGAGCTCAGGGATGGAGAGGAATCTGGGTGTCTTCGGACACAAATCACAGAAAGGTAATCTATAGGTATAGCAAGTAATCAGGAAGGCTAATCGTGTCACATTTTATTGTGAGAGGAATTGAAAGCAAGAGTGTGAAGGCTCTGCTTCACTTACCCAGGATGTGGGTAAGGCCTCATGTGGAATGCTGTGTACAGTACCGGTCACCGTACTTACGTTAATGTGTTGGAAGAAGAACAGGTTTACTAGGCTAATACTCGGAAGGAGCGGATTGTTCCTTATATTTTTCTCGGGATTTACTCAATCCCTGCTGTTAATACCTGACATCTGCTTCCTTCTTTTTCTTGACCAGAAACATAATTACTCTAGTTATCAGCATTCCCTACCCCTCCCAACCTTGCCCTTCAACCGAGTAGGAACATACAGTATATTAGACCCCATTATCTCATTTTGAAAGTTTGACATTGTCCAGCCGTGCTTTACCTGTGAGTATCCACCCACAATCAACTTTCGAAAGTTCAAGACTAATACCATCAAAATATGCTTTCCTTCAATTTTGAATGTTAACTTTTAGATCTGGTCTATCCTTTTACATCAGTATTTTACAACTAACAGAATGATGTTTGCTCCCCCATTGATACCTAATTCACTTGCCCTGCCTTATCCCAAAAAGGTCAAGTTTTGCACCTTCTCTAGTCGGTATATCTACATACTGAATCAGAAAACGTTCTTGCACACACTTAACAAATTCCTCTCCATCCAAGTCCTTAGCAGTATGGTCGTCCCAGTCAATGCTTGGAAAGTTAAAATCCCCTACCATAACCACCGTATTATTCTTACAGATAACAGATATCTCCTTACAAATTTGTTTCTCAATTTCCTGCTAACTATTGGGGGTTTAAGGTCTCTATTGTACAATCCCAAGAAGGTGATCATCCTTTTCATATTTCTCAGTTCTGCCTAAATAACTTTCCTGTGTGCATTCCTAGGAATATCCTCCTAAAGTACAGCAGTAATGTTATTCCTAATCAAAAACGCCACTCCCCCACTTCTCTTGCCCCTTTCTTTCCTTCCTATAGCATCTATAAGCTGGAATATGAAGCTGCCAGTCGTGTCCATCCCTGAGCCCCAACTCTATAATTGCTGTGATATCCCAATCCCTTTTTCCCAACCATACCGAGTTCATCCGCCTTCCCTGTTACGCCTCTTGCATTGAAACAAATGCAGCTTAATTTATCAGTCCTACCTCATTCTCTGCTTTGTTCCTGCCTACCCTATTTGACTTGCTCCTTTCCCCAACTGTACTAGTCTCAGACTGATCTCTTTTCTCACTATCTCCCGAGGTCTTCCCCCTAGACCCCCCTCACACCCCACCTCTGCACCCTTTCCCACCATGCACTAGTTTAAATCCTCCTGAGCAGCTTGAGGAAATCTTCCTGCCAGTATATTAGGAGAGGTAGGAAATCTTACAACCTTTAAAAATATTTGAATGAGCACATGAAATAACATAACATTCAAGACTATGTGACGAGTACAGGGATTTGACCATGCCTTTGGTGATAGTTAATGTCAGTGAGGACTCAATAGGACAAAGAGCCTTTTCTGAACTGTCTAACTATGACTTTATTAAAGGGCCTACAGAACATTTAAATTAAGCATTCCAAATTTGCCAGAACATTTTTGATTTCAATAATGTATTGGTGGTAGAAACTTCAAATCATTAAAGAATCTTTCGAAAAACAAATCTATAAAGCCCCACAAAACATGTCATTTATCTAAAATATGCCATTTATTTTAGAAATCTGATGGAGTACTTGGGTCATTTGGGCTCAGCGCTAACCTGGAGCATAACAGCCTTTACAAAAGAACACACAAACTTTGATCTGAGGAGTAAAAGTAAATAGGAACACAAAAGCATATGATGTCATTTCATGTGGCACCATCCCATTACTTCAGGTTATCCCCAAGAGGCTTCACCATGAACTCATTCCTTTTGAACGGCAGTCATTACTATTATCTTTGCAAAACATACCCATCAATTTGCACATAGCAAATCCCATAAAATGTAAGAGGGAATCGGTTTGGATGATATTGATTAAAGGATGAATGCAACCTTGGTCCCTCAGGACTCCCAGCTCCTATTTAATGAATGACTCAAGTCTCTGTTGTGCCCTCATTTGATTGTTCTTTGATCACAGGTTAAATTACAGCCTCAACTTCATCTTAGGACTTAACACACAAACTTTCCTTTAGAGGAAATATGATGATTAAGAATGTAGTTTAATTCACTGTTTCCTTTCATTTTGTTCAGAAGCTGAAGTTCCTGACTCATGGTCCACGGACCACAGTTGCCTTCCGGTACCTCACTGTCATTGAGCAGTATTCAATAATGGAAGGAAATAAAGCAAAATCCTTTCTTCACTGAAATTCATAAACCCCAAGGCCACAGGGAGGTCATTGCCTTGTGATTGGAAGAGGGAAGCCCAACGGATTTCCAATAGTCACTAATTAAACATCACTGAAGTTGATCATTGTCAATAATCAGATTTCTCAGCATCAATCAAGGATGATATCATCGATCTTCCTGCTCTGTAAGACTGAAAGAATGGACTGAAAGAAGTGAGCATGAATGTTATTAATAACTCCAGTGATATTAGGTAGAAGCGTACACTCACAGATGATCCAATAGAAACTAGGAACAAATACCCTGGGATGTCACTTCATCCTCTGCACTGACTTCACAGGGAAATATCTTCAATGGTAGAAGTGTGGACCTCTCCAAAAGCCATGCCATAATAGATGGTGTCACCAATCACTGTAACCCATGGCATTGTATTAGTGGTGAACCTGGCTGCCCACTTCCCTGTGTTGTTGGTGACTATGACTCCATCAGTACTCCATCATCCGGTCCTCAGGTATTGAAGCCCAGCATCAGCTGTCTCTTCTGTAGACATGCCTAATGTTCGGGGTGGAGTGGGGTTGAAACAGATAATAATACAAATGACACAAACTTTCTTTTTTTATTGAAAAGAATATATGAATGATTGACTTTGAAGTTTATTAGGCTCAGCTGCTCTGTTCAGTCTTCAAGCTTCAGAAGGGACTCATTCACTCCGGTCCATCTAACCATCTGTACATTCTTCAGGTTTTCATTTTCTTCTCATGGACTTGATGAACACCCCCTTAAACGGCACTTACAATATTCCTCTCAACTCCATGTGGCATTGAACACCACATTCTGAAAGATCTTTGGAGAAGACATTTCTCCCAAATTCTTTATTGGTCTTAATTGTGACCATCTTATATTGATGTCATCTGATTTTTATTCCTCATGTGCAGACACCACGTTTTTACACCCACATCATCAAATCCCCTCAATTTTAAACATACATTGAAGTCGCTTCCTCCTTCTCCTTCCTATGTGAATACACCACCTCTTAAAATTATTTTCCACTGTCTTGCCTATTCTGCTTACCTTTCTGGACTCTGCTATTTTACCACAACCTTCCTCAGTATTAGCCATAATCGCCAATTTCCTGTCATCAACATAATTGTTATACCCCTGATCTCCAGGCACAATTACTTTCAGGACTAGTACCCTGTGGAACAACACATTCTGTCAGTCTGAACAACTAACTTTTAGCTTTAGTTTCTGTTTCTAACCCTATTGTTATCCATTCTGCTACTTCTTCCCTGCATCTATGTTGTAACTCTCGTTTACTATTAAAATATCTTTTAAAAATCCAGACATAAACACACCCTCCCCAATACCTTTACATATACTGTTATGTCATCAAACAATTCAATAAGGTTAGACACCAATGCTGACTGTTCTTTATTGAATTCTCAGTTCTGGATATTTTACCATTATGGCTTTGAGTAAAAATTGCAATATTTTTCCTACAACCAACTTTAAACTAGCTGGTCTGCAGACCCATGTTGCATTATTACTATGATTGTGATCCGGTAGTTGAAGATGAAGCAATAAAGCCAAATACTTTCATCAATTAATTAATTATCAAATTTATACAAAATCAGTTAGCTCAATGAGCTCTCCTTGAACTTAAGGTGTCCAAAAGTTTAAAAACAAATTTTAAATATCTGCCAAAATACTCACTGTTTTGATATGAATGCATTCTCTTTCATTTAGGGGGAGGCAATGGCCTAGCGGTATTATCACCGGACCGTTTACCCAGAGACTTTAATAAGCACACAACTCTAATTTCACAAAGCAATATATCCTTTTAAACTAGGCATTTTTCAATGATCTTTGTCTTCTCAATGCTGTCATTCCTACCCGAATGACTGTTTTTATGGGGTCGAGGTATAGAAATATATATATATTTTATATATATACACACACACACACAAACGTGATCTGGGACACTGTACCCAATTCGGCACTGCAGCATGGGGGAGGTGCAATACAGAATCAGCACAATGATTCTGAGATTAAAAAAGCTTCAACGAGGCCAGGTTATATGATGTACATTTGTATCAGCTTGATCAATATTTAAGGTAAAGATAGGTAAAGAGAGATTATTTCCCTGGGAAAAGGTCGGGGAGAACAGCCCAGAAATAAGAGAGAAGCGTGAAAATTCAAGGAATACCTTTCAGGGTGATAAACGGATGTGCTTTCTATACAACACCACAGAGGGCTTTAAGAAAATTCAATGCCGAGACAGATCGACTTTAATCAATAAGGGAATCAGGCATTATGGGAAAAGGCAGGCAAGTCGAGTTGAGGGTTATCAGATCAGCCATGATTTCATTAACTGGCAGCTTTTATCAGAATCAATGCAAGGTTACAATCTGAAATGTGAACTCTGTTTCTCTGTCCACTGATGCCTCCTGATGTGCTAAACGTTTCCAGAATTTTCTGTTTTGATTCCTGGCATCCTAAGGCCATGTTAAACAATCCATTGGTTTGTTTTGTTCGGTTCCTTTGACACTATGCTTAACTCAATAGTCTTGGTGTTGAGAACAATTATTCTCACATTTCCTCTCAATTTTCCCTCAGCCCATTGAGGCGATGATGAAACCGGGAGTTCAATAATTCCAACAGAAGGTAAACAAAGATTTACTGACCTGGTCATTGGAGAGTAGAAGCTGCCAGATGGTACTCGAGACAGAGACATAGAACATACAGCATGACAACAAACTCTTCAGTCCAACCTGTCCATGCCAACCTAATATCCTAAAGTCATCTAGTCCCACTTGCCAGCACTTGGACCATATCCCTCTAAACCCTTCTTATTCTTATACTCATCCAGATGCCTTTTAAATATTGTAATTGTACCAACCTCCACCACTTCTTCTGGCAACTCATTCCATTCACACACCACCCTCAGCATGAAAAGCTTGCCCCTTAGGTCCCTTTTAATATCCAATAAACCTCGAATCAACCACCTCATCTGTAAACCACAATCACTGTTTGGACAGACATCCCATGGGATAATCCGTGCAATTATGTCCTGTGCTAAGGGGCAAAGAACTGAAAATGTGTTGCTGGAAAAGCGCAGCAGGTCAGGCAGGGCATCCAAGGAGCAGGAGAATCGAAGTTTCGGGCATAAGCCTGAAGAAGGGCTTATGCCCAAAATGTCGATTCTCAATTTTGTCGATGACGTTTTTTTTGCATGCTGTCTGGTTCATTAGCTACTGTTTAAGTGTGTTGTTGGGTTTGTGGGCTATCATGCTGCCAACAGGTCTGAGTAGGCTGGCAGTCATTTCAGAGATGTCTTTGATGCAGGGTAAAGTGCCTCAGGCTTCTGGGCCTGTTTTCTCTGTTTGTTTGGGTTTGTTGCTGAGAAATCGGCGGAATGTGTTTATTGGGTACCTGTTCTTCTTGAATACACTGTATGGGTGGTTTTCTTCTGCTCTTTGAAGTTCTACAATGCTGCAGTGTGTGGTGGCTCATTGAAATACTGTCCTAATGCAGCTTTGTTTGTGGGTGTTGGGATGATTGCTTCTGTAGTTCAGTATTTGGTCCGTATGTGTTGTTTTCCTGTGAATGCTCATTTGAAGGTCTCCATTGGCTGTCTGCTCGACTGTGACATCTAGAAATGGCAGGTTATTGTTGTTTTCCTCCTCCTTTGTGAATTTTATGCCAGTAAGGATACTATTGATTATCTTGAAGGTTTCCTCTAAATTGTTTTGTTTAGTGATGACAAAAGTGCCATCCACGCAGCGGACTCAAAGTGTGGCTTGGATGGTTGGGAGAGTTGTTTGTTTGAGTCTCTGCATTACTGCTTCTGCGAGGAACCCTGATATCGGTGATCCCATGGATATTCCATTGATTTGCTTAAGGGTCCTGCTATTGAAAGTGAAGTGGGTGGTGAGGCATAGTTCCACAAGCTTGATGATGTTGTCCTTGTTGATGAAGTTGGTGGTGTTTGGTGTATGTGTCTTTGGTTTTTCTAATAGCATAGTCAGTGTTTCTTTGGCCAGGTTGATGTTGATGGATGGGAACAGGGCTGTTACGTCAAAGGAGACCATTATTTCCTCCATTTCTTTCTAGGTGTCTTTGATGAGGTTCAGGAGTTCTTGGGTGCAGTGGTAGGAGTACTCTACTAAGTAATTTAGACTTTTGTGGAGTTCCTTGGCTAGTCGGTATGTTGGTGTTCCTGGTAGTGAGACTGTGGGTCTGAGGGGTCTCCTGGTTTGTGAACTTTGGGTAGTCCATAGAAGCATGCTGTGCTGGATCTGTCTGGTTTCATTTCTTGGAAGCCTCCTGATTTCTTAAGTTTTCTGAGTAAGGCCAATAACTTGTACAGATGTAACATGCCCTCTCAACTATTATAGTCAATGCACTGACCAATAAAGGAAAGTATACCAAATGCCTTCTTCACTATCCAACCTGCCTGTGACTCGACTTTCAAGGAACTATGAACCTGCACTCCAAGGTCTCTTTGTTCAGCAACAAAACCCCAAGACATTACCATGAATGTCTAAGTCCTGTTCTGATTTGTCTTTCCAGAATGGGTTTACACTGAGGCCACATTGATGGGGTTTGGCTGAGCACTGGCCCTGACTGGTCTAGAAAGTGTTTCGGAAGACCACCCTCTCTCTGTGGTAGTTCACAGCCTGCTATCGGTCAGATGGGTTTTGTAACAACCCACCTCTCAGTGACACCTGGTGTTTCCCATTCCTTGATGGAAAGGGATTGTGTTGGTGGATCTTGTTCAGGCAGCTTGCTCCAAATGGAAGCCCAGATACAACAGGACAATGGGTGGGTTCAGCAGGTCATTAGGGATAAGGAGATAATGGGGACTGCTGATAGGGCAATGTGCTGGAAAAGGCACAGCAGGTCAGGCAGCATCTCAGGAGGAAGAGAGTCAAGGTTTCAGGCAGGACCCTTCTTCAGGACAGTTACAGTGACCAATGTTGCATGGATTCAGGTTTTATTTATCTGAGGGCTGTGCTGTACCACCGTGGGCTGGGGGTGGGGTGGGGGGGAATCTCCTGCCCAAAACGTCGACTCTCTTGTTCGTGGGATGCTGCCTGACCTGCTATACCTTTTCCAGTGCCATGCTCTATCAGGTCAGGTCATTAGTGGGGATAAGTAATGGTCAGCATGGATGACGTTAACCATCTTGTGTGTTTTTGTCAGTCTGTGGGTGTTTGGGGGCCTAGTATTTGTGAGGACAGATCACTGGGAGGATTGTTGAGCACAGGGGTCCAACTATGATGTTTATTGTTGAATTATTGAATTGTCAGAAAGACGGGTGTGTGATGTGCCATTTGTAAAATGATGCAGCGTGCCGTGGTGCAGTGTCTCATCGGACAAATACTGAGATCTGGAGTATTGTGGAAAGCAGCTCGTCAAAAATGGATAAAATATTTTGTCTAACAGGATGTTTCCCAGTTGCCCTTAGGTGCTGTTATCCCTTGATGTTCCCCAAACAATAATGGTCTGCATGAAAGTGCTTTCATTTGGGATTATTATTTTGTCTTTGGCTAAAATTTCGATCAATATTCATGAGGCTGCAATGCCAAGCTGTGGTACAATTCGAGTGATCTCCATGGAGAATGCTGGGTAAACTGTGGGGTTTTCTCACCCCAGTGTGCACTCCCAATCTGGGAGAGGGAATCTCCATTCACAAGGAGAGGGATGAGAAGAGGAGCTTGGGAGCATGAGCCTGGACATCAGGCAGGAAGCTTAGCTTCATCCCAGATAAAACATCTGCTTTCTAAACCAGAGCGTTACCATGACCAGTGTTGTGGGGATTCAGATTTTATTTGTGTGAGGGCTGTGCTATTCCATCTTGGACAGGTAGAAGGAGTCGTATCAAATGTTGAAGCTTTTCTGATTGAGGTGGATATCCAACCTGGGACATGATGATGGATCCACTGCTGAATACCTTCATGAGAAAGGCACTCAATGCCCTATCATTTGCTCATCCATATCGTAGCGACCATCCCTTCCTGGATACTGTGTGGTGATTCAACGCCCTGTCCTGTAGTTCATACAGTGTGGGAAAAGAAGTCTGGTGGCAAATTGAACTGTGGAGACTCCAAAACCAAATACAGTAATTTTGCGATCAATGTCCATATTAGGTGTGTCCTATTCCTTGTTTTCCTGATCCCAGGTGTCTTTGTGTGGATGCTGTGGGCTTATGGGTAATGCCAGCCAGTTAGAGTAACCTGGAAAGCAGGTGAAATCGACTGCTGCTGACCCAAAACCACCTTGAGGATGTGACTGTGTTTCTGTGAGTAATCTGCTGCTCATGTCCTTCCCTATGTCCTTTAAATGTGCAAATGATTCATTTAGAGAGAGTTTGCTGCTGTGGTTCAGATTCTTTAAACTTCATATGACATGGAACAACCATTATCTTTGTGTCATTACCTACAGTCTGGGCTCAGGCACAGAGAATGTTTGAGTAATAACTTCAAGTCTCTTTTTTCCCTTTCTCTTACAGTAAGTCTAGCAGTGATTACAATCTTAGCTCAGGGCAAATGTGACCTTTCTCCATGCAGCACTCGCTATCTGGTGGTCATGACAGTGTCAGATCTACTGTTCGTTTTTTTTATATCTCATCCTTCGCCAATTTCAACGTTATTATTATCCACTGTGTTTCCAGCAAATCACTCCTGTTTGTGGTGTTCTCTATGTCCTCATCCATTTGACCATTGATTGTTCTGCGTGGTTCACCATTGTTATTTCCTTTGATCAATTTGTTGCCATTTGTTTACATGAGATGAAAACTAAGTATTGCACAGGGAAAACTGCAATGAAGGTTCTAGCAACAATCTACATCTTCCTTTGTTTCAAGAACATTCCCAACTTCTTCATGCATTAACCTGGAAAGATGATCAACAATGTTAGGTGGTACTGTTGTGTCACGTACAGTTATCTTTATGCCTCTCAGCGGATAAGGTTTAAATATTTTCAGACTTTTTTAACACCAATGTTCCCATTCTCTTTTATTCTCTTTATCAACATTCTGACTGTCAGACATATCTTCGAGGCCATTAAGGTGCGGAAGGAACTGAGAGGTCAGAGAAAAACAGAGAATGATCCAGAGGTAGAGAGCAGGAAGAATTCTGTGATTTTACTCTTTGCCATATCTGCCAGCTTCATACTTCTCTGGTTGTTGCATATTTTATATTTCTTTAATGCTGGTTATTCCTTGGATTATGTTTCTTTTAGTCTCCTTGTTCTGAGGCAGATTGGATGAAACTGTTTACCTGTTGTATTCTCTCACACCACCTCCCTCCCTCGCCCCTCTCATCCCACTGATCCCACTCCCACTGATCCCACTCTGGCTGTGCTCCATCCCTGGGGGAGGTATGTCCTGGGTAGAGGGAGATAGGAGCTGACTGGATGGGCTGGGACTTGGGCAGAGAGGGGCTTTGAGTGAGAGACTTGGGAATACGTCGAAGGGGTTCTGGCAGCCATTGTCCCTTTCACCGTGTGCACTGAGCAGGGCGTGAGTATCTGTAGGTTTCTGTCTGTCTCTGTGTGACAGAGCGTGGGGAATGGTTGAATCGCGAAAGCAAGCCCCTGGAGCAGATTCAGTCCTCAGTGAGAGAGAGTGAGTGTGAGAGTGACCATCCAGAGAGCTTAGACCAATCGGAATGGTGAATAACACCTCTTTCCTTATCACCTGTTTGTAAGTATCTGATTTTCCCTCTTTTTTACTCTCTCAATCTCTCTCTTTGCCTCTGTCCGAATCACTCTACATTACTCTTTCCCTCTCATCCTTCTCTCTCACACTATCTCTCTCTCTATCTATCTTACTGATAGCCTCTTCTTCAGTATTTTTCTCTCCTGCCCCTTCTGTGTTCTTTCTCACTCTCTTGCTCCTTCTTCTTCTCTTTCTTTTCTCTCTTTCTTTCTCTTCCTTTCCTTCCCTATTTCTGTCTTTCAATCTTGAATCTGCACCCCCTTCAATTTTGGACAACCTCCCCCCATCACAAATTTGGCCGCTGTCCCCCTCCATGGCCACTGTCCCCCTCCATGGCCCCTGTCCCCATCCATGGCCCCTGTCCCCCTCCATGGCCCCTGTCCCCTTCCATGGCTCCTGTCTAATTGCCCTCCCCTGTACAGTTTCATCGACTCCAAACTGCCCCTCTGTAGTTTCTTCACTATATACCCACTGCATATAAAAGCCCCTCGGTATCTCCATCCATCAACAATACCCTTCCCCCCTGCTGCGACCCAGCCCATGGGCTGGAGGGCAAAGGGCAGAGACTATCTTGTCTTTTGACTGCATACCATAATGTCATGGAGTCATAGAGTCATCCAGCACGGAGACAGACCCTTTGGACCAACCCAGCCACACCGCCCATGTTCCAAAACTAAACTATTCCCAACTGCTTGCACTTGACCCATATCCCTAATTGTATTTTAAACATTGTAACTGTATCTGCATCCACCACTTCCTCTGGTAGTGCATTCCACACATGAACTACTAAAAACATTGCCCCTCATGTCCTTTTTCAATCTTTCTCCTCTCACCTTAAAAATATACCCCCAGGTTTGAACTCCCCCACCCGAGGGAAATGACACTTCTCATTCACCTAATCTGTGCCCCTTATAATTTTTTAAACATCAATAAGGTCACCTCTCACCCTCCAATGCAACAGCCCATTTTTATATCTCAAACCCTTCATTCCTGGCAACATCTTGGTAAATCTTTACTGAACCCTCTCCACTTTAATAATATCCTTCCTATAACAGGGCAATGAGAATTGCACACATTAATCCAGAAGAGGCCTCATCACTGTCCTGTACAAATTCAATATAATGTCAGAACTCCGATCCTCAAAGTTCTGAGCAACGAAGACAAGCATGCTAATTACCTTCTTAACCACCCTGTCTACCTATGATGCAAATTTCAAAGGACTATGTCCCTGACCCTGAGGTCTCTCTCTGCTCTACAACACTACCCAGGGCTCTACCATTAAGTCCTATCCTTATTTGTATTACCACAATGCAATACCTCAACTTTATCCAAGTTAAAATCTATCTGCCAATCCTCAACACTTTCACCCAATCAATATTTCTTTGCAATCTTGGGTAACCTTCTTCACTGGCCATTTTACCATTTTGGTGTCATCCACAAACTTACTAACCATGCCTCCTATATTGTCATCCAAGTCCTTCATATACATGACAGACAGAAGTGGAGCCAGTACCGATCATTGTGAAACACTGCCAGTCACAGTCCTACATCTGAAAAACAATGATCCACCATCACCTGCTGTCTTCTACTGTAAAGCCAATTATATATTCCATAGGCAAGCCCACCCTGAATCCCATGTGATTTAACTTTACTAATTAGTCTACCGTGTAGAGCCTCATCAAAAGCTTTACACAAAGCTAACCAAACAGTATCAACCTCTCAGTCCTCATCAATCATTTTGGTTACTTCTCAAAACAAACCCAGTCAAGTGTGTGAGACATGATTTTCCTCACACTAAACCATACTGACCATGTCAAATCAATCCTTTCCTCTCCAACCTCTGTAAATTCTATCTTTCAGAATCATCTCTAAAAACCGAAGTCAGACTCACAGGTCGATTGTTCCCAGGCTTCTCCTCACATCCCTTCTTAAACAATGACATTTTAGCCACACCCCAGTCCTCCAATTCTTCACCCATGTTTTGTAGATGATACAAATATTTCTGCTAGGGGCCCTGCAATTTTCTCCCTAACTTCCAAAGGTTCCTGGGAAACACTTGATCAGGTCCTGGAGGTTTATCTGCCTTTATATTTTTGAAGATCTCCAGCACTTCCTCTTCTGGACTGTGAACTGTTTCCAAAACATCAATATTTATTTCCCTGATTACTCTGACCTCCATTTCTTTCTCACAGTAAAAATTGATTCGAAATATTCATTTATATCTCTCCCATCAATTGAGGTTCAACACAAAGACAACCTCGTTGGTCTTTAAGGGGTTCTAACCTCTCTCCGTCACTCAATGTATTTACAGAATCTCTTTGGATTATCTTTAACCTTACCTGCCAAGGCTATCTCCTCTCCCCTCTTTGCCTTCCTCATTTTCTTCTAAAGAATGTCCCTACACTCTTTACATTCTACAAGACATGCAGTTGATCCCAATTGTCTCTCTAATAGATGGTTATTTTTTATTCTTGACTTGAACTTCGACATCTTTATTCATCCATTGTTCCCTAATCTTACCAGCCTTGCCTTTCACTCTAACCGGAACAGAATGTTTCTGAACTCTTGTTGTCACACTTTGGAAGGCCTCCCACTTGTCAGTCCTCCTTTTCCCTGCGATTAGTCTACACCAATCAACTTTTGAAAGGTCTTGTTTCATATCCTTTCATAACCATTTGCCTTACCCCAATTAAGAGCATTACCTTTTATCGTTTTACATAACTATTTTAAAATTACTAGGATAATGATCACTGGTCCAAAAATGTTCCCTGACTCACACTTCAGTCACTTGCCCTGCCTTATTTCCCAAGAGAAGGTCAAGTTTTGATCTGTCTCTCATTGGAAGATATATATATTGATAAAAGAACATTTTCTTGCAATTGAACAATTCTTCACCATCAAAAACTTTAACACCATGGCAGTCTGAGTCAGCATTTGGAAAATTAAAATCCCGTACTATTACAAACTTATTATTCTTCCATATATTTGAGATCTCTCGACATTTTTGCTTCTCAATTGCCCTCTGATTATTGGGGCGTTGATAGTACAATCCCATCAAGGTGATCATCCCTTTCTTATTTCTAATTTCAACCCATATATAATTTCACTGAATGATCCCTCAGAAATATCTTCCCTAATTACAGTCATAATATTTTCCTTAATCAAAAATGCCAGTCCTTCTCCCACCTTGCCTCTTTCTGTCCTTCCTGTACCATCTAAAACCCAGAACACTGAGCTGCCAGTCTTTTCCATTCCTCAGCCATGTTTCTGTGATAGTGATGACATCCCAGGCCCATGTTCTCTTCGATGCCCTGTGGTCATCAGCCTTATCCATGAGACCTCTTGCATTGAAATAAATGCAGGTTAATTGTTCAGTGTTCCTTTGTTCTCTGACTTGTTCTTGACTGTCTTTTCTAAATAACGTGCTGTTTTCTGATTCAGAATCATTGTCATCTTTCTTTCTATTTTCACTGTTGTTCAGAAAGCCCACACCCCACCTCTCTCAAATCATACAATCTCCTGAAATAGAATGAGCAAACCTCCCCACCAGGATATTGGTCTAGTTCAGGTGAAACCCATCCTTTTAAACAGGTCTTTTCTGTCCCAGAAGAGATCCCAATGCTCCAAGAAAGTGACTCCCTGCACAGTGCAGCACCTCGTCAACCATTGATTTATCTGCCCTGTCCTTTTGTTGCTTCCCTCATTAGAACTTGGCACCAGAATTAAACCAGAAATTATTACTTTTCATATTCTGTTTATGAACCTTCTACCTAACCAGTAATACTCACTCTGTAAAGCCTTAACCCTTTCCCTGACTATGTCATTCCTATTGATGTGTACAACAATTTCCAGCTTCTCACTCTCCCCTTTGACAATCTGCTTCAAATGTTTTGAGACATCCTTCACTCTGGCACCAGAAAAGCAAGGTACTCTTCTAGATTCACACTCACTACTGCAGAATCTCCTGTCTGTGCCCCTCGCAGGAGAGTTCCCAAAAACAATTATTCTTTTCAATCTTGACAAGCCCATTTAACATAAAATTCATTGTTAGTGCCCAACATCTGTTGACCACTTCTATTTTTCTCATTCAACAATCCCCAAAATGGAATATCTGTCTGAGAGAGGAATAGCCACAGGAGACTTCTAAACCACCTTCATACCCTTCCTGACGGACAGTTATCGATCTGAATGATCGTGCTGTGTAATCACTTCACTATATGTACGAGTCATCACACTCAATATCCCTTACAGGCTTTCAGTAACATTAATCCTACAAAGAAAAAGTTCTCAATAGAACCTTCTATATTAAATGAAACTATTTTTCCTTCTTTATTTAATATGAAGCATACTAAGAAAAAATAAAAACATAAATTTTAAAAAGAAATCAAAAACTTAACTGAACAAACGAAAAAAAAATTCCTCCTCAAATAATCCAACATTCAGCTTTCACTGTCCTGATACAAAAACCTCTCCCAAGCCGTCCCTATTCGGGCCTGTACACAAGCTCCGTGTATAAACAATCAGTCCTTCTTCATCTACTTTTCTAACTGAGTTTTTTTTCCACAAAACTCACCCACCACTGACAACAGGTTCACCAGTCTATAGTTCCCTGGCTTTTCCCTACCACCTTCTTAAATAATGGCACCATGTTAGGAAGGGATCTTTCCCCTTTCTCCTTCCTGGGCCTCTCCATCTCCATTTCCAGTGACCGACTCAACACGGACATTGACTTCAAACCCAGTGACTCCCACAGCTACCTGGATTACACCTCCTCCCACCCCCACTTCTATAATAACACCTTCCCTGATCCCCAATTCCTCCACCTCAGCCGCATCCGCTCCCAGGAGGACCAATTCCACCATTGAACCTCCCAGATGGCCTCCTTCTTTAAGAACCACAGTTTCCCCTCCCACGTGGTCGATGATGCCCTCCAGTGCATCTCCTGCACTTCCTACACCCCAATCCTTGAACTCCATGTCTCCAAACTCAACAAGGAGAGAACCCCTTGGCCCTCACCTTGTACTCCACCATCCTCGGATACAACATCCTCATCTTCTGCCATTTCTGCCACCGACAAATAGACCCCACCGCCAGGGATATATCAAATTTTGCGAAGACTTGTAGCTCAGGTTGAGGTTCTAAATTGGAGTAAGGCCAATTAGACAAGACATTTCAAAAGTTGATTGGGGCAGATGTTCACAGGTAAAGGGAATGGTTGGAAAATAGGAAGCCTTTGAAAATGAAATCATGAGAGTTCAGGGACAGTATTTCCTGTTAGGGTGAAGGGCAAGGATTGTAAGTTTAGGGAGTGCTGGATGATCAGGACTAATAACATGCTTCCCCATCTGTATAACCTTCTCCAGGACCTGTACTCCTCCACGTTTCTGTGACATCACTCTGTCCCAAAACACCACCCTATCATTGTAACCACCTCCAGTCCCTGCACCCCCCTTTCCCTATCTCTGTAATCTCCTCCACCACCTCGACCCCTCCCTCTCTCTGTATCCTCCAGCCCCTTCACCACAAACTATCTCTGTCATGTCCAGTGCACATGTAGGAGACACGACACGTGCACAAAGATTGCTCGTCTGTGACAGACTCTTTGTTTCATGTGAAGTTCTCAGGATCTGAGAGGAAGGGTCCATCACACCAACAGCCAGAGGACATTTCCCTGTGTCTTCCCTCTGAAACTGGGCTGGAACAGAATTCCTGTAAATCCAATGAATTGGTCGCTTGACTCCAGGTCCGTTTGCTGAAACAGGATCCTTTAAAACTGAGAGTAACTGGCAATGCGAGAGTTAATGATGAGAAAACAGATTCATTCAGAATCGGAGAGTAAATGTGCATCCTGTAAACAGTGAAGGGGGACATGACAGAGTACCTCACTTTCTTATCTCTGTCACCATTTTCTTTTGTTTTGTTTGTTTTTAGATGACAGTCAGTGAGGATCATTTACACCTCAATCTTTTATTTCTTCTCTTCTCCCATTCTCCCACCTCACCTCCACCCATGGTTCCTTGCACCATTTTGGTCAATATTGTTACTCTGTCATTTCAGTCTCTCCTGCCCTCCAGCCCATCACAGCCTTTCCCTTCTGCTCTTCTTCCCACCTTCCAGCTGAGACACAAGTAACAATGCAGGTCATTTCCTCTCACACACACTCACATTATCACTGACAGAGATGCAGAGACACAGAAGGGTCATCACTCCCACAGGCTCAGACAGAAACACTGTTCAGTCCCACTCTGATCTCACCTTCCAGTGATATGTTTTTATTCTAACACTCAAACAGAACAAGAGATATAGAAATGATTTATATTTCTTTCCAAACTGGTCTGGAAACAATCCCAATCTCCAAATCACATTGACGATAAAATTGAAAAGGACTGTGTTAATCTCTCAAGAGTAACCTACAGCAGCCAATTGAATAACATGTTGAATGGCCATCTGGGGTGTGGATGTAGGCTGTAAGGTTAACATTTAACTTTACTTTTCTACACAGTAATTCCTCCCACAGTAAGGGAGTGTACATGTGAGCGTATGAGAGAGGGTCTGCATGAGTGTATGGGTCTGTAGGCGTGTGTGTGTCTATACATATATAGACACATATATACATATATGTGTGTGTGTGTCTGTCTATGTGCATGTGTATGTATATATGTGTGTGTGAGTGTGTGTGTGTGTGTGTGTGTAGTACAGTGGGGTCACCTGTAGCGTGACATGAACCCAAGATCCTGGTTGAGGACAGTCCTGTGGGAACCGAACTTGGCTATCAGCCTCAGCTCAGCCACTTTGCATTGTTGCCTGTCCCGAAGTCTGCCTTGGAGGATGGTCATCCGAAGGTCCGGAATGCTGAAGTGTTTTCCGACTGGGACGGAATACTCCTGTAGTTTGATTGTTGCCCGGTTCAACAATCGGTATTTGATTATCCGTATATTGGATTATCCAGAAAGATCGCAAAAACCCTGCCCGGACGGAATTTCACAATGTCGCCAAGGTCCTGTACTTCCTGCAGGAGCCTGTGCCCCACAACCTGAGCCACCTCCGGAGTTTTAGTTTTGCCCCTTTTAGGGACATAGAATGGTGGGCCCTGTACCGACTGCTGCTGCACACCGTCCACCTCTATTCCCTCATCCACCACCCGGACATGCCTTGGTGTGCCCCTTTGCCACTCGGTGGTGGGGATCCTCAGTGGAGAGCTCTCTATGTGGGAGTCCTCCCCCTTTCTCTCGGGAATCTGGAGTGGAGGGTGCTGCACGCAGCTGTCCCCTACACCCGCATTACGGACTCCCATCCCAACTGCTTGTTCTGTGGTGCTGTAGAGTCCAGAGACCATGTATATATGGGGTGTGGGCATTTGCACTCCCTTTTTGATTTTCTTAAAAACCTTCTCCTCTGTTTCTGGTTGCACTTCAGCCCCACGCTTCTGATCTTCGGTCACCCGGTGTGGAGGGTGGAGGGTAGGTCAGAGGACCTCCTCGTGGGTCTGCTCCTGGGCCTGGCCATAAGTAGGTCCAGGCAGTGGGCCGTGGAGGGGGTGGCGTTAGGGCCGATTGCCTGCTCCTCTTCCTCGGGTATGTTAGAGCCCGAGTATCACTGGAGAAGGAGCACACAATGTCCACCAACACCCTCGAGATTTTCAGGGAGAGGTGGGCACCACAGGGAGTGGAGTGTATTATTTCCCCCTCCAACTCTATTTTCATTTAATCCTTACCCTCCCCTTCACTGTTTGATCACGCAGCATTGCCCTTTGATGAGAAGGGCACTGCTTGTCACTGGGTCACTCAGTGTTTCCTTTCTTCCTAATGGTGGAATATAAATAAAGATTGAAGCAATTGTTGTGCTTCACAGGTTCTGACACCTGCACGCAGGGGTGCTGGGGAAAAATAAGCACTACCGCGATTGGGTGGTAGTGTGGGGGGGTGAAGAAAGAAAAAGAAATCCCATTGAATTCACCCTCACCCTGTTTGCAAAAGCTATCTCATGTCCCATTTTTATTTTCCTGATTTCCCTCATGTATACTTCTACTGCCTTTATATTCTTTTAGAGATTCTCTCGATCCCTGCTGTCTATATTTGACATACACTTGAACAAAGCCTCAATTTCTCCAGTCATCCAGCATTCCCTACACCTACCAGCCTTGTCCTTCACCCTAACAGGAACATACTGTCTCTGGATTCTCATTATCTCATTGTTGAAGGCTTCCAACTTTCCAGCCGTCCTTTACCTGTGATTACCCACCTCCAATCAACCTTTGAAAGTTCTTGCCTAATGTCATCAAAATTGGCCTTCTTCTAAATTTCGAACTTTAACTTTTAGATCCGGTCTGTCTTTTTCCATCAATATTTTAAAACTGCCTGATTTGGAGGTGCTGGTATTGTACTGGAGTGGACAAAGTTAAAAATCGCACATCAGGTTATAGTCCAACAGGTTTACTTGGCAAGACGAGCTTTCGGAGCACCACTCCTTTATTAGGTATAACCACCTGATGAAGGAATGCTGCTCTGAAAGCTACTGCTTCCAAATAAACCTGTTGGACTATAACCTGGTGTTGTGTGATTTTTAACTTTATTTTAAAACTAATAGAATTATGGTCACTGGCCCCAAAGTGCTCCCCCACTGATACCTCAGTCACCTACCCTGCTTTATTTCCCAAGAGTCGGTCAAGTTTTGCTCTTTCTTCAGTAAGTACATCCACATACTGAATCAGAAAAAATTCTTGTACACACTTAACAAATTCCTCTCCAACCAAGTCCTTAACACTATGACAGTCCCAGTCTAAGCTTTGGAAAGTTAAAATCCCCTACCATTACCACCCTATTATTCTTACAACTGAGATCTCCTTTACAAGTTTGCTTCTCTATTTCCCACTGACCTTTGGGAGTCCACAGTAAAATCCTAATAAGGTGATTATTCCTGTGAGGACATCCAGGGAAATTATTCCCTCCCTCCCAGCAGTGTGGGTCAACCCACAGCAAGTGGACTGCAGTGATTCAAGAAGGCAGCTCACCACCACCTTCTCAAGGGGCAACTAGGGTTGGGCTATCAGTGCTGGTCAGCCAGTGACACCCATTGTCCCATAAATGAATAAAAAAGAAGCAATTTGGGTGGAACCGAGGAATAAGAAAGGGATAATCACCTTAAGTACAGCCGTAATATTATCGCTCATCAAAAAAAATGCCACTCCCTCCCCTCTCTTGCCCCCTTTCAATCCTTCCTCTCGCATATATTACCCTGGAATATTAAGCTGCCAGTCCTGTCCATCCCTGAGCCACATATCTGGAATTGCAATGATATCCTAGTCCCATGTTCCTAATAATGCCCTGATTTGTAATGCCTTACCTATTAGGCCACTTGCATTGAAATAAATGCAGTTTATTTTCTCAGTCCTACCTCATTCTCTGCTGTGTTCCTGCCTGCCCTGCTGTAATTGACAAGCTCGTCTTCCCAACGATACCAGTCTCAGACTGATCTCTTTCCCCACTATCTCCCTGGGTATCAATTCCAAACCCCTCCGCCCCCAACCCAAGCATCTCGAGCAAACCTCCTCAACAGTATATCAGTCCCCTTGCAATTCAGGTGCATCTGTCCCTTCTTATACAGTTCTCTTCTACCCCAGAAGAGACTCCAATGATTCAAAAATGTGAATCCTTTTCCCCTCCACCAGCTCCTCAGCCGCACATTCATCTGCTCTCCCCTCCTGTTCCTACTCCCACTGGGACACGGCACTGGGAGTAATCCAGATATTACTGCTGTAGGAGTGACCGCTGTCTCTGAGGCAAGAAGACTCTGAAGGCCTGGGCAATTCAGCAGGAACAGCAGTTTATTCCATCGGGAATCGATTACAGCCAGGAGAGGAACTCCAGACCATCACACAGGACAATCCAGTTCTCTCTGTCAAACACCCACACAATACCAATCTTACACTTTCTGACATCAAAGTTATGTCAATCTACAAACTAACTGTTATTGTGCAGTTGATCATATCAAGTCCACAAGTCAACCAACTGGGCGATGATTCCATCAGGTCTGTAAATCAGTTGGCCAGGCAGTTAATTCCATCAGGTCTGTAAATTAATTACATCCAATTAATAATCCAATTAACTGGGCATTTTGATGACATCAGGTCAGTGTCTATTACATATCTCCCAGTCAGGGTCAAACACACGGGGCCTGTTCGCTGATGTGGTCACTTGTTTATCTTGTAACCTTTGTCCCTGAATACCCTGTGATCTGCTGAGGTTCTGCCCTGCTCCCCCATATCAGTTAATCATTACCAATGTCTCCGTGGGCTCGCTGGCGTGTCTTTACTGATGCAGAGAGTCAATCACCATCAAACATCTTATTCTATGGTTTTGTGAGATATTGTACTATATGTTTCTTTATTTTTATATTAAGGCCCTTTATTTACCAACCCACTCACAATCGCTCGGTATTTACACCTTCCGCATTTCATTCAGTCATTCATCAAACTGTGGTCTCCCCACTCCCCAGCGCACTATCTCACCCGAAACTATGAAAAGATGAGAATACTAATCCCCCTCAGAACCATCTACCGGGACTTGAACAGCTTGCAGGACACCAAACAAGTTGTCTCCATCAGCACGGACCTGTTAGATACAGATTGAATGGGGTCTCTGTCCCCTTTAAGAAAGTTACTGTCAAATCGCGCCTCCGTGAAATGGAATGAATGAGGGAGGAGACCGACAATAGGGAGTGAAATCTCAAAACCCAGCCGCGGGAATCCGTTTACTCACCCCTCTGCTTTTATTAAGGACATCTATAATTTCTGATTTGGTTAAATCATATAAGCCTGATATTCTTTCTCATACTCTTTACCCTAAAAGGACTCACACCCTCATCCCCCTCCTACAACTACCCTCGGGGATTGACTTTTTAAGTTCCTGCCTAAATTCCTATTTTCTCTCCCCAGAACCTCGTCCTTTTCCCATCCTGTATCATGGGTTCCAATGTGTACAGCAACATCCTGCTGGTCCCTCTCCCCTTTGGGAATATTCTGTAACCTCTCTGAGATAGTTCTGAATTGTCTGGAGTGAGGGGATATTTGAATAACTGCCTGGATTCAGTTTGGAAGTTCTCTGGACAGATTTCAGATCCCATCATTGACTCACTCTTTATTGGAGGGACAGTGAGGTGCAGCAGCACTATATTTGAATTCAGGCCTTTCCGAAGCCGTTTTCAATGTATTTGGTCGGGCAGTGTGTTGGGAAGGTGACCCAGCTGGTTACTTTAGTTACTGAAGTGAGAAATAATCGGGTGTGTACTCTGATTATTGAAGCAAACGAAAACTAAATTATCTTCAACTGAGAAAAAAAATTTAGTTCCGCTTGATTTTAAAATTCAAAGGAATAAAGAGGTGTTAACTCTTTCTTGTATAACACTTAAAACTGCCCTGCAGTGTATTCCTCACAGACTAATCGAGCAACAATCGAACATAGTCACACTCACAGAATCCCACTTTACAGACAATGTCCCAGACAACACAGTGACCATCTCAGGGCAGGTCCTGTCCCACTGGCAGGACAGAGCCAGCAGAGGGAACAGCTCCGTGGGATACAGTCAAGAGGGCTGTGCTCTGGAAGTGCTCAGCATTGATGCCAGACCCCATGAAGCCTCATGACATCAGGTTAAACATGGACACGGAAACATTCTGTGTGTCTTAAAAAGTATTCAGGTAAATAAGTCCCTGGGTCCTGATGGGGTCGATCCCAGAATATTGAGGGAGACAAGAGAACAAATTGCTGCAGCATTGACAGACATCTCTGTATTCTCTCTGGCCACAGGTGAGGTCCCAGAGGACTGGAGACTAGCTGATGATGTCCCATTGTTTAAGAAGGGTAGCAGGGATAACCCTGGGAATTACAGACCTGTGAGCCTTATGTCAGTGTTAGGGAAATGATTGGAAAATATTCACACGGACAGGATCTATATGCATTTCGAAGAAAATGGATTTATTAGTGACAGATAGCATGGTTTTGTACGGGAGAGGTCGTGCCTTCCTAACTTGACCACGTTTTTTAAGGAGATGATGAAGATGATTGTTGAGGGAAAACCAATTGATGTTGTCCACATGGACTTCAGTAAAACCTTTGACAAGGTCCCTCATGGCAGACTGGTACAAAAGGTGAATCACATGATGTCAAGGGTGAGCTGGCAAGATGGAGTTTCCTATTTAGAACTGACTCAGTCATAGGAGACAAGAGGGGTGTGATGGAGGATGCTTTTCAGAATGGAGGGCTGTGACTAGTGATGTTCATAGGGATCAGAGCTGGGGCCTCTACTGTTCATGGTCTTTATAAATAATTTGGTGGAAAACGTGATGAGTCTAATTAGTACGTTTATGGATGATACAAAGATTGGGACGATACAGAGATTGGTGGAGTTGCGGATCATGAGGAGGATTGTCAGAGGATACAAGAGAACATAGATCAGTTGGAGGCATGGGCAAAAAAATGGCAGATGGAGTTTAATCTCAACAAATGTGAGGTGATGCATTTTGAAAGGTCAAATACAGCTGGCAATTATATAGTGAATGGCAGAACCCTTCAGAGCATTAACGTGCAGAGGGATCTGGGTGTACACATCAACAGATCACTAAAGGTGGCAGTGTCACAGTGTCATAGAGTCGGAGAGATATGCAGCATGGAAACAGTCCCTTCCATCCAACTCATCCATGCCATCCCAAAACAGTCTCGTCCCACCTGCCAGCACATGGCCCATATCCCTTCATTCCTGAAGAAAGGCTCATGCCCGAAACGTCGATTCTCCTGCTCCTTGGATGCTGCCTGACCTGCTGCGTTTTTCCAGCAAACACATTTTCAGCTCTGATCTCCAGCATCTGCAGTCCTCACTTTCTCCTCATATCCCTCCAAACCCTTCCTATTCACATACCCATCTAGATGCCTTTTCAATGTTGCAATTGTACTGGCCACCACCACTTACTCTGGCAGCTCATTCCATTTACATAAAACCCTCTGAATAAAAAAGTTGCCCACTAGGTCTCTTTTATATCTTTCCCTTCTCACCCTAAACCTATGTCCTCTAGTTCTGTATTCCCACACCCCAGGGAAAAGACTTTGTTTATTTATCCCATCCATGCCCCTCATAACCTTCATAAGATCACCCCTCAGCCTTCGATGCTCCAGGGAAAGAAGTCCCAGCCTATTCAACCTCTCCCTATAGCTCAAATTCTCCAACCCTGGCAACATCCCTTCAAATCTTTACTTAATCCTTTCAAGTTTCACAACATCTTTCCAATAGGAAGGAGACTGGAATTGCATGCAATATTCCAGCAGTGCCTTAACCATTGTCCTGTACTGCCACAACATGACCTCCCAATTCCTATACGCAATACTCTGACCAAAAAAGGAAAGCATACCAAATGCCTTCTTCACTAACCCATCTACTTGTGATTACCCTTTCATAGAACTATGAACCTACACTCTAAGGTCTCTTTGTTTAGCCACACTCCCTAGGACCTTACCATGAATGTGTATGTCCGGCTAAGATTTGTTTTCCCAAAATGCAGCACCTCACATTTATCTAAATTAAACTCTATCTGCCACTCCTCGGGCCATTAGCCTATTTGATTAAGATCCCATTGTAATCTTTGCTGTCCACTACACCTTCAATTTTGGTGTCTTCAGCAAACTTACTAACTATACCTCCTATGCTCACATCCAAATCATTTATATCAATGTTGAAATGTAGTGGACCCAGCACCGATCCATATGGCACTCCACTGGTCACAGGCCTCCAGTCTGAAAAACAAACCTCATCCACCATCCTCTGTCTTCTACCTCTGAGCCAGTTCTGTATCCAAATGGCTAGTTCTCACTGTATTCCATGAGATCTAACCTTGGTCACCAATCTCCCATGGGGAACTTTGTCGAACACCTTACTGAAGTCCATATAGATCACATCTACCGCTCTGCCCTCATCAATCCTCTGTTAATTCTTCAAAAATGATAATCAAGTTTGTAAGACATGATTTCCCATGCACAAAGCCATATTAACTATCCTTAATCAGTCCTTGCCTTTCCAAATACACGTACATCCTGTCCCTCAGGATTCCCTCCAACAACTTGTCCACCACTGACATCAGGCTCACTGATCTATAGTTCCCTGGCTTGTCCTTACTACCCTTCTTAAACAGTGGCACCACATTTGCCAGCCTCCAGTCTTCCGGCACCTCACCTGTGACTATCGCTGATACAAATATCTCAGTAAGAGGCCCAGCAATCACTTCCCACAGATTTCTCGGGTATACCTGATCAGGTCCCGGGGATTTATCCACTTTTATGCAATTGAAGACATCCAGCACTTCCTCCTCTGTAATTTTTCAAGATGTCACCATTTATTTCCCGACATTCTATATCTTCCATGTCCTTTTCCATAGTAAATACTGATGCAAAATACTCGTTTAGTATCTGCCTCATCTCCTGCAGCTCCACACAAAGGCCACCTTGCTGATCTTTGAGGGGCCCTATTCTCTCCCCAGCTACTCTTTTGACCTTTAATGTATTTGTAAAAACCCTTTGGATTCTCCTTAACTCTATTTGCCAAAGCTATCTCATGTCCCCTTTTTGTCCTCCTGATTTCTCTCTTACATATACTCTTCTAAGGATTCACTCGATCTATCCTGTCTATACCTGACATGTGCACTCGATCTATCCTGTCAATATCTGACATGTGCTTCCTTTCTTGCTGGTGGATAAGGGAGTAAAAAGGCCTATGGCATGCTTGCCTTCATTGGAATGGGCATTGAGTATAACAGTAGTCCAAAGATGTGTGGCTTAGGTGAATTGGCCAAGGTAGATTGCCCATAGCGTTCAGGGATGTGTAGGCGCATTATTCAGGGGAAATGTGGAATAATAGGGGAGGGGAATGGGTCTGCGTGGGATATCTTCAGAGGGTAGGTGTGGACTTGTTGGGCCAAATGGCCTGTTTCCACACTGTAGGGATTCTATGATTTCTATGATAGGCAAGTTATGCTTCAGCTTTGTAGAACTTTAGTTTGGCTGCACTTGGAATATTGTGTCTAGTTCTGATCACCACACTACTAGAAGGACTTTGATGCATTAGACAGGGTACAGAAAAGGTTTGCCAGGGTGTTGCCTTAGTATGAGTGGTTTTAGTGATGAAGAAAGTTTGGATAGACTGGATTTGTTTACATTGGAATGTAGAAGTTTATAAGATTGTGAATGGGATTGGATGAAGTGGAAATATGAGGCTTTTTCACTGGTTGGGGCGTCAATTACGAGGGGCACAGGCTCAAACCACAAGGAGGGAAGTTTAAAAGAGATGTTCAAGGCCCGTTTTTCACACAAAGGGTGGTGAGTGCCTGGAATGTACAGCCAGAGGAGGGGGTGGAAGGAGACACATTAGTAGCATTCAAGGAATACCTGGACAAATACACAAATAGGAAGGGAATAGAGGGATACGGATCCTGGAAATGAAGACGGTTTTAGTATGGAAGGGTAACATGTGTCAGCGCAGGCTTGGAGGGCCGAAGGGTCTGTTCCTGTGCTGCATTGTTCTTTGTTCTTCTCTGTTCAGTGAGCTCTTCCTGCATTTAAAACACTGCAACAGGGATGCTATGAAACAACTCCAGGTCACTGAGATACAGACCCACCTTGGAGGATACAGTGACGGATGTGGCTTTCCCAGACTAGTGCACTTGGAAGTTTGAATATTGAGTTTTACTTTTAAAAAGACACCTCCGCTGGATACTATTGAGACAAAAATATCAGTGCAATCACATTTTCAGAATTCCAGTGGCTTTCCAGTCAGATCACTACTTCGAATCCCTTGATTAGATTCCAGTCTGTAACTCACTCCGAGGTATTTATTATTCTAGATATAAACCTCTTGGAACACACCAAAAAGAAATCACTGGAGAACCGCAGCAGGTCTGGCAGCATGTGTGGAGGGATAGGAGAGTTAATGTTTCTAATCCAGGTTAATTGGAGTTTTGAAACAAGGATCCCTTCCTCCCAGGAACTGAGACTTCTCTGAACTGCTTCCAATGCAAGTATATCATTTTCATAAAGGAAACCAAAACTGAGCGCAATACTCGATGTGTGGTCTAAACAGTGACCGTGCAGTTGTAACAAGACCTCCCTCCTTTTATACACTACTCCCTCCCTGAGGGGTAACATTTTCGTGCAGAGGGGGTGTGTGTATGGAATGAGCTGCCAGAGAAAGTGGTCCAGGCAGGTACAATTATAACATTTTGAAGACATTTGGACAGGGACATGAATAGGAAAGATTTAAAGGGATAAATAAAAATTGAACCGTTTCCAGAACACTGAAAGTAAATGTAATCTTGAACAACTCTATTGCAATCCTTGTCCAGAATTGCATGTGAGACAATCTATTTTACTGAATTTGCCTGCGTCAAGGATGTGTTACTCTACTGGATCAGTTGCTGTTTATGAGATAAATAACCCATTATCCTGCTAGGTTTTCCAATAGTTATTCCAACTCTTCTTTTTTTTGTCTGTAATCGATTTTGATTTTATTGTCACGTGTACTCAGTACAAAGGTACAGGAATACAGTGAGAAGTGTATAATGTCACCACACAATGCACCATCTTAGGGACAAATACCTTGGCACAGAATCTTAAGAAGAAGGTATGAAGAATGAACAATATTAAAAATTCAACACTTTTTATTTTTAAAGTAAATATGCTATAACATAAAACACATGATGTAAGTTTAAAAGTTACACGTTGCAGACATTCTTACTTTTAAGTGGAAAATAAAGGAATAAAGATGCAGGTTCCAACATTACAGTCTTTCTTAAGTGCTTAATCTCAGTTGGACTGCACTTCAAAGAATCACCTTGAGATCCTCTATATACTGCTTGAGGAAACTTTCATGAATGCATTTAACAAATTCATTTGCTCTCTTGAACCTATTCCACTCTTTCATAAGTTTATGGCTGATAAGTCTATGTTTTGAGTTCCCATCTACCCAGTGTAACCTTAGATTCTTGTTATGCAAGGGAATAAATCTACCTGTGACTTAAAAATATCCATTGTCCTCACCTCTCCCACTTTCTGGGACAGACAATTCCAAAGTTACACACCCGAAAAAAGAATTCTCTTCATCTCTGTCCAAAAAGTGTGACCCCTCACTAATTTTATAAACATGGTCCCTAATTCTGAACTCACCCACAAGCAGAAACATCCACTCCACATTCACTGTGTCAAGATCATTAAGAGCATCTATACAGTTTGATCAGATCACTCTTAACTCGTCTAAACTCCAGCAGAAACAAACCCAGTCTGAGCACCTAACCCGATTGCACAAGCCACTCTTTCAAAATATTCATCGAGTAAACCTCCTCTGAACTGTCTTTAATGCATTTACATCCTCTTTCAAAATAAGGGACTGTTGAAATGAATTATACGTTCAGAGTTAAATAGAATTATTATACCGTAGTAATAGAAAAACAGCAGGTTTCAATTAATGAACCTTGTACCAAGTGAACCTTATGCATCCTCGAGGTTAGTGTCAGCGGGAGTCTACAAACAGCAGTTAGTGCCATCAAGTCATTCCAGATAGGCCTTGGGGCCAGAAGAGGTTTAGAGGCAGGGAGGTGATGGTCACTGACAAGGGATGGGGCAAAACATTGACAGACTAAATGATCTCTGACTGAGTGAAGTCTAATGAATCTTGGGAAATTCAAAGAATTTGCATTAATGCATCTACAACCGAATTAACAACCTCTTTTAAGACTCTGGGATGAAGACAGAAGGTGATGAGACCTATTATCAGTTTACTGAGTCCAGCCTCCTTAGTGACGGTAATTACATTGTGTTCATCCCTCCCTCCTACTTCTGACTTACAGTTGGGTTGACACTGAGGAGCACATGCAGTATTCTCTAGGGAGATACTTGCTCATGCATGGGTGAATGCGATTGGTTGAAGTGTTTCAATCATGCATCTTCTTTCCATGTCTGCTCAGTTTCAATGGATGTTGAGATTTGGAGGGATAGAGTGGGGGTGGGAGAGAAAGTCTGAGGGTGAGAGAGAGATTGTGCCCTGGAGAAGAGAGAGATTGATGTCCAGTCTGATGGTGGTTGGGGCTGGTGGAGGTGGTGCGGAGAATGGTGGTGATGTTGAGATTCAGAGAGGAGGGGAGAGGGTGAGGGAGATTGGGATGATGATGCAGACAATCTGGAACTGTGCATGTGCTCAGTTCAGAGTCAGTATGCAGACACAGTTGCCCTGAAGTTTCAATGTCAGCAAAACAGTGTCTTACCACTATTACTGAAATGCTTTTTGTATCTTCTACTTATTCATTTAATTCGCCATTTCCTTAACATCTATGGACGAAGGATTTTTGCCTGAAACATCGATTCTCCTGCTCCTTAGATGGTGTCTGACCTGATGTGCTTTTCCAGCTCTGCGCTTTTTGCCCCCTATCATCTCCCAATATCTCAATATTCTCACTCCCCAGAGGAGTGACACTCACATTGCGTTCATGTTTTGTTTTTAAATACCCATGGAAACTCTTGCTTTGTTGTTTTTAAGATTTTGAGTTGGGTTCTGAGATTCCAATTTCCTCCTTCTAATTAACCTTTTTCTGTGCCATGCTTTATTTTTTAATCAATCATCTGACCTGCCACCCATCTTTGCAATATCCTCAAGTTGGACGGTTTCTTCAACTTTTCAGTCAACCACAGAAAGCGAGTCCTCCCTTTAAAGTCTCTTGTTTCAGTCAGAATATACTTATTCTGAGGTATCCTCTTAACTCTCTGCCATCACTGTCTCGACTGATCTCTCTCCGAGCCAGTTATGCCATTCACTTCAGCTGGCTTAGTTTACATGCCCGCAGAGTGGACCTTGTTTAAGTTTGAAATACTTACCTCAGAGTTAATCTTCTCCCATTCCATATTGTGATGGCTGCTACATAGGAGAGCCTTTACACTGAGATTGTTTCATAAATCCTGTCACATTACACAGTATCAATAAGATGATAATAACATAACCTTCTGTCTGGATGCTTCAGAACACGCAGCTCTAAGATACTTTCTCGAAGGTCATCAATAACCTCCCATCCACGTTACTGTTGCCAACCTGATTTACACAATCTTTGTGGAGATTCAAGTCAGCAGTGATGATTGCCATCTCACTATCACAAGCAGCCAATACTTCATGTCTAACATCAGGGGGCCTATCGATCAGCCCCTTGAGTGGCTGCTATCCCTTAACTGCCGCCTCAGGCGACTCTCTGTGTGGAGTTTGCACATTCTCCCCGTGTCTGCGTGGGTTTCCTCCGGGTGCTCCGGTTTCCTCCCACAGTCCAAAGATGTGCAGGTCAGGTGAATTGGCCATGCTAAATTGCCCATACTGTTAGGTAAGGGGTAGATATAGGGGTATGGGTGGGTTGCGCTTCGGCGGGGCGGTGTGGACTTGTTGGGCCGAAGGGCCTGTTTCCACACTGTAAGTAATCTAATCTAATCTAATCTAACTGTCCTCATGCTGTATTTAT
Source organism: Chiloscyllium punctatum (assembly GCF_047496795.1). Lineage (NCBI taxonomy): Eukaryota > Metazoa > Chordata > Chondrichthyes > Orectolobiformes > Hemiscylliidae > Chiloscyllium > Chiloscyllium punctatum. The sequence goes on from NC_092767.1 coordinate 27,680,086, forward strand.
TTACATCAATGTGTGCTATGGATTTGTTTAAGTTGACAGAAAAGCTGCCCACGTTCAGATACAGAGCTTTTATTTTGATTTGTTTAAATACAAACATATTGGACAGGCTCATGTGAACAGAAACCATTTATATTTGTATCTTGGGAAAACGGTCTGTCTTTATGTTGCCCATCAAAAGAAGCCAAACCCTTTTCAACAGGGCAAATGAGAGGGATTTAACTTGCATGTGCATTTCCAAAACACAAACTTTCATGTCTGGAAACTGAGCTGTCTGAGTTGATGTTACTCAGCAAATGAAGATTAAAATATCTGCTCCAAAATGGGGGTGGCAGAGCTGCTTATTGAAGCCAGTGGAGAGAAAGTAGAGTAACATTTCAAGACCAATTCTGCAAAAGGGTCAAAATGTTAACTCCATGGGTCTGGCAGCATCGGTAGAGAGATTGCAGAGAGAAATATCCAGCAATTTCTATTTGTGTTTCAGATTTCCAACATCCACAGTTCTTTCTTTTATATTATTGAAAATAGTGACTGTCCATTTGATTATCTCCTGTTTACAATATCTAATTTATCCAGACTGCGTCTTAATCCAAACTTTTAGCACCAAATGCCAATGAGTATTCAATGGGCATTCAATACTGTCTCACACGCCACCTGACTTACTGTCTGTCTGGCCTGTTGCATTAGCCCTTGAGTAAGTCAGTTACGCAGCAGGCCAGACAGACAGTAAGTCAGGTGGCGTGTGAGACAGTATTGAATGCCCATTGAATACTCATTGGCATTTGGTGCTAAAAGTTTGGAATCCAGTGACCAGAAACCAAACTTTGGTCTCAAGAATTCTGTTTGGAAATCCATCGAATGTGACAATTCTGTCCCCGACCCAGAGTTCCAATCTCTGAAACTCTCCAGAGCAACTTGATGGAATGTGACTGTGACAGATTCATCGCACATAATCATGGAATTCTGTCGCTCAGCTGGTACAGAGCTGCAATCTTCACAGAAGATTTTTGTCAAATCTATGTGTTTCCTGAGTCACATCCTTCCTTCACTTTTCAGAAGATCGCTTTGATAAATAAATGAAGATTGGATAATGCAGATTGCTGAGCTGGTACAAAGATGAGCTGGTCATTCTGCCTTGAGTGTATCCGGATCGTTGGGAAAAGGAGCAGTAAATCAGGCCTGACTCTATTGTGTCAATGCATTTCAATGGGGGTAATTGTGTCTGTTTGGGGGCAAAAGCTGGATGGTTGAGGTTGAATTGCAGAATCCAGTTGGTGGAAGTAATTAGAATGTGTGGGTGGTGGTATTTTCTGGTCAGTTCTGGTTTGGAGGATGGTTCGAACAGTCAAGGTGTTTGAGAGGTCAGATAAAGGGAGGGTAAGGGGTGGAGCTGAAATCGAATGATCCATGATGTATGTTTGTAATTTCAGCTGACAGGGTTCGGAGGGTCTGGAGGTTTGTGGGGCTGGATCTGGAGGTTAGCTTACTCACTTGGTGACTGAGTATTCAGAAGGTAATGTGTGGGTTTGGATAGTAATCTCATGGGCAAAGGAACAGACTGATAGATGGGAATGTTTAAATAAACCAAGATAAGATATCACAGGCTGGGGAGCTGGTACACAGGGAGCTGGGAGTTAAGCCTTGGGTGTTCTTGATGGTCAGGGAGAAGGGTTGACAGAGGGTCATGGGAATTTGAAATGTGCAAGTCATATCATCAGGATTTCCATATGTATCTTACTTCCATATCTAATCTTTAGTGATCCAGGGACCATGATAGTTCCAAAATATCCCATATCACTTCCATCTGTGTTTCAAATATCAGCACAGAGAAAATATTCACTGTCCTGTGTCCTCAGCAAGATTTTATTGCTCACTGTACAAAGTATTTATTGTTGAAATAAAACCAATTCTAGAAGCAGGTGCATTGTTCATTGCAGTTTTATTATGTTCAGAGGGAAGGGCAGACTAACCTCAATAATGAAACATTCTTGCAATCAATTTATTTTGTTTGTTTGCCTTGTTCTGAGCCAATGGAAATGTATTCTTTTCAATTGTAGCTTGATTTGGCTTGGTAGCTGGGCTTTAATTGCAAAACCCTCATCTTCATTCCCCAAATTTACACAGGCTTTAACTGCTTAAACTGTAGCCATTTGAGTAGGATCTGGCCCTTGTACAAAACTTGAACATGAACATCAGTCCTGAGCTTCCAGAACAGAACTAGGGGGAGGTTCTGTCATTCAGAGGAGACCTTAAATTGTCATGAAAACTGAATATTGAACTCAAAACGTTAACTCTGTCTGTCTGTCTGTCTCTCTTTCCACAGACGCTGCAAACTTGCTGCATTCCCTCAGCACTTACTCTTTTTCGTTGTTTTAAATTGTCTCCCACCTGCACTCTCAAATGTCTTTATTGTTTAATGTATGAGCCATGGATTACTTGTGAACAGTGTGCCCTAAGACACAGATATGAACGGCTTTATCTTCAGATCTGACTAAAGGCAAAAACTGTGGATGTTGGAAATCAAAACAAACATCGAAAATGCTGGAGAAACTCAGCAGGTCTGACAGCATTCGTGGAAAGAGAAACAGAGTTCTGAGGAACAGTCACACTAGACTCAGTGTTAACTGTGTTTCTCTTGCCTCAGATGTTACCAGAGCCTCTGAATTTCTCAGGCACGTTTTGAATTTGGTTCTTTCAGATCTCCAGTTCCATCTGCAGTTCTTTGTTTTCCTTTGTATTTGCAATATATTATAAAATATTTCAAAACACAAAATAAAGCCCCATTTCCTATTCAAAAACTGCAGTCATTCCAAAAACAAAAAAAAACTCAGCAGGTTGGCAGCATCTGTGGAGAGAAATCAGGAGGTAATGTTTTGGGTCCAGTGATCCTTGCTCAGAACAAAATCTGTCAATGATTTTTCTTACAAACGAGCACAATATAACAAATAACCATTAATATTCCAGGGGGCACATTCCACCTTTATGTCATGGTTCCAGAAAGACATACCTGGATAATTATTAAGTGCTTTCAAATAATTAGGACAAAACATATTTGTCATTAGTTCGAAATCCCATACATTTTACACACACATATATTTTACATCGGGTCTTTTGCAGCATCTCCCAATTGAGGCGACCTGCAAATACATCCAAGCTGTCACTGATGCCTCTTTCTCCAGATTAGACTTGTTTATATCATTCACCCATAACAAGGAGAGCCAAGCAACCCGGGCAGTGGGATTCTCTGCCATCACTACCTTCCCCCAGCTGTAGGGTGCCATAGCCTGTACCCATGTTGCTTTCAGACTGCCCTATCACCAATCTGCAGAGCTGGAGAGTGGAAAGGTTTATCACTTCAACAATGTTTAACTTATATGGAACCATCGATGCCAGAGTTAGAAGGATTGTTTCAGACCGTCTTGGAGCTGCCATGATGTTGATGTAGAAGACAAGTCCCGAGATCCTTCCTCCTTCCAAAGACCTTGGGCCACAGAAGAAGAGTTGCAGGGAATTAGATGAAAAATTCTCTAAATTTGGTTCATGTTTCTTTTCTTGTTATTCTTTCCTGGGATGTGGCTTTTTTTGGTAAGGCTGCCATTTGTTTTCCATCCATTATTACCTTTGAACTGAGTGTCTTACTTGACTATTTCAGGATGTCAGTTAAGAGTCAACATAATTGCCATGGATCTGGAGTTTCACTAATAAACCTGTAATCTGAGAATCAACATGGTTATATGGTCATCATAGGCTAGTTTTTAAATCCAGATTTTATTGAATTCATATTTCACCATCAGCTGTGGTAGTATTCGACACCATGATTTCCAGAACAGTGGGTTAGTGCTCAGGATGGCCACATGACAATAATGCCATAAGAAACAGGAACAGGAGTAGGCCCTTAAGCTCTTGATCCTGCTCCACCATTCAATAGGATCGTGACTGATCCAACATTCCTCACTTTCACATTCCTGTGCTTTCCCTGGAAGCCTTGATTCCCTGACTGATCAAGAATCTATCCATCTCAGCCTTAAATATACACAAGGATTCTGCCCCCACAGGGGGCACTGTGACAAGGACTTCCAAAGACACAAAGAGAAGAAATTCTTCCTCGTTTCAGTCTTCAACTGGCACCCCTTGATTCTGAGACCATGCTTTCTGGTCCTTGACTCCCCCATGACGAGAAACCTCCTCTCAGCATTTTCCCTATAAAACCCCTCAAGAATTCCATATTTTTCAGTTAGATCATTCTTCTAAGTTCCAGTGAGTAGAGTCCTAACCTGTTTAGCATTTGCTATTTAGACAATCCCTGCTCTCTGGGGATTAGCCTAGTAGACCTTCTCTCAACTGCCTCCAATGAAATTTCCCCAAACAAAGTGACCAAACCTGCCCACATTACTCGAGACTGATAGAAGTTTATAAAAGAATGATGGGTATGGATAGAGTTAATGCTTGTTGTCTTTTCCCAAGGGTGGGCATTTCAAGACGAGGGGGCACATTTTTAAAGTGAGAGGAAAGAGATTTTAAAAAGATGAGGAACTTTCTTTATGCATAGGGTGGGTCGCATGTGGAATGAACTTTCAGAGAAAAGGGAGAATGTGGGTACAATTATAAGGTTTAAAAGACATTTGGATAAGTCCATGAGTGGGAAAGGGTTGGAGGGCTATGGGCCAGGAGCGGGCAGGTGGAACGTGTTTAGTTTGGGATAATGTTCGGCAAGGCTTTGTTGGACCGGACGGTCTGTTTCCATGTTGTATTTTGCCAGTACCTTTGTCAGTTGCAGTAAGTCTTCCCTACTCTTACACTCCAATGTCCTTGAAATAAGGGTCTCTGAATGTTATCAAGATGCGAGTGCGTCCCTGAGGCAATGGCAAAATGAAGATACAACACTGCCCATGCTTCCACCAGGGCCATAGTTGAACAATCATAACTCAACCACTTCAAGATGAGTTGGAAGCTCCAGTGGGGCATTGCAGTATCGATCAGAAATGGGGCACTATGCCTTTCTCAAGTGCAGTCGACAAACAGGGTGTGGACTGTAGGCAGAGGAAATAGGGGATCAGCAGTAATCTTGTGAGAGTGAAGATGAAGATAAAGACAAGGACATTGAACAGGGTGAACATACATGAGCGCAGACATACCTACATTATAGGGTAATGCACTGTCAAAGACAAGAAAACAGAAAGAACCGACTTGCAACACACGTCTAGGATGAATAAACTAGGTTTAGACTTCCTCATGTAGAATTGTTTTTGGTTATATGGTAGCAACCTGGTTCGGGCAAAATATATGTGGACCAAGTTATTTTTGTAATCATCCAACCCATTCCTGTTGTTGAGTAAATGTTTTCTTAATCATATTAATGTATGCTTAGTGAAGGTAAAGGTAAAGTCCACATAGTCTGAGTAGACCATGGGTTGTTCTCATTACAGAGAGATGTGTATACTCAGTTTGTATTGTCTAGTATCTTCACATCATAGACCCTTCAAACTGTTGAGGAGAGAGCAGCAGTCAGTGAGAAAGGGACATGAACATAGCTTGCTGCTAAAGTTCGGTAGTTTTATAGCCTGCAGTCAAAATATGTAATTCAGTGTAATGTCAACTCTCACAATAGTAAGTTAAGAGCATTCCTGAGGCATTTTATAAGAATGATCCCAGTAATGAAAGGTTTGTCACGTGAGGAGTGGTTGAGGACTCTGGGTCTGGACTCAATGGAGTTCAGAATAGTGAGGGAGATCTGATTGAAACTTACAGAATACTGAGACCCCGTGGTAGACTGGATATGGAAAGGTGTTTCCACGAGTAGGAGAGACTAGAACCAGAGGACATAGCCTCAGAATGAAAAGGTGATACTTTAAAGCTGAGAGAAGCTATAAACCGGTAAGCCTGACATTGGTGGCGGGCAAGTTGTTGGAGGGAATCCTGATGGACAGGATTTACATGTATTTGGAAAGGCAAGGACTGATTAGGAATAGTCAACATGACTTTGTGTGTGGGAATTCATGTCTCACTAACGTGACTGAGTTTGTACAGAGAAGTAACAAAGAAGATTGATGAGGGCAGAGCAGTAGACGCAATCTATGTGAACTTCAGTAAGGCGTTCGACAAGGATCCCCATGGTAGACTGGTTAGCAAGGTTAGATCTCATGGAGTACAAGCAGAACTAGCCATTTGGATACTGAACTGACTTTGAGGTAAAAGACAGAGGGCGGTGGTGGAGAGTTGCTTTTCAGAATCAAGGCCTGCGACAGTGGTGTGCCACAAGGATCGGTGCTGGGTCCACTGCTTTTCATCATTTATATAATGATTTGGATGTGAACATAGGGGATACAGTTAGTACGTTTGCAGATGACACCAAAACTAGAGGTGTAGTGGATGGCAAAGAACGTTACCTCAGAGTACAACAGGACCTTGATGAGATGGGCCAATGGGCTGAGGAGTGGTGTGTGTATGGAATGAGCTGCCAGAGGAAGTGGTGGAGGCTGGTACAATTACAGCATTTAAAGGGCATCAGGATTGGTATTTGATGAGGAAAGGTGCAGAGGGATATGGGCCAAGTGCAGGCAATTGAGTCAAGATTAGGTGAGGAGAACTGCTTGGCATGGACAAGTTGGATTGATGGGACTGTTTCTGTGTTGTACATCTCTATAACCCCCTCCACCCAGTTCACTCCTCCCTAGCTCTGTAACCTCATCCAGCCCTGACACCTTCCCTATCTCCAGAACCTCCTCCACCCCCTACACCCCACCCTATCCTGAAACCTCCTCCAGTCCCAATAACCCTCTCTTAGCTGTAACATCAATGCTCATTATCACTCCATGATGTCAGCCCTCCTGCGATTCTAGCCTCTTGACCATCCCCTGATTCCATCACTCCACCGGCCTTCAGCTGCTTGGGCCCTCCATGTTATCATCTCATGAGACTTTGAGCAATTTGCATTTCCCTTCTCTGATGAATCCTGTCCATTTTTCCCTGGAAACAATGTTATATCTGTTGTGGATTTACTAGAGTAATTCAGGAAGGGTCCCTCAACAGCACCTTGTAAACCCAACATCAATATCACCTTGAAGACAAGGCCAGCAATATGACGCAACACTACTCCTTCTGCAGTAACTCTCCACTTCACCCTTAATCCCAACTTTGAAAATAATCATCCTTCCTTCAGTTTTTCTGGGACAGAATCCTGGGACTCTCTCCCATGTGACTTTGCATTTGTAGTCAGGATTCTTAAAACACAAGGACAGTGGAGTTAAAGAGGAGAGTTCGTTATCATTTATGCCGGAGAGATTCGGGGGATGGGTAACAAGGCTGTCCCAGTCAGTGATGCCCACCTCATGTGAATCCACAAACAAGTATGTCATTGTGATGTTCCATGGGAATGCACATTACATTCCTGTTCTGAGGGATACACAGGAACAGTAGGAAATCAGACTTGGTCGAATTAGTCAAAGAGCCAAGATGTTTCACATCAGTGTCCCAGCGAGATGTGGACAGTTACTAGGTGAGTCAGGGTGAAACAATACCTGCTGGAATGTGATGACCTTCATTGTTCAGCTTTCTGAATATTGGAGTTGGGATGGTGTGCTGAGGTTGGACAGGAAGTTGGTAAGACCAGTTCTGGAAGACTATGTCCTGTTCTGCTCACGCTGCTGTAGGAAGGATATTATTAAACTGGAGACGGTTCAGAAAAGATTGACCAGGATGATGCCAGGAGTACAGGGTTTGAGATATAAAAATAGACTGGGGAGGCTGGGGACATTTTACAAAGAACATTACAGCACAGGAACAGGCCCTTCAACCCTCCAAGCCTGCACTGACACATTTTGCCTTCCATATTAAAACTGTCTTCACTTACAGGATCCGTATTCCCCTGTTCCCTTCCTATTCATGCCTGCTGCTGGATGCTTCTTGAAAACTACAATAGTGTCTGCTTCCATTGTCTTTTCTGGCAGTGTGTTCCATGAACTCACCACCCTTTCCCCATGATAAACATGCCTCACATATCCCTTTTAAACACCCCCCTGACCCCTCCATCTTGAACCTGTGTCCCAGAGTAACTGACTCTTCCACCCTGAGAAAAGGCCTCATACTTTCCACCCTATCCATGCCATTCACAATCTTATAAACTTCTATAAGGTCGCCCCTCAACCTCCTGCATTCCAGTGAACACAAACCCAGTCTATCCAATCTTTCTTCACAGGTAAAATCCCCCATTCCAGACAACGTCCTGGTAAACATTTTTTGTCCCCTCTCTGAAGGATCCACATCAGAACTGTATGTGTTTTTCACTGCAGCATAGGAAATTGAGGGGTGACCTTGCTGAGGTTTATAAAATCATGACAGTGATTGATAAGGTGAATGACAAGGGTCTTTTCCCTCGTGTGGGGGAGTTCAGACTCAGGGCCATGTTTGTAAGGTCAGAGGAAAAAGATTTAAAGATTGAGGAGCAACTCTTTTTTCCCAGAGTGGTTTGTGATGGAATGAACTTCCAGACGAAGTAATGTATGTGGGCACAGTTACAATGTTTAAAAGATGCCAGCTCTTGATGCCAGTCGTTTTTTTTCTCCATTCTGTGCTACTGAATGCCCAAATTTCTGTGACATGCATTTCCGGAGGACTAACATGGCAAGGGAGTACATGTTAAATAGGAGGACCCTGGCAAGCACAGAAGATGAGACGGATCCTGGTTTGTGTGTTCCAGCCATCCGTGAAGGCAGCAGGATAGGCAGGTAAGGGAATTAAGAAGGGTCAAAGCCACTGAATACCTGAGCAGGGAGGTGTCATGTTGGAGCTTTACAGGATTTTGGTGAGACCACAGCTGGAATACTGTGTGCAGTTCTGGTCACCACATTATAGGAAGGATGTGATTGTACTGGAGGGGGTGCAAAGGAGAACCACCAGGACGTTGCATTAGATTGAGCATTGCCTAAACCTGCAGGAGTGTGTGTGTGTGTGTGTGTGTGTGTGTGTGTGTGTGTGTGGCTATGGTAACCCACCTAGCCTGCACATCCCTGGACATTATGGGCAATTCAGCATGGCCAATCCATCTAACTTGAACATGTTTGAAATTAGAGCACCCGAAGGGTACCCAAGCAGACAACATGCAAAACTCCACAAAGCCACCCAAGGCTGGAATCAAACTCTGGTTCCTGTGCTCCAGCAATGCTAACCTCTGAGTCACTCTTGGCCAGTGGAATGTTTTTTGGATCCATATCAACTTGCTGTGCTCAGATTCACAGCTTTATTATGAACGGTCAAATCACCATAATTCCAATTTCGCATCAGAGAGAGAGAGAGAGATGACGGGTGGTGAAGTTTGATTTAATTTGACTTACTATTGTCACTTTTTAACAAATAAATTCATGGGATGGGGGCACCGTTGGCCAGGCCAGTGTTTATTGCCCATCCCTAATAACCCAGAGGGCAGTTAAGAGTCACAGTACAAACAGGTCCTTCCCGTCTCCTGGTCCTCTCTTCATCCAAGGGTTACCCCTCCCACATTGTTGTGGGCTCAATGGAAGGTTCCTTCCTGAAAGAGCATCTCAGCCCAGGCTGGGGTGTGGGTTATTGGACTTGGCTGGCTCTGTGTCGCTCTGGTAGTAGGTTCTCCGATCGCGATCCTCTCCTTTACTTCACCCGGGCGACACTGGTCCAGGAACGGTCGGAGAGAAGCAGAGACCGCGGAAGGAAACGCCTGTAACCAGGCAGGCAGACAGGAGGGAGGTGAGCCCGGACTCCGAGAGTGAAACAACGGAACATTGGCTGGGTATCATCCAGACGAGGGCGGGAGGAGTTACTGAGAGAGACAAGGAGAGGGAGAGGAGTTACCGAGAGAGGGAGGAGAGGAGTTACTGAGAGAGACAGAGAGAGGGAGAGGAGTTAGTGAGACAGAGAGAGAGAGAGGGACGAGTTACAGAGGGACAGAAAGAGAGGAGGAACGAGAGAGGAGTTACTGAGGGAGAGGGATGAGTTAGTGGAGGAGAGGAATTACAAAGGGAGAGGGATTATAGAGGGAAAGGGATTACAAAGGGTTAACGGAGAGAGGGAGATGTGTTAAAGTGGAAGAGGAATTCCAGAGGGAGAGCAGTTCCAGGGGGGAGAGGGAGTGAAAGTTGGAGTCATTCGTTGAATCTTTGGGAATAGGAAAGACAAGAGTCGAACAAGGAGAGGGGACTGGCTGCTGCGACCTCTCCAGCAAATTGCAGCCACTCCTTCCCCATTGCCTGGTGGAGGCAGTGCTGTCCAGCACAGAGAGCATCCATTCTGCATTTGCCTATCGCCGGTAGGCTGGGTACACTGCCCTCTGGAAAGTGCCATGCCCAAGCTGAGCCAGCGTTGTGCCCACTGGTCGTGCCTCAGATCAGCGGTGTGTGTGCTCAGTGTGGTCTTGTTGTGCCAATGGCTGCTGGTCCAGAGAGGAGGGGGCCGGCTGACCCTCAGGCTGGTGAAACCAGGCGCCAGTCCAATGCAGGAACACCTCCTGCTGGTCGAGGAGAACTCCACCTGCTGGCAGATCATCCAGGGGGACAGGCAGGAGGTGGAAAGGGCCCTCCTCACCTCCATTACTATCTCCCTCAAGCACCAGGCCGTCACTGAGGGAGATTATCTGAACATGACCCGAAATTGCAGATCGTTTGTGAGGGCACGCAAGTATATCACTGTCCCCCGAGCCCTGAGGAGGAACACTTCCCCTTGGCTTACTCCATGGTCATCCACCAGAGCATTGAGATGTTCGAGAGGCTTCTACGGAGCATTTACGCCCCACAGAATGTCTACTGTATCCACGTGGACCGCAAATCCCCGAGTCAATTTCATGCGGCCGTTCGGGCCATCGCTTCGTGTTTCCACAATGTCTTTGTCATAGCCAAGCTGGAGTGGGTCACCTATTCTGGCTGGAGCAGAGTTCAGGCAGATCTCAACTGCATGAAGGAGCTGCTGGAGAGCCCTGTCCCCTGGAGGTACTTCATCAACGTGTGTGGCCAAGACTTCCCCCTGAAGACCAACCGGGAGATAGTCCGCAGCCTCAGAGCTCTGAACAGCTCCAATGTGATTGAGTCGGATCCTGCACCAGGGTTCAAAAAGGTAACCGCCTTCCTGGCTGCTGGGCCTCTCTTCATCCAAGTGTTTTCCATCCTCCCTCCCTCCAACATCTCTCTCTCTGTCTCTCCACCCCCACCCCCCCACCCAGTTCTTCACTCCTGCCTGTTACAAAGGGGAAACGGAAGGGTAACCCCTTTGTAACTCCTCTCCTTCTATAACCCCTCTCCCTTTTGTAATCCCTTTCCTCCACTAACTTATCTCTCTCCCTCAGTAACTCTTCTCTCTCCCTCTGTAACAAAAGAGAGACAGGGTTGTTAAAACAGTTCAATTGCATGGAGGGAGGTTCAGAATGTACAAAGGAATATAGGAGGAGTTGGAGAGTTGAGCTGCAAACAGAATAGAAGGGCAATTGACGTTTCAGGTCGGAAACATGCATCAGAACCCGGGGAGAGGAAGGGGCTGCAGAATGGGGGTGTGGGACTGGGAAAGGTAGGTGGGATGGCGATTGGTGGATGTAGGGAGAAGGTGGCTGTGATTGGACAGTGGGTGGAGTGGAGCAGATGGGTGGAAGGGAAGGTGGTCAGGTGAAAGAGTTGGGTTAGAAAGATGGGCTGAGCCTGGGATAAGGAGGGATATAGACTGATTACGAGAGTATACAGGAATGTAGATAGGTTAAGAGTGTAGGAGAAAATGAGGACTACAGATACTGGAGATCAGAGTCAAGCGTGTGGCACTGGAAAAGCACAGCGGGTCAGGCAGCATCTGAAGAATCAATGTTTTGGACATAAGCCCTTCATCAGGAATGAGGTTTGTGGACCAGGGGGCCGAGAGATAAGTGGGATGGGTGTGGGGCTGGGGGTGGTAGGTAGCTGGGAATGTGATTGAAGAAGGTATCGGGGGGGGGGGGGGGGAGGTGGAAAGTCAAGTGGACAGGTGGGAAGGAAGATAGACCAGTCAGGAGGGTGGTTCTGAGTTGGAGGCTTGGGACTGCGATAAGGTGGGGTGGGGAAATAATGAAACTAGTGAAATCAACATTGCAACCAGACGGATCAGGGTTCCAAGGTGGAATATCCAGGCGTCAGGACCTGCATTCCCTTGGTGGGAGGGGGAGTTAAAGTATTCAAGCACGGGGTGGTGGGGTTGGTTGGTGTGGGTGTCCCAGAGATGTTCTCTGAAACAATCTGCAAGTAAGAGTTCTGTCTCCCCGATGTAGAGGGCACCACATTGGGTGCAATGGATGCAGTAGATGACATTGGTGGAGGTACAAGTATATTTGTCAGATGTGGGAGGATCCTTTGGAGCCTTGGACGGCGGTGAGGGGGGAGGTGTGGGTGCAGGTTTTGCACTTTTCAGAGGTCAGGGAAGGTGGGTTGTTGAGGGGTGTGGATCTGACAAGGGAGTTGCAGAGGGAATAGTCTCTGAAATGCAAATGGAGTGCAGAGGGAAATATGTCCCTAATGGTGCGGTCTGTTTGTAAGTGGCAGAAGTGGTGGAGGATAATGCAATGTATCCGGATGTTGGTGGGGTAGAAGGTGAGGACCAAGGGGTTCGGTCCCTGTTGCGTTGGGAGGGGTGTGGTTCAAGGATGAAGGTACAGGATATTGAGCAGATGAACTGGAGGGCATTGTCAACCATGTGGGAGAGGAAGTTGTAGTTTTTGAGGTAGGACACCATCTGGGATGATCTGTGGTGGAATTGGTCCTCCTGGGAACAGATGCAGCAGAGGCAGAGAATAAGGGATAATGTTTTTACAGGGTCAGGGTGGGAGGAGGTGTATTCCAGGTAGCTGTGGGAGTTGATGGGTTTGGAGTAGATGTCTGGGGTAAGTCGGTTGCCAGAGATGGAGATGGAGATGGAGAGGTCCAGGAAGGGGAAGGAGGTGTCCGAGATTGTCCGGGTGAATTTGAGGTCAGGTTGGAAGGTGTTGGTAGAATTAGAATTAATGAACTTTTCAACCACCTCATGCAAATACGAGGTAGTGCCAATCCAGTCATCAATGTAGTGGAGGAAAAGGTGGGGAATGGTGCTGATGGATGAAGAGGCAGGCATATTTGGGGCCTATGTGGGTGATTATGGCTACCCCTTAAGAGTTAAGAGTGAACAAAAAAGAATGTAAGTTTGGTCAGAGCATGTAAAGGATTGTTCTTAGGTTGATAGTGAAATAGTCTCTCAAACTTGATTGAGTTTTTTGAAGAAGTAACAATGAGGATTGATGAGGGCAGAGCAGTAAATGTGATCTATATGGACTTCAGTAAGGCGTTCAACAAGGTTCCCCATGGGACACTGATCAGCAAGGTTAGATCTCATGGAATACAGGGAGAACTAGCCATTTGGATACAGAACTGGCTCAAAAGGTAGAAGACAGACGGTGGTGGTGGAGGATTGTTTTTCAGACTGGAGACTTGTGACCAGTGGAGTGCCATAAGGATCGGTGCTGGGCCCTCTACTTTTTGTCATTTATATAAATGATTTGGATGCGAGCATAAGAGGTACAGTTAGTACGTTTGCAGATGACACCAAAATTGAAGGTGTAGTGGACAGCGAAGAGGGTTACCTCAGATTACAACAGGATCTGGACCAGATGGGCCAATGGGCTGAGAAGTGGCAGATGGAGTTTAATTCAGATAAATGCGAGGTGCTGCATTTTGGGAAAGCAAATCTTAGCAGGACTTATACACTTAATGGTAAGGTCCTTGGGAGTGTTGCTGAACAGAGACCTTGGAGTGCAGGTTCATAGCTCCTTGAAAGCGGAGTCACAGGTAGATAGGTTAGTGAAAGCAATGTTTGGTATACACTCCTTTATTGATCAGACTATGGAGTACAGGAGTTGGGAGGTCATGTTGCGGATGTACAGGACATTGGTAAGCCCACTGTTGTAATATTGCGTGCAATTCTGGTCTCTTTCCTATTGGAAAGATGTTTGAAACTTGAAAGGATTCCAAAATGATTTACAAGGATGTTGCCAGGGTTGGAGGATTTGAGCTATAGGGAGAGGTGGAACAGGCTGAGGTGGTTTTCCCTGGAGTGTTGGAGGCTGAGGAGTGAGCTTATAGTGGTTCACCAAATTATGAGGGGCAAGGATAGGATAAATAGACAAAGTCTTTTCCCTGGGGTCGGGGAGTCCAGAACTAGAGGGCATAGGTTTACGGTGAGAGGGAAAAGATATAAAAGAGACCTGAGGGGCAACATTTTCATGGAGAGTGTGGTATGTGTATGGAATGAGCTGCCAGAGGATGTGGTGAAGACTGGTACAATTGCAACATTTAAGAGGCATTTGGATGGGTATATTAAGAGGAAGGGTTTGGAGGGATATGGGCCGGGTGCTGGCAGGTGGAACTGGATTGGGTCGGGATATCTGGTCGGACCGAAGGATCTGTTTCCATGCTGTACATCTCTGTGACTGTAAGTGGGTACTGCAGATGCTGGAGATTACAGTCAAGATTAGAGCAGTGTTGAAAAAGCACAGCAGGTCAGGCAGCATCAGAGGAGCAGGAAACCCCTACATCAGGAATAACTTCACAGAGGCCATTATCCAGTCACCAACTCACCATTTTGTTTACACATGGAGTCCTTGACACGGATCCAGCTTCCTCAGAGCCAGCTCAGAGTGAACAGAACATCTGATCGTCTTGTTTATTTTTTTTCGGAAGCAGCCTCAGGAGTAGCAGTCGAAGTGGTCCCCAGGTGTAGGTAGGCCCAGGCAGCAGCAGCAGGGGTGCAGGCGAGGTCCAGGCTTCAGTAGCAAGAGCAGGCCCAGACTATAGCAGCAGTGGTGGTAGTAGCTGCCTGTGCAGCTGAGCACAGCTTCAAATTAACAGAAATAAGCAGAAAGAAACCCCAGAAAACAATCACAACAAACCATGAAAAAAAATTAAAAATAAACTGCTCCTCAGTAGGAAGACACCAACAGCAGCACATAAGACACACTGAGGCTGTTTCGAAGTCAGTCTCCTCAAGAGGATTGAAGAGTCCTTCATATGCTGATCCAGCTCCCCTAGAGCCAGCTCTCAGTGAGCAGATCCCTTGACATGCCTGTTTATTTTTCTTCCACTTCCACCCGACAGCAGTCATACTTATTTTTCCCTTGTACCCATGTCATGTGTGTTGGTGTCAGATGCAGTGAAAAACAAGTGTGTAAACCTTAATTTATGTGGGAAATAGAACTCACTCACTTCAATAATTTCAGTCCAAGACAAGATCTGCAGCAGCAGTATCATCTGATATACTCTTGCAAGAGTGGTGTCTACAAGGTAGGCACACAGTCCAAAACCTTGAAACAATTCATTTCCCTTTCCCTCCTCCCACTACTCTAAACCCAGTGCCCATTGCTCTTGTTTATCTCTTGCCTTATCTGGCCTTGTGCGTAACAGTACAGGTTTTGCTTGGCCATTTCACCACATCCCTCTGTGGTCTATTGTTAGCGTATATATCCTCCTTCACTGCCATCTGCTTCCTTGCTTGCTAAAGCAACATTTCCTCTCATTCTTCATCCACGCTGAGCCTTATGACCTCTTGATTGTGGTTTTTTTGTTTTTGCAGAAGTGGGAAACAGATGCTTATAACTGTTTGTACAAGTATATCTAGCTTAACCTACACTCCCCTTCCTCTTTCATGATTCAGCTTTGTGATTTTCACAGACAACATTAATAATTGCTCCTCACAATTTATATTCCATCACCAGGAAGAAAGGAAACAGACAGTCCTGTTTATTTATATTTTATTAAACAATTCACAGTTTATACAAACAATTACATTTACAGCTGTATACAGAGAAACAGCAATTTTACAAGGGAGGGGAATGACAAAGCCAAGCCCCAAACCTTGACATTCAACCGGTTTTCAGGGAAATGAAGACAAACCTCAAACCCCAGTTTCAATCATTACCAACAGTAACATTGACATTCATACATATAAGACATTCCAACTGTGTAAGAAACAGTCCATACAATACAGACCCCCAAAAAACCAGCAAGTCTTCCCACCCCCCACCCCAATCCCTCCCACCTTCCGGCCGCTCTAAGGCAGCCCGCCCCTACATACCTTCCGGCTCTCGATCCGCCCTGACACACCTTTCGACCACCTCGAGGACAGCCTGCCCCGTTACCCGCCTGGGGCAGCAGCGCTGAGGACTGCTTCTGGCTCTCTGTCTGCCCCTACTTACCATTGGGTTCTCATCACCCCAATGCACCGTCCGGCCAGTGGACTACGCCGACACACCTTCCGGCACCTCTAGGACAGCCCATCCCCTTCCCAGGGAAGGACAGCGTGCAGGGTAGCCCACAAGCCTTCCGGATCTCAGCCTGTCCCTGTGCGCCTTCTGGCTCTTGGCTGCTCTGAGACATCTTCCCACCACCTGTAGGACAGCCCATCCAGATGACCCCTTCTCAGGACGACTGCACTCAGAATGGCCTACTCACCTACTGGCTCTAGGGGCAACTGGCATCAGGGTGGCCTACCCACCCTCTGGTTCTCGGGGTGACAGCTTTCAGGACGACCCATGAACGTCCCAGCTCACAGTAAGGCCTGCCAGACCCAGGGACACACAAGACAGTGCAGGTGATAAGCCCAACAAGAAACACAATCGAGTTAATTGTGAAAAAACAGAGTCCTTTCTGGTACACAGAGACTAAATATAGAGTCTTCAAAAAAATAGAGTTCTCAGGAACAGAGTCCACTCCAGTTTACAACATGTGTTGTCAGAAATAGAGTCCACTGCTAAAAACAAGGTCTACAACCAAGGGCAGAGGCCACTCCCAAAGGCAGCAAATGCACACCCCACAGCACACAGGTGTTCAGTCTCCATGGAGTCCTGGCACATCCTTGGAGAGCCAGGCCCACTCACAGGAACACAGTACATTGTAAAGGTGGTTAACTCACAGGGGTTTTGGTCCACTCCTGAAGGGAAGGTCTTCTCCCAAATTCCAGGATACAGCAAGTGTCTTGTTGGGTCTGCATTATCTGCACTTTTTAACGTAACAGGATTGTCTTATGCATAAATGTCATTGTTGCTGTCTTTTCATATTTGAAACTGGGATTTGTGGTTTGTCCTCAATTCCCTGTAAACTTGTTGAACGGTAAGGTTTGGGGCCTAGCTTTGCTGCTCCTCTCCCTTGTAAAATTGCTGATGTATACAGCTGTAAATGTTAACTGTTGTGCAGTAACCTCTTTTTTGTACTTGTTTAATAAAATAAACAGGGGAATGCTCCTCTCCCTTGTAAAATTACACACACACAGGTGTTCAATCTTTAGAAGCCCAGTCTCAGGGCTGGGCCTCCCCATAGGAACAGGTCCTCTGGTAAAATGTATGTCTTCCACAAGGGCTCAGTCCAAACAGTGAGGACACATACAAAAAACAAAACTAGAGTCCAAAGGCTAAGCCCTACCACAAAATTAACATTATCCTTTTCTTAAAAGTGAAGAAGAGTAACACAGACTATAACCAGTCAGTGAAACAACAGTCCCCTAATGAGAACTGAGTTACACCTGAAACACAGTCTGTGCATCAGGAGTTTAACAATCAGTCCTCCCTAAAGGAATGCCAGTTAACAAACTGGCTAAATAATTCAGCCAGTTCAGGAATCAGGTTTCCCCCACACAAAAAACAAGCAGAAACCAACAGTAACACACTGACTGTGACCCAGCCAGCACAGAGTCAGTCCCCTCAATCAAGAAGACCTCTGAATCTCCTGTTTATAAATTTTGTTAAACAGTTACAAAACAATTTACAAAAACAGTTAACATTTACAACTGTACACAAGAGATAGCAATTTTATAAGGGAGAGGAGCATTCCCCTGTTTATTTTATTAAACAAGTACAAAAAAGAGGTTACTGCACAACAATTAACAGTTACGGCTGTATACAACAGCAATTTTACAAGGGAGAGGAGCAGCAAAGCTAGGCCCCAAACCCTACCGTTCAACCAGTTTACAGGGAATTGAGGACAAACCACAAATCCCAGTTTCAAATATGAAAAGACAGCAACAATGACATTTATGCATAAGACAATCCTGTTACGTTAAAAAGTGCAGATAATACAGACCCAGCAAGCCCCCGTCCCTCCCACCTTCCGACCACTCTCAGGCAGCCCGCCCCTACACACCTTCCGGCTCTCGGTCCGCCCTGACACACCTTGCCACCACCTCTCGGACTGTCCGCCCCAGTACCCACCTGGGGTGACAGCGCTAAGGACGGCTACCCACCTTCTAGCTCTCGGTCTGCCCCTACGTACCATTGGGCTCTCACCCACCCCGATGGGCCATCTGGCCAATGGCTATCCTGGCACATCTTTCGGCCACCTCTAGGACAGCCCGTCCCCTTCACTGGGACGACATCTTGCAGGGCAGCCCACAAGCCTTCTGGATCTCAGCCCGCCCCTACACGCTTTCTGGCTCTTGGCTGCTCTGATACAGCTTTCGGCCACCTCTAGGACAGCCCGTCCCGATTACCCCTTTTCGGGACAATAGTGCTCAGAACGGTCTACCCACCATCTAGCTCTTGGGGAGACTGTCATCAGGGTGGCGTACCCACCCTCTGGCTTTCGGGACAGCCTACCAACCTTCAGGTTCACAGGATGGCCTACCCACCCTCCGGCTCTCAGGGTGACAGCTTTCAGGACGACCCACGAGCCTCCCAGCTCACAGTAAGACCTGCCAGACCCAGGGACATGCAAGACAGTGCAGGTGATAAGCCCAACAAACCATATGACACTTAATTACCATCAAACAAAGTCCTTTTTAGTCCAGAGTCTATTAACACAGACATTTTTCTTCAAAATGTAGAGTCCATTTCCAGACCTGAGGGGTGGAGAGAGTGCCACATAAGGCCTTGATGAGACCACATCAGAATTAGTCTGTACATTTTTCTCTCATTTAAAACATAAAATAATTACATTGACAGCAAGTTTCACCTGCCTTTTTCCTGGGAATTAAGGGTTTATCTTATGAAGGAAGGTTGAACAAATTGGCTTTTACACATTTAAGTTTGGAAATCTGAGAGATCTTTTTGAAATGTATAAATTTCTCTAAGGGGACATGATAAGGTGGTTGATGGGACATTGCTTTCTCTTGTAGGTTTGACAAGATGTTCTGTAGAATAAGATACCGTCAGAGTCCTACAGCACCGAAACATACCCTTTCGTCCAACTCATCCATGCCAACCAGGTATCCTAATTGGAACAAGTCCCCTTATCCTGTGTTTGGTCCATATCCCTCTAAACTTGTCCTATTTATGTCGTCTGTTAAATCTTGTGATTGTACCCACTACAACAATTCTTTTTGGCAACTTGCTCCATATTTGCACCACCCTCAGGTCTCACCTTAAACCTATGCCCTCTGGGTTTGGACTCCCTCATCCTGGGGCTATTCACTTTTATTGATTTCCCCCACAATTTTATAAACCTCTATATGGTCACCCTTCACCCTCCAATACTCCAGTGAGAAAAGTCCTAGCCTATCTAGCCTCTCCTTATAACTAAAACCCTGCAGTCCTGGCAACATCTTTGTAAATCTATTCTGCATCCTTTGCAGTTTAACAACACCCTTCTAACAGCAGGGCGATCACAAATTTACCCAGTACTCCAAAAGTGGCCTCACCAATGCCTTGCAGAATTATTTTCCCCTGAGAGGGCTGTTGCACTGTGTAAATCTCTTCTGTACGAAGTTGTGAAGGCTGAGTTGATGAAGTTGTGAAAGGGTGAGCAAGGTGACCTTTTTTTAAAAAAAAAATAAGGACCCCGGGACAAACGATAGAAATGTGGAATTGAAATTGCAACCAGAAGAGCAGTGATCTTCTTGAATGGTGGAGCAGACTTGAAGGGACGAATGGCTGACTTATGCTATGATAGTGGTGGAGACAGGTTATGCCTTAGTTCAAATAAAGAGTAGGGAGTTTTCTGACCACTCAGCTAAGGGCTTTGGTGTCCCTCCTGATAACATGAACCTTGAAGTTAATCTCCCTCTGCGCCAGTCACAGAATTAAAGAATTCTTGCGGAAGGATGCCATTCAGCCCATCGTGTCTGTAATTATTCCACATCTAGTACCAATCTCCTGCATTTCCACATTCAGCTCTGGCAACATCTTGTAAATCTTTTCTGAACCTTTTCAAGTTTCACAACATCCTTCCTATAGCAGGGAGACCAGAATTGCATGCTGTATTCCAGAAATTGCCAAACCAATGTCCTGTTCAGCCACAGCATGACCTCCCAACTCCTACACACAACGCACTGACCAATAATGGCAAGTGTAGCAATCGACTTCTTCACTACCCTGTCTATCTGCGTCTCCTTTTTCAAGAAACTATGAATCTGCATTCCACGATCCCTTGTTTCATCATCACTCCCTAGACTTTACCATGAAGTGTATTATTCCTGCCCTGATTTGCCTTTCCAAAATGGAGCACCTCACATTTAATCGACATTAAACTCCATCTGGCACTCCTCGGCCTATTATCCCATCTGATCAAGATCCCGTTGTGCTCTGAGGTTGACTTGAAATATTACTCTGGATGTAGGTTTGCTCGTTAAGCTGGAAGGTTCATTTTGAGATGTTTTGTCACCATACTAGGCAATATCTTCAGCGAACCTTCCAACTCAGCCAGCAAACCTACATCTAGAACCTCAACCTGAACTACAAACCTTCTCAAACCTTGCTAATATATTACTGTCATGTATAATCGAGTTACAGTAAAAAAATGTTGTCTTATGTGCTTTACAGTCAGATATTGATCGGTTAAGTTGGCAAAAATGTTGGCAAATGGAGTGCAATGTGGGAAAATGTGAAGTTGTTCATTTGGAAGGGAAATCAAAAGAATAGAATATTATTTAAATGGAGAAAGCTTCAGAAAGCTGCAACACAAAGGGACTCAGGGGAACTAGTGAATGAAACGTGGAAAGCTTGCACACGAGGGCAGCAGGTAATTGGGAAGACTAATGGAATGTTGGACAAAAACAGAAATTTCTGGAGAGACTCAGCAGGTCGGGTAGCATTCATGGAGAGAAAACAGAGTCAATGTTTCGAGTCTGGTGACCTTTCTTTAGAACTGAAGTGGAATGTTTGCCCTTATTTGAAGGGGGGTTGGAGTATAAAAGTCAGGAAGTCTTACTGCAACTGTGCAACGTGCTTGTGAGAGCACATCTGGAAGACTGTGAGCACTTCTGGTCACCATATTTCAGAAAACATGTTGTTTCATTGGAGGAAGTTAAGAGAATGTTCAGTGGGATGGCCCCATTATGGAGGGATTGTCTTAAAAACAAAAGGCTAAACAGGAATCTACTCACTGGAGTTTAGAAGAATGAGAGGTGACCCCATTGAAATGAACAGGATTAAGGGGCTTGACTGGGTAAATGTTGAAAGGATGGTTCTCCTCATGGGAGAGTCCAGGTCCGGGGGGGGGGGGGGGGGGGGGGGGTTATTGTCTCAGAATAAAGGGGCACCAGTTTAAGATTGAGATGAGGTGGAATTTCCTCTCTCAGAAGGTTGTGAATCTTTGGAATTCCTAGCCACAGAGAGCTGTCCTTGTATATATTGAAGGCTCAGATTCTTGCTCAGTTGAGGAATTAAGCGTTACTGGGATACGGCAAGAACATGGACTTGAGGAATGTTGAATCAGCCACGATCTGAGTGAAGCTGGCTTGAGGGACCAAATGGCCGACTCCTGTCCCGACTTGTTAATGGTCTTACATTTACTGATGAAACTGTTCAAAGATGTTATCGCACAACTCTGGAGCAGAAGCGACTTGAACCTGGGTCTCCGAGGCTCACACTGCATGGATCCTAGTTTACTTTGTATCATGCATTTGACATTCATGCTGGTAGTTATGGCTGCAATTCGCACCAACCTGCCTTAGATCAAATTAATGAAGCGAAGTCAGTGCAGGTTTTCAAAAGGTAAGTCTCCAACCTCGCATCATGCATTGATGAAGTAGCTGAGAATTTGAATGCAGAGAATATTGTCTGAACTGGATTCAATGAAGTGTTTCACTAGGCACTAGATAAAAATGGCTGGACAACAAAATTGACAACACAAGCCCTGATTCATGGATCATGTTTTGGACGAGAGGTTGGTAGGTTGGTAGGTGGGAATGATCCACACAGCTGGGACATATAAACATCAAGACCCGGAGGAGGAGAAGATGATTTGGCCCTCAATGAGGCCCACCATACTATATGATCATGGCTAATTCTCTATCTCAATGCCATACTACCGCTTTCTCCCCATGCCTTTGATGCTTTTGAAAACTAAATATTTGTTAATCGCATTCTTGGATATATTCAATGACTCAAACTCCACAGCTTTCTGTGGTACAGAATTCCATAACTTCACTATCCTGTAAGTTAAATGTTTCCGTATCTCAGCCTTAAATAGACGACTGCTTTTATTCAATATGTCAGTGATATCAATCTTGGAGTATGTGGCAGAATGCCCATATTCGGGGCAATGATAAACCTGGAGGATTGGCAAATGGTGAGGATGATGTGAATTGTCCAGAGTCACCACAATGAACAGACAGCATCCAGTCAGTGGTGAATACAGAAGAGTGTAAGGTGCTATGTTTTGGGAGAAGGATGTGGAGAGGTAATAGAAATGTAATGGCACAATCGTAAAGAGTGCGCAGGATTAGAGGGATCTGGCGATAAACATTCATCAACATTAGAAGATGGGGGAGGCCATAAGAGGGTAGAAAAGCAGAAGGCTTCATAAATAGAGGCATTGATGCCAATAAATGGTTGAGTTATGCTGCATGTCGAATTGGTTTAGCCCCAGTTGGATTGTTGTGGTCATTTCCGGTGACTATGAAACGATGTGAGGGCCCTCAGGACAGGGAGGAGATTTCGCAGAATGGTGCCAGGGTTTAAGTTGGATGGCACAGTTGGAAAGGTCAACGATGCTCCCATTGGAACAAAGGAGATTGGGGTGAGGTTTATTCAATGGGTACAGGATGAGCACTCGGTAATGAAGACAAGGAAATATACTTCACTGTTCACCGATTGTCCAAGTGCAATGGAATTCAGATGTAAGTTTTTGGGTTAGAGGCATGGTGGGGAGATCTGAGGAATTGAAACGTAAATGAAGCCTAAACTACATTTGTATGAGATGATGGCAAGTTCCGATGTAAGTTGGAAAAAAAAATCTGCTCCCATACATACAAGGAACAAGAGTAGGCCATTGGCCCTTTTGATCCTGTTCCACCATCCACATTCCTGCATATCATCTATCCTCCCCTTGGTAACCAAGGATCCATATCTCCCATGCATGATGCCACAAGGACCGAGGATAAAAGATATCTTTTGACACAATGTAAATAAAGTGTCTTGTGTCTTGCGAAAGGGGTGGCACGGTGGCTCAGTGGTTAGCACTGTTGCCTCACAGCGCCAAAGACCTGGGTTCAATTCCAGCCTTGGGCGACTGTCTGTGTGGAGTTTGCACATTCTCCCCATGTCTGCTTGGGTTTCCTCCAGGTGCTCTGGTTTCCTGCCACAATCCACAAAGATGTGCAGGCCAGGTAGATTTGTCGTGCTAAATTGCCCATAGTGTTCGGGTACATTAGTCAAGGGTAAATATCGGGTAGGATAATGGGTGTGGATGGGTTGCTCTTCAGAGGATTGGTGTGGACTTGTTGGGCCAAATGGCCTGTTTCCATACTGTAGAGAATCTAATGTGTGGTGTCCTTCACTCTGAGGGAGGAGCTTTGGATTCAAGTCCTACTCCAGGAGCTGATGGCCATAGGAAGGTGTCTTCATTGCTTTTGTGAGACACTCAAGTGTATGGGCCAAGTGCTGCAAAATGGGATGAGAATAGTTCGAAGCTGGTCTTTTTGACCAGTGCAGACACGATGGGCTGAAGGGCAACTTATTATTTTGATGCTCTAAACCTCAATAACCAGAGAGTATGGAGTTACAGCATCATACAGTATGGAACAGACCCTTCAG
Organism: Chiloscyllium punctatum; assembly: GCF_047496795.1. NCBI lineage: Eukaryota > Metazoa > Chordata > Chondrichthyes > Orectolobiformes > Hemiscylliidae > Chiloscyllium > Chiloscyllium punctatum. The sequence goes on from NC_092767.1 coordinate 27,704,045, forward strand.
TTCAACCTGTCTGCGCTGACCAGTCATCCCAATCTGACCTAGTCCCATTTGCCAGCCTTTGGCACATATCTCTCTAACCTATTCCTATTCATGTCCACATCTAGATGCCTTTTAAATATTGTCATTGTACCAGCCGCATCCACCACCTCTTGGTAGCTCATTCCAAGTACACATCACCCACTGCATTAAAAAGTAACCCCTCAGGTCTTTCCCCTCTCAACTTAAACCTATGCTTCTAGTTTTGGACTCCCCCACCCTTGGGAAAAGACCTTTGGCTATACAGCCGACCTGGAAGGAATCAAAATGGGGCAAGAACAGAAAAGGAGGTCAGCTAAACAATTCTAAGCAGCAACAGAAAAGTGCAGCCAAGCACGTATGTAAGCGAGCTAGCTTACTGAAACTGGCTCCCGTTAAGTGAGAAGGCAGGAAGACCGAAACAACACTGAACAGGTGTTGTACAAGTTTAAGGTCAATGATCTAATGCTAAACATCACGTACCTAGATCAGGATCTGATTGATCAGTTGTGTTGCTAAGGCTTGGAATCAAAATGTAATTCGTGAAAAGGGAATGCTGATTTGTCTGTAAAAGTGTGTTTGCAGCTTCCTGTTTCAGACTCTCCAGACAAGGGTGGGCTTTGACCCGGCTGGTTGAGTCTTCTTGCATGTATGTGATAAAGGAAGCTGTGTGAAGTGCACTATCATCCGGCTGATCATTTCAACATCGATCCATGCTCCTCCTGATTTTATGAACATCTGTAAGGATACCCCTCAGCGTCTGACCCTCCAGGGAAAATAGCCCCAGCCTATTCAACCTCTTACTGTAGCTCAAGCCCTCCAATCTCGGCAACATCCTGGTAAATCTTTTCTGCACCCTCTCAAGTTTAACAACATCCTTTCTTTCGAAGGGCGACCAGAATTGTATGCAGTATTTTAAAAGTGGCCTCACCAATGTCCTCGACAGACAATAGATCACACTTGGTAATGGCAAATGCATATCAGAGATAGTCAAAGATATTCCTACTTATGGACAATAGGTGCAGGAGTAGGCCATTCAGCCCTTCGAGCCAGTATCACCATTCATTATGATCATGGCTCATCATCCACAATCAGTATCCTGTTCCTGCCTTATCCCCATAACCCTTGATTCCACTATCTTTCAGAGCTCTATCCATCTCTGTTACAGCTGCAACATTACATCCCAACTCCTATACTCAATGCCCTGACCAATGAAGGTAAAGGTATCAAACACCTACTTCACAACCCTGTCTATCTGCAATGCAACTTTCAAAGATCTATATCCCTGCACACCATGTCCTTCTCTCTAAGGCAAAAGCTCTGTGTTCAAGTCCCACTCCAGGAGTTGATGACCACAGGAAAGTGTCTCCATTGCACTGGTGAGGCATGAAAGGCAATGTTCCCAGTGCTGGAAAATGAGACTGGAGTAGCAAGGAGCCTGTTTTGCCAGCGCAGACACGATGGGCTGAAGGATCTATTTTTCGGGTGCTCTCAATCTTTATGACCAGAGGGCACAGTTTGAAGTGTATTTTTGGAGCCAGATCCACTGAGGTTTAGAGTTTGAGGATGAGTTTTATGTTTGCTCAGCGAATGAGCATTGGGAGATGGTTTGGGAGGCAGGGATATGGGGAAATTGGCAGGTGACTGGCACTAGGCAATAGGAGTGAGAAAGGCCTGAGGGGCTGAATGGCCTTGTTCTCCACTGTAAGGTGAGTAACTGAGAGAAGGAGTGTGCATGGATCTTGCTGGAGCTGGGGGCGAGGAGAGTGCAGAGGAGTTGGGGAGGGAAAAAGCCATAGGCGAAGTTGAAAAGCTATCATTTCTACTTTCTCGTCTCTCTCACTCCCTCTTGCGCTTGCCTTTTAGAAACGTTGGCAATACCACCACGATACCCTCGACCAAGTCGTCTTGACGGCGCAACTGAAAGACCAGCTGAACATCAGCCCCTCCATCTTCGTGGGCAGTGCCTACTTCATGGCCTCCAGAGAGTTTGTTGGCCATGTGTTTGACAGTGCCGAGATCCAGGCCTTCCTCAAGTGGTCGGAGGACACCTACAGCCCGGACGGGCATGTGTGGGATACCCTGCGCAGAATGCCCAATGTACCAGGCTCCATCCCCTACACCCAAGCAGCCACCAGGACACTTGGCCGGGCAGTAAAGTGGTCCTTTGAGGCTGGTGACATTGCGAGGGGTGCCCTATACCCTCCCTGCACGGGAAGGTATCGCCACTTGGTTTGTGTGTATGGGGTAGGAGATCTACATCGGGTGGTCCGTCAGAGATGTTTCTTTGCAAATAGGTTTGACCTCAACATGGACAACACGGCAGTACAGTGCATGGAGGAATATCTCCGAAACAGGACACTTGGTAAAACTGGGGCTGGGTTAGAGGTTGGGACAGAGTAAACCTCGGTGATGGTGGTAGGGGTGGTGGGTGAGACATCGGAAACACTGAGAGACTGGGCACTGTGAAACTGGGCACTGTGAGACTGTATACTATAACACTGGCTGCTGTGGAGGCCAGGCACAGTGAGACTGCATACTGTAACATGGCCACTGTAACACGAGACAGTGTGAGGCTGGGCACTATAGTGTTGGGCACTGTGGAGATTGGATACCTTAATACTATCCACTGTAACACTGGGCACTGTGAAACTTAGCACTGTAACATTAGTCACTGTAAGAGTCAAAATGTGTGGTGCTGGAAAAGCACGGCAGGTTAGGCAGCATCCAAGGAGCAGGAGAACCGATATTTCAGGTATAAGCCCTTCATCACAAATGTGGAGGAGTAAGGGGGTTGAGAGATAAATAGAGTGAGGGTGGGGCTTTTGGGGAAGGTAGCTGAGAAGGTGCTCAGTAAATCTAGCTGGGGGGGGTAATTGTGATTGATCGGTGGGGAAGGTCAAACATATAGTTAGGAAGGAAGATGGACAGGTCAAGAGGGGAGAGCCGACTTGGAGGGTTGGATCTGGGATGAGGTGGGGGGAGAGGAGAGATTTGGAAACTAGTGACGTCAATCTTGATGCCATGTGGTTGAGGGTCCCAAGGCAGAAGATGAGGTGTTCTTCCTCCAGTCATCAGATAACTTAGATTTGGTGGTGCAGGAAGTGTCATTTTGGAGTGGGAGGGGGAGTTGAAGTGGTTGGCCACAGGTCGATGGGGTTACTTGTGCCCAGTCTCACAGGGACACATCCACCAATAATCTCAACACTGCACGTGTGGACACTGCATTACTGGAACACTGCACGAGTGGGCATTGCATTACTGGAACACTGCACAAGTGGGCACTGCATTACTGAAACACTGTATTACTGGAACACTGCACGAGTGGACACTGCATTACTGGAACACTGCACGAGTGGGCATGCACAGCTGGACACTGCAAGACCAGTGTTGTGACCATCACTATTTTTTTATTTTTCTCATTTTGGTTTGGAACTGAGTCCAAATTGAGAATTGAACTTTGAACAGTGGCTAGTTCTTCTTTAAAAAAAACTGGAGAGCCAAAAGACTGATGTTTGCTGTTAGAATCTGGCCAGGAAAGATAATGCAGGTGAATTACTGCTCTCTGAACACAGCAGACGCTTCAGCACCGAGATGTAGTTCTGCTCAGGGACTGACAGCTGGATGGATATTGAATGGGTCAATCAGTAAGAAGAATGCTGCCAGGCAGGTAACCACAGAGAATGGTGAGAAAGAAAGCAAAAACCATGAGTGACCTCGCTCTGACTGGATTTTGGGCTTGGAGGAAGTGCTTCTTTGGAAGTTGCTGGACTGGTCTGATCTTCTTTTTGGTTTGACTTTGTCTAGTTATTTCCCCAGTTGTTAACTTGTTAAAAGATCTGAGATGAGAATGTGAGTCGTCGGGAATGAGTATTAGTCTCCATAGTTCTGCAGAATTTGTTCGCATTGATTGGTGACTTTAAATTCAAACATGGTGTACAGTTCTTGTGCCTGTAATACAACCCCAGCATAAAGGATTTCATGATGGCCTATTATTTATCATTGAAACTGTTATCAACTGGCAATTTAAAATTTTAAACAATTTTATATCTTAATTGTCTGCTGGTGTGCGAATTGGGGGGGGGGGGAGGGGAGGGGGGTGCATGGGTTTATGATCATCTGTGTTCTGCATAGTGACATAAACAGAAATTAACAATCTATTAAGTTATAAACTTGACATCCAAGATCTGTTATTTGTAAATTCTGGTAAGGAACAATTGAACGATTTTGTAGGTCATTGAATGGTTGAATGTCACTGTGTTGCAAATCCAGTGATCGGGAGGTTGGTTTTGGTTCAGCTTCATTTTTCTGTATCACTCCAGACACCGTACCTCCAGGCACAATAACTCTGGACACTGTCACTCTGGTTACAACACTGTCACTCTGGACACTATCATTAGATACTTTGAGATCGGACTGTGACATTGGACAGTGTAATGCTGGACATTGCGATGTCAGATGTTTTAACTATAGACACTAACACTGGAAATAGTGACACTGGATATCATTTGGATGCAGATAAAAAAGGAAAACAGTCAAAAAGAAAACAAATGAGATAGAATCTACTTGTAGAAATGGGAACTAAATGGGACTGAGTGAGAATGATTATGGCTGTTTAATGAACAGAAATCAGAACACTGCAATGATGTCCACATTTAATTGAGGGTCTCGGGGTGGATTGTATAAAGAATACCAATTCCTTCGCCTCCGCCTCATCTGCTCCCAGGAGGACCAGTTCCACTACCGAACAGCCCAAATGGCCTCCTTCTTCAAAGACCGCAATTTCCCCTCCGATGTGGTCGACGATGCTCTACGCCGCATCTCCTCCACTTCCCGCACCTCCACCCTTGAACCCTGTCCCTCCAATCGCCACCAAGACAGAACCCCACTGGTCCTCACCTTCCACCCCACCAACCTCCGGATACATCGTCATTTCCGCCACCTCCAAACAGACCCCACCACCAGGGATATATTTCCCTCCCACCTCTATCAGCGTTCTGGAGAGATCACTCCCTCCACAACTCCCTCGTCAGGTCCACACCCCCCACCAACCCAACCTCCACTCCCGGCACCTTCCCCTGCAACTGCAAGAAGTGCAAAACTTGCGCCCATATCTGCCCCCTCACTTCCCTCCAAGACCTCAATGGATCCTTCCATATCCATTGCAAATTCACCTGCACCTCCACACACATCATTTATTGTATCCGCTGCACCCGATGTGGTCTCCTCAACATTGGGGAGATAGGCCGCCTACTTGCGGAACGTTGCAGAGAACACCTCTGGGACACCCGGACCAACCAACCCAACCACCCCGTGACTGAACACTTTAAATCCCCCTCCCACTCCGCGAAGGACATGCAGGTCCTTGGCCTCCTCCATCACCAGACCTTGGCCACACGACGCCTGGGAGGAAGAGCGCCTCATCTTCCGCCTAGGAATCCTCCAATCACATGGGATGAATGTAGATTTCTCCAGCTTCCTCATTTCCCTCCCCGCACCTTATCTCAGTCCCAACCCCCGGATTCAGCACCGCCCTCTTGACCTGCAATCTTCTTCCCGACCTCTCCGCACCCACCCCCTCTCCGGCCTATCACCCTCACCCTCACCTCCTTCCACCTATCGTATTCCCAGCACCCTTCCACCAAATTCCCCCCCCACCTTTTATCTCAGCCCGCTTGGCACACTAGCCTCATTCCTGAAGAAGGGCTTATGCCCAAAACGTCAAATCTTCTTCTCCTTTGATGCTGCCTGACCTGCTGCGCTTTTCCAGCAACACATTTTTAAATTCAGTTTTGCAACCCATTTAGGAAATTCTATCTGTGAATGAGCACTCTGGTTTAGAACCAAAAGCTGATGCGGACCACAACAACTGCTCGAACTCACATTAGGTAATACTTTCTTAAAACACATACAAAGAAAAACAGGAACAAATTCAGATCCTTATCCGCAGAATTCTCAAATGACAGAATCACATCGAACAGAAGAGGCTCTTTGGACCATCATGTTTATCCCACCAAAATGACACTAAATCTACAACAGTCCCACTTTCCAGTACTTGGCCCATAGCCTTGAATGTTATGACATTTCAAGTGCTCTTCCAAGTACTTTTCTGAGGTTTCCGATTTCAATTTCAGGTCCCTCACCAACCTCTAGGGGGGAAGAATTTTGCTGATGTGCCCTTTAAACCTCCTGCCTTTCAGCTTAAAATTACACCACCCTGTTATAGGCCCTTGGACTAAGGGGAACAACTGCTTTCTATTCACCTTCTCTATGGTCTTCATAGATACTCCGATCTCTGTTAGTGAAGCAACCCGAGCTTATCCAGCCTCCCTCTTCACAGCTAAATTGCTACAGCCTAAGCAACATTCTGCTGAACCTCCTTTGCACTCCCTCCAATGCAAACACATCCTTCCCATGCTGCGGTGAGTAGAACTACACACAATGATCCAACTATGGCTTAAACAAAGTCCAACAGCACTTCCCTGCTCTTATAACCTATGTCTTGACGAGTAAAGGCACATATCCTGTACACCTTCTTAACTACCATATTAGTCAGTCCTGCCACCTTCAGAGATGTGCTAACAAGCACCTTCAGATCTTTTGGTTGCTTTATGCAGCCTGGGTGTCCTCCCATTCACTGAGTACTGCCTGGCTTTGCAACTTCTGGCAAAATGTATCACGTCAGGGTTTATCAGGATTAAATTTTATCTGTCGTTGATCTGCCTATTTAACCAATCTACCTATTTTTGTTTGTAGCCTAAGAATATTTTCCTCACTGCCAACCACCCAGTCAATATTTGTGTCATCACAAACTTACTTCGTATCCCCAACCACCCCCACTCCCACCCCCCAACGACATACACATTCACCCACATACATGAACACACATATGCAGACATACACACACTCACTCACATACACCACACACACACACACACACTCTTTATTATCATTTACGAATATCACAAACAATAAAAGATCCAAAATTGATCCCACTGGATACCAGTCTCCAATTACACTAACAGTCTTCTTTCAGCTTTGCCTCTGCTTCCTCAGACTGAGTCAATTTGCTAATTTATTCTGAATTCCATATGTTTTTACATTTGTTGTTAATCTCCTCAATGTGGCTTTGGGACAGTTCAGTGACTCAGTGCTTAGTACTGCTGCCTCACAGCACCAGGGCCCTGGGTTCGATTCCAGACTTGGGTGACTGTCTGTGTGGAGTTTACACATTCTCCCTGTGTCTGTTCGGGTTTCCTCTGGGTGCTTGTTTTACTCCCACAGTCCGAAGGTGTGCAGGTTAGGTGAATTGGCCATGCGAAATTGCCAATAGAGATAGGTGCATTAGGCAGGGGTAAAGGTAGGGGAATGGGTCCGGATGGATTAACCTTTGGAGGGTGAGTGTGGACTTGTTGGCCTGCATGGCCTGTTTCTATACTGTAGGGAATTGAATATAATCTTGTCAAAGGCTTTGCTAAAATCCATATAAACTACAACAATTGCCCTACTCTCATTCAAAGACCTGGTCACTTCCTCGAAAAATTTCACCACACTTGTGATGCATTTTGTCCCAAGACAAAACCACGCTAACAAAAAAGAACAAAGAAAATTACAGCACAGGAACAGGCCTTTCAGCCCTCCATGCCTCTGCTGATCCGGATCCTCAATTAAAATCTGTCGCCTATTTTCCAATGATCTGTATCCCTCTGTCCCCTGGCCATTCATGTAGCTGTCTAGATACATCTTATGCAACGCTATCATATCCATCTCTACCTCCTCCCTGCGTAAAGATCTTTCCACGCATATTTCACTTAACCCTTTCCCATCTCACCTTGAACTTGTGACGCCTAGTAATTAAGTCCCCCACCCTGGTAAAAAAAAGCTTGTTGCTATCCACCCTGTCTATACCTCTCATGGTTTTGTTGACCTCAGTCAGGATCCCCCCCTCAAACTCCATCTTTTTAATGAAAATAATCTTATTCTACTCAACCTCTCTTAATAGCTAGCACCCTCCATACCAGGCAACATCCTGGTGAATCTCCTCTGCACCCTCTCCAAAGCATCCACATCCTTCTGGTAATGTAGCAACCAAAACTGTCTGCTGTATTCCAAATGTGGCCAAACCAAAGTCCTATACAACTATAACATGACCTGACAAATCTTGTACTTGATACGCCGTCCGACGTAAGAAAGCATCTTATATGCCTTCTTGACCACTCTATTGACCTGCATTGCCACCTTCAGGGAAATATGAGCCTGAACACGCTGATCTCTCCGTATGTCAATTTCCCCAGGGCTTAAGTCCAAAGATGTACAGATTGGGTGAATTTACCTTGCTAGATTATTCATCGTGTTCGGGGATATGTAAGCAAGGTGCATTAGATAGGGGAAGTCTGGACTAATTGATGTAGGGGACTGGGTTGGTGTGGACTTGTTGGGCCAAATGGCCTGTTTCTACACTGTTGGGATTCTAATTTACTGTATAGTTTGCTTGAGAACTGGGTCTTCCAAAATGCATCACCTCGCATTTGCCTAGACTGAACTCCATCTGCCATTTCTCTGCCCAACTCTCCAATCTATCCATACTTTCTGCATTCTCGGACAGTCCCCTTCACTAACTGCTACTCCACCACTGGTCACAGTTCTTCATTTTGAGAAACTCCGTTCCACTATTACTCACAGTCTCCTGTTGTCCAGCCAATTCTCTAGTCATCTAGCTCGTCCAGCCTGGATCCCATGCAACTTCACTTTCTCCATCAGCCTGCCTTGGGGAACCTTATCAAACGCCTTATTGAAGTCCACGTAAATGACATCTACAGCCCTTGTCTCATCAATCAACTTTGTCACTTCCTCAAATAATTCTATTAAGTTGGTATTATCTCAGAGAACAGATAAGGGAGATCTAGTGGACGTGGGTATTTGGATTTTCAGAAATCTTTTGACAAAGTCCCACATAAAAAGTTAGTTTGCAACATCAAAGCAAATGGGATCAGGATAATATACTGACTTGAATTGAGAATTCATAGCAAACAGAACCTGTATTGTTTGGAGTGGAAGATAATGACACTGGGTAGGATAAAGATCAATGCTTGGGTTCCGGTTATTCGCAATAGCCTTCGTGAGTTTTTTTTTCATTCATGCGATGTATATACTGGGTTCTCTAGACTACTCTCAGATATGTTGTTTATTTATTAATTGGATAATTAATATGACAGGATACTTCATCATTTCTTTGACTTGCAGCCTGAACTTGAACTGAGTTTTTATGCAGCAATTTAAATTCACCAGTGAAACGCCAACCATTGCAAATATAAATTCTGAAATGTTGTAATATCTCAGGTATGTTCCCTGAATGTTATAATAAAAGAATTCTATAATTCTTGCACCGACCACAGAATGATGAAAATGTCGGATAACGACAAAAGTAAAATCACAGACTTTCTTCTGCTTTCCATCTCTGGGTCACTGGGATTCTCTCCTTTTCTCTGGCCCTTCAGTCTCTGATGGGCCCGACTTGTCACAGAAATATGTCTCACTGTCAGTACTGAGCGACAGAATTAAAATGTATGGAACCAAGGGTATTGAAACACAATCAAAACTGTCAAATCCCACCAACCAGCACAGAAAAATAATTCTGCTTTGGATAACAGAAACAATTGGCAATTACCTCTGTCAGTTCATATCTATAGTAGAAGGGGATGTTTTTAAAAATAGACCAGAATGCATGTTATTCAGAGGACGACAGCTGCATTTTTCTTGGTGCATTACTGTGTATCCACATTCTGGAAACAGATGACAATTAAATCGATCAGAGGAGGAGGTAACTGTCAACCAGACAGAACAATTTTTGGCTGAATGAATCAGAACATTGTGAACACTACACAGTGGTGAGATCCAGGAAAGACAGGGGAAATTAATACATTTAATCTGCCACAGAATAACCTCTGTGATTATAATAAATAGATCTGCTGTCACCACAGCCATGAGGTAATGGCTGGTGCAGGTTGAGAGGCTGCACTTTCCTTCGGCCAGTCTCATAATTCCGAGTGAACAGGTCCTTCCCCTGTTTAAGATACCCCTTAAAATTCATGTCCTTGAATGAGTTATTGTCATCTTACATAATATAGACAATAGGTGCAGGAGTACGCCATTCTGCCCTTCGAGCCAGCGCCACCATTCATTATGATCATGGCTGATTATCCTCAATCAGTATCCTGTTCCTGCCTTATCCCCAAAACCCTTGATTCCACTATCCTTAAGAGCTCTATCCAACTCTTTCTTGAAAGTATCCAGAGAGTTAGCCTCCACAGCCTTCTGGGGCACAGCATTCCACACACCCACCACTCTCTGGGTGAAGACGTTTCTCCTGAACTCTTTTCTAAATGTCCTACCCCTTATTTTTAAACTGTGTCCTCTGGTTTGGGACTCACCCATCAGCGGAAACATGCTTCCTGCCTCCAGAGTGTCCAATCCTTTAATCATCTTATGCGGCTCAATCAGATCCCCTCTCAGCCTTCTAAACTCAAGGGTACACAAGCCCAGTCGCTCCAATCTTTCAAGTAAGATAGTCCCGCCATTCCGGGAATTGACCTCGTGAATCCAAGCTGCACCCCCTCAATAGCCAGAATGTCCTTCCTCAAATTTGGAGACCAAAACTGCACACAATATTCCATTTGCGGTCTCACCAGGGCCCTGTACAGCTGCAGAAGAACCTCTTTGCTTCTATACTCAATTCCTCTTGTTATGAAGACCAGCAAGCTATGAGCTTCCTTCACTGCCTGCTGTACCTGCATGCTTGATGGGTCAAAATTAACTTCATTTAATTTGTCATGATAAAAGTGGGTGACATCGGCATCAGGCCAGGATGAACTGAATGGAAACAGACCAAGTAAAGTATTGCTGAAAATACATTTGCAATCAAAAGACACAGATTTTTAAAAAGTATGTGATTTAATCTTTATAATGGAGCATGTTGTCCTCTAAATTCTCAAAGTCAGATTACATTAGTGAGGAAACAGGCCCTTCGGCCCAACAAGTCCACACTGGCCCGCCGAAGCGCAACCCACCCATACCCCTAACCTAACACTACAGGCAATTTAGCATGGCCAATTCACCTGACCTGCACATCTTTGGACTGTGGGAGGAAACCCACGCAGACACAGGGAGAACGTGCAAACTCCACACAGTCAGTCGCCTGAGGCGGGAACTGAACCCGGGTCTCCGGCGCTGTGAGGCAGCAGTGCTAACCACCGTGCCACCGTGCCACCCAATTCTCACCTGTTTACCTGTATTCAAAATCTTCCAAGTTCATCATTAATTTATTTGCTTTCTTGGACAAGTGTGCATCACGTTTTGTAAAATCTCTATGAAAGTGTTAGCTGTTCTGTTGTGATGTAAATGTTACCAGCTGGTATGATTGTGAAAGAAATGACCGATTTCATAGAATTAAGTGAAATGAAATGCAGGTAAGAATGCCAGAAACAACAGTAAGTTTGACAATTGGGAACAATCCTGGGTCACTGAGCTGCCCAAACTTCTCGATTCCTCTCTAAGTCCTTCTGATTATCCAACTCCGTCTCCTAAACCTATACCCTCTAGGTTTGCACTCCTCTCCCCTGGGAAAAAGACCTTGGTGATTCACCCAATCCATGCCCCTCATGATTTTATTAACCTCTATAAGGTCACCCCTCAGCCTCCAATACTCCAGGAAAAATAGCCTCATCCTATTCAACATCCCCCTACAGCTCACGCCTTCCAACCCTGGCAACATCCTCGTAAATCTTTCCTGAAACTTTTCAAGTTTAACAACATCTTTCCTACAACAGGGAGACCAGAATTGCGCACAGCATTCCAAAAGGTCTAACCAATGTCCTGTATAGCCGCAACATGATTTTCTAACTCTCATACTCAACACGCTGAACAATAAAGGCAAGCACACCAAAAGCCTACTTCACTACCCTGTCTACCTGCGACTTCACTTTCAAGAAACAATGAACCTGCACCCCAACGTCTCTGTATTTGACAACACTTCCCATTAAGTATATTGGTCCTTTCCTGATTTGCCATACCAAAATGCAACACCACACACTTATCTGAATTAAACTCTATCTGCCACTCCTTGGCACATTGGCCTATATGATGACGATTCCATTGTACTCTGACATAACCATCTGTACTGTCCACTACACCACTAATTTTGGTGTGATTTGATTTTGATTATTATTTTATTGTCATGTGCATTTTACATTAAAAATACAATAAAATACAGTGAAAACATTTCATTTGTCACCATGACACAGCACTATTTTGAATAATTTAAGAATAAGAAAAAATGGAAAGACATGGCTGAAGATGAGCCAGCTAAACACGGTAATCAATGCCTACGCCATCATCCTTTTTCCACCACCACTTCACCATCATCTGCAGTGGACCCAACCAACATTGAAGTTGCTGATCCTTAGACATGTACTGCTCGACCATTCCAAACCAATGGCTGCGCCAAACCTACCAACGTCAGAGCTGTATAACTCACCGGTAGACCCACCTCGTCGATGTTGCCATCGTGCCTTTCCACCACTGCACTGGTGCTACTGCTGGACCCAACCTACAATAAAGTCGCCAAACCTCAGGCACGATCTTTTGCCTCTGGGTTGATCTCACTGATGTCATCTCCGATATGACAGACACTGATTTTAGGTCCTGTGCATGCTCTGGAAAAGTAAGTAGCTGCTCACTTGAGGTGTGTCCTGGGCCCACTCTTCCCTGTGTTGGACGCTTGCTGCCATGATACTGTCCAAGCTCAGGACAAGGTCAAGAAGAGAAATATAAAACAGAGAAGCAAAAGAAAGAAAGAGAAAAGCGGTCGGAGCAAATGAGTTCTGGCACAAGAGCTGTTCTGCCACATGGTGCTGTCATCTTAGGACGAAACAAACTTGTTGCAATCTTACTAACCATACCTCCTATATTTACATCCAAATCATTTATGTAAAATGATAAAAAGTAGTGGACCTAGCACCAAATTCTATGGAGCACCGCTGGTCAGAGGCCTCCAGTCTGATAAACAACCCTCCACCACCATCCTCTGTCTCCTATTCCAAAGCCAATTTTGTAACGAATTGGCAAACCCACCCTGAATCCCGTGTGATCTGACATTACTAACCAGTCAACCATGCAGAACCTTGTTAAAGGCTGCACTAAAATCCAAGTCAACAACTTCTGCTCTGCCCTCAATCTTATTGATTACTTCCGCAAAAAACTCAAGCAAGTTTGTGAGGTTCGATTTTTCTTGCAAAAAATCCATGCTATCTCTACTCAATCCTTGCCTCTCTAAAAGCATATAAAGCCTATCTTTCAGAATCATCGCCAACAACTTACCCACCACTAAAGTTAGACCCACAGGTCTATAGTTCCCAAGCTTCTCCTCACATCCTTTCTTAAACAATAGCACAACATTAGCCAAACTCCAGTCCTTTCGTTCTTCACCCATGTTCATAGATATACAAATATTTCTACGAGGTGCCCCGCAATTTCCTACCCAACTTCCCACAACATCCTGGGACACATATAATCAGGCACTGGAGGGTTACTTATCTTTACATTTTCTAAGACCTCCAGTTCTTCCTCATAAATTGTTTTTAAAAAAAAATCAATATTTATTTCCCGGAGTTATCGAGCCCCCATTTCTTTTTCAACAGTAAAAATTGATGTGAAATATTCAGTTATCATCTCTCCCACCTCCTGAGGTTCAACACAAAGACAACATTGTTGATCTTTAAAGGGTCCTACTCTCTCTCTCTCTCTCTCTGTCTCCCATTGCTCTCCTGCTCTTGAAGTGTTTATAGAATCTTTTTTGGGTTATCTTAAATCTTACTTGCCAGGCTATCTAATTTTCCATTTTGGCCTTTCTGATTTCCTTTTTAAGCATGTTCATACCCTCTTTATACCCTTCAACCAACAGGACCATATGCTTCTGAACTCTCATTATCACACTTTTAAAGACTCCCACTTGTCAGTCATACTTTTACCTGTAAACGGTCTGCTCTAATCAACTTTTGAAAGTTATTGCATCATTCCCTTAAATTTTGCCTTATTCCAATTAAGAGCTTTAACTTTTTTGGAAGATTTATCCTTTTCCATAGCTATTTTAAAACTAACAGCATTACAATCACTAGTTCCAGTCATTTGCTCTGCCTTATTTTGCAAAAAATATTCAAGTTTTGCTCGTTCTCTTCAGGAACATTTATATATTGATAAAGAAAATTTTCTTGAACACATTTAACAAATTCTTCACCAAACAAAACTTTAACACTACGACAGTGCCTCAGAAATATCTATTCTAATTGCAGTGGTAATGTATTCCTTAATTAAATATGCCATTTAATTAAGGAATTAATTACTCTCTTACTATCCCTCCTATAACACCTCAAGCCTGAAATGTTGAGCTGCCTCTCGTGTCAATTCCTCAGCCAAGCTCCTGTAGTAGCTTTGACATCCCAAACCCACATTCCCATACATGCGCTGAGCTCATCAGCCTTACCTGAGAGTTAAATCATTCTCCGACCGCTCATTTCTGTCTTTTCGAATTAACTTGCTCTTTTCTGATTCAGAACCATCCTCATATTTCTGTCTATTCACTGTTACTTAGAAGCTCCCAACTCACCACTCTAAAGATGTTGACAGGATCCGAAACTAGAACTAGCAAATCTCCCCAGTCGGATATTGGTCCCTTTCCAGTTCAGGTGAAACCCATCCTTTTTGAACAGATCTTTTATGTCCCAGAAGAGATCCTAATGATCCAAGAAACTGAATCCCTGCACATTGCACCACCTTTTCAGCCACTGATTTATCAATCCTATCCTTCCCTCAAGCGAAACCCCAAAAACGCAGAAATGCTGTGCCGTCCACATTTCGGAAATAAGCCCTTCATCAGGAATGTGACTTGTTTTCAATAGATTCCAGTATCTGCAGTAATCTGCTCCTACATTTTCCCCAGTATCAGCTTTTATTTCTCCCTGTCTCACAATTATCCATCCCCTTTATCTGCGTCTCTTCTCTCTCTTTCTGGGCTCCATCTCCACCTATTACAGGAGTGAGAGCCACTAACTGCACTTTTTTTCCGAACTACTTTCAGTACTGATGAAGGGTCACTGAATCTGAAACGTTACCTTTGTTTTAACTCCACAGAAGCTGCCAAACCTGCCGAGTTTCTCCAGCGATTTCTCTTTTCATCCACATTCACTTCCAGATGACGTTCCCAACACGGGACCGCACTTCTATTGGCTATAAGCACGAGATTGACAGATGTTCTGATCAATCAGAGCTGGATGAGAGTAAAGGCCCGCCCTGAGGGCTCACGCGGGGTCTCGAGGCGCGGCCGTTTAACCGACTCTGCGCGAGCTCGCGGACTGGGGCCTCGCGCTGGAGAGAAATAAGAGTTTATTTTTAAGTCTTTCCAGTGAAGGTGAGAAAACATCTATGATACTAATCAGTAAACTGTTAATGTGCGGATACACTGAGGAGGAAAGTTTTTCTATCCAATTACCTGTCCAAATGATGTTGGCACTCGGGGTTAACAGGACACCAGATCAGGATGAGATCCATCCAAGGATCCTGATTGAAGTGAGAGGGGCACTGGACACAACATTACAGTCTCCTCTGGACTGAGAGGAGGTGTCAGGAGACTGGAGGGTTATCAACATTATGACCTTGTTCTGTGAAGATTTGTAAGTTAATCCTGGAATTGACAGCCTTGTCAGTTTAATACTGCTGTTGGGAGAGCTTCTGGAAGCAACTATTGTGATTAAACTGATAATCACATGTGTGGGATATAGGTAAAGTAGTGTTACTTCTGCAAGCATAATTGCTTATACAAGGTGAATGAACTAACCTACACCAGTGTATAATGGTTTCAGCAAAGAGCTGAGTTCGCTAAAATGTGCATACAAGAATGGAAGATGCATGCAAACACTAGAAGAGGTTACAGACAAGTTGATAAGTTGAAAAAGAACATCAAGATATTCTAAGCTCAGCAAATTTCCCTCATGCCAGCACTGAGGCGAGCCAAGTCACTTATAGGGGGGAGGGTCGCCCGGCTTGGAGTAGGGGGAGAAGTAAACAAGGGCAGAGCGCAGCTGGGCAGGGGCAGAACACAGTAAGAAATATTGATAGGTTTGAAGGCCAATGAGGTAAACGGGGAAGGACCGAGAATTAAACTGTATAAATTGTGGAGTAATTTCTGGATCGGGGTGGCTATCTGCTAGTCACCCCTTCTTGCAAGAATGTTTCAATAAAATTCACTGCTTCAGAATTTGACTCCGACTGAAATTTATTATATTGTGAGCTCCATTTCTCACACATCAAAAAAGGAGAGTTGGTTAAAAAATGTCAAGGGGAAATTGTGTAAAACTATCTTGCTGAAGTTTTCTGATGACTTAACAGAAAGGATCGATGAGGGCAATGTTACTGATGTGATTAACATGGATTTCCAGAAGATAGCATACAAGAAATTGTGCGGAAGATTATAAGTCCTGGTACAATAGGCACGGGCAACATGGATACAACATTAACTGAGTGATAGGAAAGAGAGAGTCAATGGTCAGTGGATATTTTTCTGGCTGTAGGAAGATTTGGAGTGGAGTTCCCAATGGGTCAATATTGGGACCGGCATGTTCCAGTAAGGAGAAAGGATAAGGATAGCAAGGTAAGGGAACCTTGGATTAAGAGGAAGGTTGTGAATTTACTCAAAAAGAAAAAAAGCAAATGGAGGGTTTAGGAAGCTAAAATTGGACAAGGACTGTAAAGAATATAAAGAAAGCAAGAAAGAATTCAAGCAGGGAATTAGTAGAGCAAGACATTTGTATCTTCACTAGCCACTGGAGAGGTACTGGAGGACTGGCAAGAACCTAATGTTGTTCCTCTGTTCAAGACTGCAATTAGGGATAATCCCCAGGAAGTTATAAACTGGTGAGTCTTTCATCAGTCGTTGGGAAGCTATTGACAGAATTCTCCAGGATCGGATTTAAGCACATTTGGAAAAGCACTGCCTAATTAGGGGCAGTGAGCATGGCTCTGTGTAGGGCAGGTCGTGTCGTACTTACTTGGTTGAATTGTTTGAGGAGGTGATCGATGAGGGGTAGAGCGGGTGGATATTGTCTCCATGGATTTTAATAAGGTTTTTGACAAGGTCCCTCATGGTCGGCTCATCCAGAAGAGTATAATGCATGGGATCCACAGTAACTTGGCCACATGGATTCAGAATTGGTTTGCCAATAGAAGGCAGAGAGCAGTTGTGGAAGGGTGTTTTTCTGGCTGGAGAATGGTGACTACTGGTGTTCCGCAGGGAATCACACTGGGACCTCTGCTTTTGTAACAGATATAAATGACTTGGATGAAGTTGTAGATGGGTGGGTTAGTGAGTTTGTAGATGATGCAAAGATCAGTAGAGTTGTGGATATTGTAGAAGGTTGTGAGAGGATGCAGCGGCATATAGATCAGTTGTAGAAATGGCAGATGGTGTTTAATCTGTCTCAGTGTGAGGTGCTACTCTTTAGGAGATCAAATGTTAAGGAAAAGTATCCAGTTAAGGGCAGAGCCCTGAACACATTGATGTACAGCGGGATATTAGGGTTCAAGTTTGTAGCTCCCTGAAAGTGGCCACGCATGTAGATAGGGTGTTAAGAAGGTGTGTGTCGTACTTCCAGTATTGGTCAGGACATTGAGTCCAAGAGTCAGGAAGTCATGTTGCAGCTTTATATTATGTTGGTTAAGCATACTTAGAATATTGCATTCGGTTTGAAGTTAAAAATCACACAACACCAGGTTATAGTCCAACAGGTTTACTTAGAAGCACTAGCCTTCGCAGTGCTTTCGATGGTCATAGAATATAAGATCGTAAGACACAGAATTTATAGCAAAAGTTAACAGTGCAATATAACTGAAATGATATATTAAAAAAGACCTGTGTCTTATAATCTTATACTCCACAACCACCTGATGAAGGAGCAGCACTTCAAAAGCTAGTGCTTCCAAATAAACCTGGTGTTGTCTGATTTTTAACTTTCTCTTCCATCATTGTATAATTTGCTCTAGAAATAAACTTGCCTTACCTATGAGATAGTATGCTTTCTCGCATGACTCATGAACTGCCTTATCTGGAGACTGTCGCTAATCAGCATTTGAATACAGAGTATTGACACAAATCCTGAGAACAATGCACCATTAATACCCACTCTTGGCAAGGTCTCAACTCTGCTGCATGCAAGTGTAAATCAGCTATCTAGTGGCTAATTGTGGTACTGAGTCTAGTTAAGCAAATTGTCATTGGGCCATTTATAAATCCCCACTGAACTGGAGCTTTTCGACGCAGTCACGATCCATTTGTTTTATGGGCTGGCTGCTACCCATGACATATTATGAGATGTAATAAACTTGGTCAATTCCCAAAGTCTGCATGTGAGATTTTCTTCAACACCGTCCGATGAAGGAAAGCATACCGTACGCCTTCTTGATCACTCGGTTGACCTGCATTGCCACCTTCAGGGCCCGAACACTCTGTACGTCAATTTTCCTAAGGGCATTTCCATTTACCGTGTAGTTCGCTCACAAATTGGATCTTCCAAATGCATCATCTCACATTTGCCCGGATTGAACTACATCTGCCATTTCTCTGCCCAACTCTCCAATCTGTTTATATTCTGCTGCATTCTCTGACAGTCCCTTTCATCATCTGCTAACCCACCAATCTCAATGTCATCTGCAAATCAGACCACTTGTACATCACTCCAGATCATTGATGTATATAACAAACAATAGTGGTCTCAACACAGATCCCTGTGGAACACCACTGGTCACAGTTCTCCATTTTGAGAAACTCCCTTCATTGCTATTCTCTGTGTCCTGTTGCCAAGCCAGATCTCCATCCATCTAGCTAGTACACCCTGGGGCCCCAACAACTTCACTTTCTCCATCAGCCTACCATGGGGAACCTTATCAAATGGGAAAAAGTGAGGACTGCAGATGCTGGAGATCAGAGCTGAAAATGTGTTGTTGGAAAAGCACAGCAGGTCAGGCAGCATCCAAGGAGCAGGAGAATCGACGTTTCGGGCATGAGCCCGAAGATTCCTGAAGAAGGCTTCATGCCCGAAACGTCGATTCTCCTGCTCCTTTGATGCTGCCTGACCTGCTGCGTTTTTCCAGCAACACATTTTCAGCTCGAACCTTATCAAATGCCTTACTGAAGTCCATGAGTATGACATCTACAGCCCTTCCCTCATCAATCAGCTTTGTCACTTTATTTTTAGATTAGATTAGATTTCTCAAAGAATTGTCTTCAGTTTTAAAAAAAAAGCCAAGTATTAAAATCCCTGTCACTCTTTCTTTCGTCAAAGCTTCCAATGGAAGTATTTCAAAATACGAACTATATTGCATCACTGTTACTTTAACTTGAAGTAATTAAAACTCTCTTTGCTCAAAGTTTTTTGAAAAGGAACAAGCATTTGGAAAGGCCTTGGACATAAAGATGCAGGTTAGATGAAGATCTAAATGAAGACAGAACATACTCAAAATGAATTTCACTTCTGGTGAGAATCCAGAACTCATTCAAGAAGGAAACTGCAAAACATCATTTTTTTTTCCCAATCACTGCATAGTCAGTTGCTCAAAACAGAAGAGACCTTTGAGATGATATTGTAAAATCAGGCAGTCAGTGGAATGAAGAAGGGCTCATACCCGAAACATCGATTCTCCTGCTCCTTGGATGCTGCCTGACCTGCTGCACTTTTCCAGCAACACATTTTCAGCATTTTTACATCATCCTCAGCTGCAAAATGCAGTCCAATTACTGAGCATGGGGAGAAGGCAGAAAGGTTTCATATTTAGTATGATTTTTATTGCTTTTGTAGGATGTTTCAGACAAGCTGACCAACCAATTTAGTTTTAAAACCTGTTGTGTCTTATGAAAAGTTGTCGGAGTTGTAAGATGTTTACCTGTTTTAACGACGTTCCCAGAACAGCTCCAATTATCATGCTCTGCTCCCAAATCAAAACGTTTATTTCCCTCTACAGGAACTAAATAGCGCATCTACAGACTGAGTTATAACATAGATTAGACAATCAATCCAAAAATGCACCTCATAAATCCATAATTTGAAGGTCTCTTATGGTAAAATCTGTGTGTCTTGTCAAGGAGGCCTAGGATCAAATCCCACCTGCTGCAGAGATGTGCAATAACTTTGAACATCGAACATATCGACAAACAATGCACCTGAAATGGAGCTCCATTTGTGTTGAGAGGTTATGGATACATGATTTTCCAGCAATATTGTTTTTAACTTACAGTTTAGCAATAGGGCCAACACTAGCAAGGCTTGTCATTCACTTCCATTGAGACAGTGCTGGTGAGTTGCTGACTTGAACAACTGGTCTATCCGGTGAAGATGTATCTATACTGATGTTAGGCAGGGACTTCCATGACTTTGATTCAGTGACAATGCAGGAATACCAATCTAGTTCCAAATTAAGGTAGGACACGAATGTGAATGCACCTGTCAACTTTATCTTTTTCAGTGATGGAGATTCCAGAATTGGAAGCAACAGCTTGACAAGTGGCTCCAGGATACAGTAAGGACAGGAGCTGCACATGGTGCTTAACATTGTACGGTCATCAGTAAATATTCTCACCTCTGGCATTATGAAGGAGCAAATAGATGCAAAGATTACAATAAAGCAAAAGATTTTCTCTCGATTTTGAAAAATCATTGGTTAAGTCCCAGTCCCACTGGGGTGGAAGCTGCTTGGAGGTTTCGCTACCATCGATCCCCTAAACGTTCTGTAATCAAAGCCTCCATTGGGACTTCGGGAAACCCCAGTGTTTCAGCAAATCGCAATGCCCCTCGGTCACTCAGCATCACATGATTGGTCTGGAACAGTAGCAGCTTCCAATCAGCATTTAATTAAATCACAACATATCACCAACAAAAACAGAATTTGCTTTAAGACTTTAGCAAGTCTGGCAGTGGCTGTGGAGAGAAATCAAGATTTAACATTTTGGGTCCAGTGACTCTTCCACAGAGCTGCTAGTCACTAGGAAAGCGTTTTTTTATGCAGAAGATAGAGTGGGTTGGGGGTGGGGTAGGGAAGGAGTAAAGTGGAGATGGAGCCCAGAGAGAGAGATGAACAGTTGGGCAGACTGAGAAGTGGAGCAGCCTGGGAAATCAAATAGCTAATTGGGGATAAATTAATGGCTAATAATGAGTTGTATGTAATACCAGACCATGCAAGGACAAGGCTTGGGGTTGGGGCAAGGAATGGGAGAAGGAGTTTCAAGTTCTAAAATTGTTGAACTCAGAGTCTAGAAGGCTCTAGAGCTCTCAAATAGAAAATGAGGCACTGTTCTGGAACAATGCAGCAAGCCTGACACAGTGATGTAGGCCAGAGAGCAAGATGGGATGCTGAAGTTTCAAGCAACTGGAAGCTCAGGGACATTTTTTTGCACACAGAACATGGATGTTCTGCAAAGCAGTCACCCAGTCTATGCTTTGTTTCCCCAGTGTAGTAGAGACCACATTTTGAGCAGGGATTGCAGTAAACAAAATCGAGTGAAGTATAGATTAAGCATGACTTCATCTAGAAGGTGTGTTTAGCCGCTGAGATATTGATGATGGAGGAAGTAATGGGCAGATATTCCAACTTCTGGGGTTGCAGAATGAAGGAGGAGTGCACCAGAGTCTCCCAGAGAGAATGGTCCTTGCAGAAGGCTGACACGGGAGGAGAGGAGATGGGAGGACATATTTGTTGATGACATTTGGAGGTGGCAGAATTGGGGCTTATGGAGTATAGAGAGACCTAACTCAGTTCTGCTTTTCTTCCCTTGTCCACATTCCCCACAAAGAGACAACATAACTGGGCTCTATGTGGGTATCCATGGCCACCTCCCTGACCTGAAGAAGGTGAGTGCCATTAAGAGAAGCTGTTCAGGTGAGGATAAGCTCAGCCAGGTGGAGGAGGGTGGTGGTGGGTAGGGCCCGTCAGGCCATTTTTCCAGGAAGAAGCAGAGAGCCCTGAGACCACCCTGATGGGGAGGGATGGGGAAAGGATTGCTTGTCCACGGTAAAGGGGAGGTTGCTAGAGCCTGCAAACTGAAAATTCTGAAACTGACGTAAAATATCAGAGAAATTATAGATGTAAGTGGGAAGGGACTGGTCATTGGAAGAAAACCAGAATTGAGTTAGGTATCTCTACACTGCATAAGCTCCATTTCTGCCACCTTCAAACGCCATCAACAAACTGTTCTGGCAACTGTTTGTGTGGAGTTTGCACGTTGTCCTTGTGTCTGTGTGGGTTTCTTCAGAATGCTCCAGTTTCCTCCCACATTCCAAAGATGTGCAGGTTCTGTGAACTGGCCAAGCCTCCCATGAGAGGAAACATTCTCCCTGCATTTTCCCTGTCAAAGCCTATGTTTCAATGAGATCACATCTCATTCTTCTGAATCCCAGTGAGTACAGTCAAAAACTGTTTAATGTTTGTTCAATAGACAATCCATCCATTCTCGGGACCATCCAAGCGAATCTTCACTGAACTGCCTGCAATGGAATGATGCCTTTCTTGAAATAAAGGGACTGAAACTGTTCACAGTACTCCAGATGTAGTCTCACCAGCACCTTGTACAATTACAGGAAGACTTCCCTACTCTTATACTCCAACCTCCTTGAAATAAGGGCCAACAATCACAATTGCCTTTTTTTTCCAGAATCCCTACAATGTGGAAACAAAACCTTCAGCCCAACAAGTCCACACTGAGCCTCTGAAGAGTAACCCATCCAGACCCATTCCGCTATCCTACTACTCTCCATTTACCCCAGTCTAATGCACCTAACTTGCACAGCCCTGAACACTATGAGGTTTAGCTCAGTTGGCAGGGCAGCTGGCTTGTAATACTAATAGCAGAATTCAAATGGCACCCTGGCTGAGGTTACCAAGAAGGGCTCTCCTTCTCAACCTTTCCCTTTGTCTGAGATGTCATGATCTTCAGGTTAAACCACCACCTGTGACCTCTGTCTAATGAGAGATCAGGACTATGGTCACTTTGCCTTTTCTGTTCTATAGGATTTGAAATGGACTTTAATGGAATGTATTGCACATATTATTTCATTAAATGCTGCATACTTTTGCAACAACAAAAAAAATCATTGATTCACATAAATTATCCAATTGTATTACTTAACAATTCAGTATCATCATATTCTACCTCATCAGTGTTCTGACATGGATAGCTGCCAGAATTTGTTTACCCAAACTGTACACAAAATCTTTGAAAATGCTACAATCTGAATGTCTCTGTGGAGATTTCCAAAGAATATAGATAATTGGCTTCATTGACTCCAAGTTTAATTCAGTCGGGTTGTTCGAGGCAGAGTAATGCATTCAGATGTTGCACGGAATTATTCGCAATGTCAACAAAATATATGACACGATCCTGGCCATCATTGGTATTCCGGGTAAGTGGGTTTGTACAGAAACTGTGTAAATATGCTGGTTTTACTGTGGGACTGATAGTGGCTGACCGTCTTTCTGCAGATACCAAGTCACTTTTTATCATATATTTTGAAACTTGTCGGTTGGTCTCAATTAACTCTGGAGTTTTGATTTCCTGCCTCGGATACAAGTGAGGTTCTGATTGTAGTTGGCATGACTTTAGTACAGTGATATCTAAACCAGCGATGCCTGTAAAAGAAAAATTGATATTATCAAATCAGAAACAGAAATTGCTGGAGAAACTCTGCAGGTCTGGCAGCATCTGTGTAGAGAAAACAAAGTCAACGTTTTGAGCCTGGTGACCCTTCGACAGAATTGAATCTATTCCAAAAGCTTTGGTTTTGTTTCTATTTGCTTCATTGTCCCAGCTCATCTTGCTCTCCTGCTCCCACCCAAATGGGGAATCCAGAGCAAACTGAGATCCAGCTGCATTTGGTCCACTTTGGTGACTGAGGTCACTGCTCATGATATGATTCTTTGGCAACGTGTTTAAACTTTGGTCAGAAGACAACTCTTCCATACAGGGCTTCATCCTCGTATTTGGACCTTCTGTTACTCATCTGCAAGAGGCCACTCAACTCACCATCCAGAGGTGTGATGGGAAATGGGGTAACATGGTGGAATCTGGAGTGGAATTCTGGTCCAGGTAATGTCTAAAATTAGGAATGTCTGACCAAACTTAGATTGACCAAATCCCAGTATGATCTGAAGATACAACCGGAATGGGATCCGATCTTCAACATTGTGCAGCTTTAGCTTCTCGTGACTCTAAAATAGGTGAGCTAAGTCAAAGAAAACCATTCCCATTTGTCCAGCCTGATAAGAAGTGTGCTTACATTTTCATTGATTCTGGGTTTGCCTCCCTTCAGCTTCCTGATTTCCCACACCAGGCTGGGAAATGCTCAAACTGTAAAGTCAGTTAAATCAAGGTTCAAAAATCTCATTGAAACTTACAAAGATGTCAATCAGCTTTCAGGAAGTGGACGAAAGTTTATCCCATAAACTCTGTGTATTAAACCTTGGAATAGGCATGTCTGAGATTAAATGAGATCACAGTTGTGATGTTTAACTTTATGCTTAATTCAAAGTCCATGTCTTTTTGTATCAAAATACAGATATGATAGCCTGGACTCGGACAGTATACTTGCTTCAAACTATTTTAGTCTATTTTCTTTTCTCTCCCTAGCAACAGTTTAGTTGCACTTAATATTTTATCTCTGGAAAGAGTGGCCTGTCTTCCTGCACCTCTTGCGACCTGGTGGCCATGGCAGCAACTGATCTGATGGTTGTTATCACTGAGGTCATACTGAGGCAGGTCAATGTTTATTATTTCCCTTTATCTTTCTTGGATAAAACTCCTGTGTGAAGCATAAACTATGTCCTGTCAATAATAGCCACTTCTTGCTCTGTCTGGTTCATTGTCATTTTCAGCTTTGATCGTTATGTCACTATTTGCTTCCAGAAAATGAAAAACTAAATATTGCACAAAGAGAAATGCTGTTGTAGTTCAAACAACAACCTACCGTGGTTTTGTATTTCAAAGCCGAGCTATTATAGTGAATCCCAGCTGGGTGGGATTTAAATGGTTCCTTACAGTTATTAATGCATTGTTGCCATTTGATTTAATTCTGCTGCACAACGCTCTGACAGTCAGAAACATATTAGTAACCAGTCGAGTCCGTAAGGGAGAGGGGTCAGAACAAAGAAGAGAATCACAGTGATCCAGAGATGGAGAGCAGAAGGAGGTCTATAATATTACTCTCTACCATTTTTGGCAGCTTTGTTATTTTGTGATCCATATATGTGATAAATTTCATTTACAATACAATTCCTCGAACTGATCCCATCGATGGAAATCATTTTTTTTATTTCAAAATAAACTTTATTCATGTAAATAAATCTTTGGTACTTGTACAATTTTCCATGTTGTTCATAGTTATATACATTGCATGTCTTGACATTACAAAGAACAAATTGAATTAATCGAATTCACAGTTATCCTATTAACAGTTACCTTCATTAACTATCCAGTCTCTTGGTATTTGGCTGTGACTTCAGCGGAACCCACCTACTGAGTGAGTGCCCTGTTATATGAAAGCAAAGGAAACTTCTTTAACCCCCAGTTTATGGGGTTACCATTGTCCATTTGACTGTCCTGTCTCTGGGGTAGCTGTCTACATCCCCAAGGTAAGCACGAACTGCTGGACCTTCGCTGGGCTGAGGTAGCTATCCAGCTCCTCACTGGGGTCATTTACCCGCTCTGGTGTCATTGAGCCAGGGCAAGGTTCCTCACTGTCCAGTTCTGTGTCTGACAATGGGACTGTCAGAGGATCATAGCTCTCGGTTGCCGGTAGTTGTGGGGCAGTGGGTACCTCCTGGTTCTCACTGGGTGGAGGGTGGACTTCGGGGGGTCCGTTGTTTCCTGGTTGGGAGGAAATGCCTTCCTCTTTACTGACTGCGATCTGTCTCTTCTTCTGGTGTTGATGGCCTTCTGTGCGTCCATCTTCCCCCACCGAAGAGCTGGCCGTTCTTCCCTCGTGCAGCTGTCTTTTCCCCCTTTGCTGGGAGGCTTTGGGGGCCTGGCAAGATTTCCTCTTCCTGTTTTTAACAGGTATCCACTCCTCCGCCTGCTTGATTACCTCCTCCTCCATTTCTTCCATCTGCCCGGCTAGAGCTAGGATCAGCTGCTGTGTCTCCCCACTGGCTGCCGCCTCCTCCACTCCAGCCTGTTCTTCTTTCTGGGTGCCACCAGACTCCGTTTCCCTGCTCTCCGGGTGGACCTTACTGGTCTTTGGGGGTCCACGGGTCACATTGCCACCTCCAGCCATCTGTGCGTAAGTGGGGCCCCCACGTCTTGGGCAGGTCTTATACATGTGGCCCGCCTCTCCGCACAGGTTGCAGCTCTTTTCTTCCTGACAGTCCTTAGTCCAGTGACCCTCCTGTTTGCAGTTCCTGCAGATGGTCACCTTGCAATCCGCCGCCACGTGTCCCGACTTCCCGCAGGTTCGGCACACTTTCGGCTGCCCTGCATATGTCAGGTAGCCTCTGCTCCCTCCAATTGCGAAGCTCGAGGGTGGGTGGAGGATGTTCCCACTATCATCGCCCCTCAGAGTTACCTTGACCTGCCGCTTACTGGTCCAGATCCCAAAGGGGTCGATCACATCAGTGGCTTCTCCCTCAACTTGGACGTACCTTCCCAGGAAGGTCAGGACATCAGCCGCTGGAACGTAGGGGTTGTACATATGGATTGTAACAACCCGATTCCTCTGTGCAGGAAGCACACACAATGGGGTCTCCGACAAGATGGACAACAGCGGCTCCCCTTCCTTCTCCTTGAAGACCTTCAGGAGCTGTTCGCACTGCTTCACGCTTCTGAAGGTCACATCGAAGTAGCCTGTCCCAGGGAAATCCTGCAGGCAGTACACATCCTTTTTTTTTATTTCAAAAATATACTTTATTCATAAAATGATTTGATGATCTGTACATTTGGTCATGCCATACATATGTCCACATTCACAAACACAGATTCGAATTTATCCTTGTCATATACAGGTCTGTGCATTTTTCAATCTTATACCTATATTTGGCTGAGGCATCAGCAGAGCCCAAAAAAACGTCCACATGGGCCCCCTGTTCTTCTTTAGGCAGGCTGATCTTACACGGTGGTCTTTCCCCACCGCACCTTGGCGGCAGCTGCCCCAAGCTTCAGCACGTCCCTCAACACGTAGTCTTGGACCTTGGAATGTGCCAGTCTGCAACACTCGGTCGGGGTCAACTCCTTCAGCTGGAAGATCAACAGGTATCGGACCATCCAGAGCGCGTCCTTCACCGAGTTGATGATCCTCCAGGCGCAGTTAATGTTCGTCTCGGTGTGAGTCCCGGGGAACAGGCCGTAGAGCACGGAGTCCCGCGTCACGGCGCTGCTCGGGACGAACCTCGACAAGCACCACTGCATTCCTCTCCAGACTTCCTCTGCATAGGCACATTCCAGAAGGAGGTGTGTGACAGTCTCGTCCCCCCCGCAGCCACTTCGAGGGCAGCGTGCGGTGCGGCAGAGAGTCCGGGCGTGCATGAAGGATCTCACAGGCAGAGCCCTTCTCACCACCAGCCAAGCCACGTCTTGGTGCTTGTTGGAAAGTTCTGGCGATGAGGCATTCTGCCAAATGGCTTTGACAGTCTGCTCAGGGAACCGCTCGACAGGATCCACCCTCTCCTTTTCCCGAAGGGTCTCAAGGACGCTACGTGCTGACCACTTCCTGATGGACTTGTGGTCAAAGGTGTTTTTCCTCATAAATTTCTCCACGAAGGACAGGTGATACGGAACGGTCCAACTACTCGGAGCGTTCCGCGGCAGCGAGGCCAGGCCCATCCTTCGCAACACCGGGGACAGGTAGAACCTCAGTACGTAGTGACACTTGGTGTTTGCGTACCGGGGATCCACGCACAGCTTGATGCAGCCACACACAAAGGTGGCCATCAGGGTGAGGGTGGCATTGGGCGTGTTTTTTCCCCCATTGCACCGGTCTTTGTACATTGAGTCTCTTCGGACCCGGTCCATCTTTGATCTCCAAATGAATTGGAAGATGGCCCGGGTGACTGCAGCGGCACAGGTCCTGGGGATAGGCCAGACCTGTGCCACATATAGCAATACTGAGAGTACCTCACACCTGATGACCAGGTTTTTTCCCGCGATGGAGAGCGACCGTTGCCCCCATCTGCCTAGTTTCTGTCTCATCTTCCTGATCCGCTCCTCCCAGGTCTTGGCGCACGCCCCAGCCCCCCCGAACCAAATACCCAGCACCTTCAGGTGGTCATTCCTGACGGTGAAGGGGATAGAGGATTGGTCGGCCCAGTTCCCGAAGAGCATGGCCTCGCTCTTGCCTCGGTTTACCTTGGCCCCCGAGGCCCGTTCGAACTGGTCGCAGATGCACACGAGTCTGTGCACGGACAGCGGATCCGAGCAGAAAACAGCGACGTCATCCATGTAGAGGGAGGCCTTAACCTGCAGGCCCCCGCTGCCAGGAATAGTCACCCCTCTCAGGCTCGCATCCTTCCTGATGGATTCGGCAAATGGCTCTATGCAACACACAAACAAGGCGGGTGAGAGGGGGCATCCCTGCCTGACTCCAGATCTTACAGGGAAGCTATCTGATTCCCACCCATTGATTGAGACTGCACTGACAATGTTGGTGTAGAGCAGTCTGATCCAATTTCCGATTCCCTCCCCAAAGCCCATTTTGGAGAGGACATCCCTCATATGTGTATGCGATATCCTGTCAAAGGCTTTCTCCTGGTCCAGGCTGATGAGGCAGGTGTCCACCCCCCTGTCCTGCACGTAGGCGATCGTATCCCTGAGGAGCGCGAGACTCTCAGAGATCTTCCTGCCCGGTACAGCACGGGTTTGGTCCGGGTGGATCACCAATCCCAGAGCAGACCTGACCCGGTTGGCGATGACCTTTGACAAGATTTTGTAGTCTGCATTTAACAGTGAGATCGGTCTCCAATTTCTAATTTCCTCCCTCTCCCCCTTCCGCTTGTAGACGAGGGTGATGATGCCTTTCCTCATGGATTCACTCATGGTACCTGCCCGAAGCATACTGACATACACCTCCAGCAGGTCCTGGCCGATCAAGTCCCAAAGAGCGGAATAAACCTCGACCGGTAAGCCGTCGCTTCCGGGAGTTTTATTCTTTTCGAAGGACTCGAGGGCCTTGGTCAGTTCATCCAGAGATAGCGGCTGGTCCAGCCTCTCTCGTGTTCCGTCATCTAGGACCTCTGTGATATAGGACAGGAACGACTGGGAGGCCGCGCTATCGGTTGGCTTCGAGTCATACAGGCTGGCGTAGAAGGATTTGCTGATCCTCATGACGTCAGCCTGAGATGACGTTACCGAGCCATTTTATTTCTTCAGGCTGCTGAGCACGGAGTTCTCTTTGTGCACCTTCTGGAAAAAAAAAACGTGAGCACATCTCGTCCTGCTCCACCGAGTGGACCCTGGACCGGAAGATTATCCTGGAGGCCTCCGAGGCAAAGAGCGAGGCTTGCTGGCACTTCACCTCCTTGAGGTCCTCCGTGACATCAACCCCTATCGTCTGCAGCAGGAGCAGGTTCTGCATACTTTCCTGGAGCTGGGACAGTTTTCCCCGCCTCTCTCTCGCCTCCTGGACACCTTTGAGGATAAAGAACCTCTTGATGTTCCCTTTTACCGTTTCCCACCAGTCCGCTGGAGACTCAAAGAGGGGCTTCACGGTTCTCCAACCTGCGTAATCCCTCTTGAGCTCTTCGATGTTTCCCGGGGTCAACAGCTTAGTGTTCAGTTTCCACGTTCCCTTGCCCGCCCGCTGTTCGTCCTGTAGGTGACAGTCGGCCAGCAGGAGGCAGTGGTCAGAGAAGAACACCGGCTTGACGTCGGTGGATCTGACCGAGAGCGTTCGGGACACAAACAGGTAATCTATCCTTGAGCGGATAGACCCGTCTGCCCGTGACCAGGTGTATCTACGCTGCGCTCCATCTGCAGGGGTGCTGAAGACGTCGTGCAGCTTGGCGTCTTTGACCGTTTCCATCAGGGCCCTGGACGTAGCGTCCGGTTTACTGTCCCCCCCGCCGGATCGTCCATCAGCATCAATGATGCAGTTGAAGTCTCCGGCCAGAATGACCGGCCTGGACGTAGCCAGCAGCAGTGGAAGCTGTTGCAGGACGGCCAACCGTTCACTCTTACCCACTGGGGCGTACACGTTGATTAGTCTCACGGGAGCGTTTCTGTATTTAACGTCCGCGACGAGGAGGCGCCCGCCCACCACCTCCTTAACCTCGGAGATGGTGAAGTTGCCTCCCTGCAACAGGATACCCAGGGCGGAGGCGCGGCTATCGTTGCCCCCCGACCACACTGACGGCCCGTGTGCCCACAAGCTCGACCATCTCCTGTATCTGCTGAGGTGCGATATCCCACACTCCTGCAGAAACAGGATATCGGCTTTGACGTTGGCCAGGAAGGCCAGCGTTGAAACACATCGCGTAGCCGCTTTAATGCTACGCACATTTATGCTGGCAATTTTAAACCCCATTTTAACAGTTTACGGGGTTCCCAGTGTCCATTTGCTTCTGGTCTTGCTCCAGTGGGGTAGCTGCGTGCATCCCCGTGGTGACAGCAAACTGCTGGACCTTCCCAGGGCTGAGGTAGTTGTCCGGCTCCACGCTGGAGTCATTTCCCCGCTCTGGTGTCATCGTGTCGGACCCAGGGTCCGCATCGCCCCGTTCTCCATCTGACAGCAGGGCTGTCACTGGGACGCTGCTCCCAGTTCCCTGGAGCTGTGGGCCGGTGGGTACCCCTTGGTTCTCACCGGGTAGGGGGAGGCCTTCACCCACCCCCTCAGAGGGATCGTCTTTCCCTTCTTGGGCGGTGCTGCCCTCCTTTCTCCCCACGGCGCTCTGCCTCTTCCTCCGGAGGCGACCCTTCTTGCGCCCGTCCTCACCCTCGGAGGAGCTGCCTGTATCCTCCTCTTGGAGGTGTCTCTTCCCCCTTCGCTTGGTGGCTTTGGGGCCCTCGAGAGGTTTCCTTTTCCGGTTTTTAACGATAATCCACTGCTCTGCCTCCTTTGATCCCTCCTCTTCCATTTCCTCCGTCTGTCTTGCAGGAGCTTGGGTCGGCTGCTGCATCTCCCTGCTGTCTGCCGCCTGCTCCTCTACAACCTTCCCTTCCTTCTGGGTGCCTCCAGGCACCGTTCCTTTGCTGATTCGCGGTACATCGTTGGACTTTGTCGGTCCGCGGCTCGTGTTGCCACCTCCGGCCATCTGTGCGTAGGTGGCGGCTCCTCCTCTTGGGCAGGCCTTGTACATGTGGCCCGCCTCCCCGCACAGGTTGCAGCTCTTTTCCTCCCGACAGTCCTTCGTCAAGTGACCCTCCTGTTTGCAGTTCCTGCAGATGGTCTCTTTGCAATCCACCGCCACGTGTCCCGGCTTCCCGCAGTTTCGGCACACTTTCGGCTGCCCTGCATATGTCAGGTAGCCTCTGCTCCCTCCGATTGCGAAGCTCGATGGTGGGTGGAGGATGTTCCCACTGTCATCGGCCCTCAGAATTACCCTGACCTGCCTCTTGCTGGTCCAGATCCCAAAGGGGTCGATCACATCAGTGGCTTCTCCCTCAACTTGGACGTACCTTCCCAGGAAGGTCAGGACATCAGCCGCTGGAACGTAGGGGTTGTACATATGGATTGTAACAACCCGATTCCTCTGTGCAGGAAGCACACACAATGGGGTCGCCGACAAGATGGAAAACAGCAGCTCCCCTTCCTTCTCCTTGAAGACCTTCAGGAGCTGTTCGCACTGCTTCACGCTTCTGAAGGTCACATCAAAGTAGGCTACCCCAGGGAAATCCTGCAGGCAGTACACGTCTGCAGCTGCAAGGCTGCAACACTCCAGCAGAACTTTCATCACAAACACAGTCCGATCCACCAGTGTGTGCTCCTCCACCTTCTTCACAGTCACCCTGACTGTGTTCCGAATGCCCTGGCCCGGGCGGCGAGTGGCTGCTGAGGCCATAGCTCAGAGGTTGGCTGGTCCCTGAATTGGCGTTAGGCCGAAGCCAGCATGAAGATCCACCAAGAGCAGGTCAGCACAACCAAACGATCCTCCAACGTCCAATCACGATCCAGCGATGATCTCTTCACTAGCTCTGATGACTCGCAACTCGACACCTGTCCTGATAAGAACAGACACTTGATCTTAGCCAAAAGGACGAGAAGCGATCCCCCCGCCCCCCACACTGGATGGGCCACAGTGTTTGAAGCTCAGATTCCAGCTCATCAACTCTGAACCGGAGTACTTCCAGCAAACAACACTTGCTGCAAATGTGGTGACTGCAGCTCGCATTGGGATCAGCCATCTCCCGCAGCACACAGCTACAGTATATCACCTGCCCTGCCATCTCTACTGAGTTAGTTAACTTATTAGTTAGTTTATCCCTGGTTAGTTAATCTAGTTCATTTTGGAGAGTCTTTTATTTCAAATTTCAGACGGATTTTCTATCAGCCAATCAGATCACAGTTCTCCTGTGATGCCACCTTTTCAGTTTGCTTTCAGTTACTCCTTGTGTGCCCCGCAGTCAGTTAGTTATTTAGCTTTAGTTGTACGTTACCCTCCAACCCTGAAAACAAGGCCGTGAATCTCCACAGTCAGTTAGTTATATACTTAAAGCCCTGCTCCACCCTCTGACCCTGAAAACAAGGCCATGAATCCCTGCAGTCAGTTAGTTATATACTTACAGCTCTGCTCCCGCCTCTGACCCTGAAAACAAGGCCATGAATCCCCATGGTCAGTTAGTTATATACTTACAGCTCTGCTCCACCCTCTGAACCGGAATACAAATCTGTGAATCCCCACGGTCAGTTAGTTATTTACTCTTAGCTGTACTTTACCCCCCACCCCTGAAAACAAAACCGTGAATCCCCGCAGTCAGTTAGTTATATACTTACAGCTCTGCTCCCCCCTCTGACCCTGAAAACAAGGCCGTGAATCCCCACGGTCAGTTAGTTATATACTTACAGCTCTGCTCCCCCCTCTGACCCTGAAAACAAGGTCATGAATCCCCACGGTCAGTTAGTTATATACTTACAGCTCTGCTCCCCCCTCTGACCCTGAAAACAAGGTCATGAATCCCCACGGTCAGTTAGTTATATACTTACAGCTCTGCTCCACCCTCTGACCCTGAAAACAAGGCCGTGAATCCCCGCGGTCAGTTAGTTATATACTTACAGCTCTGCTCCCCCCTCTGACCCTGAAAACAAGGTCATGAATCCCCGCGGTCAGTTCGTTATATACTTACAGCTCTGCTACACCCTCCACCCCTGAAAACAAGGCCGTGAATCCCCGCGGTCAGTAAGTTATATAGTTACAGCCCTGCTCCCCCCTCTGACCCTGAAAACAAGGCCGTGAATCCCCGCAGTCAGTTAGTTATATACTTACAGCTCTGCTCCGCCCTCCGACCCTGAAAACAAGGTCATGAATCCCCGCGGTCAGTTAGTTATATACTTACAGCTCTGCTCCGCCCTCCGACCCTGAAAACAAAGCCGTGAATCCTCACAGTCAGTTAGTTATATACTTACAGCTCTGCTCCACCCTCCACCCCTGAAAACAAGGCCGTGAATCCCCACGGTCAGTTAGTTATATACTTACAGCCCTGGTCCACCCTCTGACCCTGAAAACAAGGCCGTGAATCCCCGCGGTCAGTTAGTTATATACTTACAGCCCTGCTCCACCCTCTGACCCTGAAAACAAGGTCATGAATCCCCACGGTCAGTTAGTTATATACTTACAGCTCTGCTCCACCCTCCACCCCTGAAAACAAGGCCGTGAATCCCCACGGTCAGTTAGTTATATACTTACAGCTCTGCTCCACCCTCTGAACCTGAAAACAAGTAATAATAACACACTTCCCTATCCATATAATCTTCACTAGGACCTGTACACTACCATGTATCTGTATAACCCCAAAACACCACCTTATTATTGCAACCATTCCAGATTACTCATTTCTTTTATTGTTTCTTTTTCAATCGTCTCTCTGGAAATTTAGAATAGTGAGAATGGAGGTTCAGGCAGTTGAATGTTCCTCGTGCAGAATGTGGGAGGTAAGTGTCCCCACGAGTGTCCCTGCTGACTACATCTGCGGGAAGTGCACCCAACTCCAGCATCTCGGAAACCACGTCAGGGAACTGAGGCTGGAGCTGGATGAACTTCAGATCATTCAGGAGGCAGTGGGACTTATTGAGAGGAGTTACAGGGAGGTAGCTGCACCTCAGGTACAAGAAGGAAGCAAGTGGATTACTCTCAGGGGTTGAAAAGGGACCAGGCAGACAGTGCAGGGAACTCCTGTGGCCATTCCCCTCAATAACAAGTACAAAACTTTGGGGGTGGGGGGGGGGGGGAAACGACTTACCAAGGGTAAGCCATGGGGTACAGATCCCTGGCACAGATTCTGTTCCTCTTGCTCAGACGGGAAGCTGGGAGATGAGCAGAGCATTAGTCACTAGGGACTCCATAGCTAGGAGGACAGATTGGAGGTTCCAATGGAGAGACACTCACAGTTGGTGTGATGCCTCGCAGGTGCCAAGGTTTGGGATGCCTCGGATCATGTTTTTGGGATCCTTGAGGGGGAGGGGTAGCAGCCCCCAAGGTGGTCCACATAAGCACTAACAACATCATTTGGAGAAAACAGGATGGTCTCCACCTGAACCAGAGGGGGACCAATATCCTGAGCGGGGGAGGAGGGCGGTGTGTGGAAATTTGCTAATGCTTGTTGGGAGGGTTTAAACTAATTCAGCAGGGGGATGGGACCCTGAACTGTAGTTCCACTGTCCAAGAGGTTGAGAGTGGTGAGGTCAGAAATATGGTTTCAAGGTTGCAAGAGTGCATCGACATGCAAGAAGTGGTTTGAAGTGTGTCTACTTCAGTGCCAGGAGCATCCTGAATAAGGTGGGTGAACTTGCAGCATGGGTTGGTCCCTGGGACTTCGATGTTATGGCCATTTCGGAGACATGGATAGAGCAGGGACAGGAATGGTTTGTGCAGGTTCCGGGATTTAGATGGTTCAGTAAGAACAAAGAAGATGGGAAAAGAGTGGGAGATGTGGCATTGTTAGTCAAGGACAGTACTACGGTGGCAGAAAGTACATTTGAGGACTCGTCTACTAAGGTAGTATGGGCTGAGGTTAGAAACAGGAATGGAGATGTCACCTTGTTGGGACTTTTCTACTGGCCTCCAAATAGTTCCAGAGATGTAGAGGAAAGGAGAGCAGATTCTGGATAGGAGAGAGAGTAACAGAGTAGTTGTTATGGGGTCTTTAACTTTCCAAATATTGACTGGAAATACTATAGTTTGAGTACATTAGATGGGTCAGTCTTTGTCCAAGATGTGCAGAAGGTTTTCTTGACACAGTATGTCGACAGGCCAACAAGGGACGAGACCATATTGGATTTGGTACTGGGTAAGGAATCTAGCCAGGTATTAGATTCAGAGGTTAGTGAGCATTTGGTGATAGTGCCCACATTTGGTTGTGTTTACTTTAGCAATGGAAAGGGTTAGGTATATACCAAGAGTTATATGGGGCAAGAGTTATAGCAGTGGTATAACTGTTGCAATTAGGGTGCAATTAGGAAGATTTAGGATGCATTGGATGGGAAAGGAAACTTCAGGGGATGGGCACAATTGAAATGTGGAGCTTATTCATGGAACAGCTACTGCGTGTCCTTGATAAGTATGGACCTGTCAGGCAGGGAGGAAGTGGTTGAGTAAGGGAGTCGCGGTCTACAAAAGAAGTTGAATCTCTTGTCAAGAGGAAGAAGAAGGTTCATGTTAGGATGAGATGTGAAGGCTCAGTTCGGGTGTCTGAGATTTATAGGTTAGCCAGGAAAGACCTAAAGAAAGAGCTAAGAAGAGCCAGGAGGGGATGTGAAAAGTCAGTGGCAGGTAGGATCAAGGAAAAACCTAAAGGTTTCTGCAGGTATATCAAGAATAAAAGAATGACTAGAGTGAGTTTGGGGCCAAACAAGGACAGTAGTGGGAGGTTGTGCGTGGAGTCCGAGGAGATAGGAGAAGTGCTAACTGAATTCTTTTCAATGTACTCGCATTGGAAAATGACTACGTTGTCTTGGAGAATACTGAGATGCAGGTGACTAGACTAGACAGGATTGAGGTTCACAAGGAGGTGTTGTTAGCAATTCTGGAAAGTGGGAAAATAAATAAGTCCCTCAGGGCAGATGGTATTTATCCTCGGATTCTCTGGGAAGCCAGGGAGGAGATTGTCTTTTCTATAAATGAACTGGATGAGGGCATAGAAGGATGGGTTAGTAAATTGGCAGATGACACTAAGGTAGGTGGAGTTGTTGTGGTTCTGTTCGCCGAGCTGGGAATTTGTGTTGCAGACGTTTCGTCCCCTGTCTAGGTGACATCCTCAGTGTTTGGGACCGTCCTGTGAAGCACTTCTGTGATCTTTCCTCCGGCATTTGCAGTGGTTTGAATCTGCCGCTTCCGGTTGTCAGTTCCAGCTGTCCGCTGCAGTGGTCGGTATATAGGGTCCAGGTCAATGTGCTTATTGATTGAATCTGTGGATGAGTGCCAAGCCTCTAGGAATTCCCTGGCTTTTCTCTGTTTGGGTGGTCCTATAATAGTAGTGTTGTTCCAGTCGAATTCATGTTGCTTGTCCTCTGCGTGTGTGGATACTAAGGATAGCTGGTTGTGTCGTTTCGTGGCTAGTTGGTGTTCATGGATGCGGATCGTTAGCTGTCTTCCTGTTTGTCCTATGTAGTGTTTTGTGCAGTCCTTGCATGGGATTTTATACACTACATTGGTTTTGCTCATGCTGGGTATCAGGTCCTTTGTCCTGGTGAGTTGTTGTCTGAGCGTGGCTGTTGGTTTGTGTGCTGTTATGAGTCCTAGTGGTTGCAGTAGTCTGGCTGTCAGTTCAGAAATGTTCTTGATGTTTGGTAGTGTGGCTAGTCCTTTGGGTTGTGGCATATCTTTATTCCGTTGTCTTTCCCTTAGGCATCTGTTGATGAAATTGCGGGATATCCGTTTTTGGCGAATACATTGTATAGGTGTTCTTCTTCCTCTTTTTGCTGTTCTGGCGTACTGCAGTGTGTTGTGGCCCTTTTGAACAGTGTCATGATGCAACTTCCTTTGTGTGTGTTGGGGTGGTTGCTTTCGTAATTCAGGACTTAGTCTGTGTGTGTGGCTTTCCTGTATATCTTTGTGGTGAATTCTCCGTTAGGTGTTCTCTGTACCATCACGTCTAGGAATGGGAGTTGGTTGTCCTTTTCTTCCTCTGTAGTGAATCGGATTCCTGTGAGTGTGGCGTTGATGATCTGGTGTGTGTTCTCTATTTCTGTGTTTTTAATGATTACAAAGGTGTCATCCATGTATCTGACCCAGAGTTTGGGTTGAATTTGCGGTACGACTGTTTGTTCTAACCCTTGCATTACCACTTCTGCTATGAGTCCAGAGATGGGTGAACCCATGGGTGAGCTGTTGATTTGTTCATATATTTGGTTGTTGAATGTGAAGTTTGTTGTGAGGCACAGGTTCAGTAGTTTGAGTATGCTGTCTTTGTTGATAGGTTCAATGTCCTGTTGTCTGTTCTGTATGTCCAGCAGGTTGGCTATTGTTTCTCTGGCTAAGGTTTTGTCGATAGACGTGAACAGTGCCATTACATCGAATGAGACTATGGTTTCTTCCTTGTCTCTGTGTATATGTGTATATTTCTGGGACAACTGGGACAACACTACTATTATAGGACAAGCCAAACAGAGAACAGCCAGGGAATTCCTAGAGGCATGGCACTCATCCGCAGATTCAATCAATAAGCACATCGACCTGGACCCAATATACCGACCACTGCAACAGACAGCTGGAACTGACAACTGGAAGCGGCAGAGACAGGCCACTATAAATGCCGGAGGAAACATCACAGAAGCGCTTCACAGGAGGCTCCCAAGTACTGAGGATGTCACCTAGACAGGGGACGAAACGTCTGCAACACAAATTCCCAGCTCGGCGAACGCAACCACAACAACGAGCACCAGAGCTACAAATCTTCTCACAAACTTTGAGACCTGTAAGTTAATCAGAGGGCTAGATAGAGTGGGCATCCTTTTTTTCTTGAATGGTGATGGTTAACATAAAGGGACATAGCTTTAAATTGAGGGATGGTAGATATAGGACAGATGTTATGGGTAGTTTATTTACTCAGAATGTAGTAGGGGGCATGGAACACACTGCCTGCAACAGTAGTAGAATCGCCAACTTTAAGGGCATTTAAATGTTCATTGGATAAACATGGATGAAAATGGAATTGTGAAGGTGAGATGAGTTTCAGATTGATTTTACACTTTGGCACATCGTGGACCAAAGGGCCTGTACTGCGCTGTAATGTTCCATGTTCTATGTTCTGTCCTATCCCCTTTCCCTATCCCTGTATCCTCCTCCAGCCCCTTCACTGCAAACTGTGTCTGTAATATTCAGTTCACAAATAGGAGACTCATCACATGCACAGAGATTGCTCATCAACAGACACAGTCTGCCTTTGTTTAATGCAGATGTCCCAGGATATTCCACTCCGCCATTCAATCATGGATGATGGGCATTTCAATTCCACTTACCCGCATTCTCCCCGTAGTCCTTAATTCCTTGTGACATCAAGAATTTATCAATCTCTGCCTTGAAGACATTTAGCGTCCCAGCCTCCACTGCATTCTGCGGCAATGAATTCCACAGGCCCACCCCTCTCTGGCTGAAGAAATGTCTCTGCATTTCTGTTCTGAATTTACCCCCTCTAATTCTAAGGCTGTGTCCACTTTTCCTTGTCTCCTCGCCTAACGAAAACAATTTCATGGCGTCCACCCTCTCCAAGCCATGTGTTATCTTGTAACTTTCTATTAGATCTCCCCTTAATCGTCTAAACTCCAATGAATACAATCCCAGGATCCTCAGCCGTTCCTCGTATGTTAGACCTACCATTCCAGGGATGATCCGTGTGAATCTCCGCTGGACACGCTCCAGTGCCAGTATGTCCTTGTTGTGTTTCTGATCGCCGAGCTGGGAATTTGTCTTGCAAACGTTTCGTCCCCTGTCTAGGTGACATCCTCAGTGCTTGGGACCCTCCTGTGAAGCGCTTCTGTGATGTTTCCTCCGGCATTTATAGTGGCCTGTCTCTGCCGCTTCCGGTTGTCAGTTCGAGCTGTCTGCTGTAGTGGCCGGTATATTGGGTCCAGGTCGATGTGTTTGATGATAGAGTCTGTGGATGAGTGACATGCCTCTAGGACTTCCGTGGCGGTTCTCTGTTTGGCTTGCCCTATAATGGTAGTGTTATCCCAGTCGAATTCATGTTGCTTGTCGTCTGTGTGTGTGGCTACTAAGGATAGCTGGTAATGTCGTTTCATGGCTAGTTGGTGTTCGTGTATACGGATCGTTAACTGTCTTCCTGTTTGTCCTATGTAGTGTTTTGTGCAGTCCTTGCATGGGATTTTATACACTACATTGGTTTTGCTCATGCTGGGTATCAGGTCCTTTGTCCTGGTGAGTTGTTGTCTGAGTGTGGCTGTTGGTTTGTGTGCTGTTATGAGTCCTAGTGGTTGCAGTAGTCTGGCTGTCAGTTCAGAAATGTTCTTGATGTTTGGTAGTGTGGCTAGTCCTTTGGGTTGTGGCATATCTTTATTCCGTTGTCTTTCCCTTAGGCATCTGTTGATGAAATTGCGGGGTATCCGTTTTTGGCGAATACATTGTATAGGTGTTTTTCTTCCTCTTTTTGCTGTTCTGGCGTACTGCAGTGTGTTGTGGCCCTTTTGAACAGTGTCTTGATGCAACTTCTTTTGTGTGTGTTGGGGTGGTTGCTTTCGTAATTCAGGACTTAGTCTGTGTGTGTGGCTTTCCTGTATATCTTTGTGGTGAATTCTCCGTTAGGTGTTCTCTGTACCATCACGTCTAGGAATGGGAGTTGGTTGTCCTTTTCTTCCTCTGTAGTGAATCGGATTCCTGTGAGTGTGGCGTTGATGATCTGGTGTGTGTTCTCTATTTCTGTGTTTTTAATGATTACAAAGGTGTCATCCACGTATCTGACCCAGAGTTTGGGTTGAATTTGCGGTACGACTGTTTGTTCTAACCCTTGCATTACCACTTCTGCTATGAGTCCAGAGATGGGTGAACCCATGGGTGAGCTGTTGATTTGTTCATATATTTGGTTGTTGAATGTGAAGTTTGTTGTGAGGCACAGGTTCAGTAGTTTGAGTATGCTGTCTTTGTTGATAGGTTCAATGTCCTGTTGTCTGTTCTGTATGTCCAGCAGGTTGGCTATTGTTTCTCTGGCTAAGGTTTTGTCGATAGACGTGAACAGTGCCATTACATCGAATGAGACTATGGTTTCTTCCTTGTCTCTGTGTATATGTGTATATTTCTGGGACAAAAGGGACAACACTACTATTATAGGACAAGCCAAACAGAGAACAGCCAGGGAATTCCTAGAGGCATGGCACTCATCCGCAGATTCAATCAATAAGCACATCGACCTGGACCCAATATACCGACCACTGCAACAGACAGCTGGAACTGACAACTGGAAGCGGCAGAGACAGGCCACTATAAATGCCGGAGGAAACATCACAGAAGCGCTTCACAGGAGGCTCCCAAGCACTGAGGATGTCACCTAGACAGGGGACGAAACGTCTGCAACACAAATTCCCAGCTCGGCGAACGCAACCACAACAACGAGCACCAGAGCTACAAATCTTCTCACAAACTTTGAGACCTGTAGTGTTTTGTGCAGTCCTTGCATGGGATTTTGTACACGATATTCGTTTTGCTCATGTTGGGTATCAAGTCCTTCGTTCTGGTGAGTTGTTGTCTGAGCGTGGCTGTTGGTTTGTGTGCTGTTATGAGTCCTAGTGGTCGCAGTAGTCTGGCTGTCAGTTCAGAAATGCTCCTGATGTATGGTAGTGTGGCTAGTCCTTTGGGTTGCGGCATGTCCTCGTTCCGTTGTCTCTCCCTTAGGCATCTGTTGATGAAATTGCGAGGGTATCCGTTTTTGGCGAATACTTTGTATAGGTGTTCCTCTTCCTCTTTTTGTAGTTCTGGTGTGCTGCAGTGTGTTGTGGCCCTTTTGAATAGTGTCCTGATGCAACTTCATTTGTGTGTGTTGTATGTCCTTCCTGAGTTGTGGGGACCAAAGCTGGACACAGTACTCCAAATGGGGCCTAATCAGAGCTTTATAAAGTCTCAGTAGTACAATGGTGCTTTTATATTCCAACTCTGTTGAGATAAATGACAACATTGCATTCGCTTTCTTAATCACGGACTCAACCTGCATGTTTACCTTTAGAGAATCCTCGACTAGCACTCCCAGATACCTTTGTACTTTGGCTTTACGAATTTTCTCATCGTTTAGAAAGTAGTCCATGCTTGTATTCTTTTTTCCAAAGTGCAAGACCTCGCATTTGCTCACATTGAATTCCATCAGCCATTTCCTGGACAACTCTCCCAAACTGTCTAGATCCTTCTGCAGCCGCCCCACTTCCTCAGTACTACCTGCCTGTCCACCTAACTTTGTATCATCGGCAAACTTCGCTAGAATGCCCCCAGTCCCTTCATCCAGATCATTAATATATAACGTGAACAGCTGCGGCCCCAACACTGAACCCTGCGGAACACCGCTTGTCACCGGCTGCCATTCTGGAAAAGAACCTTTTATCCCAACTCTCTGCCTTCTGTCAGACAGTCAATCCTCAATCCATACCAGTAGCTCACCTCGAGCACCATGGGCCCTCACCTTGCTCAGCAGCCTCCCATGTGGCACCATATCAAAGGCCTTTTGGAAGTCTAGATAGACCACATCCACTGGGTTTCCCTGGTCTAACCTACTTGTCACCTTTTCAAAGAATTCCAACAGTTTTGTCAGGCACAACCTCCCCTTACTAAATCCATGTTGACTTGTTCTAATCAGACTCTGCTCATCCAAGAATTTAGAAGCCTCATCTTTAATCCTTAATGATGGATTCGAGAGAAACCTCATCCTTAATGATGGATTTTTCAACAGAGAGAGGACATTTCCCTGTGTCTTCCCATTGAAGCTGGGCTGGAATGGAATTTCTGTCCAACAATGAATTGGCTGCTTGACTCCAGCTCCCTTTGCTGAAACAAGATACTTTAATATTGACAGTAACTGGCCATACACGAGTTGGTGATGAGAAACCAGGCAGAAGTCATTCAGAATCTGATGGTAACTGTGTACCCTGTAAACAATAACAAAGTCATGACAGAGTATATTAAATTGTTATTTCTGTCACCATTTTCTTTCATTTTGATTGCTTTTGCACAACAGCTTTTGAAGATCCTGTCATTTACACCCTCAGCTTTTGTTTCTTCACTTATTGATTTCCCCTGCCCACCCTCGTCCTTGAACCATTTTGGTCATTCAGTCATTGAATTCTCTCCTGCCCTCCCCCCATCACAGACTTTTCCTTATGCTTTCCTTCCCACCTTTCTCCTGAGATCCAAGGAATAATGTAAGTGGTTCCTTCTCTCCCACAGTCGGTACATTATCACTCACAGAGATACAGAGATACACAGAGATCATCAAACCACAGGCTCAAATAGAGACTGTGTCCAGTCCCACTCCGATCTCACAGTCCAGTGACATATTTATATTCTAACATTCAAACAGATCAACAGAGAAATAAGTCATTTCCAATTCTCTGCACGCCAGTCTGTAGACAAATCCTAGGAGAAAGTGAGGACTGCAGATGCTGGAGATCAGAGCTTAAAAATGTGTTGCTAGAAAAGCGCAGCAGGTCAGACAGCATCAAAGGAGCAGGAGAATCGACTTTTCAGGCATAAGCCCTTCTTCAGGAAACATTCCTGACCTGCTGCGCTTTTCCAGCAACATATTTTTAAGCTGTAGACAAATCCTAGCCTCCAAATCACAGCGACTATAAGATCAAAAAGGACTGCGTTAATCTCTCAATAGTTACCAACATCAACCAACTGAATAAT
Organism: Chiloscyllium punctatum; assembly: GCF_047496795.1. Taxonomy (NCBI): domain Eukaryota; kingdom Metazoa; phylum Chordata; class Chondrichthyes; order Orectolobiformes; family Hemiscylliidae; genus Chiloscyllium; species Chiloscyllium punctatum. The sequence goes on from NC_092767.1 coordinate 27,747,119, forward strand.
ACTTTGTGAAGGTTTATAATTGGAAAAGCTGTCTTGTCCAGATGCTGTGAATATTAAATAAAAACAGAGACTGCTTGAAATACTCAGTCATTTTCTCTGATGAAAGGTCATTGACCAGAAACATTCATTGTGTTTCTCTCTCCACAGATGCTGTTTGATCTGCTGAGTATTTGCAGCACTTTCTGTTTTACATCATGTAGGTTCGCTCCATGTTCAGAATGCACACAAGTTATTTAATTAAAACAGATATTCCCATAGAGTTCAGGATGTTTATGATTGATATACGACAGAAATTTATTTGTACTTTACAATATTAAAGATACAATTACAAACACAAATGTGGAGATAAATATTAAATATATGAACATAATCCATCAGACATACAAAGAATAACAGAGATCTGAGTGCTGAGTGGTCTCACTTCATGTACAATATCAAAGACTGGGAAACCAACTCGACACATCACATTTACAGGCTGGAATGTCCAGAGATTGAATTATTCCCACTGTCAATTCGAAATCTCTAACTTTTGGATCAGGCTTATCCTTTTCCATAGCGATTTTAAAACTGATGGAATTGTGGTAAGTGTTTCCCCACTAATATCTCAGTGAATTGCCCTGCCTTATTCCCCAAGAGGACATTAAATTTTGCCCCTTCTCTCAGAGGGCCATCTACATATCGATTGAGAAGGTTTTCTTGAATAAATTTAACAGTCCTCCCATCCATTACCAGTCTATGTTTGGAAAGTTAAGATCTCTTTCTCTTATAACTTTATTATCCTTACAGCTATCAGCGACCTCCCTGCATATTTAGAACATAGACACGTGGTGGGTGGCCCGGTATCTCAGTGGTTAGCACTGCTCCCTCACAGCGCCAGAGACTCGGGTTCAATTCCCGCCTCAGGCGACTGTCTCTGTGGAGTTTGCACATTCTCCCCGTGTCTGTGTGTGTTTTCTCCGGGAGCTCCAGTTTCCTCCCACAGTCCAAAAATGTGCAGGGTAGGTGAATTGGCCAGGCTAAATTGCCCGTCGTGTTAGGTGAAGGGGTAAAGGTAGGGGATTGGGTCTGAGTAGGTTGTGCTTCGGCGGGTCGGTGTGGACTTGTTGGGCTGAAGGGCCTGTTTCCACGCTGTAAGTAATCTCACCAAATCTAAAAAAAAGTGCATCACAGAACAGGCCCTTAGACCACGATGTTGTGCCCAGATTTAATCCTAATGTAAAATATAGTACCTTAACCTACGCACCCCTCAACTCACTGCTATCCATGAGCATGTCCAGCAGTCATTTAAATGTCCCCAATGCCTTCGCCTCCACCACCTCAAATGGCAATGCATTCCATGTATTCACAACTCTGCGTAAAGAACCAACCTCTGATGTCTCCTTTATACTTTCATCCTAATATCTTCAAACTATGACTTCCCGTACCAGTCAATCATCAATTTGCTCCTCAATTTCCCGCTGACGACTGGGGAATCTATGTTACGATCCCATCAAAGTGATCAAACCTTTCTTTTTTCTCAGATCCACACACGTTACTTCACTGGGCGATCCCTCAGGAACATCCTCTCCAAGTCCTGTCATGATGTTTTCCCTAATCAAAATAGCCACTCCCCCTCTTCTCTTGCCTCCCCTTCCATCTTTCGAATGAATAGATCACTGAGCTCGTTTATGGAGTATCTGATCTTACTACTTCTGATGAAGAGTCACTGGACTTGAAATATTCACTCTGTTTTCTCTCCACAGATGTGGCCAGACCTGCTAAGTTTCTCTAGCAATTGTGCCTGCGGTTTACCCAGCTTCAGCAGCAAGTCATAGAACATATAACATTGCAGGGCAGTACAGGCCCTTCGGCCCTTGATGTTGCGCCGACCTGTGAAACTAATCTGAAGCCTATTTATCCTACGCTATTCCATTTTCATCCATATGTTTATCCAATGACCATATAAATGCCCTTAAAGTTGGCGAGTCTACTACTGTTGCAGGCAGTGCATTCCAGTCCCTCCTATTCTCTGAGAAAAGGAACTATCTCTGACATCTGTCCTATATATATATATATATATATATATAAAATATATGTATATATATCTCCCCTCAGTTTAAAGCTATGTCCCCTCATGCTGGCCATCACCATTCAAAAAATAACTCTCACTGTCCACCCTATCTAATCCTCCGATTAAGTTATATGGCTCAATTAAGTCACCTCTCAACCTTCTCTCTCATGAAAACAGCCTCTCCTCATAAGACCTTCCTTCCATACCAGCCAACATCCTAGTAAATCTTCTGAACCCTTTCCAAAGCTTCCACATCCTGCCTGTAATGCGGTGACCAGAACTGTATGCAATACCCCAATGCAGCCGCACCAGAGTTTTGTACAGCTGCAGCATTTCCTCATGGCTCCGAAACTCAATCCCTCTACCAATAAAAACTCACACACCATATGCCTTCCTAACAACCCCATCAACCTGGGTGGCAACTTTCAGGGATTATATTCCAAGTTAGATCTTCATGCTCTTTCTTCTACTATGTCTGTCATGTTAGGAAATTCCTAGTATAGAACATAGAACATAGAACATAGAACAATACAGCACAGAACAGGCCCTTCGGCCCACGATGTTGTGCCGAACTTCTATCCTAGATTAAGCACCCATCCATGTACCTATCCAAATGCCGCTTAAAGGTCGCCAATGAATCTGACTCTACCACTCCCACGGGCGGCGCATTCCATGCCCCCACCACTCTCTGGGTGAAGAACCCACCCCTGACATCTCCCCTATACCTTCCACCCTTCACCTTAAATTTATGTCCCCTTGTAACACTCTGTTTTACCCGGGGAAAAAGTTTCTGACTGTCTACTCTATCTATTCCTCTGATCATCTTATAAACCTCTATCAAGTCACCCCTCATCCTTCGCCGTTCCAACGAGAAAAGGCCGAGAACTCTCAACCTATCCTCGTACGACCTACTCTCCATTCCAGGCAACATCCTGGTAAATCTTCTCTGCACCCTCTCCAAAGCTTCCACATCTTTCCTAAAGTGAGGCGACCAGAACTGCACACAGTACTCCAAATGTGGCCTAACCAAAGTCCTGTACAGCTGCAACATCACCTCACGACTCTTGAATTCAATCCCTCTGCTAATGAACGATAATACTCCATAGGCCTTCTTACAAACTCTATCCACCTGAGTGGCAACCTTCAAAGATCTATGTACATAGACCCCAAGATCCCTCTGTTCCTCCACCTGACCAAGAACCCTACCATTAACCCTGTATTCCACATTCTTATTTGTTCTTCCAAAATGGACAACTTCACACTTGGCAGGGTTGAACTCCATCTGCCACTCCTCAGCCCAGCTCTGCATCATATCTAAGTCCCTCTGCAGCCAACAACAGCCCTCCTCACTGTCCACAACTCCACCTATCTTTGTATCATCTGCAAATTTACTGACCCACCCTTCGACTCCCTCATCTAAGTCATTAATAAAAATTACAAACAGCAGAGGACCCAGAACTGATCCCTGCGGAACTCCACTTGTAACTGGACTCCATGCTGAATATTTACCATCTACTACCACTCTCTGACTTCGACCGGTTAGCCAGTTTTCTATCCAATTGGCCAGATTTCCCTCTATCCCATGCCTCCTGACTTTCCGCATAAGCCTACCATGGGGAACCTTATCAAATGCCTTACTAAAATCCATGTACACTACATCCACTGCTCTACCCTCATCCACATGCTTGGTCACCTCCTCGAAGAATTCAATAAGACTTGTAAGGCAAGACCTACCCTTCACAAATCCGTGCTGGCTGTCCCTAATCAAGCAGTGCCGTTCCAGATACTCGTAAATCCTATCCCTCAGTACCCTTTCCATTACTTTGCCTTTTTTTGGTTTTAATGACATCACTGTCCTGTTTGAAGCCATCCCCAGATGCTATCTCCCTCCTCCTCTTTTCCAGGTTGTGGTTGAAGAAATATTTGCAGCTGTCTGGTCTGTTATTTCCAAATACCTTAGCTTAATGGTCATAGTAACAATGGGACACAGTTCTCCAATACAGTGTTTAAGTTCTGATCTATCTTCTCTCAATGCAGTTCTTTGATCTAAGGAAAATTTGTACTTCAATACCACGGAGGGTGGTGTGTGTATGGAATGAGCTGCCAGAGGAAGTGGTGGGGGCTGGTACAATTACAGCATTTAAAAGGTATCTGGATGATGCCTGAGACAAATCTTTCACATTGGTCTTCACCACATCAGATTGATATTCATGAGTATGGAATAAATCACAAACACAGTGACATGATTCACTGTGATTAAAGTAATAATACAAGAAGCAATACATTGGATTATCATGGTTTGTGTATGTGTATTAGTGTGCGAATGTGCATAGGCAACATTAATCATCTTGGACACCCCTATCATTTTCATAGTTATCTTTTTGGACTTAATCAACTGATAAACCATTTCTTTTCCTGTCGATTTTACCCATTAACAATTTCCCTGTGCTTCCTTGGCCTTTCTAAGTTTTTTTTAGTTTTCAGTTCACCCATTTAGGTTCTAGGCTGAGCTTCCACTGTTTTTTAATTGTTTTGTCAGGATCAGTATCTTTCTTTTACTGTTTCATGTCACCCTGTATGCTTGGGAACACCTATGGAGCACGAGATTTGGAAATATAATGATATCTGTTGTTGGATCATGTTTACTTTGTTTCTTCAGAATCTCACTTTTGAGATCCTCCCACTGATTTGTCATTATTTTATCTTCAAATACCTGCATCCAGTCCAACTTCGTCAGATTATCTCTCAGATTAAGAACATTGAACATAGAAATGTACAGCACAGAACAGGCCCTTTGTCCCAAGATGTTGTGCAGAGGATTAATCCCAATTTCACTGTTGTCCATGTACAAGTCCAGCAGTCACTTCAATGTCCGTAATGAATCTGCTTCCACTACCACCGCTGGCAATGCATTCCATTTGCTCACAACTCTCTGCGTGAAGAACCTAATTCTGATGTCTCCTCTATACCTTCCTCCTAACACCTTAAAACTATGACCCCTCGTGGCAGACTCATGAGATTTGTTCCCCCTGACATCAACGTTTTAATCTTGTTGTCTTTGTCTTGTTCCATATTTATGTTCAATGTAAATGTATTAATGTCAGCAGCTCAAAAATAGTCCCTCTCTCTTAGTTTATCCATAAGACCAGCTTCATTTCAGAATTGCTTTTCCTCTCACTGAGCACTTATGTGCTAAAGGGGTCAGTTAAATATGATACAATAATCTTTTTTGCTCTCAGTGTCTTTCACACTGTTCATATTGAGAGATATTTGACAGATGAAATCCCAAAATACTCTAACACTTCAAAATATTCAAAAATGTCTGACATACTACTCTTCTGTTTTCCTCAGAGGATTTGGTCATCACCTGTAAACTACGAGCAGTGTGGCTGCCACCTTTTTAAAACGATCTCAGCTGAATCCTTATCGTGTCTTTTGTAAATTCATTGAGTATATCAATGAAGGCCCTGTTAACCAGAGTGGAGGAGGAGAAACAGTTGAGTATAAAGGGATGCATAGTCATAGAGATGTCCAGTATGGAAACAGACCCTTAATTCCAATTGTCCATGTTGACCAGATATCCTGAAGACATCTAGTCCCATTTGCTAGCATTTGTCTCATATCCCTCTTAACTCTTCCAATTCATAGACCCATCCAGATACCTTTCACGTGTATTTACACGAGCACCGCTCCCCCCCCACCCGACTTTCTCTGGCAACTCATTCCATACACGCAACAACCTGTGCGAAAAAGTTGCTCTTTAAGTCCCTTTTAAAACTTTTCCCTCTCGACTATGCCTTCCAGTTTTCGATTCCCCTACCCTGGGGAAAGGATCTTGGCTATTCACCATATCCATGCCTCTCATGATTTTATAAACCTCGATAAGGTCACCCCCCCCCCCCACCCCAGTGTACAAGCTCCAGGCAAAATAGCCCCACTTTTAAGGAACTATGAATCATTCTTTTGCTAATTATCTTAGCTGTGTTCTCTATTAATGATCTCCCTGTCGGTCGAAAGAGAGACAGTAATTGCTTCCAGCACGAGGGAGGGAGAAGCCCATATTAGATACACGCTGGTGGAAGGTGACATCGAGTCAGAGGGTGGTACAACATGGTACAACTTGTCCATGCTGACCACATGTTATAAATTAAATAAATAAATCAGATACACATTCAGTTGGCATTTAAATGTCGTAATTGTACCAGCCTCTACCACCTCCTCTGGCAGCTCATTCCATACACACATCAACCTCTGCATGAAAATGTTGCCCCGGAGGTCCCTTTTAAATGTTTCCCCTCAAACCATAAATCTATACACTCCAGTTCTGGACTCCCCAACCCCAGGGCAAATACCTTGTATATTTACCCTATCCATGCCCCTCAGGATTTTATAAACCTCGATAATGTCACTCCTCAGCGTCTGATGGTCCTTCTAAATCTTTTCTGAACCCTTTCAAGTTTCACAACATTCTTCCGATAGCAGAGAGACCAGAATTGAATGTGGTATTCAAAAATGGTCTAACCAATGTCCTGTACAGCCACACCATGACCTCCCAACTCCGACTCATTGCACTGACCAATAAAGGAAAGCAGACCAAATGTTTTCTTTACTATCCTGTCAACCTGCAACTCCACTTTCAAGGAACTATGAACCTGCATTCCAAGGTCTATTTGTTCAGGGACACACTCCAGCACTTTACCATTAAGTGTATAATTCCTGCTCTGATTTGCCTTTCCAAAACGCAGCACCTCCCATTTATCTCAACTCCATCTGCCACCCCTCAGCCTATTGGCCCATCTGATCAAGGTCCCACTTTACTCTGAGGTGACCTTGTTCACTATCCACTGCACCTACAAATTTGTTGTTATTGTAAACTGTCTAATCACACCTCCTATATTCACATCCAAATCATTGATATAAATGACAAATGGTAGTGGACCCAACACCAATCCCTGAGGCATACTGCTCATCACAGGCCTCCAGTCTGAAAAACAACCCTCCACCACTACCTCTGTCTTCCACCTTCACGACAGTTCTGTATCCAAATGGCTTCTTCCTGTATTCCATGTGAACTAACTGTGCTAACCAGGCTACTATGAGGAACCTTGTCAAACACCTTACTGAAGTTCATATAGAACATGTCCACTGCTCTGTACTGATCAATCCTCTTCGTTACTTCTTAAATAACTCAATCAAGTAGATGAGACATGGTTTTCCACACACAAAGCCATATTGACTATCCCTAATCAGTCCTTGCCTTTCCAAACACATGTAAATCCTGTCCTTCAGGATTCTCTCCAGCAACTCTCTCACCTCCAACGTAGGCTTATTGGTCTATAGTTTCCCAGCTTTTCCTTACCACCTTTCTTAAATACTGACACCACATTAGCCAGTCTTCCAGCACCTCACCTGTAGCTATTGATGATACATTTATCTCAGCAAGGGGCCCAGCAATCACTTTGCTAGATTCTCACAGACGTCTAGGGTACACTTCACCAGGTCTTGGAGAGTTGTCCACTTCTAAGGATTTTAAGCCATTCAGCACCTCCTCCTCGATAATATGGACATGTTTCAAGATATCACAAGTTATTTTCCCATGTTCTATATCTTCCATGTTCCTTTCCACAGTAAACACTGATGCTAAACACTAATTTATTATCTCCCCCATTCTCTTGTGTTTCCACACATAGGCTGTCTTGTTGATCTTTGAGGAGCCCTATTGTCTCCCTGGTTACCCTCTTGTCCTTAATGTATTTGTAAAGACCCTTTGGATTTTCCTTCACCCTATTTGCCAAAGCTATCTCATGTTCCCTTTTTGTCCTCCTGATTTTCCTCTTAAATATAATTCTATAGCCTTTATGCTCTTCTAAGGACTCACCCAATCTCTGCTGTCTATGTCTGACATCTGCTTCCTTCTTTTTCTTGACTAAATAAAACCTCCATTTCTCGAGTCATCCAGCATTTCCTCCACCGACCACCTTTCCCTACACCCTCACAGGAACATACCTTCGCTGGAGTTCCATTATTTCATTTTTGAAGGGATCCTATTTTCCAGCAAACATCTGCCCGACCCCAAACAACTTTTGAAAGTTCTTGCCTAATACCATCAATATTGGCCTTCCTCCAATTTAGAACTTTAATCTTTAAATTTAGGTCAGTGCTTTTCCATGACTGTTTTAAAACTAATACAATTATGCTCATTTGCCCCAAAGTGCTCCCCCACTGACACCACAGTCATCTCAGACTGCCGTATTTCCCAAAAAGACATCAGGTTTTACACCTTCTCTAGTCAGTATATCCACACACTGAATCAGAAAATGTTCTTGTACACACTTAAGAACTTCCTTTCCATCCAAGCCCATACTGTTCAATTTATCAAATGTATATTATTCTCAGACATTAGTTTTCACATTCAACACCCAGCTGCAATTTTCCACTTATGAAAGAACCCATTTGATTTGAATTCCATTGAATTCAGAGAACACGTAGACATCTTCTCTTCCATATGGACAATGAAACTTGTTCTGATTCCCAACTGATGGGAATACTGGACCAGAATCAAACCTGGTTTGATGGATCATAGGTTTAATTTTCTTCTGCTAAGTTAGTTAACGTGGTGGTTAGTCACTGAGGCAGATTTGGTCCAACTGGGAAGGACATACTATATGGTCACTGTTAGTGTCAGGGTCAATATTGTCGATGAATTGGAACAGCTTCACTTTAATACCTTAGGGCAGACTTGATAACATATGAAGATTATGCCATGATCTTGAGAACTGCTCACATTTTTAGAAGTGCAAGTGTCTTAATTGAAATTTAAACGTAGTGAAGATTGTGTAGATGGTTATAATCCTGTGATCAAACAGATTTGATCAGGTGTGAGTTGGTGACAGCCTGTTTGAGTGTTCATACTGTCCCTTGGTTGGTTGTTGGTTCAGAGTCATCATCAGCTGATGATCACGAGGTGATGGTCAGAATACACATGTGCAGCCCAATGCACCGAATGGCCTCCTGCTGCATTATGCCAATTCTGTGATTCTGTTTTCCTCATTGTTTGGATGTGAACATTGATCACGTGTTTCAACATAATAACAAAACCGAGATTGGGAATTTAGTAACAATCAATCACAATATCTGAACATGTTCCATTGTTTTAACTCACTGTGTTCTGTTGTACCGTGTAGTTTCTCCTCCATACACTCTCAAGCTCACTTCACTCTCATTCACAAGACCCATCCTGGCTATTCAACTTGAAAAAGAATGATTTGCATTGATAGAATGATAGGTGTCACAATGATAGGTCTTTTCAAACTGCTTTACGGTCAATGAATCCTTCCAAAATATAGTTTCAGTAAGAAATGTGACATTGAGTGTTCACCAACTCAATGTGTTAATGACCAAATCACCGGTTTCTGCATTAATACCTGGGAGTAAATATTGAACAGAACTCTGGGCATAACATCCCCACTCTTCATCCCAGGCTGCAAAAGGATCAGGATGTGAACATAGGAGATGGCTCATTGTGAATTTCCAGTCTTCACTTGATTCAGGGAGGATGCTACAGAATCAGACATTTCCAATCCTTGCTCAAAAAGATGTGAGCTCAGTCCTAGTAATGGTAGGCCAGTCAGTTTAATGTCAGTGATGAGGCAGGTTTTATAAGTAATAATCTGGGCAAAAATTGATAAACACTGGGATATTTCTAGTTAATCACAGAGCCAAGACACATTGTAAAAGGTGGATTTTGATTCACTAATTTTATGGAATTTTTTGATGAAGTAACAGTGAAGGTTGATGAAGGGAATATGTTGGATGCTGTTTTGGAAAACATTTGACAAAAATGCCACATAAAAGGCTCCTGACAATGTTGAAGTTCACAAAGTAGGACAGTCGGTATTAGTTTGGATGAAATCATTGGCTACAGGACTGAACAGCAATATTAATCTTTCCTGTTGTGCATTGACCATAACTATGTTCTGTACTCCAGCTGTAGCCTAACCTATCAATAAAACCTCCAATGCTTCAGCTTATTAGAAAATGTATGATTTTGTGACCTCTGTATAATCCTCACACTCACCTTCAAGGACTTGTGGACATTCACTCCAAGGTCTTGTCTCTCATTATGTCACTCTCTGTTCCCAGTTCAGTGTATTGTCACACTCTCTGTCTCCCTGTGTTCACCAGTCAATGTGTTATCTCTCCACCTTTCTTTCTTCCCAATTGTGTGTTCTCCGCTTGTCTCTCACTTTTTCCAGTTGTGTGGTCTCTGTTTTTCTCTCTCTCTGTTCCCAATTCAGTGTGTCGTCTCTCTGTCTTTCTCTATTGCCAGTTCAGTGTATCATCACACTCTCTGTCCTCTCTATTCTCAGTTCAGTGTTTTATCTTTCTGTTTCTCTCTATTTTTAGTTGTATGCTCTCTGTTTCTCTCTTTCTCCATTCCCAGTTCAGTGTTTTGTCAGTTTATCTTACTCTATTCTCAGTTCAATGTGTTGTCTCTTTGTCTCTCTCCATTTCCAGTTCACTGTGGGTGTCTCTCAATCTCTATTCCCAGTTCAGGGTGTCTCTATGTCTCTCTATTGCCAGTTCTGTCACTCCCTGTTCCAGTTCAGTGTGTTGTCTGTCTCTCTCGATTCCAAGTTGTGTGTTCTCAGTTTCTCTCACCTCTCCCAGTTCAATGCATTCTCTGTTTCTCTCTCTCCATTCCCAGTTCATGTGATGTTAGTTTATCTCCTTCTATTCCCAGTTCAGTGTGTTATCATCTTTTGTCTATGTTGTCTGTCTATCTCTCACTATTCCCACTTCAGTGTCTTGTACCCTGTTTCCCTCTTTTCCCAGTTCAGAGTGTTGTATCTCTGTTGTTATTGCAGGTTATGTGTTGTTGTTCCTCTCTCTGCATTCCTAATACAGTGAGTTGTCTCTCTGTCTCTCATTTTCAAGTTCATTGTGTTGCCACTCTGTCTCTCTCTAATCCCAAATCACTGTCTCTCATTACCTGGTGGTCTAGTGCTTAGGATTCAGTGCTTTCACCGTCGTAGCCTGGGTTCGATTCCCAGCCAGGGAATGGGTGCGTTTAATTGTTTTTGGGCGGCACGGTAGCTCAGTGGATAGCACTGCTGCCTCATAGTGCCAGAGACCTGGGTTCATTTCCCGCCTCAGGCAACTGTCCCTGTGTCTGCGTGGGTTTCCTCCAGGTGCTCTGGTTTCCTCCCACAATAGGTAATCTGGCCATGCTAAATTGCCCGTAGTGTTAGGTGAAGGGGTAAATGTAGGGGAATGCGTTTGAGTGGGTTGCTCCTCAGGGGGTCGGTATGGACTTGCTGTACTGAAGGGCCTGTTTTCACACTGTTAGTAATGTAATCTAATCATTATGTCTCTATTTCCAATTCAGTGTGTTGTCTCTCTCTGTCTCTAATCCAAGTTCACTGCCTTGTCACTGTTTCTACCCATTCCCAGGTCAATCTCTTGTCACTGTCTCTCCCCATTCCCAGGTCAGTGTCTTGTCACTGTCTCTCCCCATTCCCAGGGCAATGTCTTGTCACTGTCTCTCCCCATTCCCAGGTCAATGTCTTGTCACTGTCTCTCTCCATTCCCAGGGCAATGTCTTGTCACTGTCTCTCTCCATTCCCAGGTCAATGTCTTGTCACTGTCTCTCCCCATTCCCAGGTCAATGTCTTGTCACTGTCTCTCCCCATTCCCAGGTCAATGTCTTGATGCTGTCTCTCCCCATTCCCAGTTTAGTATGCTCCCTCACGATCTATCTCCATTGCCAGTTCATTCTGATGTCCATCATTGTCCATCCTTAATTGTACAGAGGGCAGTTAAGAGTCAATTTGCTGATGACATAAAGGTGGGTAGGAAAATGAGTTGTAAAGACAAACCATCTGGCAAATGGAGTACAATGTGGCAAAGTGTGAAATGGTGCATTTTGGCAGAAAGAATAATAAGGCAACATTTTACTGCAATACTATGGCTGAAGAGCTCAGGGATGGAGAGGAATCTGGGTGTCTTCGTACACAAATCACTGAAAGATAATCTATAGGTATAGCAAGTAATCAGGAAGTCGAATCGTGTCACATTTTATTGTGAGAGGAATTGAAAGCAAGAGTGTGAAGGCTCTGCTTCACTTACCCAGGATGTGGGTAAGGCCTCATGTGGAGTGCTGTGTACAGTACCAGTCACCGTACTTACGTTAATGTGTTGGAAGAAGAACAGGTTTACTAGGCTAATACTCGGAAGGAGCGGATTGTTCCTGGTATTTTTCTCGGGATTTACTCAATCCCTGCTGTTAATACCTGACAATCTGCTTCCTTCTTTTTCTTGACCAGAAACATAATTGCTCTAGTTATCAGCATTCCCTACCCCTCCCAACCTTGCCCTTCAACCGAGTAGGAACAGACAGTATATTAGACCCCATTATCTCATTTTGAAAGTTTGACATTGTCCAGCCGTGCCTTTACCTGTGAGTATCCACCCATAATCAACTTTCGAAAGTTCTTGACTAATACCATCAAAATATGCTTTCCTTCAGTTTTGAATGTTAACTTTTAGATCTGGTCTATCCTTTTACATCAGTATTTTACAACTAACAGAATAATGTTCGCTCCCCCATTGATACCTAATTCACTTGCCCTGCCTTATCCCAAAAAGGTCAAGTTTTGCACCTTCTCTAGTCGGTATATCTACATACTGAATCAGAAAACTTTCTTGCACACAGTTAACAAATTCCTCTCCATCCAAGCCCTTAGCAGTATGGTAGTCCCAGTCAATGTTTGGAAAGTTAAAATCCCCTACAATAACCACCCTATTATTCTTACAGATAACAGATATCTCCTTACAAATTTGTTTCTCAATTTCCTGCTGACTATTGGGGGTTTAAGGTCTGTATTGTACAATCCCAAGAAGGTGATCATCCTTTTCTTATTTCTCAGACCTACCTAAATAACTTTCCTGTGTGCATTCCTAGGAATATCCTCCTAAAGTACAGCAGTAATGTTATTCCTAATCAAAAACGCCACTCCCCCACTTCTCTTGCCCCTTTCTATCCTTCCTATAGCAGCTATAAACTGGAATACGAAGCTGCCAGTTGTGTCCATCCCTGATCCCAGTCTATAATTGCTGTGATATCCCAATCCCTTTTTCCCAACCATGCCGAGTTCATCCGCCTTCCCTGTTACACCTGTTGCAGTGAAACAAATGCAGCTTAATTTATCAGTCCTACCTCATTCTCTGCTTTGTTCCTGCCTACCCGATTTGACTTGCTCCTTTCCCCAACTGTACCAGTCTCAGACTGATCTCTTTTCTCTCTATCTCCCAAGGTCTTCCCCCTACACCCCCCTCACACCCCACCTCTGCACCCTTTCCCACCCTGCACTAGTTTAAATCCTCCTGAGCAGCCCGAGGAAATCTTCCTGCCAGTATATTAGGAGAGGTTGGAAATCTTACAACCTTTAAAAATATTTGAATGGGCACATGAAATAACATAACATTCAAGACTATGTGACGAGTACAGGGATTTGGGATGACCATGCCTTTGGTGATAGTTAATGACAGTGAGGACTCAATAGGACAAAGGGCCTTTTCTGAACTGTCTAACTATGACTTTATTAAAGGGCCTACATAACATTTAAATTAAGCATTCCAAATTTGCCAGAACATTTTTGAATTCAACTGCATTAATAATGTATTGGTGGTAAAAACTTCAAATCATTAAAGAATCTTTTGAAAAACAAATCTATAAAGCCCCACAAAACATGTCATTTATCTAAAATATGCCATTTATTTTAGAAATCTGATGGAGTACTTGGGTCATTTGGGCTTAGCGCTAACCTGGAGCATAACAGCCTTTACAAAAGAACACACAAACTTTGATCTGAGGAGTAAAAGTAAATAGGAACACAAAAGGATATGATGTCATTTCATGTGGCACCATCCCATTACTTCAGGTTATCCCCAAGAGGCTTCACCATGAACTCATTCCTTTTGAACTGCAGTCATTACTATTATCTTTGCAAAACATACCCATCAATTTGCACATAGCAAATCCCATAAAATGTAAAAGGGAATCGGTTTTGATGATATTGATTAAAGGATGAATGCAACCTTGGTCCCTCAGGACTCCCAGCTCCTATTTAATGAATGACTCAAGTCTCTGTTGTGCCCTCATTTGATTGTTCTTTGATCACAGGTTAAATTACAGCCTCAACTTCATCTTAGGACTTAACACACAAACTTTCCTTTAGAGGAAATATGATGATTAAGAATGTAGTTTAATTCACTGTTTCCTTTTATTTTGTTCAGAAGCTGAAGTTCCTGACTCATGGTCCACGGACCACAGTTGCCTTCTGGTACCTCACTGTTATTGAGCAGTATTCAATAATGGAAGGAAATAAAGCAAAATCCTTTCTTCACTGAAATTCATAAACCCCAAGGCCTCAGGGAGGTCATTGCCTTGTGATTAGAAGAGGGAAGCCCAACGGATTTCCAATAGTCACTCATTAAACATCACTGAAGTTGATCATTGTCAATAATCAGATTTCTCAGCATCAATCAAGGATGAAACCATCGATCTTCCTGCTCTGTAAGACTGAAAGAATGGACTGAAAGAAGTGAGCATGAATGTTATTAATAACTCCAGTGATATTAGGTAGAAGCGTACACTCACAGATTATCTAATAGAAACTAGGAACAAATACCCTGGGATGTCACTTCATCCTCTGTACTGACTTCACAGGGAAATATCTTCAATGGTAGAAGTGTGGATCTCTCCCAATGCCATGCTATAATAGATGGTGTCACCAATCACTGCAACCCATGGCATTGTATTAGTGGTGAACCTGGCTGCCCGCTTCCCTGTGTTGTTGGTGACTATGACTCCATCAGTACTCCATCATCCGGTCCCCAGGTACTGAAGCCCAGCATCAGCTGTCTCTTCTGTAGACATGCCTAATGTTCGGGGTGGGGTGGGGTTGAAACAGATAATAATACAAATTACACAAACTTTCTTTTTTTATTGAAAAGAATATATGAATGATTAACTTTGAAGTTTATTAGGCTCAGCTGCTCTGTTCAGTCTTTAAGCTTCAGAAGGGACTCATTCACTCCGGTCCATCTAACCCTCTGTACATCCTTCAGGTTTTCATTTTCTTCTCATGGACTTGATGAACACCACCTTAAACGGCACTTACAATATTCCTCTCAACTACATGTGGCATTGAACACCACATTATGAAAGCTCTTTGGAGAAGACATTTCTCCCAAATTTATTGCTCTTAATTGTGACCATCTTATATTGATGTCATCTGATTTTTATTCCTCATGTGCAGACACCACGTTTTTACACCCACATCATCAAATCCCCTCAATTTTAAACATACATCGAAGTAGCTTCCTCCTTCTCCTTCCTATGTGAATACACAACCTCTTAAAATTATTTTCCACTCTCTTGCCCATTCTGCTCACCTTTCTGGACTCTGCTATTTTACCACAACCTTCCTCAGTATTAGCCATAATCGCCAATTTCCTGTCATCCACATAATTGTTATACCCCTGATCTCCAGGCACAATTACTTTCAGGACTAGTACCCTGTGGAACAACACATTCTGTCAGTCTGAACAACTAACTTTTAGCTTTAATTTCTGTTTCTAACCCTATTGTTATCCATTCTGCTACTTCTTCCCTGCATCCATGTTGTAACTCTCGTTTACTATTAACATATCTTTTAAAAATCCAGACATAAACACACCCTCCCCAATACCTTTACATATACTGTTATGTCATCAAACAATTCAATAAGGTTAGACACCAATGCTGACTGTTCTTTATTGTATTCTCAGTTCTGGATATTTTACCATTATTGCTTTGAGTAAAAATTGCAATATTTTTCCTACAACCAACTTTAAACTAGCTGGTCTGCAGACCCATGTTGCATTATTACTATGATTGTGATCCGGTAGCTGAAGATGAAGCAATAAAGCCCAATACGTTCATCAATTAATTAATTATCAAATTTATACGAAATCAGTTAGCTCAATGAGCTCCCCTTGAACTTAAGGTGTCCAAAAGTTTAAAAACAACTTTTAAATATCTGCCAAAATACTCACTGTTTTGATATGAATGCATTGTCTTTCATTTAGGGGGAGGCAATGGCCTAGCGGTATTATCACCGGACCATTTACCCAGAGACTTTCATAAGCACACAACTCTAATTTCACAAAGCAATATATCCTTTTTAACAAGGCATTTTCCAATGAACTTTGTCTTCTCAATGCTGTCATTCCTATCCGAATGACTGTTTTTATGGGGTCGAGGTATAGAAATATATATATTTTATATATATATAAATACACACACACACACACACAAACGTGATCTGGGACACCGTACCCAATTCGGCACTGCAGCATGGGGGAGGTGCAATACAACTGAAAATGTGTTGCTGGAAAAGCGCAGCAGGTCAGGCAGCATCCAAGGAGCAGGAGAATCGACGTTTCGGGCATAAGCCTGAAGAAGGGCTTATGCCTGAAACGTCGATTCTCGAATTTGTAGATGACGTTTGTTTTGCATGCTGTCTGGTTCATTAGCTACTGTTTAAGTGTGTTGTTGGGTTTGTGGGCTATCATGCTGCCAACAGGTCTGAGTAGGCTGGCAGTCATTTCAGAGATGTCTTTGATGCAGCATAAAGTGCCTAAGGCTTCTGGGCCTGTTTTGTCTGTTTGTTTGGGTTTGTTGCTGAGAAATCGGCGGAATGTGTTTATTGGGTACCTGTTCTTCTTGAATACACTGTATGGGTGGTTTTCTTCTGCTCTTTGAAGTTCTACAATGCTGCAGCGTGTGGTGGCTCATTGAAATACTGTCCTAATGCAGCTTTGTTTGTGGGTTCAAGGTTTGGGAGAAGATTTGTAGCTCGGGTGCTCGTTGTTGTGGTGCTGTTCGCCGAGCTGGGAATTTGTCTTGCAAACGTTTCGTCCCCTGTCTAGGTGACATCTTCAGTGCTTGGGAGCCTCCTGTGAAGCACTTCTGTGCTGTTTCCTCTGGCATTTATAGTGGCCTGTCTCTGCCGCTTCCGGTTGTCAGTTCCTCTGTCCGCTGTAGTGGCCGGTATATTGGGGCCAGGTCAATGTGTTTGTTGGTAGAGTCTGTCGATGAGTGCCATGCCTCTATGAATGCCCTGGCTGTTCTCTGTTTGGCTTGCCCTATAATGCCCTACTATTATAGGGCAAGCCAAACAGAGAACAGCCAGGGCATTCTTGAGGCATGGCACTCATCCACAGACTCTATCAACAAACACATCGACCTGGACCCAATATACCAGCCACTACAGCGGACAGCTGGAACTGACAACTGGAAATGCCAGAGGAAACAGCACTGAAGCGCTTCACGGGAGACTCCCAAGCACTGAGGATGTCACCTAGACAGGGGACGAAACATTTGCAAGACAAATTTGTTTGTGTGTGTTGGGATGATTGCTTCTGTAGTTCAGTATTTGGTCCGTATGTGTTGTTTTCCTGTGGATGCTCATTTGAAGGTCTCCATTGGCTGTCCGCTCTACTGTGACATCTGGAAATGGCAGGTTATTGTTGTTTTCCTCCTCCTTTATGAATTTTATGCCAGTAAGGATACTATTGATGATCTTGAAGGTTTCCTCTAAATTGTTTTGTTCAGTGATCACAAAGGTGCCATCCATGCAGCGGACTCAAAGTGTGGCTTGGATGGTTGGGAGAGTTGTTTGTTTGAGTCTCTGCATTACTGCTTCTGCGAGGAATCCTGATATCGGTGATCCCATTGATTTGCTTAAGGGTCCTGCTCTTGAAAGTGAAGTGGGTGGTGAGGCATAGTTCCACCAGCTTGATGATGTTGTCCTTGTTGATGAAGTTGGTGGTGTTTGGTGTATGTGTCCTTGGTTTTTCTAATAGCGTAGTCAGTGTTTCTTTGGCCAGGTTGATGTTGATGGATGGGAACAGGGCTGTTACGTCAAAGGAGACCATTATTTCATCCACTTCTTTCTTGGTGTCTTTAATGAGGTTCAGCAGTTCTTAGGTGCAGTGGTAGGAGTACTCTACAAAGTGCTTTAGACTCTTGTGGAGTTCCTTGGCTCGTCTGTATGTTGGTGTTCCTGGTAGTGAGACTGTGGGTCTGAGGGGGACTCCTAGTTTGTGAACTTTGGGTAGTCCATAGAAGCATGCTGTGTTGGATCTGTCTGGTTTCATTTTTTGAAAGTCTGACTTGTTTAATTCTCCTGATTTCTTAAGTTTTCTGAGTAAGGCTATGATTCAGTTCTCCAGCTGAAACCCTCCAACCCTGGCAAACATCCTTGTAAATCTTTTCTGAACCCTTTCTGCACTCCAAGCAACACTCATCAGGACCTTACCATTAAGTGTATAAGTCCTGCCCTGACTTACTTTTCCAAAATGCAGCACCTCACATTTATCTAAATTACATTCCATCTGCCACTCCTTGGCCTATTGGTCTATCTGATCAGGATCCCATTGTACTCTGAAGGTGCAGTGTATAGTAAAGACATTTACCTCAAATTTTGGTATCATCTGAAAACGTGCTAATTATACCTCCTGAGTTCACATCCAAATCAATTATATAAATGATGAAAAGCAGTGGACTCAGCTCCGATATTTGTGGCACACCACTGGTCCAGGCCTCCAGTCTGCAAAAGCAACCCTCCATCACCACCCTGTGTCTTCTGCCTTCGAGCCAGTTCTGTATCCAAATGGCTGGTTGATATGTACTACTTGACGACTACTGCCATGTTATGGTATTTTGCAGGAGAATAAAAGGATTAGGTTCACGATAATCTTTTTTATCTGGGTAGAACTTAACTTGCTTAGTCTCTACATTGCTGGGTGGATGCCAGGGATATAAAAACACTAGAATATATTGAATAAGAAGGAGGCAATGCAATGGATCGGTCTTGAACATTGCAGCCAAGATATTATCAGAACCTGTAGTCTTCAATTTATCAATGCTCCCAGCCACAACTTGCTATCAGTTGGTGTGAACTGAATTGATTATTACAGCAGGTTCATGTTTTGTATCTCTGTATCTCCTTGAACATGAACTGTTCACTCAGAATCTTAGAATCCCTACTGTGTGGGAAAAGGCCCTTCGGCCCAACAAGTCTACACTGATCCTCCAAATCCATATCCCATTACTCTACATTTACCATTGACTAATACACTTAAGCTACACATCCCTGAACACTATGGGCAATTTAACATGGCCAATTCACCTAACCTGCACATCTTTGGATTGTGGACAAAACCAGAGCACCCAGAGGCAACCCACGCAGACACAGGGAAGATGTGCAAACTCCACACAGACAGTCACTCGAGGCTGGAATCAAACCCAGGTCCCTGGCACTGTGAGGCTGCAGCGCTAACCAGTTGTTGCTTTGGACTATGTTAACATCTTTAAAGGTGCAGCACCATACAGTTAAAACTGGCAGAGAATCATGTGAAAGCAATGTGCTATCCAACTCTAATCCATGCTGTACCTGATGGTTCACATTCTAATTCACCACATTTGATATCTTTGCCCCAAATGCACACTCTTCCCTGCTGCAGCTTCTTGCTGAGTTTCTCCACTGACTGTAACCCTGTTACCATTTGACTGACAGTTCCACAAACTTTCATATTATCTGGCCACACTTCTTAAAGTCTTCATTCTTGCAGCAGTGCATGGACTGATCCCCTAAATTTCACTGAACCCATGCTTTTCTTTGACAACCATATTCTGCTTCTTGAATTCTTCCAGGAGAATTTCTTAGCATCCTGTTCAAGTCTAATTAGCTTTTTATCCTTGGTTCCTTTCTTGTTCCTAAACAGGTTGTTTCTCAAATTAATTGGTTTTGTACATGTTGATACTAATTGGCTTAGACTATTAGGGTCTTTTATTCAGTTAATCCTTGGTCAGTTTCCGTTCACAGATTAGAAACCCTTGTCTCTGATCCCTACCTTTTTGAAATTAGTATAGTTTTAGCATGAACCCTGATTAATATCAATTGGTTTTACAGTTTGACCATTACATCTGTTAATCCTTGCAGTAAGACACAGCAGAAGGTGGTCATGCCGTCCCTTAAGTCCATTTTGCCATTCAATGAAATCATGACCGTTTTGATATAATGCTTCCCTTAAAAATCGCTCAGTATTGAATGTCCTTATACAGCCAATACAGTCCTCTGTGATAAATAATTCCAGATTCATTTCGGTCAGAGGAAAAATTCTACCTCATCTGTCTTAGATAGCTGAGAGATTATTCAGAGATTATGCCCTCTGCTCCTGCAAGAGGAACCAATCTTTCTGCATCGACCCTGACAAGTCCTCTGGGAATCTCGGATGTCTCAAGAAGGTTGTATCTCATGTGGAAAGGTCCTGACCTGTACCAAACTGTTCCTCTCTACAGATACTGTCTGATCACATGTGCTTTCCTGGCATTTTGTGTTTTTAATTTCAGATTTCCAGCATTGGCAACATTTTGTCTTTCTCTCGGGACATCAGGCTCAGCGGTTTGCACTGCTGCCTCACGGTGCCAGGGATCCAGGTTCAATTCCAGCCTTGGGTGACAGTCTGTGTGGAGTTTGTACTGTCTCCCAATGTTCTGCATGGGTTTCCGTCATGTGTTCCAGTGTCCTCACACAGTCCAAAAATGTCCCGTTAGGTGGATTAAACATAGCAAATGTGTGATTACAGTGTAGGGTAGGGAGTGGGGTCTGAGGAGAAAGCTCTTGGGAGGGTCAGGACATACTCAATGGGCCAAATGGTCTTTCTCCACATTGTAGGGATTCTATGATCAGGAGTTTTTCCAGGTGGCATCCCCATCTTGCCCATTTTCAGCTGTTCCTTCAACAATCTTCCATTTATCATATAAAGTCACAGCGATGTTCATGAGCAATTTTACATCATTCAGCTCCATTCCCAGTTCCTTCCAGAATAAGGCAGCTCACAAGGCTCCTACAGCACGACCTGTACAACATTGTGTGGCAAGTAGTACTTACTAATGAAGAAATCACCATTTCCAGCAAGAAAATATTCAACCGCCTGATTATTACAAATGTGGATTTGAGAATGTGGCAGAGACTAGATACTGAGTGACTGTCAAATTCTATCCACCATTTATAAATTCGAAGGTCGATGCAAGTGATAGAAGTTTCCTTCCACAAACAGACATCGATATCTGATCAATTGTTTACTCTTAAGCAAAAACTAAGATTTCTGTTAAGCAGAAGTACTGGGAGTTAGAGTACTTCTGTCTCTCAGTACTCCAGACACAGGAAGATCCGAAGACAAGAATCTACAGCTGCCTGGTTCTGAGATAAGAAGTGTTGTTTAGTAAATCTTAACTGGGAGTTTTATTGGACTAGTATTATAGAAGGGAAGGTAGAATGTAGGTTAGAGAAAGAAATTGTAAATAGTAGTTAATTATTCTCTGTTATACTTTAAGTAATAAAGCCATTAATTTTATTTTAAATATTCCTTGGCCATTCGAATTTTTACAGATTACTGCACAGGATCAATCTTTTCTGTGTTGCTGGTTTAAAATTAAGCAGGAGGGTTTACCTCGTGTCGTAACCAGTGTTCCCGTAGAAATCGCCCTAGTTCTAGTTCCATATGGCTGCTCTCTCATAGAGAGAGAGAGAGAGAGAGAGAGAAAGAGAGAGAGAGTCAACTGGTGGTGAGCTTAACCTAAGGATCACTTCTCTTCTTTACATCTCACACCAGCCGTCCAGCCAACTGTGCTAACTGACTCCCTGTGGCAATGGTGGCTGGACAACTGGTTCATGATGTAGAGTGACACCGACAGCACAGGTTCAATCCCCACACACCAGCTGAGATCACCATGAAGGTCCCATCTTCTCAACCTCACCCCTCCCCTGGGACATGGTGACACTCAGGTTAAACTCATGACCAGTCATGTCTCACTAATGAGAGAACAGCCTGTGGTTCACTATGACTCTGGGGACATGGAAGGAATATATATCCAAGGCACGATACTGACTGGCTTGGAAGGGAACATGTAGGTAGTGGTGTTCTCATGCATCTACTGCCTTTGTCTTTAGGAAGGTATGGTTGTACATTTGGAAGATGCTGTCTAAGGAGCATTGGTGAATTTCTGGAGCATATCTAGTTGATGATACATAAGGCTGCTACAGAATATTGGTGTGGGATTCACTGCATGTTTGTAGATATGGGGCCAATCAAACTGGCTACTTTGTCCTAAAAAAGCAAGAGGTGGAGAAATTCAGCAGGTCTGGTAGTATATGTTAAGAGAGAAAGAGAATTAATGTTTCTAGTCCTACATGACTCCTCCTCAGTCCTGTTCTGAAGAGGAGTTATATTGGAATCAAAAGGTTAATTCTCTATTTCTCTCCACCAATGCTGCCAGGCTTGTTGACTTTCTCCAGCACTTTCCGGTTTCATTTCAGGCTTCAAGTGTCTACAGCATTGTGTGTTTATCATGATGGTGTCCAATTTCTTGACTGTTTTTTGAGATACATTTCATCCAGTCAAATGGGCTGTATTCAATCATATTCCTGATGTGTGCCTTGTCGATAGCAGAGAGGCGTTTGGTGTCATGAACTGCATCACTCACAGCAGTATTTTTGATCTCTGACCTGCCCTTCTATCCACGTGAGCAGGACTTATCTCATGAGTCCAGTTCATTTTCAGCTCAATGGTAACTCCGATACTGTTGATTGTAGGGGATTCAGCAACAGCAAAGCCTTAAGTGTCCAGAAGCATTATTTAGGTGATCTCTTATTGAAGGTGGTAATTGCTTCCCATTTGTCTCGCGTGAATGTTAATTGCCAATTGTCAGCCCAGGCTGGAATTTTCAGGGGTCTTGTGACAGAGTGACATGGAGTGCTTCAGTATCTGAGGATGTATGAATGATTTGAACATTGTGCAAGTATTAGCGAACCCTCTGATTTATGGCATTCTGATTGAGAGAAGGTCAGTTATACAGTCACTAAAGATAGTTAGGGCTAGGACACAAACTTGAGGACCTCCTGCTGTGAGGTCTTGGAGCTTAGATGGCTGACCTCCATAAACCACACCAATTTCTGTGGGTCTGGAGTCACATATCGTCCAGACCAGGTAAAGACAGTAGTTATTAGATTAGATGATTAGATTAGATTAGATTAGATTAGATTACTTACAGTGTGGAAACAGGCCCTTCGGCCCAACAAGTCCACACCGCCCCGCCGAAGCGTATCTTTCCTTAAAGGATATTAATGAACCAGGTGCATTTTCTTTGACAACTGACATTAGTTTCATGGTTGACATTAGAGTTATAATCCACATACTTATGAAATTGAAGTTTTGTCATGCTGGGATTTGACCGAATTCCATGATCGTAGGTCTGAAGTATCTGAATATGAGCTAATTCAATGGCTGGCTTCCTGGCTGAGTTGGAACCCAACTTGATTTTTTTTAGATTGGATTACTTACAGTGTGGAAACAGGCTCTTCGGCCCAACAAGTCCACACCGACCAGCTGAAACGCAACCCACCCAGACCCATTCCCCGACACTTACCCCTTGACCTAACACTATGGGCAATTTAGCATGGCCAATTCACCTAACCTGCACATTTTTGGACTGTGGGAGGAAACCGGAGCACCCAGAGGAAACCCACGCAGACACAGGGAGAATGTGCAAACTCCACACAGACAGTCACCTGAGGTGGGAATTGAACCCGAGTCTCTGGCGCTGTGAGGTAACAGTGCTAACCACTGTTCCAATTACCCAATAAAGTTTTAAGACTTTTTTTACCATTTAGTGATAAGTTAATTTGTTTCTATTTGATCCCGAAAAGTGGAAATACGACAGACTAAGTGATAGTGGTCAACTACATAAATTTGCCTTGACTATGACCAATTGTGAGAATATACAGTTTGTATCAGGGCAAGATAGGTTTGTGTATTTGCTCAGTGGGAGTTATAATGGAACGATGGATGATTAGAGGGAATTATTTTACCATACAGAGGGAGGTATTGAGTAGAAAGGTAAAAGAATAATTTAGCTGTGTGTGAGGTAAATGTGGTGTGTGTGTGTGCGTGTGTGCATGTGCACACATGTGTATGTGTCTTTCTGTGTCTCTGTGTGAAATACCTCAGAAATTCTTCTGCATGAATAAGAACTCTTTCTTCCCCTTAGTCTTAAAGGACTTTGGAATGTGCTTATCTGAAAAATTGGAATTTGAAACCCAGGGTCCTAAGAACACATGTTGCCCCCACCTCAGTAAGGATGGGAACAGCATTGGGAAGGAAACATGCAAAATGCAAAACAACAATCTCACTCTCAGTCTCTCTTCAGCAGATTTATATATGATGAGAACAGTTATTGAAGACTGGGGAGCTTCAAAGTACACAAATCCTGAGGTCTGGAGGAATTGTAACCAAGGAGACAAGGGAAGAAATTACAGGGACTCTGACCCAAATGTTTTATTCCTCTCCGGCCACAGGGGAAGTTTCATAGAACTGGAGGACAGCTGATGTGTTTTCACTTTTTGAGCAATGTGGTAGACGTAGACCAGGAATAACAGACTAGTGAGTGTCCAACAATGTTAGAGAAATTATTGGAGAAAACTCCAAAAGAAAGGATTAATCTCCAATTGAAGAAACAAGGTTTGGTCATGGACAGTCAGCACAGCTTTGTCAGATGGAGGTCATGCCTAACAAATCTGGTGGAGTTTTTGAGGAGGTGACCATGTCTGTGGATGTGGCTAGGACAATTGAAGTAGTTTACATGGGTTTTAGCAAAATCTTTGACAAGGTCCAACATGGGGGATTGAGAATGAAGGTAAAAGCATATGGCAGCTGGAGTAACTTGGCAAGTTGGCTGGAAAATTGGCTCAGTCAGAGGAAGCAGCGAATATTGTCAGAAGGCTGTTTGTGTAATTAGAGGCTCATGAACAGTGTGTATCACAGAGATCAGTGCTGAATCCCTTATTGTTTGTCATATTCATAAATAATATAGACCAGTCAGATGGGC
Organism: Chiloscyllium punctatum; assembly: GCF_047496795.1. Taxonomy (NCBI): domain Eukaryota; kingdom Metazoa; phylum Chordata; class Chondrichthyes; order Orectolobiformes; family Hemiscylliidae; genus Chiloscyllium; species Chiloscyllium punctatum. The sequence continues at coordinate 27,772,168 of NC_092767.1, forward strand.
AGATCAGTGGCAGATGCAATTTAACTCTGACAAATGTGAGATGATGCACTTTAGTAGAAGTCACAACATAACGCAATGAGTGGTGGGACACCAGGAAGCTTAGAGAAACAGAAGGACCTTGAGGTGCTTGTTAACAGATCCCCAAAGGCAACAACACAGGGTAATAGGATAGTTAAGGCATACAAGATACGTGTCTTTACCAGTCAAGGCATAGATAAAGTCATTGAGATTCTCAGCATGGCCCAAATTGCTCTGCCACCCAGTTTTCACAATTAAACTAGTCCCATTTGCCTGGGTTTGGTCCATATCCCTCCATACCTATCCCATTCATGTACCTATTTAAACGTTTCTTCGGACGGCACGGTGGCTCGGTGGTTAGCACTGCTGCCTCAGAGCGCCAGGGACCCGGTTTCAATTCCCGTCTCAGGCAACTGTCTGTGTGGAGTTTGCACACTCTCCCTGTGTCTGTGTGGGTTTCCTCTGGGTGCTCTGGTTTCCTCCCACAGTCCAAAGATGCGCAGGTTAGGTGAATTGGCCATGCTAAATTGTCCATAGGGTGTAGGGGAATGGGTCTGGGTGGGCAACAAGTGTGGACTTGTTGGGCTGAAGGGCCTGTTTCCACACTGTAGGGAACCTCATCTAATCAAATCACAAAATTGTACTTGTGTCTGTCAATACCTCTAGCAACCTGTTACAAGCACTCACCACTGTCTGAACAAAGTGTCCCTCTGAATCCTTTTGTATCTCTCCACTCTCACCTTAACCTATGCCCTCTAATTTTTGACTCTCCTATACTGGCGAAAATCTGTTGGCGATCTATCTTATATGTATCTCACAAGATTTAATAGACCTCAATAAGGTTGCCTCTCAGTCTCCTACGTTCCCGGGGAAAAAAAGTCCCAATCTATTCAACCCCGTCTTAAAGCTCAAAATTTCCAGTCCAGGTAGCATCCTATTAAGCAGAGGGCCAGTACTGAGGTGTAGCTGAAAGGCAGGAGGTTTAGAGGGAACATGACATCCGGAGTATGGCAGGGGCCTGCAGTGAATTGCCCAGGAGGGTAACTGAGGAGGAAATCCTCAAAACCTTTAAAAAGTACTTGAATGAGCACTTGAAATGTCATAACATTCAAGACTGTGGACTAAGTGCTGGGGAGTGGGACTTGTGCAGCTTTTCATGTAATCTTTGGAGGGATAATCTTTGTGGATCGATCGGTCACCTCTGTCCTATATGGTGCTCTCATTCTATAATTTTGAAGTTATGGTTCTGATTTATTTTTGTCTTTGTTTTGAGAAATTATTACCAAGTGTAAGTTCCAGTTATTGTTGTGGTCAGTATTAGTTTCAGCTTCGGTATTCAAGTGCTGAATCAGACAGACTTTCCCAAATGAGTCATGGAACTGAATTAACAAGGAAAATAGTGGTATAACAGTGTGCAGTAGAACAGCTGTCAAGGTACAACATGAGGTATTGAATGATTGAATATCCTCAGTAAAATAAAAGTCATCACAGTAAAGAATATCAAAAGATATTCAGATGTTGATGGGACTATTAGTGTGTGAAACACTGCAAGCATTCTTGTTTGATGACAAGTTACAAGGAGCGGTTGTGACCAAATAAGATTAGATTCATCCAGTCTTTGGGGTATTCAAATGTAGACTTAAATTTCAATGACATTACATCATCAAAATAAACCTGTTGTCGTAATCTCTTTGTTTAAAATGATATTAACATGGTGAATGTGTAATCATATTTTCCCAGGAGGGACACAACAAAATATAAAATGAATCACAAAATATAAAACCATGTCTCTGGATATGTCTCATCTCTAATTTTGAGACAATTCGGACAGATGCCAGCAGCAGGAAGGGAGAGGTTGTTTCACAAACAACAAAATGTATTTTCCAAACATAATGATCTCAAAAATATACGACACCATCCTTGTCATTGTTGGTGTACCTGGTAAGTCTTGGAACAACTTAAGTTACATAAGTCGATATTTCCGATCTGCATTTACTGATGATGTAATTTCCATTGAGCAAGGCAAATCCCAATGCCAGATGAAAGTGCTCTCACTTACAGAGTTTAAGGTGAATTGGTTGTCGATTCGGAAGTTTCTCAGTAACATGTAGCAGTGTCTGTTTCTCTGTACTGTGCAGAATGAACTTACACTGAGGCTTCAGTGATGAAGTTTGGCTGAGCACTGGCCCCAGCTTGTCTAGAAAGGGTTTAGCAAGACCATTCTCTTTCCGTGGTCACTTCAAGCCTGCTCTCAGTCAGCTGAATTAGATTAGGTTCCCTGTGACATGGTGGCTCAGTGGTTAGCATTGCTGCCTCACAGCACCAGTGACCTGGGTGCAATTCCTGCCTCTGGTGATTGTCTGCATGGAGTTTGCATGTTCTCCCTGTGTCTGTGTGGGTTTCCTCCCACAATCTAAACAAGTGTACGTCAAGTGAATTGATCATGTGAAATAGCGTACAGTGTTAGGTCCATTAATTAGTGTCAGTGTGGACCTTTTGGGCCAAATGTTTCCACCCTGGAGAAAATCTAATCATGATAAGGGTGGATCAGCCTAGATGGCTTTGACCATCTTGAGTTTTTGTCAGTCAGTGGATGCCTAGGGTTATGATATTTGTGAGGACAGATCATTAGGAAGGTTATTGAACACAAGGTTTCAACTACAATGGTATATTGTTGAAATTATATGAATGCCATGTGAGGTGTGCCATTTGTAAAATGATACACAGTGCTGTGGTGCAGAGCCCAATTGGATAAGCGCTGAGGTCTGGAGTTTTAGGTGCCTCAGAGGATCAAATTGTCCAACAGGATTTTTTCTATCTTGCCTTTTTTTGCTTTATCCTTTAATGTTCCCCAAATGATAATGTGAAGGTCCTCCAATTTGTGTTCATTTGGGATTATTATTTAAACTTTAGCTGTCAGTTTAAACATGTAATTGCTATCATTATTATTCACATTATTGTTATAACATTATTATTGTGACTATTTTGTCAGGACTGATGTTTTAGAGACTAAAACCCCTGGATATATTTTTAGATGGATTCACCTTGAGGCTAGAGTGTTACACCATGTACTGCAGTACTCCACCAACTTTGTGAAACCTCTGTCATTGTACCTGGCTCAGAACGGTGGAGATTGGGTGGGACAACATAGTTTTTTGTAGATGAAAGACATTTTGGTTTGGGGTGACTGATGTGCAGTTTCAGATATTTGATATAGTTGTGCTGCTCCGAGGCTCCAATCAGGATCAAGAACATCCGGCCATATGGAGTGAAAGTCAGCCCTGCTACTGTGACACCCAACTGACCTGATGTTCAGTATTGAGGGACTTGCTGCGTTAGATACTGTATCAGGATCACCAATTGAATCATAGTCCAGCAACAGCACACTGCTGAACGGATATGAAAATAAACTATTGGAGATGATTCTTAGGGATAGGGTTTACAGGCATTTGGAAATGCAGGGCCTAATTAGGGACAGTCAGCATGGCATTATGCAAGGCAGGTCATGTCTTACTAACTTGATTGAATCTTTTGAGGAAGTGACAAAGGTAGTCGATGAGGGTAGAGCAGTGGATGTTGTCTGCATGGATTTCAGTAAAGGTGCCCGATATGGTCCCTCATGGTGGGCTCATCCTGAAGATTACACTACATGGGATCCATGGTGAAGTGGCAGCTTCGATTCCCATAGAAAGCAGAGGACAGTGAGGAAAGGTGTTTTTCTGGCTGGAGGTTCGTGACTCGTGGTGTTCCTCAAGGTTCCATAATGGGACCTCTGCCCTTTGTTTATTTGCAGATGATAGAACGATCAGCGAAGTTGTGGATAAGGTTGTCAAAGATACAGTGGAGATCAATTGCCAAGAGGGGTGGAAAGGTGGCAGATGGAGTTTAATCTGGGTAAGTATGAGGCGCTGCACTTTAGGAGATTGAAAGTTCGGGAAAAGATATATAGTTACTGGCAGAACCCTGAACAGCATTGATGTACAGTGATCTTGGTGTTCAAGTCCATAGCTCCCTACAAGTGACCATGCAAGTAAATAGGGTAGCAAAGAAGATGTATGGTCAGCTTGCCTTTATTGGCTGATAAATTGAGTACAAGAGTCAAGATGTCATGTTTCAGCTTTATAAAGACTGTTCCTGTGCTGTACAGTTCGATGTTCTGTGTTCTCATGTGAATCATCTGTCCACCCTGATTTACATGATGCTCTTTGTCTCATGGTGTGGGACATCATTGCACCGATTATCACATAGGATGTCTGTCCAAACAGTAATTGTGGTTTATACCATCGAGACAGATTTGCATAGACATATCAGTTCCTACAGTTATAAGGTGAGATGTTACATCAATGCTATTCAAGATCTTGCTGATCAATTTGAGCCAATCTGCTCTTAGAAAAGTTGTCATATTTTCTTCCCATTCTGAATGGTTGGAAAGCTGAGGTGAGTGGGAATGACTGCTCACCTGTATTCACTTTGTGGGAAGTCACTCATGTCTTGACCCTGGCCATTCAGGGAACTGACCCCACACAGGGCAGTTCAGTGCATTCAGACCCTTCTGGTTGGATAAAAGTTTCCATGTTGATTGAATCTCTATATCAATATGAGGTGGTTTATTGGAGATCACACGTAGGTGCTGAGTAATCTCAGACTGTTTAGTGGCTATCGAGGAATCGAATTTAAATTGGGAGTGGATGAGAGATAGTACAGAAGGGTCTTGCTGATGCCAGCTAGCACTTGGAAGTTTATAAATGTTTGCAGTAACAGTAACACCAAGCTGAATGTTCCCACAGTACATCGTAAATGTCAAGGCTGCTTTATCAACACTGCTGCCTGGGGCATGTCTGGAACAGTGTGTTTTACATCAGGGAAGTAATACAGTGGGTCAAACTCTTTCATGCAATAATGACATCGTTCTTCAATTCCATAATGATTCACTTGAAGGAAAATAGAGTGTTCGATATATTGTGTCACCATAGTCTTACCAGACCACAGGGTTCTCATTAGAGAGAAGAGGCTGCTGGTGATTTAACTTGAGGGCCACCAGACCTCAGATGAAGGAAGAGGTTGAGAAGGAGAGTCCTTCATGGTAACCTCAAGCCAGTGATGAGAATTGAGCTGATGCTGTTAGCATCATACTGCTCTGCAAACCAACAATCCAACTGAGCTCAACCCATTCCCATGGAATATTGGATGACAAGATATTAAACAAATTTCATTTGACAGCCAAGGGAACGATGTCAGATTCAGAGAACATGTGTTGCTGCTGTAATGCCAGAGGTTAGTACAATACAGAAGACTGAATGTTCTGGGGTACAAGCAATCTGTGATGGGCTCTCTTCAAGTATTTATTTCTTCTCTTCAAGTCCAGTGTTTACCTCCCCAGAGGAGCCACCTCTCAGATGTGGGGTACTCTCTGAATGCTGATTCATGACAAATACATTTAACCCTCGACTTACTGGCTACTGAACTGGGCAGAACAAATTCCTAAGGTATGATATCAATGTACACATTTAACATTTTCAAACTAATCCTGTGGTGTAATTCGTCAACTGAGAACAACAAAAAGAAGGTTTTATTGCCCACAGGCGCTCTTCATTGCCACTGATTTACTGGATTGATGTGTGATACTGAGTCAAGTCTCCAGAAATTACTCTGAATGAAGGCATTAATAATCATGGAACTGAACTGTATTGGGATCACTAACATCAGGCTGGACCCTCTGATTGCAATGGTGTCTTGTTGTTGGGAGAATCCATCACTGTAGAGCTGAATTGCAGAGCTGATTTCCAGAAATGTGGTGACAGTGATTACCTTTGACATCAAGACCACACTCAGTCAAGTGTGGCATCAGGAGCCCAGGCAAAACTGGAATGAATGGGGTATCAGGAAGCAAACTCCGATGGATGGAGTCAAAACTGGCACAGAGTGGTTCTTAGAGGTCAGTCTTCTCATCTCCTGATCATTTCTGCAGCAGTTCCTCAGAGTAGTGCTCTAGGCCCAACCATCTTCAGCTGCTTCATCAATGACGTGCCCTCCGTCAGAAAGTCAAAAGTGGGGATGATTGCCGATAATTGTACAATATTCAGCACCATTCTCAACTCATCTGATACTGAAGAAATCAATGTTTGAAGGGAGCAAGATCTCAACAATATCATGGAATTGTAGAATCCCTACTCTGCAGACAGAGGCCATTCAGCCCATTGGGTCAGCACCAACCCTCCGAAGACCATCCCACACCACCACCCTTCTGGCGTAATTCTGCATTTACCTACCAAGCCTGCACAGCTTTGGACTGTGAGATGAAACCATTGAAACCAAAACCACACATACAGGTAAACTCCATGCAGACGGTCCTTCAAGGCTAGAACCTAAACTTGGGCGCCTGGTTCCGTGAGGCAGCATTGATTACCACTGTGCTGCCAGATATGCTGGGTATCTGGGCTTGGGCTGAAAAATGGCAGATAAGATTCATGCCATACAAATGCAAGGCAATGACTATCTGTGATAAGAGATGACCTTCAATGGTGTAAACATCAGTGAATCTCCCATTATCAATATTGGCCAGACATTCAACTGGCCTCACCCCATCAATACAGTGGCTGGGACAGCAGGTCAGAGGCTCAGAATACTCTAGCAAACAAATCATCTCCTGACTCCCCAAAACCTGTCCACCACCTGCAAGGCACAAGTTAGGGGCGTGATGGAATACTCCCCAATTGCTTGGATGAGTGAAACTTCAACAAAACTGATGGATCTTGACACCATCCTAAACAAAGCAGTGCATTTGATTATCACTGCATCCACAAACAGCCACTATCTTCACCACTGACAGCAGTGTGTTCAGTCTACAGGATACGTGCAGAAATTCACTAAAGGTCCTTAAACAGCACTGTCCAAAACTATGATTAGTACCATCTAGAAGAACAAGGACAGTGGATACTTGGGAACACCACCACCTGAAAGTTCCTCTCCAAGCCAATCTCCATCTTGACTTGGAATATATCACCATGCCTTCAATGTCAGACTGGGTCAAAATCCTGGAATCCATTCCCTTATGGCACTGTAGGGCAACCTACAGCATATGGACTGCAGCAGTTCAAGAACGCAGCTCACAGCCCCTCTCAAGGGCAACTGAGGTTGACTAATAAATGCTGGCCAGCCAACAATTCTATGTGTCAGTAAACAAAAAGAATTGGTCATGAGGAATTTGTGACCCAGTGTTCGCGCTTCCTGTGGGTATCTGTAAAAGCAGCATTGTAGTCAATGTGGACCATGAATAGGAAAATGCCCTCAATCGCTAATATCTTTCATTGTAGAACTGTTTTGCATGTGAGTCAATAGCCTGAAGGGAACATCTAATTCCAGTGACATTGTGATTCAGTTAGCATCTTCCAATTAGAATTTCACTGAGTGTGGGTTCCTAGCTAAAGGGGAACAACTTACCCCAGTGTTCAGGTGTCACTGGGAGCATCTCTCAAAGTAAAATTATACTGAGTGTGGGTAACTAACTGGAGGGGAACAACTTAGCCAGTGGCCTTGCGTAAGTAGGAGTATCTCTGACTATCTCTGACATGCCTTTCCCATTACGAAGTGTTCAAAAGCTGAATGAATATTCTAACAAAACAAACTCTAGTTGTCATCACCCTTATTCATGGAAATCCCATCTCCATATCTTGCATCACGAAATCTTTTTAAAGTTTCGTATCCCAACTTTAGCTGTACTCATCTTTCAAGAAACAGAGGCATACTTCTTTTTGGATGTGGTACTGTAGGGAGTATTCCATCGCATTCCTGACTCGTGCCTTCTAGCTGGTGGACAGACTTTGAGGAGTCAAAAGTGAAGATGTAGTACATTTGGATTTCAAAGGTTTTTTTAAGTGCTGCATGGAAGGTTAATGCTCAAGACAGGAGCTCACAGTGTTGAGTGCAATGTATTAGAATGGATTGAGACTGGATTAACACACAGAAGATGGAGAGTTGAGATTAATAGACATTTTGTTGGAAAGATGTAATTTGTGAAGTGCCATCAGAACCTGTCCCAGCATCTCAATTCCTTGCTATCTACGTTCATGACTTGAAGAAGGAAATAGAGTATAATGTATTCAAATTTACTGATGATATTAGATTAGACTTACAGTGTGGAAACAGGCCCTTCGGCCCAACAAGTCCACACCGACCCGCCGAAGCGCAGCCCACCCATTCCCCTACATTTACCCCTTACCTAACACTATGGGCAATTTAGCATGGCCAATTCACCTGACCCTGCACATCTTTGGAGTGTGGGAGGAAACCGGAGCACCCGGAGGAAACCCACGCAGACACGGGGAGAACGTGCAAACTCCACACAGTCAGTCGCCTGAGGCGGGAACTGACCCCGGGTCTCTGGCACTGTGAGGCAGCAGTGCTAACTGCTGTGCCACCGTGCCGCCCACAAATATATAAATAGCTGTGGTGGGGGAGGGGGGGAGTACATTCTGGTAAGAACATAAGGAATCTGCAAGGGGATGTAGATACATGGAGTGAATGGGCAAAAACTTGGAAGCTGGAGCTTTAATGCTGGAAAGTGTAAGGTCAAACACTTTGCTAGGAAGAATCAAAAAGCAAACAATTATAAATGGAGGAAGATTTCAAAAAGGTCAGCAAAGTGAGATTTGTGTGCAAAACAAAAGGTTAGCATGCATGTTCATCAAGTAATTCAGGATACAAATGGAATTTGGGCTTTGTTACCATGGGTTTGAAGTGTAAATATAGGGAAGTCTTATTACAACTGTACAGATTGTTGAGACTGCACCTTTAGTACTGTGTATGATTCTGGTTTCCATATTTATGAAAGGAGATGCTGGTGTTGGAGGCAGTTCAAAAGATTCACTGGACTGATTCCTGGGGTGAAGGGTTGACTTAGGAAAAATGATAACCAGATTAGGTCTTTCCTCATTAGCATTTTGATCTTACTGAAATATACATAATTCTGAGGGGGTTTGACAGGGTCGATGTTGAGATGATGTTTCCACTTCTGTAGGAGTCTTGAACGAGGGAACATAGTTGCAGAAGAAGGAGACCCTTACAGTCAGTTCCGCGATAATGTGGTAATTCCATTCTTGTGCAATCCCGTGTTATAAGAAAATGGAGTAATAAGAGCACCATTTGAACTAATGGGGCTGGAATAGTATTATAACTAAGACACACCTTAACATTCTGCACTTTAGAAACAGTGTCTTCAATTTGTCAATTGCATTAGAGTGATTTTGTGTTAACGAAACACATTGTAACAGACCAACCTGTACATGAAATATTGAAAAGTATGACTGATTAATTTTAACTTCAACATAACGAGTTATTTCTGCCTGCCCTTGGTATACATGTTATTAAGACAGCTCACAAGTCCCACTTCCAGAATTGGGAGTATTTCAATCCCTTTAGTGTGATAATGACAAACATTCTGACTTTTCCTGGGCATTCAAACTGTGTCACACATTGACCTGTTTTTTCCCTCAGCCTTTGACCTTCTATATTCTAGTGTGACAAACTCAGGATCGCTTGACTTGGATTTACAGATGTATTAATTGTATTTATCTCAATCAGATGCTTCTCTTTTTACAGTTAAATTTTAATTACTGACAACAAATGCTCAGCTCTTAAACATATACATTGTGAACACATATTCACAATAAGGACTCCTTGAAAAACTGAACTCACCAAGATTTCAACTCTCTTGCATTTCATCCTGACCACAGATGAAGATAGTTACGGTTGATGGCGGTCAATCATCTCAGCCGTCACACATCTCTGCAGGAGTTCTTCACACTTGTACCTTGGCCTTAAAATCTGCAGCTGCCTCATCAATGCCTTTCCCTCCATTGCCATTTCCAAAGTCGAAGGTTTGTTCATGGTTGCACAATATTCAGCACCATTTACATCTCCTTAGATAATGAAAAGATCTGTGTCATGATACAGTGAGATAACATCTAGCTTGGTCTGGTTATTGACAAGTAACATTCGTATCCCACAAGCACAAGGGAATAGCCATCCCCAAGAAGTGAGAATCTACCAATATGCCATTGGCTTACAGTGACATTACTGTCACTGAATGCATGGATAACAACAACCTGGCCCAACCATTGACAAGAAAATGATCTGGTCCAGCCATGCAAGTGCTGTGGACACAGGAGTATGTCAGATATTGATTACTGCAGCAATAAGCTCCAATCCATGTCTACCATCCAGAAAGTATAGCTTGGGTGGGATGGATTGCTTTCCATGTGTCTCACTGAAAGCATCTCCAACAACATTTACAAAGCACCACATTGTGCAGCACAAACAGCTGATTGATCACCATGCCAATTACCACATTCCGTACTCACTCTCTTCACTAATGGCATGAAAGACCCACAATGAATACCACCCACAGATGCAAAACATTGCACCCCAAGTGTTTTTGACAGCACCTCGCAGAACCATGACCTCTAATAGCTAGAAGAACAAGAGCAGGAGTTGCATAGAAACACCATCACATGCTACTTCCCTTTCAGGATAGATTTCATTCTGACTTGGAAATGCATCATTGTTCCATTACTACTGCTGTCTAAAAATTATGGAACTCTGCTCCAAAATATACAGGGTTTTCCTATCCACCAGATATGCAGGTGTTCAAAAATGCTGCTCTCCAGTACTATCTCAAAGGCAATTAGAATTGGGCAAGAATTATTGGTCCAGGCACCAAAACTCACATTTTGTGAGTACATTTAAAATTAACCAATATTCCCAGATCTGAAAGAAGATAGCTCTGAACCTGAGCTGTGATTATTGTCCAAAAGAATGTCCCACATGGGAGACAGCAGGAGAAATAACCAAGGGGAAAGTAGGGAAGCTTGGTGCTGATATCTTCCTGGATTCAGGATGTCAGCTATTCCAGTGGATGGTCCATGTCAAAGCTTATTTTGTCTTGTCCAACGAATTTCCCAATTACTACTGGTCTATAAACCAGAAGACAGATCTTTTTCCCTGTGGTCTATGGGTTTATGCGTTGGTGTTCCTTACTTTAGAAAATTACACTGAATCAAATTCAGGATCTCTTATCTTTAAAACTGGGTCAATTTTGGGAGTTGCACGCTCGTGAAAATGAACATCACATAAGGATATCCTATCATAAGAAGTGGTCTAAAATGATTCATTTAGAGAGAGTTTGCTATTGAGGTTCATATTGTCGAGACTTCATGTGGTTTGGAACAACAATGTCCTTCTTGCCATTACTTACAATCTGGGCTCAGGCACAGAGAGTAACTTCAAGTCTCTTTCTCCTTTCTCTCTCTTACAGTGAGTCTAGTGGTGATTGCACTCTTGGCTCGGGGCAAGTGTGGTCTTTCTACATGCACCATTCACTATCTGGTGGCCATGGTAACATCTGATCTACTGTTCATCGTTTTTGATATCGTACTTGATAGATTTGTGTCTTATTATTATCCACGCTGTTTCCTGAACATCACTCCTGTTTGCAGAGTTATCTATGTCCTGACCTGCTCAGCCATTGATGTTCTGTCTGGTTCACTGCTGCTTTTTCTTTTGATCGATTTGTTGCCATCTGTTTTCACCATTTGAAAACTAAGTATTGCACAGAGAAAACTGCAATGAGCGTTCTAGCAACATTCCTAACTACTTCCGATTTAAACCTGGAAGGATCATCAACAACGCTCCATGGTACTGTTTTACCACACGCAGTTATTATAATGGCCGTCGGTGGGCAAGTTTCAAATATTTTGAACAATTTTTAACACCAATATTCCCATTCACTTTTATTCTATTTATCAATGTCCTGACTGTCAGACACATCTTTGAGGCAATTAAGGTGCGTGTGGAACTGAAAGGTCAGAGAAAAATAGAGAATGACCCAGAGCTGGAGAGCAGAAAGAAATCTGCCATTTTACTCTTTGCCATATGTGCAAGCTTCATCCTTCTCTGGTTGGGGTACATTTTATATATGTTTCGTGCTGCTAATTCTTTGAATTACACTGCTTTTCGGACATTTGAAAGAATCGCATTCATGCTGCGGAACCTGAGTTGCTGCACAAATGCTTTTATTTATGTGGTGACACAGAGAGCATTCAGAGACCAGTTAATGTATGCAGTGAAATATCCAGTTATAAAAATCATTCAATTGAGGAATAAATCCAAGGAACTGAGAGCCAACATTAGATGCAGCAGATAATGGAACGAGGAGTCCACATGAGAAATGGAATGAAAGGAGAAAGAGGTGGAGCAACATGATAACACTACTTCATTCCCTTGCAATTTAATAGTCAGCAGAACAGGTCCACAATGGACACAATTCCCTCGCCCTACATTTGTCCCTGGAACATCTAGATAATAAGGATACCTACATCAGGCTCCTACTAATCAACTGCAGCTCCGCCTTCAACATTATAATCCCAATTGAACTAATCTCAAAACTCCGAGACCTAGGGCATGGCTCTAACTTCTGCAACTGTATCCTCAGTTTCCTGACGCACAGACCGCAATCAGTGAAGGTAGCTAACTGCACCTCTTCTACAATAATTCTCAACACTGCGGTCCCGTAAGGATGCATCCTCATCCCCTAAATACTCCCTTTTCACATGACTGATTGGCCACATTTCATACGAACATCTACAAGTTTGCTGATGACATCATGGCTGTAGGCTGTGTATCAAATAATGATGAGTCAGAATATAAGAAGTCGATAGCGTGCTTGGTTTCATAGTGCAATGATAACAATTTTTGTCTCAATGTCTGCAAAACAGAAGAACTGATCATTGACTTCAGGAAGCAAGACGGAGGGCAGACCCCGATCTACATCAATGGAGGGGGACGAAAGCATCAGGTTCCAATGAATAATGGTGACCAACAATGTGTCCTGGATCTCCTGGATCACATAGTCAATAATTTGTTAACAATGTATAATTTTTGTGCCCTGCATAATACTTAATATAGTTTTCAAGAAAATTGTTATGCTGTTGCATGTATTGCTATTCAAATTTTACCTATCTGTGTTGTTCAGTTACCTGGCCATCGCTGGACACATTGGTCAGTTGTATAGTATGCTGTCCTGCTCAAGCCTGTTACAATAAGCATTAAAGGAAACTCTCACCTTTCACTGTCCTCACCATTCCAAACTGTTTGTGAACACTCAGTCCAGATCGATTGGTCACTTCCAACATTTATAAATAACTTTTATGATCATAAAACCTCAAAGTAATGACTTTTTGATTCTCAATTCTTGACAAAACTGGAGATATTTTGACATAACGTGATCTGATAATAATTGCGAGATATAGCTGGGTTTGATCATTGTGAATCTGTGCAGGACTTCTACTTTTATGATCCAAGACATTGTATAATCAAAGCTGCAATTCAGCAAGTGGACTGAGAGTGTATCAGAACGCATTCCAGATAATTTGTTCAAAGATAGTGAAAAAAGTTCCATGCTCATTAATGAGGAGCTGTTGCACTATTGGAGGATCACGACAAAGGAAATGTTGCATTGCCTCAGTCATTTAAATGAAGTGTTCCATCTCTTCTCTCAGACCATTCTCACTATTGCAAAAGATATCAGAAATGTTGTGGTTCTGTTCGCTGAGCTGGGAATTTGTGTTGCGAACAGAACCACAACAACGAGCACCCGAGCTACAAATCTTCTCCCAAACTTTGAAGATACCAGAAATAGCCCATGTGTCTTCTGGCCAATAATTCTTCCTCACAACAGAGCACTCAAGAAACAAAAGATGATCTGGTTCCAATGATATTACTGTTTGTGAAAGCTTAGTGTGTGTAAAGTAGCTGCTGCTTCCCTACGTTACAATAGGGACTGCCACTTCAGCTGGCTTAATAAACTTTATCTTTGTAAATCCCTTTGGAATGTACTAAACTGAGAAAATCCTTCTTTCTGAAGGAATGTGGACTGAAGTATGGACAGAAACCATGGGATTACTAAGGAGGAATTTCTGGGACGTTTTGATCAAATAACATTAACGGAATGCAGTATAGTTTAAATTCAAACTAGTGCGATATAGTCTATTGACGCGTTCCTCAGTGTCTGTGGAATTTGCCCTTTTCGGTGACAGTGGTCTTTTTATTTTTGGAAGGTTACATCCACGATGCGTTGGTTTGGAGTCTGAAGCAGCAAAAATCTCAGAGCCAAATTAAAACTGAGACTAAAAGTTCATATCCAGAGTTAAGCCTGAACCCTGTTAGGATGGATCCAGGAGCAAGCAGTCGGAGAAAAAGAGAGAAAGATAGACAGAAAGACGGAGAGAGAGGATTTGGTCTGTTACCCAAAACACCAAGCAGATTAGGACTGGTGATAGACTCGAGGAGACAGGGAGAAATCACAATGTGGGGACCTATTATAGATCAGGGCAGCACAGTGGGGAAGTGGTTAGCACTACTGCTTCATGGCGCTAGGAACTTGAATTTGATTCCACCCTCGGGTAACTGTCCGACTGGAGTTTATACATCCTCACCAAGCCTCCAAGCGCTCTATTTCCTCCCACAAAGATGTACAGGCTAGATAGATTGACCATGAGAACAATACGGTGATGGAGTGGGTCTGCTTGGGATGCTCTTCGGAGGATGCATGTGGACTTGATGGTCTGAATGGCCTGCTTCACACTTAATTAAAGATTAAATATGAACTGGAGTTTGGGTCTGGGAGAAGATTCGGAACACACAGGAATTTGTGCATCGATGCTCTGGGTTCAGAGCATCAAAGCTGAATCAGTTGAAGCTTGAGATGATCCACCTCATGAGGCAAATCCGTGAACTTGGATGGTGAAACAGAACATAAAATTTGGGAAAGAGGAAGACACAGGTGAGCTTCAATATTTCTTATTTTATAGAAAGAAGGTAAAATCATTCCATGGTTTATCCTGGGTCTGACTGGATGGCAATCAGAGCAGGATACATCGAGTGCACAGTGTAAGCATTTGACTGATGAAAATGAATGAAGTCGTCAAATGTCAGTCTTTATGGTGACCACTGAAAGGTCAGGGCCTCACAGAATGTCACAGGAATGGCATCGGGCTGGGTGTTCATTCCAGCAGAGAGTGAACATCATGAGATAAAAAAAGCTTCTGAATCAATCCCACAAACACACATTCTCGTTCATCCTGGATATTACCACATTCAGCTATTCGTGTTAACAAATCTACACTGAATAAAGGGGGAGGAGTTTTCCTGAAACTGGAAAGACATCATTCTCCATGTAAATGCTGCTGTAATCTCCCTTTCATGAATGTGAACTGTGTCTGCAGGAAGAAGATAAAAATCACAACACCAGGTTATAGTCCAACAGATTGATTTGGAAGCACCAGCTTTCGAAATGCTGCTTCTTTATCACAACCACCTGATGAAGGAGCAGTGCTTCCAAATAAACCTGTTGGATATAAACTGGTGTTGTGTGGTTTTTAATTTTGTCCACTCCAGTCCAACACGGGCACCTCCAAGTCATGTCTGCAGGATGAGTTACAAGAGAGCATGCGGATTTTCAAATCCACGGTCAACTCCATCCAAGTAAATAACAAATCTCAAGATTGAGAGGAAAGATATTTTTTAAAAGCTAATGAGGAATATTGAGTACTATGGCCCCATGCTGAGAATGGTTAGCATCTCCACAAGTTCTTGAGATTGGCACCCTTGGTAATGTTGGTGGAATTGAGGGCAATGATGATGTGAAGCAGGGCATTATCTCTCCACAATACCCTCCCCTCTAATCTTCACCATCAGATTCCTCTCCCGCCCTAATCTCTCACAGGGAGCTCCACTTCAACCAATCCCTCTCCAACTCAATTTCTGACCCGTCTTCCTCCAAGTGACATGCATTGTCTCTGGGTTCTCCTCAAATTGTTGGCAGACCAGTTCTCTACTGAACATTTTTTACCACCCTTTTCAAAAGAACGAACATAGGTATTGGCCTAGGTCCGAGGAAAAGAGTGACATTTGAGACAGTTTCTGTCCCTCATTAAGAATCAGTTCGGTGTATCTCACCAGTTTCAATAAGCCCCATCTTTCTCAGAATAAATCTCGAGAGCATTATTCCCCAACAGGGTTTTTACAAATACATTCAGGACAAAAGGGTTACTAGGGAGTGATTCGGGCCCCTGAAATAACTGCAAGGCGGCCTTTGTGTGGAACCACAGGAAATGGGGGAGATACTAAATTAATATTTTGCATCAGTATGCACTGTGGAAAGGATATGGAAGATATAGACTATAGGGAAATAGATGATGACATCTTGCAAAATGTCCAGATTACAGAAGAGGAAGTGCTAGATGTCTTGAAATGGTTAAAGATGGATAAATCATCAGGACCTGATCAGGTGTACCCGAGAACATTGTGGGAGCTTGAGAAGTAATTGCTGGGCTCTTGCTGAGATATTTGTTCATCAATGGTCACAGGTGAGATGCTGGAAAGAAGGGCAGTAAAGACAAGCCAAGGAACTTTGACCAGTGGACCTGACCTCAGTGGTAGGCAAGTTGTTGGAGGGAATCTTGAGGGATAGGATGCACATGTATTTGGAAAGTCAAGGACTGATTAGGGATAGTCAACATGGCTTTGTGTATGGGAAATCATGTCTCACAAACTTGATTGAGATTTTTGAAGAAGTAACAGAGAAGATTGATGAAGTCAGAGCAGTAGATGTGATCCATATGGACTTCAGTAAGGCGTTCGACAAGGTTCCCCATGGGACACTGATTAGCAAGGTTAGATCTCATGGAATAAAGGGAGAACTAGCCATTTGGATACAGAACGAGCTCAAAGGTAGAAGACAGAGGGTGATGGTGGAGGGTTGTTTTTGAGACTGGAGGCCTGCGACCAGTGGAGTGCCACAAGGATCGGTGCTGGGCCCTCTACTTTTTGTCATGTACATAAATGATTTGGATGCGAGCGTAAAAAGGTACAGTTAGTACGTTGCAGAAGACACCAAAATTAGAGGTGTAGTGGACAGCGAAGAGGGTTAACTCAGATTACAACAGGATCTGGACCAGATGGGCCAATGGGCTGAGAAGAGGCAGATGGAGTTTAATTTAGATAAATGCGAGGTGTTGCATTTTTGGAAAGCAAATCCTAGCAGGACTTATACACTTAATGGTAAGGTCCTAGGGAGTGTTGCTGAACAAAGAGACCTTGGAGTGCAGGGTCATAGCTCCTTGAAAGTGGTGTCGCAGGTAGATAGGAAAGTGAAGGCGGCATTTGGTATGCTTTCCTTTATTGGTCAGAGTATTGAGTACAGGAGTTGGGAGGTCATGTTGCAGCTGTACAGGACATTGGTTAGGCCACTACTGGAATATTGTGAGCAATTCTGATCTCCTTCCTATCGGAAAGATGTTGTGAAACTTGAAAGGGTTCAGAAAAGATTTACAAGAATGTTGCCAGGGTTGGAGGATCTGAGCTATAGGGAGAGGCTGAACAGACTGGGGCTGTTTTCCCTGGAGCATCGGAGGCTGAAGGGTGACCTTATAGAGGTTTAAAAAATTATGAGGGGCATGGATAGGATAAATAGACAAAGTCTTTTCCCCAGGATCGGGGAGTCCAGAACTAGAAGGCATAGGTTTAGGATGAGAGGGGAAAGATATAAAAGAGACTTAAGGGGCAACTTTATCACGCAGAGGGTGGTACGTGTATGGAATGAGGTGCCAGAGGATGTGGTGGTGGCTGGTACAAATGCAACATTTAAGAGGCTTTCGGATGGGTAAATGAATAGGAAGGGTTTGGAGGGATATGGGCTGGGTGCTGCCATGGGGGAACTAGATTGGGTTGGGATATCTGGTCAGTGTGGACAGGTTGGACCGAAGGGTCTGTTTCCATGCTGTACATCTCTATAACTCTATGACTCTATAATTACCCCCAAATCCTCAGTCAGTGCAAGAGGAAGAATTTTACACTAACCTTTCAAACCTCCCCATCTTCTGCCTGATCCGATTGCTGATGGTGTTTTCAAAACTTTGTTTTCTCTTTGTAAAGTCCAGCTGTTTTGATGATCTCTCTGATCACATTCACTCTCAGACAGATCAGCCCGAGACACGGTCAGTGCAGTGACCTAGCCTTCCCTGTGTTTCCTGACACAGCCTCGTGTCTCGGTTGAAGCCAGTTTACAAACCAGTTGTGATGTCTGAACTCTCTCTGTGATGTACACAGTGAGGTCACACTTGTTCTGTGAGGTCACACTTTGACCTGTCCAGTTCAAGTGGCCTCACTGCGATCAAACAGGGAGTAAGCCGGGGAGGACCGAAACCCTCACCTTTCTCAGGTTACAATGTGTTCATATTCCAGAATATACAAAGCAGTTCTAGACATAGACATTAGGGTGTATGGGTGATGCTCAAAGACACGGAGTCAGAGACACACAGATACAGATTGAGACTGCCCTGGAGATGTTTCAGAGCTGACTCGGAGACACACACAATCTGTACGACAGCAGATGGGGATGAATCATTCTTTATTCCCTGCAGTGTACTGGGCATGCTCAGTGTAGAAACCCAAAACAGCTGACTGATGACGGAGCAGTTTGAATGGAGAGGCCAGGGAGGGTATGGGTCTGGGCCCACTATACAGAGAGGTGTGGGTTTCACTCCTTGTCTGTCATATCCTCTTGCCCCACTGTCTACATCAGTCTGCAGCCTTGTCCACTGTGGCATTTCAAAATATCATCCATATAATTCCGAATTGTCTTCAGGGTTCACACCTCTACACTCATTTAGGCTGTGCTTTCCAGCTCTTTCTCTTATCCTCCAGCCATTTAGTTGTTGACACGCTACTCCTCTTCAACTAAAGGGTTCAGTTTCCTTCACTTAAAATCTATGCCCCAGTCCTTAATCCCCCCATCCATGGGAAATGTTCTCTTCCTGTATACCCTACGCTCGTCATAGTTTTATACATCTCAGTCATGTCTCCTCTCCATCACCTCTGCTTTAATGAAAACAATCTCAGTCTGTCCAAACTCTCTTCAGAACTAAAACTCTCCAAGCCCAGGGAACGTCCTGGTCAATCTCCTCTGCACCCTCTCCAATGCACTCACATCCCTTCTAGAATGTACAGAACTCTGTTGGCTAACAGTTCAAGTGAGTTTGAGAACGGTCACGTCAAACCTTAGACATTGCTGGTAGCGTCATGGACAGTTCAAGAGTGTTCTGTTCTGGATGGAATCCGATTGGTGAGAATGTTGAGCTTTACACAAAACAAACTTAATTCTTACACCACAATTAAAATGCAAACAATGAAAAAAAAACACAACTTGAACCTGTTGGAATACAGAACAAAATAATATATTATTTAATTCTACCAATCAACTGTTTCAATATAGCCACATCATATAAACAGATCCATAGTAAACGCAAATTCAGCAAAACAGACTTCCCTCACTTACTATCTCCTCCAATCCAAAAGACAGGAACACAAAAACAAACACTCTCACAGCAGGGAGAGAGTTCAAGCTTTTTTCCGACAGCAGAGAGAGGTGACAGCTGTGACGAATAGCTTCAGCACCAAATAATGCAACTTCAGTAACTGAAAGCAGCACTGAGCCCCTGGATCGGTAAGAGCCAGAATCCACTTCCTCAAGCTGCTTTGGTCATAATTTAAGAAAACCCAAAGTTATTTACTCTGCTTTCCATGGAACATACACCTTGGCACCAGGTTGGTAACATCCCTCATCAAGAGAAACAGAACACATCCTCCTTAAAGGGACAAGGTATCAGTCTGCTCTCCTTGGGGTCAGGGACACCGACACAGTGGGGTCAGGGACACCGACACAGTGGGGTCAGGGACACCGACACAGTGGGGTCAGGGACACAGTAACTATTTGATAAGAAATGCACAATCCCATCCCAGCAGTTTCAGCAGAGTGAACCCTGTCTTAGATTAGATTCCCCTACAGTGCAGAAACAGGCCCTTTTGCCCAACCAGTCCACACCGACCCTCCGAAAAGTAACCCACCCAGACCCATTTCTCCCCGACTAATGTCCCTAATATTATGGGCACTTTAGCATGGCCAATCCACCTGACCCACTCATCTTTGGACTGTGGATGGAAACTGGAACACCTGGAGGAATCCCACGCAGATACAGGGAGAATGTGCAAACTCCACACAGACAGTCATTCGAGGCTGGAATCGAACCTGGGGCCCTGGTGCTGTGAGGCAGCAGTGCAAACCACTGAGCGACTGTGCTGCCCCGGGGCACGAGATTATCCATTCCTTATTAATTTATTACCTTCGAATTTTACTGAAGAGCGCTGGTAAATTTGTAAACAATTTTCACAGGAAAAGGAGGAGGCCATTCAGCCCCTAGATCCTGTTCCAATCCCTCAATAAGATTGGGGTTGATCTGTGGCCTCACTCCATTTGTCTGCCTTGACCCCATACACCGATTAATAAAAATCATTGCTTATGTCAAATATAAATTTAACAATTGAATTGGTATAGACTGCAGTTTGAGGTACAGAGTCCCAAACCCTACCAACTCTTCCCATCTCCAAGTTCTCTTTCTTTCCTCAGTCCCCGGGCATCCTCCTGCATCTGGAGCGTGTCCCAGCGGCAAAATAAAACGGTGTGGTCCTCGCCGTCGCGGGGTCAGCGATCCCTCTTCCTTCACCAGCATCAGCTCCCCACCATCACACAATATCCTCCAGTGTAAAACAAAAACACTTGGAGCTAAGTGAGGGGGGGGGGATGGAATATAAAATAAAATTGGTAACGGTCACCCAGCCCCGCTTACCGGCAAGATGTCTCACTGTGGGGAAGGGACCAGGCTCAATCCTCTCCCCCTCAGCCCCCAATGTCCACCATCATTACCTTCAGGACCAGGACTTTACTGACACAGTCCACTCTCCCTCCATCCCCCAATAACCACCATCGTTACCTTGAGAACAGGGACTTTGTTGTCACAGTCCACTCTCCCTCCATCCCCCAATAACCACCATCGTTACCTTGAGAACAGGGACTTTGTTGACACAGTCCACTCTCCCTCCATCCCCCAATGTCCACCATCGTTACCTTGAGAACAGGGACTTTGTTGACACAGTCCACTCTCCCTCCATCCCCCAATAACCACCATCGTTACCTTGAGAACAGGGACTTTACTGACACAGTCCACTCTCCCTCCATCCCCCAATAACCACCATCGTTACCTTGAGAACAGGGACTTTACTGACACAGTCCACTCTCCCTCCATCCCCCAATAACCACCATCGTTACCTTGAGAACAGGGACTTTGTTGACACAGTCCACTCTCCCTCCATCCCCCAATAACCACCATCGTTACCTTGAGAACAGGGACTTTGTTGACACAGTCCACTCTCCCTCCATCCCCCAATAACCACCATCGTTAGCTTGAGAACAGGACTTTACTGACACAGTCCGCTCTCCCTCCATCCCCCAATAACCACCATCGTTACCTTGAGAACAGGGACTTTACTGACACAGTCCGCTTTCCCTCCATCCCCCAATAACCACCATCGTTACCTTGAGAACAGGGACTTTACTGACACAGTCCACTCTCCCTCCATCCCCCAATAACCACCATCGTTACCTTGAGAACAGGGACTTTGTTGACACAGTCCACTCTCCCTCCATCCCCCAATAACCACCATCGTTACCTTGAGAACAGGGACTTTGTTGACACAGTCCACTCTCCCTCCATCCCCCAATAACCACCATCGTTACCTTGAGAACAGGGACTTTGTTGACACAGTCCACTCTCCCTCTATCCCCCAATAACCACCATCGTTACCTTGAGAACAGGGACTTTGTTGACACAGTCCACTCTCCCACCATCCCCCAATAACCACCATCGTTACCTTGAGAACAGGGACTTTGTTGACACAGTCCGCTCTCCCTCCATCCCCCAATAACCACCATCGTTACCTTGAGAACAGGGACTTTACTGACACAGTCCACTCTCCCTCTGACCCTTGTCCTTTCTGGGTGGGACCGCCACCATTTTAGCTCCAGGCCCCGCCCCCCGCCGCGCGCGAGCTGGCGGTTAACGGCCGCCTCGTGCCCCGAGTGACCGTTAGCAGCTGCTTCAGAAAATAAACTCTTTAAAGAGAAACAACCCTTTCAGGAGAGAAACCAGAAACACAAAAGGGCGGACTTCGGTGTCGCCAAACAAAATAATATGTATCAGAATGAAAATACTCCCACAGGCAGGGAGGTGAAAGTGATGAAGAAATTGTGTGTGGCGGCATCAAGTCCCAAAGCGCGATCTTCCGAATAACGGCCGCCCCCGGACCCCAAACATTGTCTCAGCTTTATCTCTCTCTGGGCAGATACTGACAGACCCGAAGCACAAAGGGACTTGTTAGTCCGTGGTCAGGATTCTCTTCATGTTAAAATGCAGCTTCAGTTGTCAGTTAGGAAAGTAAATGCAATGTTAGGGCTTGTTTGAGAAGGTTAGAATAGGGATGTGTTGCTCAGGCTGTATAAGGTATTTGGAATATTGTGAGCAGTTTTGGGTCCCGTATCTAAGGAAGGATTCTTTTTATTTCAAAAATACACTTTATTCATGAAAAATATATAGATATCCAGAGTTACTAAAGAAGTTTGATTCTTTACAATAGCAAGTAAAGAAAACAAGACAAACATTGAAGTTGGACTCTATCCAATAAACAAACCAAAGGCATCTCTTACTTGTATAAGATTATATATATTTTTGAGGTACACAAAGGGTCCGATAACTTAATGGATCTCCACTTGCCTTCAGCAAAAAGACCTCAAACAGTGGTCCTTCCCCAATGTGTCTTGATAGCAGCTGCCCCAAGCTTTAGTGCATCCCTCAGCACGTAGTCCTGGACCTTGGAACATGCCAGTCTGCAACACTCGATGGGGGTCACCTCCTTGTTTTGGAAGACCAACAAGTTTTGGGCAGAACAAAGAGCATCTTTAGCCATGTTGATGGTCCTCCAGGCACAGCCAATGTTTGTCTCAGTGTGTATCACAGAATCCTAGAATGTAGAGTTCTCTTCACGGAGCTGCTTGGGATGAACCTCAACAAAAACCACTGCATCTTCCTGCAGACTTCCTTTGCGAAGGTACATTCCAGAAGAGGATGTGACACAGTCTCTATTCAGTCTGCAGCAGCTTCAAGGGCAGAGTGTGGTGGCACACACAGTCTCGGAAGACAAGAGGGTCTCGCAGGTAGTGCCCTTCCCACCGCCAGCCAAGCAATGCCTTGGTGTTTATTGGAAAGTTCTGGTGATGAGGCATTTTGCCAAGTTACTTTTGACAGTCTGCTCAGGGAAACATGTTACAGGATCTACCCTCTCCTATTGAGAAAGTCTGTAGCCTTAAAACTTGTCCGTAAACATTCGACTAAAATGTAATGTTGACTTATAGAACACGTTTGCTGCACTCTAGAAAATAGACAGGCAGGGAAGGTAAGGCAATTAAGAATATTTATCTTGGCATCAGTGAATCTGTGTAAACAGGACACAGAGTGATAACATTCATGGCTGTTCCCTTGTGAAATTAGGAACAGTGTTTGATTCTGACCTCTAAATGAAACTCTGTATCAATTAACTTCTCTCCTTAAATATTGTCCTTCACTGTTATCTTTCTAGTTAAGAACATGCAGTGTTTTTGTAAACTTGATTTGAATAAAGGAAGCCTTTTTGTGACAGTACAGCAGCGTAGCCTGCTAGGGCTGTAGTGGAGCTGATATCTTACACTCCTTAGTTATTAGAACCTAGTTAGCCTGGCTTATAGATATCAGTGTTATGTTATAACAGTGATGCTATTGGTAATTAAAGGGGATGACTAAAATTAAACTAACTGCCTGAAAGTGGTTTATTTAATTCCAGACTTCCAAAAAGTACAATCTCTGGGACGAAACAAGAGAGGCGTACAGTTTGAGTCCACAAGGGGTTCCCTGGGCCATCTCAAATCTGTACTTTATCAATTTGGTGCTGCGAGCAGGGTTCCAACAAGGGACACGTTTGAGTGAAACTGGAAAAGAGGAGCTTTACCTAAGGGTCGGGCTCACAAGATAAGATTATATCTTGATTGCTCTTTGTGTGCTGCTTCCCCCATTTCACTCTCACGGTACCCTGACGGAACCCGAAATGAGATAGTTTATCTAGAAGCAGAAAATTATGGGGTTAGAGGCCGCTGTGTTTTGTGGGGTTAGAGACCCCTGTAGTAATTGGGGTTCGAGTCCCCTGTAGATCAGTAGTTTTGTGAAGGTTTAAAGTAAATAAGATAAATATGGTTCTACCCTAGATAAGATAGAAGACAAATGTCCCCTAACAAAAATAATAAGTCTGTATCCTAACTATGAGAAACAATTAAGGTGAATATCGACCACAGCTGCTCAACAGAATAGATTTGGGGAAAAAAGAAAGGGAACTAAGCAGAAAGAAGCCATATCAGTGTGGAAAAAGGTAGCTCAAGAAAAATGGGAAAAATCCATGCAATCCTCATGGAGACCAAACTTTATTAAAAAGGGAATTAGTCCATTAACTGAGGAAGGATTGAACTGAATTGGACAGAACTAAAATGTAAATATGAAGCACATGATTTAGAAGCAGAATTGGAATTGGCGAGGGAGAAAATAAAAAAATAATAAAAAGGTTAAGCAAAGAATCACAGTCGAAGCTGAAATGTCAGGGGCCCAAAGAAAAGGGAAACAGATTGCAGCTGCAGCCGTGCAGGACTAGACGGATGACAAAGACTGTTCCTTATACCCCATCTCTCCCAAAGACCCATTACAAAAAAATCCTGATCCATCTGCGAATGAGTGATGGGACTCAGATTCAGAGGAGGAAATATTTTACGCCTTCCGTCCAGTCAGCTGATCTCCTCTGATTGCCCACCGGGGACCTCCTCAAACCTCACCCACAGTACGGCCAAGGTGAACACTCTTCATAAAAAAAAGTCGCCTGAACCCCACACCCCACCCCCACTCTGAGGACCAATGTGCCAAGACCCATGCCCTTCCCTCAATGAATCATTTGTCCCTGTGTGTTTCAGGAGTGTTACAACCGCACTGATAAGTGAACCTAAGGCCACTGATTCTGATCAAATCTAACTGCTGCCTTTAAAATCAGTTCATGCTCCTTATCCAGAAAGAAAACAATGTACTGCTGAAAGAACCAAAACTTTGCTAGTTTTTCAAAAAAAAGTATTTTAGTTTGACTTTAAAACAACCAGAAGTGCAAATTAGATACAAACTAATGCAATTTAAAATTCTGATTCGAAGGATTCGGTTGGCAATTACAACTCTGCCTCCGAATTAGTATTTACAGACAGCCTGTGGCCTTCTACTGGGACCACATTTAATTCATTCAAGACGAAAGTACATGTGGCTGCTACACGATTATTTTAAAACTCCACCCAAATTCTCCCCGCCATTCATACTATGGTAGCGGCTGCCCCTAAAATAACTTCACATCAAAATGTAGAAGTCTGTACATCCCATTCTGTGGTATCCTTGCTTACCTCTAAATGTACTCAACAGGTCACGGTGGCTCGACTCTGTCGCTATGAGATTTCAATACTTCAGAAACCACTTCTCTCCTTTACAGACTGCTCCAAAATTTACCCTGGTACATTCCTGCAGGAAGAACCTCTTGAACTGCCTGATCCTCCCCATGTTTGTGTTCTCATAAATGAACTTGTTATTAAACCATGTCCTGACGTTACGGATCAGGCTCTTGTTAACCTTGACCTTACGCTTTATGTCAATGGTTCTTCTTCTACTTCTCCAAAAGACAAACGCATGTCAGGATATGCGATCGTCACTTTGTCCTAAACAATCGAAGCTTATTCTGTCGACCCACTCTGTTACGCCTAACAAGCGGAACTCTTTGCTTTCACCCATGCCTGTACACTTACTAGAGGA
Source organism: Chiloscyllium punctatum (assembly GCF_047496795.1). Lineage (NCBI taxonomy): Eukaryota > Metazoa > Chordata > Chondrichthyes > Orectolobiformes > Hemiscylliidae > Chiloscyllium > Chiloscyllium punctatum. The sequence continues at coordinate 27,798,045 of NC_092767.1, forward strand.
AAGTCAGCTAATATCTAGCCTGATTCCCACTATGCTTTGGATGTGCCCATGATTTTGGTCAACTCTAGCAGCAGCGCAGCTTCCTTGCCTCATCAGGAACTCCTATTCTCAATGCTGTCTGTTTTGCTAATCCCCTCAGTGCTATTCAACTTCCCTCTCAGCAATTATCAAATGTTTTGTTCACTCATAAAGTAATAGAGATGTACAGCAGGGAAACAGACCCTTCGGTCCAACTCGTCCATGCCAAACAGACATCCCAACCCAATCCAGTCTGACTTGTTGCACCCAGCCCATATCCCTCTAAACCCTTCCTATTCATATCCTCATCCAGATGCTTTTAAGTGTTGCAATTGTACCAGCCTCCACCACATCCTCTGGCAGCTCATTCCACACACGTACCACCCTCTGCATGAAAAGGTTGCCCCTTAGGTCTCTTTTATATCTTTCCCCTCTCACCCTAAATCTATGTCCTCTAGTTCTGGACTCCCCGACCCCAGGGAAAGACCTTTGTCTATTTATCCTATCCATGCCCTTCATAATTTTATACACCTCTATAAGGTCACCCCTCAGCCTCCGAAGTTCCAGGGAAAATAGCCCCAGCCTATACAGCCTCTCCCTACAGCTCAAATTTTCCAGTCCTGGCAACATCCTTGTAAATCTTTTCTGAATCCTTTCTACATCCTTCCACTAGGAAGGAGACCAGAATTGCACACAATATTCCAAAAATGGCCTAACCAATGTCCTGTACAGCCACAACATGACCTCCCAACTCCTGTACTCAATACTCTGACCAATAAAGGAAAGCATACCAAACGCCTTCTTCACCACTCCTCTGATGCTTCCGATATCACCCAAAGCAACAACTCTGCTAAGTGGCTAAGAAAGCAGCTTTTGAGCAAAAAGACCTGATTACTCAAATGACAAATACTCTTCTGACACCCTGACCATGCCTGACCCAGAGCAAATACGGACCCATCGGGGGGACACCTCTGATGAGGAGAAACAAAGATGGATAGACCATGGTTGTTATGTTACAATAAGCTTTGGGTTATGCTGGTAGGACAGACATGTCTGCCCAACATGACTTTGCCTATTCTAGTTGATTATGTTCATACAAGCACGCATATCGGTAAGGAAGGAATGGTGGACAGAATTCTCCAAATTTGGTGGAATCCCCACCTGCAAGAAAAAGCAAAGCAAGCAGCTACAAATTGCCTAATTTGTTAAAAGCATAATCCGGGGAGAGGAGTAAAGTGTCCACCAGATGAAACTCCCTTGCCAAGTGCAACATTTGATACTATCCAGTTAGATTTTGTAGAGTTATAGAGATGTCATTGTTATAAATATTGCTCAGTGATAATCAATGTATTTAGTAAATAGATTGAAGCGTATCCCTGTACTGACTGCACAGCAACAACTACTTGTAAAATTCTACTAAGGGAAATCATACCCAGATTTGGAATACCAGAAACAGTCTCTTCCAACAATGCCCCCCACATCTGTGCGGAGCTAGCCAAGGCACTGTGTAAGAGGTTGAATATGAATAAAAAGTTCCATTGTGCCAACCACCGCCAAGCAGCGGGATTTGTAGAAAGAGCCAATGGTACCTTAAAAGGTCAGGTAAGAAAATTGGGAGAAAAAAGCTGATTGGAGGCAGATGTTCGCATGTAAAGGGACGGCTGGAAATGGGAAGCATTTAGAAATGAGATAACAAGAATCCGGCGAAAGTATATTCCCATCAGGGTGGAAGGGAAGGCTGGTAAGTATAGGGAATGCTGGATGACTAAAGAAATTGAGGGTTTGGTTAAGAAAAAAGAAGGAGGCATATGTCAGGTATAGACAGAATAGATCGAGTGAATCCTTAGAAGAGTACAAAGAAAGTAGGAGTATACTTAAGAGGCAAATCAGGAGGGCTAAATGGGGACATGAGATGGCTTTGACAAATAGAAGTATGGGGAATTCAAAGGGTTTTTTCAAATATAGTAAGGACAAAAGGGTAGTGGACAGCAAAGAGGGTTACCTCAGGTTACAGCAGGATCTGGACCAGATGGGCCAATGGGCTGAGAAGTGGCAGATGGAGTTTAATTCAGATAAATGTGAGGTGCTGCATTTTGGAAAAGCAAATCTTAGCAGGACTTATACACTTAATGGTAAGATCTTAGGGAGTGTTGCTGAACAAAGAGACCTTGGAGTGCAGGTTCATAGCTCCCTGAAAGTGGAGTCGCAGGTAGATAGGATAGTGAAAAAGGAATTTGGTATGCTTTCCTTTATTGGTCAGAGTATTGAGTACAGGGGTTGGGAGGTCATGTTGTGGCTGTACAGGACATTGGAAAGGCCACTGTTGGAATATTGCGTGCAATTCTGGTCTCCATCCTATCGCAAAGATGTTGTGAAACCTGAAAGGGTTCAGAAAATATTTACAAGGATGTTGCCAGGGTTGGAGGATCTGAGCTACAGTGAGAGGCTGAACAGGCTGGGGCAGTTTTCCCTGGAGTGTCGGAAGCTGAGGGGTGACCTTATAGAGGTTTACAAAATTATGAGGGGCATGGATAGGATAAATAGACAAAACCTTTCCCTGAGGCCGAGGTGTCCAGAACTAGAGGGCATAGGTTTAGGGTGAGAGGGGAAAGATATAAAAGATACCTAAGGGGCAACGTTTTCACGCAGAGGGTGGTACGTGTATGGAATGAGCTGCCAGAGCATGTGGTGGAGGCTGGTGCAATCGCAACATTTAAGAGGCATTTGGATGGGTATATGAATAGGTAGGGTTTGAAGGGATATGGGCTGGGTGCTGTCAGGTGGGACTAGATTGGGTTGGGATATCTGTTTGACATAGATGGGTTGGACCGAAGGGTCTGTTTCCATGCTTGACATCTCTATGACTCTAAACCAGTCATAATTAGCTGCAAGTACTCCCAATTACCCTTTTAAATATGCCAACCATTATAGAGAAAAAGACGGGATTCTTAGCGGCTGAACTGATATGGAAAACCTTTGAGGACTTGCTGGTCTGCATCATTAACTGCCCAACACCCTATTGATGTGCATGCCATGACGGAAGAGATGCCATGACAGAAGAGGTACCTGATTAAGTTAACCAAAGCATTGCAGTCTTATCATCAACAGGTCAAAGAAGCCTATCAGACACCAGGGAAGGAAGAAGAAAAAGCCCCAACGTTTAAAGACATTAACCCTTGTGACTACCTACTACTGAAAGACTTTAATCATGAAAAATTGGTCCTCTGCTGGAAAGATACTCATGAAATTCTTCTGACAACTGAAACTACAGTAAAGGTAGAAGGACGTTAACATGGGCGACAAAGGACATTGCAAGCTTGAATCTTCCTCACAGTCCTAGTGTTAGTACTGATACAGGCATCTGATGAAAACCCAACCCAAGTACATGCGCCCAGCTGTAACCAATCCATCTGTGATCTCTCAGACCGGCTAAACTCCAGTGTGACTGTATAAGTGAAACCTGCACTAAAACCATGGGAAATCATGACTGCAGCTGCCCAGCTGAAACTCATTTAAACTACTCACATTGTGGAAGTAAATATCACTCTCGATCTTATTGTCATCCTCACAACACTTCTATGCCAGTCATCATGAGATGGCATAATTCCATAACCTCATCTGCTCTGTCACCCAAAAACTGTTACTTGAAATGTTTGTCTATTCCCCTCTCAAACTGAACTGTACAGATTGCAATATTGAGCACACAGTACCGAAATGAGACTGACCATCTACACTTTCTTAATGGAATCCTCTCCTATCGAACCTAACGCCACCGACAGCAATACCTTTACACGTTTCCTGTATTCAGTAGCTACAGTAATTGACAAGACAAGCTGGAAAGATGAACCAAGACCAAATATACTATGTACTCCCAATCCTCCTCCTGTTACTAATGGTTTCTTGATTTAAGCTAAATCTCCTGATCCATGTGTTATCTAATCACTCTTCTATCATTCTGATGTACAGTGTGTAAATAGGACTCATCCACTTATGCAGTCCCTCATTTGTGATGGAAACACCCATTCGGTCGAAGAAGCACGTCACTGTATAAAGTGTACAAACCTAAAGGATTCAATGTTAACGTTGTTCTGCTGTTAAAATGGTGAACTGAAAGACCTTCTGGTCCCCTCAATATGGGGCAAGTGAAACAAAAACTATGTAAAAATATGATCAAAGACACTGATCATACCCCTGTTCTCCATCCGTTAATACCCTTGGACAACTGAACATAACATTTGGTAGCACTCACTGTTTATAAGATTCAGCGCTCTCTCTGAGTGGACTCCTCATTCACTCACAGAAGCGCACCCTTGGAACTCCTTTTATCCTTCATTGACTATGTGAAAACAAATATTTACCCAATGACTGGTACGGAAGTTGTGCCGTAGTACACACGTTACCACATTTTACCCTCCACCATGAAATGTCTGAAATAGATAATGAATGGAACACCCACCAACATGTGAATCAGAACGAAATAAAAAGTAAAGGACAAACAAAACTTGCACAACTTCTTCCATCAACAAGCCTGGTGGTCCAGGTTGCTGGGATATCTTATTCCTGGCTGGTGTGTTGAGATGGCCCTAGATCAGATAAGTGACCTTGCATATGACATAGAAAAACTTGCCAACTCAACTGCCCATGCTCTGAAGCTGGTGAACAAAGAGTTACAGGAGATCCGGATGATGATGCTTCAGAATCAGCTCGTGCTAGATTTCCTTCTTGCTAAAGGAGGTGCTTGTTCAGTCATTGGCCCGCAACGTGGCACCTACTTCGATGATTTCTCGAAAAACATTTGGACAACACAGATATTATTAATAAATCGGGTCAAGTCACAGGGAAGGTACCTGCCCCACCATTATCCGATTCATGTGGATGGAGTGTTAGTTGCTGGCTATGGTCGCGATATGGGTGGATCATATGGGACGTATTGATAGTCCTATGTCTCATCTTAGGAATATACATTGTCATCTACCTATGCATGAAGCGGACCTTATATTGTTTTTTGCCTAAGCCAAAGAGGAATCTGGTTAATCGACCCTTGCCTACCCCAGTACCTCCATGCCCAAACTTCCATGCTGAAATCTAGTATCTTTCAGATGCTGCTCCTCTGGATGATGACTCGCCAGAGGAGGCACTTGACTTACTAAGAATGTAAATTGACTGAATGGACTAATTATACTTGTATAAGCTATGCAGTTGTCATGAAATAACCAAAGGAGGAAAGGTAACTTTAATCAGCATGTTTAATGAGTTTGAGATTATACAAATTATGCTAAATACATTCTACAATTTAACATAAAGCAATTATACAAATGGACAAAATGTTTTTAAAAATTAACAGAAATGTATGATGAATTGAACATACATGCATTAAACAAAAGTACTTCATTCCTAGGAATTTGTAACTGAATGTTACAAGGCTGTTCCATTTTTCGTCAATAGTTCATCTATAGTCAATGTTGGGAAACAGTTGCTTGACACAAATTGTGTTAAAGATGTTGACACTCAAGGACAGTGTCAATTTCAGAACATACACCACCAACAGCAATCTTCTTCTGCTAGATTCTGAATATCCAGGCCTCTCACACAAACACATGATTCCCCCTCTACTGGTGACTGTACATGTTTTCCATAAGAGACAGGTGATACAGATATAGTTGTGACTTCTACAGACAAAATATAGTTACATGCATGATTTTGAGCAGAAAGCAAACCAATCAATAGCCTTGTTCTGAGAAAGTGAGGACTGCAGATGCTGGAGATCAGAGCTGAAAATGTGTTGCTGGAAAAGCACAGCAGGTCAGGCAGCATCCAAGGAACAGGAGAATCGACGTTTTGGACATAAGGGCTTAATACCCGAAACGTCGATTCTCCTGTTCCTTGGATGCTGCCTGACTTGCTGTGCTTTCCAGCAACACATTTTCAGCACTGACTGCTAGAGTTCAGACATCCTTGAGGAAAACACAACTTTATTACAGTTAAGCAGGATAAACCATCCGAGTTGAATAAATGCTCCCTGAAGATAATAAAAGGTTAACATATTTAACTGAATCAAATTATATTGTACTGCTAACTGCATAATAAACTAATTTCTAATTAACTGTTAATAGGTGACATGTGATGTTCTAATTGGTCAGATGGTGCAAACCCAAGCCCTGACATCAGAACTTTGAACCGAGGATTAAAGTCTTCTGAGGATCTGCCAGCTGATTGAAACGGGTTTCAAGTTATTTCTTCGAACCTATGTCCAAGCTCTCCCACGTTATCCATTGAATTAAAAATCACACAACATCAGGTTAGAGTCTAACAGGTTCATTTAAAAGTGCTAGCTTTCAGAGAACTGCTCCTTGATCAGGAAGCTTGTGGGGTAGGATTTTTAACTGTGTCCACCCCAGTCCATCACCGGCACCTCCATATTATGTTATCCATTAGGAGTCATAAATACCATGGTGTATTGTGGCCTTTGTCTATCTGTTCTCTCAGAGACACCAACTTAAACCTTGCAGTCTCCTACCTTTACATCAAATATCGATTCATTTTCAACTGAAAACAAGCCCCAGCTGTTTCTCAATGGAGGAGACACACATGGGTTTTCATTGTGACCTTTCCTCCTTGTTCCTGTTGACCTATAGCCATGTCTCGTGTAGTTTTAATCCTGCACTCTTTCTATTCTAACCCCTTATATCAGTGCCACCCCAACAACGTGAAAGTTGATTCACAAACAGCCGGAAACAGATTGAAGAGAAAACAGGAAATAAACAGATTGAACACAACCATAAATAAAACTGAGATAATATTTTAATAATCCTTGATATATGTTACCGATAAAAGAGACTGGATCACACTATAATTTATATTAGCAAAAAGACAGACACTAACCCAATCTTTTCCAACCCTGCAGACATGTATGACATTGATAAATCTCCTGGCCCCGATGGGCTACATCTTAGAGTTCTGAGGGAGGTGGCTGAAGAAATTGCGGAGGCGTTGGTTGAGATCTTTCAAAATTCACTGGAGTCAGGGAAAGTCCCGGATGATTGGAAGACCGCTGTTGTAACCCCCTTGTTCAAGAAAGGATCAAGACAAAAGATGGAAAATTATAGGCCAATTAGCCTAACCTCAGTTGTTGGTAAAATTCTAGAATCCATCATTAAGGATGAGGTTTCTAAATTCTTGGAAGAGTAGGGTCGGATTAGAACAAGTCAACATGGATTTTGTAAGGGGAGGTCGTGCCTGACCATCCTGTTGGAATTCTTTGAAGAGATGACAAGTAGGTTAGACCAGGGAAACCCAGTGGATGTGGTCTATCTAGACTTCCAAAAGGCCTTTGATGAGGTGCCACATGGGAGGCTGCTGAGCGAGGTGAGGGCCCATGGAGTTTGAGGCGAACTACTGGTATGGATTGAGGATTGACTGTCTGACAGAAGGCAGAGAGTTAGGATAAAAGGTTCTTTTTCGGAATGGCAGCTGGTGACAAGTGGTGTCCCACAGGGTTTAGTGTTGGGGCCACAGCTGTTCGCGTTATATATTAATGATCTGGATGAAGGGACTGGGGGAATTCTAGCAAAGTTTGTCAATGATACAAAGTTAGGTTGACAGGCAGGTAGTACTGAGGAAGTGGGGAGGCTGCAGAAAGACCGAGACAGTTTGGGAGAGTGGTCCAGGAAATGGCTGATGGAATTCAATGTGAGCAAATGCGAGGTCTTGCACTTTGGAAAAAAGAATATAAGCATGGACTACTTTCTAAACGATGAGAAAATTCGTAAAGCCAAAGTACAAAGGGATCTGGGAGTGCCTAGTCGAGGATTCTCTAAAGGTAAACATGCAGGTTGAGTCCGTGATTAAGAAAGTGAATGCAATGTTGTCATTTATCTCAAGAGGGTTGGAATATAAAAGCACCATTGTACCACTGAGACTTTATAAAGCTCTGGTTAGGCCCCATTTGGAGTACTGTGTCCAGCTTTTGTCCCCACACCTCAGGAAGGACATCCTGGCACTGGAGCATGTCCAGCGGAGATTCACACGGATGATCCCTGGAATGGTTGGTCTAACATAGGAGGAACAACTGAGAATCCTGGGATTGTATTCATTGGAGTTTAGAAGATTAAGGGGACATCTAATAGAAACTTAGAAGATAATACATGGCTTGGAGCGGGTGGACGCTAGGAAATTGTTTCCGTTCGGCGAGGAGACTAGGACCCGTGGACACAGCCTTAGAATTAGAGGGGGTAAATTCAGAACAGAAATGTGGAGACATTTCTTCAGCCAGAGAGTGGTGGGCCTGTGGAATTCATTGCCGCAGAGTGCAATGGGGGATGGGATGCTAAATGTCTTCAAGGCAGAGATTGATAAATTCTTGATGTCACAAGGAATTAAGGGCTACGGGTAGAATGCGGGTAAGTGGGGTTGAAATACCCATCAGCCATGATTGAATGGCGGAGTGGACTCGATGGGCTGAATGGCCTTACTTCCACTCCTATGTCTTATGTTCTTATGTATGGGGTAGGAGAGTGTGGGGACAAATTTGTCTGTGAATGAATTTGATCTCAAATCTAGAACTTTCAGTGACTGGTTTTTACCAGCAAAGAACAAAGAGCAATACAGCACAGGAGCAGGCCATTCAGTCCTCAATGCCTGTGCTGATACATTTTACCCTTCTGTCCTAAAACTGTCTTCACTTACAGGATCAAATATCCCTCTATTCTCTTCCTATTCATGTGTTGATACAGGTGCTTCTAAAATGCTGTTATTGTGTCTGCTTCCACTACCACCTCTAACAGCATGTTCCTGTCACTCACTACACTTCACGTGAAAAACGTGCCTCACACATCTCTTTTAAACACACCCCCACTGACACTTGGAACCTGTCTCTCTGAATAATTGGCACCTCCACCCTGGAAAAAAGGCTCATACTTTCCATTCTACCCATGCCATTCACAATCTTATAAACTTCTATCAGGTCACTTCCTGCATTCCACTGAAAACAAACTCAGTCTATCTAACCTTTCTTCATCGTTAAAATCCCCCAGGCCAGCCAACATTCTGGTAAATCTTTTCTGTACCCTCTCCAAAGCATCCACATCCTTCTGGTATTGTGGTGACTGAACTGTACACAACAACAGCAATGGAGAAATCTTTAGACCAAAAATCTGTGAGATCAATATTGTACAACCTGGATAGAATAGAAAGAAATATGAATAGAATCAAAGTCAACCCCCAATGTTTATTTTCACTGATAATAGTAATAATGTGCAGTGTTTATGAGTAATACAGATACTGATATTGTAAAGTGTCTACTTATAACAATTCTTGATTGCAATAATCATAACAGTACAGGTATCGACTGATAAAACACAATCTCACAGATTTTTGTCCTTCGATCAAATTTTGTGTTTTACAATGCAAATTCAACAAAGCGTCTGACAGTAGTTTCACTCCTAAATATTTCAGCATAAAATTGAAAAGCGTATTTGTAAGGAGATTACAGTTATCTGTAACAATAATGGGGTGGAAAGAGTAGAGGATTTTAACTTTCGAAAGTAGACTACGACTGCCATAGACAATAGATAATAGACAATAGGTGCAGAAGTAGACCATTCTACCCTTCAAGCCAGCACCACCATTTACTAGAATCGTGGCTGATTATCCTCAATCAGTATCCTGATCCTGCCTTATCCCCATAACCCTTGATTTCACGATCCTTAAGAGGTCTATCCAACTCTTTCTTGAAAGTATCCAGAGACTTGGCCTCCACTGCCTTCTGGGGCAGAGCATTCCACACACCCACCACTCTCTGGGTGAAGTAGTTTCTCCTTAACTCTGTTCTAAATGGCCTACCCCTTATTTTTAAACTATGTCCTCTGGTACGGGACTCACTCATCAGCGGAAACATGCTTCCTGCCTCCAGAGTGTCTAATTCTTTAATAATCTCATACTTCTCAATCAGATCCCCTCTCAGCCTTCTAAACTCAAGCGTATACAAGCCCAGTCGCTCCAATCTTTCAGCATAAGATAGTCCCGCCATTCCGGGAATTGACCTCATGAACCTATGCTGCACTCCCTCAATAGCCAGAATGTCTTTCCTCAAATTTGGAGAACAAAACTGCGCACAATATTCCAGGTGCGGTCTCACCAGGGCCCTGTACATCTGCAGAAGGATCTCTTTGCTTCTATACTCAATTCATCTTGTTTTGAAGGCCAGCATGCTATTAGCCTTCTTCACTACCTGCTGTAACTGCATGCTTGCTTTCATTGACTGATATACAAGAACACCTAGATCTCTCTGTACTGCCCCTTTACCTAACTTGACTCCATTTAGGTAGTCATCTGCCTTCTTGTTCTTGCCACCAAAGTGGATAACCACACATTTGTCCACATTAAACTGCATTTGCCATGCATCCGTCCACTCACCAACCTGTCCAGGTCACCCTGTATTCTCCGAACATTTCACCCTGCCACCCAGAAAATTTGCTAATATTACTTTTAATAGTATCAAGGGCTTGGGTGAAGATTCTGTGCAAGAGAATTCTCATAATCAGTCTGTGGATGTAGCAACTAGAGAAGGAGCAAAACTTGGTCTACTCTTGGGAAATAATTATATGGAGGTGCCAGTGTTGGACTGGAGTGGACAAAGTTAAAAGTCCAGATTATAGTCCAACAGGTATTTGGAAGTACGTGTTATCGGAGCACTGCTCCTTCACCAGGTAGCCTTTTTGACCTTGGGAACTAAAGCAGGGCGAGTGACTGAGGAGTCAATGGGACAGCACTTTGGGGCCAGTGATTATAATTCTCTTTGCTATGTGGGAGGCTTTTAAAGAGAGGTTGATTAGACAGCCGGACAGATATGTCTATGTGAAAATGAAGGATAGAAATGGCAAGATGAGGCAATCATGGATGACAGGTGAAATTGTGGGACTAGCAAAGAGGAAAAAGGAAGCATACATAAGATCGACATAAGCGTACATAAGGAAGGTACATAAGCTTTGGAAGAATATCTGGAGGGGAGGACCAATCTGAAATGAGGAATTAAGAGGGCTAAACGGGCTCATGAAATATCTTTAGCAAACAAGTTTAAGGAAAATCCTGAAGGCTTTTATTCATATATAAGGAGCAAGAGGGTAACTACAGAAAGGGTTGGCCCACTCAAGGACAAAGGAGGGAAGTTATACATGGTGTCAGTGAAAATGGGTGAGATTCTTAATGAGTACTTTGCGCCAGTATTCACCGAGTAGAGGGACATGACAGATGTTGAGGTTAGGAATCGATGCTTGATTACTCTAGGTCAAGTTGGCAAAAGGAGGGAGCACGTGTTGGGTATTCTAAAAGGAGTTAAGGTGGACAAGTCCCCAGGTCTGGATGGGATCTAACCCAGGTTACTGAGGGACGTAAGAGAGGAAATAACTGGGGCCTTAACAAATACCTTTGCAGCATCATTGAACATTGGTGAGGTCCCAGATAACTGGAGAATTGCAAATACCGTCCCCTTGTTTAAGAAAGGTAGCAGGGATTAACCACACAATTATAGACCAAGGAGCCTGCCATACTGAGGGAAAAGATATATACCCATTTGGAAGAAAATGGGCTTATCAGTGATAGGCAACATGTCTATTTGCAGGGGAAGTCATGCCTTCCCAACTTCATAGCATTCCTTGAGGAAGTCACAAAGTTGATTGATGAGGAAAGGGCTGTAGATGTCATATACATGGACTTCAGTCAGACATTTGGTAAGGTTCCCAATGGTAGATTGCATGTGGTCCAGGGTGTATAAGCTAGATGGATAGAGAATTGGCTGGGCAGCAGGAGATAGAGTATTAGTGGAATGAAGTTTCTCAAAATGGAGAGCCGTGGTTAGTGTGTTCCACATAAATGATCTGGAGAAAGGTACGGATTGTCTGATTAGCAAGTTTGTAGATGACACTAAGATTGATGGAGTAGCAGTTAGTGAAGGGGACTGTCAGAGAATGCAGCAGAAAATGGATAGATTGGAGAGTTGGGCAGAGAAATGGCAGATGGAGTTCATTCCGGGAAAATGCAAGGTGATGCATTTTAGAAAATCCAATTCCAGAGCGAGTTGTACAGTGAATGGAAAAGCCCTGGGGAAAATTGATGTGCAGAGAGATCAGGGTGTTCATTAGATCACTTATTGTGTGGAAATAGGCCCTTTGGCCCAATAAGTCCACACCGACCCTCCGAAGAGCAACCCACCCAGACCCATTCCCCTACATTTACTCCTTCACCTAACACTACCGGCAATTGAGCATGGTCAATTCACCCAACCTTCACATTTTTGGATTGTGGAAGGAAACCAGAGCACCCAGAGGAAACCCACGCAGACACAAGGCGAATGTGCAAACTCCACACAGACAGTTGCCTGAGGCGGGAATTGAACCCGAATCTCCGGCACTGTGAGGCAGCAGTGCTAACCACCGTACCACCCACATTGTATCCTGAAGGTGGAAATGCAGTTCTATACAGTGGTCAAGAAGGCATATGGCATGCTTTCCTACATTTGATGGGTTATTGAGGACAAGAGTTGGCAAGTCATGTTACAATTATGTCAGACATTGGTTCAGCCACAGTTGGAATGATGCAAACAGTTCTGGTTGCCACATTACCAAAAGCATGTGGATGGTTTGGAGAGTGTGCAAAGGAAGTTCACCAGGATGCTGCTGGTATGGAGGGTACTTGTGATGAAGGAAGGTTGAGTAAATTAGGATTATTTTCACTAGAAAGATGCAGGTTGAAGGGGGGGATCAGATTGAGGTCTACAAAATCATGAGATATAGATAGGGTGGATAGCAAGAAGCTTTTTCCCAGAGTGGGGGTCTCAATTACTCGGGATAACGAGTTAAAGGTGAGAGGGGAAATGTTTAAGGGAGATATGCGTGGAAAGTTATTTATGCAGAGGATGGTTGATGCCTGGAAAGAGTTGCCAGCGAAGGTGTAGAGGTGGGCAAAGTGGCATCATTTAAGAGTATCTAGACAGATACATGAATGGGCGGGCAGCAGAGGGATACAGATCCTTAGAAAATAGGCGACAGGTTTAGATAAAGGATCTGGATCGGCGCAGGCTTGGAGGGCCGAAGGGCCTGTTCCTGTGCTGTAGTTTTCTTTGTCTTTGTTCTTTGTAGTTTTAAAGGAGTGGTGGAAAAGGATCAAGCTGATCTCAAAGTTAAGGAAGGCAAATTTTGACAGTATTAGGCAAGATAGAATTTCCCAAATGAGTTTGAATGAACAAGGAAAGCTGGGTGATAACAGCGTGCAGTCGAACAGCTCTCAAGGAGCTCTCCAACATGAGGTATTGAATGTCTGAATAGCCTCAGCAGAATGAAGGTCATCACTGAAAAGGATATCGAAAGGTATTGAGATATTGAAGTGACTAATACTGCTTGAAATAATTTAAGCATTGTTGTTTGAAGACAAGTTGGAATTAACGGTTGAGACCAGGATCAGATTAATGCAGTCTTTGGGGTATTCAATTACAGATTAAATCTCAATGACATCACATCATTAAAGTAAAGCTATTGTTCAAAATTATAAAAAGCCTGAAGGTGCAATCACAGTTTCCCAGTGGAGATGCAACACAATATAAAATAAAGTCTCTGGAACTGTCTCATCTCCAATTCTGAGATGATTCTCCAATTTGGACAGATTGCCAGCAGCAGGAAGGGGGAGGTTGTTTCACAAAGAACAAAAAGTATTTTCTAAGGCTAATAATCACTACAGTACGCTAATCCACCCTTGCTGTCGTTGGTGTTCCTGGGAGGTTTTGTTATAACTTAAATTGCATAAATCACTGCATTGAAACATAGTTATTTCCATTTACAACTGATAATTGTTATATTTCCATTTAGCAAGGGAAATTCTGATGTCAGAAAATAGTGTGCTCACTGACTGAGTTTAAAGTGAATAGATTGTCAGTTCGGAGGCTCCTCAATAATGTGCAGCATTGTGTGTTTCCCTATACTGTGCAGAATGGGCTTACACTGAGGCCACATTGATGGGGTTTGGCTGAGCACCGGCCCTGGCTGGTCTAGAAAGGGTTTCGGAAGACCACCCTCGCTCTGTGGTAGTTCACAGCCTGCTATCGGTCAGATGGGTTTTGTAACAACCCACCTCTCAGTGACACCTGGTGTTTCCCATTCCTTGATGGAAAGGGATTGTGTTGGTGGATCTTGTTCAGGCAGCTTGCTCCAAATGGGAGCCCAGATAAAACAGTGTAATCAATGGATACAGCAGGTTATTGTGGAGTAAAAGGTGAGGGTCAGCAGAGATGGCTTTGACCAACTTGTGGGTTTTTATCAGTCAGTGGATGTGTAGGGTCATGACATTGGTGAGGACAGATCACTGGGTTAATGCGAGTTTCCACTGTGTGAGATTAATGTCTGCAGTTAACATTTCCAAACTTACTCTGTGGTGTAATTCCTCAGCTGAGGAAAGAAACTCTATCTGTAGCTGGCAGACACTCTGCATTATCCAGAGATTGATTGGAATGTTGTGTACTGTTGATCCAGATCTCCAGGAATCACTCTGAGTGAAGATATTCCTGATCATGGAATTGTACTGAATGGGGATCACAAACCTCAGGCTAGACCCTCATGTTGCTGGGGGGATGTGTCATTGTAGAATTGTACAGAGTGTGGGTAACTGCTCAGATATGAACTTCTGAGCCAGTATTCTTGCTTCTCTGTGGGTATCTGTAAATACAGTATTGGAGTAAATGTGGAGCACTAACAGCAGAATACCCGTGACCTCAGGAGGAATAAGTCAGACTATAAACTTTAATTGGTTGTGGGGAACTGAATGCAATGGAATATCTGTCTGCAGTGGGAAATAGAATGATAGCTTATTTGAAACCATGTGATGCTTTATTTGTATTATATTTCTCATTTCTGATCTGTTCACAAATGGAGCTATGAATGTAGCTTGGAAATGTAGATGGATTGTATGTGGGAAAATCTTCTCAGTTGGGTGGATATGTTTGGTCCAAAGTTTCCAAAGTTAAATGATCCGTTGGAGATAAACAAATACAAGTCAACAATGTGGAGCTGGAGAAGCTCAGCAGGTCAGACTGCATTGGAGGAGCAGGGAAGTCGATGATGTTTTGGGCTGGGATCCTTCATCAGGACTGGGGAGGGAAGGGGAGGGGAGCTTAGAAATAAATGGGGGGTAGGGCTGGGGGAAGGGCAGGTGAGATGGTGATAGGTGGATGTAGGTGGGGGTAATTGTGATTGGTTCATGGAAGGAGGTGGAGTGGACAGGTGATTAGAAAGATGGACATACAGGAATAAAAAAAATAACAGGAATAAAAATACCTGTTTCAACAAATAACTGACTTTAGTATCTGCAATATTGTGACTATGATTAATAATTGAGTTTGAGTGCATTTCAGAGAACTAACAGTACAAAATGCAGAATCTGGGCCATTTAATAGAGAAAATCTTGAATGAGACATTTGACTTAAGACATTATGACTCGATTTTGCCCAGCTCACAAATCCAATATCTCGAGTTGCAGACATTTCTCTTCTTTTCGTATGATAATGACAAATATTCTGACTTTGTCGGTTGTCCACATTGCCCATTTTTTATTCCCAGCCGCTTCCATAGAAGCAAGTGTTAACTCTAAAGTGTGACAAACTCAGGACTATTTGAATTGCATTTACAGAATATCTGTTCCTTAATCAGATCATACGACACCAAGTTATAGTTCAACAGCCAAAAGAGAAAATGCTGGAAAATCTCTGCAGGTCTGGCAGCATCTGTACGGAGAGAAAAGAGCTGACGTTTTGAGTCTAACTGACCCTTTGTCAAAGCTTTGATGCTGCCAGACCTGCTGAGATTTTCCAGCATTTTCTCTTTTGATTTCAGATTCCAGCATCCACAGTAATTTGCTTTTATAGTTCAACAGGTTTATTTAGAAGTACAGGTAGTCAATCCTTTATTCAAAATCCTGAAATCCGAAAAGCTCCCAAATCCAAAATTCCTTTTGTGAAGTTTTTTCTCATTCACAAAGTTGTTTGGCGTGCAGACAGTTAACCCAACTCCACACTCACTCAACCCACATCGCTCAGATGTGACATGGGGGCATGACCCAGCACTGGCAGGCGTGAATTCTGTCTCAGGGCCTGTAATACCCACCAATGAGACTGCTATTCAATACATTTTTAAAAAAATTCACGATTAAACAGCCACTTATTTTGAAATACAAAAACTTCCAAATTCCAAAAACCAACTGGTCCTGAGGGTTCAGATAAAGGATTGTGTATCTGCAGTAGCTTTCGGAACACCTCTCCTTCGTTAGGTAGCTCATGGGGCAGGTTCATAAGACACAGAATTTAGAGCACAAGATCATAGTGTCATGCACCTGATACAATACATTGAAGAAATCTAGATTGCTGTTAAGTCTTTCTTTTAGAATGGGTGCTTTCTTTTAGGATATGTAAATCCCAGAATTTCTTTCAAGTCATATTCCCGAGATAACTTAAGGTTTTACAAAAAAAATTCACATCGCTACTCAGACAATGCATTAAATGTGTGAGGTTAGAGACTGTATCTATTCCATCCTTGAGTCAGACTGGTTCTAGTTCCAACGTAGGAACTTATAAAATGTTACATGGATTAACTGCCTGCATTCACTGCCTGCAGGTTGTGTGCTTTTTGAGCAAAATAGATTGTATCTACAAATACAAATCTGCAAATACAAATTCAGCCCATTGACTTAAATGTTTGTATGTGTGCATGTGAGGGAGAGAGGAGCGAGTGTGTATGTACATGCATGTGTATGCATGTGTGTGTGTAAGGCAGAGAGTGTTTGTGCGAGCGTGTGTGCATACTTGATAGACTGTGAGTGTGACGGAGTATAAGGCTGTGGGAGGGAGTGCAAGTGGGGAATGTATGCGTGTGTGGCTGAGAGAGAGAATATGTATGTGAGAGAGTCAATGTGAGTGTATGTGCACATAAGAATGTGTGTGTATGTGAGAGTATATGTGTGTATATAGTGTTGTGGAGTCAACTGTAGTATAACATGAACCCCAGATCCCGTTGAGGCCAACCTCATGGGTATCAAATGTGGCTATCGACCATTCCATCTCTACACACTCCATTCAGCATGCACACACTCACACTCTGTCCCTCTCCCCCAACCCCCAACACACACGCACTCTCTCTCTCACACACGCATGCATGCACACACACACATAAGTCAATGAAGTGAATTTGCATTTGCAGAATTGTGTTTGCAGATGCATTCGATTTTATATTATTGACCAGAGACAAACTAATTTGTATTATAACTCATCCATAAACACACCCTTGGCGAAAACAAATTCAGCAAAACAGTGTGATTCTCATTGCGGTCTTCTTATTCTAACGTGGCAGAATGAAATACTGAAAGAACCCTTTCAACAACTGAGAGAGCCCTCAAGATTTTTTGTAGCAGCAGAGAGAGAGCTGTATTGACCAGTTTCAACTCCAAAACACGAAGTTCAACAACAGATAGCAGAAACTAAAACCAGAAGTTTGTGAACTATGGTTTATGAATTCCATCACAAACACAAAGTTTGTGAGCCTAACTCCATCCACTCAGGATGTTGTTGAGTAAATTTAAAAAATATCAAAGCTATTTACTCTGCTTTCCACGAAGCAGACACCTCACCATTAGTTGACAATAGCTCTCTTCAAGAGAAACAGGACAAAATAAATCCCTCTTAACAGCATATTTCCCACACACTGTAGTCCCATGTAGCCCGGTCCATGTTAGAATGAAAGCTTTCCTTCTCTGAAAGACATTTGTGAAGGAGATGGGATTCTTTTTTTCCTGACAACTGATAACAGTTTAGTGGTCACCATTAGACTGTTAAGTCTAGATTTGTATTGAATTCACCGTCTGCCGTTGTGGATATCGAACCCAGCTCCCCTTGATCTCTGAAATCATTGTCTCACAAGACCAAAATGCCATCATCTCCCCTAATCTTTGACATTGGACTGGATCCACAGCAGCAGTCCCTGATACCAAGCTCCAAGAAGGCAGCGGTGTAGGATGTTCCAGCCAGAACTCATCCGCTCCACGTGTTCTTCTTTCTCTTTTCCTGCTCCTTTCCTTCTGGCCGCTGGTGAGCAATGATTCTTTGCCTGCAGAGATGATTCCCAGCCTCTGGCAACCACTCCCGTCCTCTAGGGAGCACGATTCCTTGCCTGCAGAGATGATTTGCGCCCTTTGGTGACAACTTCTGGACTGGCACAGCAGCCTCCTCTCACAGTTTCCTGGCCTGGCACAACAGCTTCCTGGCATGTCGTGGGCAACCTTAATGTTCCCATAGCAGCATTCCGGTGAGGCGTGGCATCCTCCTGGCCTGTTCAAGGGCCTCCCAGCCTAGCGCAGCAGCCTTCCAGCATGGCGTGCCATCCTCTCATCCTGGCGCAGTGGCCTCTCAGTGTGGCATCCTTCTGACCTGGTACAGTGGCCTTACGGCACAGTCACCTCCCCGCCTGGTGCAGCAGCCTCCCGGGGTGACATGGCAATGTCCTAGTCTGGTGTAGCAGCCTCCTTACATCGTGGCTTCTTGGCATGGTGTGTCATTGGTGCAGACTGAAAACTAGCTGCCAGCATGGTCTGCTGTCCTGAACTTTTACTTTTGTATCTCAGTTGGCACTGTAATTGGTGAAGAAAAACTCCTCACTGTACTCAAGCAGTTTATGTGACAATAAAGGCTACTCTGTGTTTGGTCTCCTCGAACAAGTTGTGGTGCAATTCTGGTGATCTCTACAGAGAGTGCTGGTTAAACCGTGAAGATTCCTAGCCCTAGTGTGTGCTCCAAATCTGGGAGGGGGATCTCCATTCACAAGGAGAGAGCCGAGGAGAGGAGTTTTGGAGCGTGAGCCTAGACATCAGGCAAGAAGCTTTGCTTAATCCCAGATAAAGTGTCTGATTTCTAAACTGGAAAGATGCAATGAACTATGTTACATGGAGTCAGATTTTATTTGTGTGAAGACTATGGTTTGCAGACTTGAACATGAGATGGAATTCCATCACAAATATTGGAAGTTGGGTGGCATGGTGGCTCAGTGGTTAGCACTGCTGTCTTGCAGCACCAGGAAGACAGGTTCAATCCCAGCTCCTGGTGACTGTGTGTTGATTACACATTCTCCCTGGGTCTGTATCAGTTTCATTTGAGTGCTCTGGTCTCCTTACACAGTCCAAAAATGTGCAGGATCAGTGGATTGGCCATGGGAAACACAGTGTTACTGGGATTGGGAGGCAGGTGTTTGAGTGGGACACTCTTCAGAGAGTTGGTGTGGACTTGTTGGGCTGAAGGACTTGTTTCCACACTGTACAGATTTTTTAAAAAAGCACTTATTTTAATTTTGGTGCAATCTAACCTGGGACATGGTGGTTGGATTCACTGCTGAATACCTTCAAAGTACTGATTGTCAGTATGTTCATTCCTGCGCATGAGGGAGTGACTCAATGTCCAATCATTCACCTGTCCATAATGTGGAGGGCATCCATTTCTGGTTACTGTGCCGTGATTCCATATCTTGTGCTGTCCTTCATAAAGTGTGGATATAAAATTCTGGAGTCAATCTGAGTTGTGGAGACTCCAAAACTGAATGCAAACATTTTGCAGTTAATGTCCATGTCAGGTGTCTCCCATTCTCTACTTTATTGATCCCAGATGTCTTCTTGCGGATGTTGTGGTCTTATGAGAAACTCCTGCCAGTCAGAGTAACCTATGAAAGAGAAGAAACAATATTGAGTATATTAACGTGTTTCTGGGGGTGATTTGCTGCTGATGCATTTCCCTATGTGTCTCTAGAAGGGCAATTGTTTGATTTGAGAGGTGTTACTATCATTGTTCAGATGATAAGACACAGAGCAACAATTATCTTTGTGCTAAAATCCATCATGCATAGAGAATATTTGATCAGTAACTTTGTCTCTTTTTTTCCTTTCTCTCTCTTACAGTTAGTCCAGCAGCAATTCTAATCTTGTCTGAGGGCAAGTGTGGTCTTTCGACAAGCACCGCTCACTATCTGGGAACCATGGCAGTGTCTGATCTACTGTACGTTACTTTTGATATCATGCTTTTTAAGTTTACTTACTATTATTATCCATGGTGCCTTCTGGACATCACTCCTGTTTGTAGAGCCATCTATGCCCTGAGCCGCTTGACCGTTGATTGTTCTGTCTGGTTCACTGTCGCTTTTTCTTTTGATTGATTTGTTGCCATTTGTATTCATCAGATGACATCTCAGTATTGCACAGAGAAAACTGCAATGAGGGTTCTAGCAATAATTCTTTCTTTAAAGAATATTCCCCAACTATTTTTGATTTGAAGCCGAAATGATCATTAACAATGTTCCATGGTTCTGTTACACCACCTACAGATATTATAATGATGCTCATTGGCTGAGTTATCGATATATTGAAACATTTTTAACACCACTTCTCCCATTCACATTTATTCTCTTTCTGAACATCCTGAATACATGAGTGAGAATTTAAAATTGAGAATTTGGAGGATAGTATGTCTGTGTTGCTTCTTGCAATCACAGGATGATCAGGGAATATTGGGATTTGCTGGGAAAGCAGGAGGGAGGAACACATTTGGACAAAGTAAAGGTATGGAGTTTATAATCTAGTCTCCAGCCTATATGGTGCTTGTTACAAAGGTCCAGATATAACAACCGAAAAAATGACTGTTTCACCAAATATAAACTGAGGCAGGGGTAGGAGCTATTTTGCAGATGGAAGCAATTCTTCATGATGATATAAATATCATTTTGAATTTATCACACCCCTCAATACGAAGCCACAAGCAAACAGGTTCATCCAGAGTCAGTTCACAGTGAGCTCCATGGAGACAGTTGGGTGGGGTAGAGGTTATTAAGGTGGACAAATCCCCAGGACCGGATGGGATCTATCCCAGATTGCTGAGGGAGGCGAGAATGGAAATAGCTGGGGCCCTGACAGATATCTTTGTAGCATTCCTAAAAACAGGTGAGGTGCCGAAGGACTGGAGGGTTGCTCATGTTGTGCCCCTGTACAATAAGGAAAGAAGGAATATTCCAGGTAACTACTGACCTGTGAGCCTGATGTCAATGGTGGGAAATTTGTAGGAGAAGGTACTGAGGGATAGGATCTATATATACTTAGAACAGAATGGGCTTATCAGTGATTGGCAACATGGTTTTGTGCGGGGGAGATTGTGCTTTGCCAAATTAATAGAGTTCTTTGAGGAAGTTACCAAGTTGATAGATGAAGGAAGGGCTGTATATGTCAAATACATGAACTTTAGTAAGGCATTTGATTAGGTTCCCCATGGTAAACTAATAGAGAAAGTGAAGTCACATGGTGTGTGGAGTGTTCTAGCTAGGTGGATAAAGAACT
The DNA here is from genome assembly GCF_047496795.1 of Chiloscyllium punctatum. Lineage (NCBI taxonomy): Eukaryota > Metazoa > Chordata > Chondrichthyes > Orectolobiformes > Hemiscylliidae > Chiloscyllium > Chiloscyllium punctatum. The sequence goes on from NC_092767.1 coordinate 27,819,456, forward strand.
GGTTGAGCAACAGGAGACAGAGAGTAGTAGTTGAAGGGAGTTTCCCGAAATGGAGAAAGGTTCCACAGGGACACTGTTGTTTGTACTGGGGCCTCTGTTGTTTGTGATATACACAAATGATCTGGAAGAAGGCACTGTTGATATGATCAGCAAGTTTGCAGATGACATGAAGATTGGTGGAGTAGCAGAAAGCATAGGGGATTGTCAAAGAATACAGGAGAATATAGATAGACTGGAGAGTTGGGCAGAGAAGTGGCAGGTGGAGTTCAATCCAGGTAAATGTGAGGTGATGCATTTTGGGAAGTCTATTTCTCGAGCGAATTGTACTGTAAACGGAAGAGCCTTGGGGAAAATTGATGAGCAGAGAGATCTGGGACTTCAGGTCCATTGTACCCTGAAGGTTGCTGCACAGGTGGATAGAGTGGTCAAGAAGGCCTTCATCAGACGGGGTATTGACTATAAGAGCTGACAGATCATGTTACAGTTGTATAGGGCTATGGTTTGGCCACATTTGGAATACTGCATATAGTTCTGGTCACCACATTACCAAAAGGATGTGGACACTTTGGAGAGGGTGCAGAGAATGTTTACGAGGATGTTGTCTGGTCTGGAAGGTGCTAGCTATGAAGAGAAGTTGAGTAGGTTAGGTTTATTTTCATTAGAAAAAAGGAGATTGAGGGGGGACATGATTGAGGTCTACAAAATCATGAAGCGTATAGACAGGGTGGATAGAGATGAGCTTTTTCCCAGGGTGAAGGATTCAATAATGAGAGGTCATACTTTCAAGGTGAGAGGTGAAAAGTTTAAGGGGGATACACACGGCATGTACTTTACACAGAGGGTGATAAGTGCCTGGAACCCATTGCCAGCAGCGGTAGTAGAGGCAGGTACGGCAGATTAATTTGAGATGCATATGGACAGATGCATGAGTACGTGGGGAGCAGAGGGATACTTAGGTATTGGGCGACAGGTTTAGACAGTTGATTTGGATCGGCTCAGGCTTGGAGGGCTGAAGGGCCTGTTCCTGGGCCGTTAAATTTCTTTGATCTTTGTTCACAACCAGCTATATCTGTATTGTCCAGTGCATATGGCGGAGATTTGTCATGTCAACAAAGATTGCTCATCAGTGACAGACAGACTGGGTTTTTGGTTAATACAGAATTCTCGGGATGTAACAGTGCCCTGAGAAGATGGGCCCATTACACCAACAGCCAGAGGACATTTCCCTGTGTCCTCCCACTGAAACTGGGTTGGAACAGATTTTCTGTAAAATCAATGAATTGGTCACTTGACTCCAGGTCCGTTTCCTGCAAACTGAGAGTAAATGGTCATATTTGAGTTAACAATGAGATACAGACAGAATTTATTCAGAATCTGACAGTAATCATGCGTCGTGTAAACAGTGAAGGGGACGTGACAGAGTATCTCCCTTTGTTATCGCTGTCACAGTTTTCTTTTGTTTTGATTCTTTTCAGATGACAGTTGGTAAGGATCCAGTAATTTACATCCCCATCTTCTGTTTTTTCTCTTTTCCCACTGCACCCTCCACCCCTTCCTTGGTTAATATTGTTACTCTGTCATTTCAGCCTCTCCTGCTCTCCAGCCCATCACAGCCTTTCCCTTCTGCTCTTCTTCCCACCTTCCAGCTGAGACACAAGTAACAATGCGGGTAGTTCCCTCTCACACACACTCACATTATCACTGACATAGATACAGAGACACAGAGGGTCATCACTCCCAAAGGCTCAGACAGAGACAGTGTTCAGTCTCACTACGATCCCACTTTCCAGTGATATATTTTTATTCTAACACTCATACAAAGCAAGAGAGAAAGGAGTCATTTCTCTCCAAATTGGTCTGTAAACAAATCCCAGCCTCTGAATCACAGCAACTATAAGATCAATAAGAACTGTGTTAATATCTCAATAGTAACCTACAACAACCAATTGAAGAGTATGTTTATGCAGATTTATAATTTGAAAAACTATATACTCCAGATGCTGTGAACATTAAATAAAAACAGAGACTATTGGAAATACTCAGTCACTTTCTCTGATGATAGATCATTGACCAGAAACATTCATTGTGTTTCTCTCTCCACAGATGCTGTCTGATCTGCTGAGTATTTGCTGTTTCCATCATGAAAGTTTACTCCATGTTCAGAAAGCACACAAGTTATTTAATTAAAACAGGTATTCCCATAGAGTTCAGGTTATTTATAATTGATATACCACATAGAAAACTATTTATGCATTACAATATTAAAGATATAATTACAAACAAAAATATGGAGATAAACATTAAATATATGGTCCTAATCCATCAGACATACAAAGAATAACAGATCTGAGTGCTGAGTGATCTCACTCCTATGTACAATATCAAAGGCTGGGAAACAAACATGCTGTAATATCCAGAGATTGAATTAATCCCACTGTCAGCTTGAAAATCTTTAACCTTTGGATCAGGCCGATACTTTTCCATAGCTATTTTAAAACTGATAGAATTGTGGTAATTGTTTCCCCACTAATACCTCAGTGACTTGCCCTGCCTTATTTCCCAAGAGAAGGTTGGGTTTTGCCCCTTCTCTCAGAGGGCCATCTACATACTAATTGAGAAAGATTTATTGCATACACTTAACAAATCCCTCACAGCCATTACCAATCTGTGTTTGGAAAGTTAAGATCCACTTATTATTCTTACACCTATCAGTGACTTCCCTACATATTTGCTCCTCAATATCCCACTGACTCCTGGGGAATCTATAGTAAAATCCCATCAAAGTAATGACACCCTTTTTTCACAACTCAGATAGCTTCACTGGACGATCCATCAGGAACATCCTCTCTCAGTACTGCCGTGATATTTCCCTAATCAAAATAGCCAGTCCCACTCCTTTGTTGCCTCCCCTTTTCATCCTTCCTAAGAACAGTTCATTTGAGCTCAATTTTGGAGCACCCGATCTTACTACTTCTGATGTAGGGTCACTGACTTGAAATGTTAACTATTTTCTCTCCATAGGTGTTGCCAGACCTGCTGAATTTCTCCAGCAGTTGTGGTTTACCCAGCTTCAGCAGCAAGTCAAATTCCAAATTATTTCTTCATTCCCCTTTCTCCTGCTGTGACTGTCATGCTCGGGATGTCCTGGTATTGGCTCATTTAATTGGTTTCAATGACACCACTGTCCTGTTTCAAGCCCATCCCCAGATGTCATCTCTCTGCTCCTCTCGGCAAGATTGCGGTTGAAGAAATATGTGCAGCTGTCTGGGGTGTTATTTCCAAATGCCGTATCTTCATAGTCATTGTAACAATGGGACACAGTTCTCCAATACAGTGTTTATGTCTTGACTATCTTTGATGCAGTTCCTTGGTCAGGGAAACATTTCGACTTCAAAACCAATTCATGAGATGATGCCTCAGACAAATCTTTCCCACAGATCTTCACCACAACAGGTTTATATTCATTAACATGGAATAAATCACAAACATAGTAACATGATTCATTGTGATTAAAGTAATAAAATACTAAGCGATGCATTGGATTATTGTTTGTGTGTGTGCATTAGTGTGTGAATGTGTAGTGGCAACATTAATCATCTTGCACTTGACAGCCCTATAATTTTCATAGTTATCCTTTTGCTCTTAATTTCATAATAAACCACTTTTTCTTTTTGATCTTACCCACTAACATTGCCCTGTCCTTCCTTGGCCTTTCCAAGTGTTTTTTTAGTTTTCAGTTCACCCATTTAGATTCTTGGCTCAGCTTCCTATAGTTTTTGAATTGTTTTGTCAGGATCAGTATCTTTCTTTTACTGTTTCCTGTCACCTTGTCTGCTTGAGGACACCTATGGGGTACTAGATCTGGAAGCATAATGATTTCTGTTGTTGGGTCATGTTTACACTGTGTCTCTAGAATCTCACTTTTGAAATCCTCCCACTGGTTTGTCATTATTTTATCTTCAAATATTTGCATCCAGTTGAACTTCATCAGATAATCTCTCAGATTCATGAGATTTCCTTCATCAGCCATGGATGTCTAATGTTGAGGGCAGAGGTGTAGGACATGGCTGAGATGCATTGGAGGGCATTTTCAACCACGTGGGAGGGGACATTACAGTCTTTAAAGAAGTAGGTCATCTGGTGTGTTCTCTGGTGGAACTGGTGGCTCCCAGCCTCATTCCTGACGAAGGGCTCCTGCTTGAAAGGTCGATTTTCCTGCTCCTTGGATGCTGCCTGACCTGCTGTGCTTTTCCAACACCACTTTAATCTTGACACCGTGAGAGTCCTCAGGGCGGGCCTTGGTTCTCTATCCCGCTCTGATTGGTTAGAAAGTCTGTCCATCTCGAGCTTATAGCCTATAGGAAGTGTGGTCCCACCTTGGGACTGTCGTCTGGATGTGAATGTGAATGAAAAGAGAAATCACTTGAGAAACTCAGCAGGTTTGGCAGATTCTGTGGAGTTAAAGCAGAGTTAATGTTTCAGATCCAGTAATCCTTCAACGTAACTGATAGGAACCTACGCTGCACTCCCTCAATCGCCAGAATGTCTTTCCTCAAATTTGGAGACCAAAACTGCGCACAATCTTCCAGGTGCGGTCTCACCAGGGCCCTGTACAGCTGCAGAAGGACCTCTTTACTCCGATACTCAATTCCTCTTGTTTTGAAGGCCAGCATGCTATTAGCTTTCTTCACTGCCTGCTGTACCTGCATGCTTGCTTTCATTGAATGAACACCTAGATCTCGTTGTACTGCCCCTTTACCTAACTTGACTCCATTTAGGTAGTAATCTGCCTTCTTGTTCTTGCCACCAAAGTGGATAACCACACATTTATCCACATTAAACTGCATCTGCCATGCATCCGTCCACTCACCTAACCTGTCCAGGTCACCCTGTATTCTCCTAACATCCTCCTCACATTTCACCCTGTCACCCAGCTTTGTGTCATCAGCAAATTTGCTGATATTACTTTTAATATCTTCATCTATAACATTAATGGTAGGTCAAGTTTTGCAGCTTCCCTCGTAGGTAGATCCACAAACTGAATCAGAAAATGTTCTTGTACACCCTTAACAAATCCCTCTCCATCCAAGCCCTTAACACTATGTCAATCCCAGTCTATGCTTGGAAAGTTAAAATCACCTACCATAACCACCCTATTATTCTTACAGATAACTGAGATCTCCTTACAAATTTGGTTCTCAATTTTTCACTGACTATTGAAGGGCAATTGTAGTACAATCCCAATAAAGTGATCATCCCTTTCTTATTTCTCAGTTCTACCCGAATAACTTTCCTCTATGCATTTGCAGGAAGATCCGCCCTAAGTTCAGATGTAATGTTATCACTAATCAGAAATGCCCTTCTCCTTCCTCTCTTGACCACCTTTTTATCCTTCCGGTAGCATCTATGCCCTGGAATATTAAGCTGTCAGTCCTGTCCATCCTCAGCCACATCTCTATAATTGCCATGCTATCCCAGGCCCATACTGAGGTCATCTGCCTTACTTGCTAGGCCCTGTGCATTAAATAAATGCAGTTTAATTTACCAGTCTTATTTTGTTCTCTGCATGGTTCCTGCCTCCCCTGATAATTTGATTTGCTCCTTTTCCCAACTTTTATTGAGGCTGGGAATCCTGCAGTGAGTAACTCACCTCCTGAATCCCCAAAGCCTGTCCCATCGAGAAGGCACAAGTCAGGAGTGTGTGATGGAATACTCCTCACTTGCCCTGGATGGGCAACTTTTCTCTCTTTCCTCACTGTCTCCTTCGGTCTCTCTTCACTAGCACCGCACTCCCACCTCCTGCCACCCTGGACCCTTTCCCACCCTGCACCAGTTTAAATACTCCTGCACAGTTCTAAGACATCTCCCTGCCAGTATATTCGACAAGTTTGAAAACCTTACAACGTTTAAAAAATATTTGGATGAGCACTTGAATCATCACAACATTCAAGCCTATGGGATGCAGTATAATTTGGGTGAATGTGAGGTTATTCACTTTGGAAGGAAACACAAGGAGACAGATTCCTACCTGAATGGCTGTAAATTGGGAGAGGGGAGTGTGCAGTGGGACCTGGGGGCCCTTGTGCACCAGTCACTGAAGGTGAGCATGCAGGTGCAGCAGGTGGTATGTTGGCCTTCATTGTAATAGGTTTCAAGTACAGGAGCAGGGACGTGTTGTTGCAAATGTACAGGGCCTTGCAGAGGCAACACCGAGAATATTCTGGGCACTTTTGGTCTGTTTTTCTGAGGAAGAACGTTCTTGCTCTCAAGGGAGTGCAGCGAAGATTTACCACACTGATTCCGGGGAGGACGGGACTGACCTATGAGAAGAGATTGATGAGGGTTAGGGTTGTTTTTGCTGGAGTTCTGAGGAATGAGGAGAGATCTCATGGAGACTTATAAAATTCTAACCAGACTAGACGGGATGGATGCAGAGAGGATATTCCCAATGGTGGGAATGTCCAGAAGCAGGGGTTACAGGATGGAGCATTCAGGATGGACCATTTCGGAATGAGATGAGGAGACATTTCTTCACCCAAAGAATGGTGAGCCTGTTGAATTCATTACCACCGGAAGTAGTTGATGACAAAACATTGAATGTATTCAAGAGGCAGTTACATACAGCACTTAGGGTGAATAGGATCAAAGGTTATGGGGAAAAACAAGATTAGCCGATTGAATTGGACAATCTGCTGTGATTGTGATGCATGGCAGAGCAGGCTTGAGGGGTCAAATGGCCTCTTCCTGCTCCTGTCTTCTATGTTTCTCTGTAGCATTGAATGCCACATTGTTTGGAGAAGACATTTCTCTCATACTTCATTGGTCTTAATTATGTCCATCTTAGATTGATGTCATCTCACTTTTATTCTTCATCTGTGAAAATGACTTTTTGAGTCCACATCATCAAATGCCCTCAATTTTAAACATATACCTAAGCAGCTTCCCGCTCTTCCTTCCAATGTAAGTACACCGGCTCTTAAAGTTATTTGCCACTGTCCTGCCCATTCTGCTAACCTTCCTGTACTCTGCTACTTTATTACAATCTTCCTCAGTATTAGCCATAAGCCCCAATTTCCTGTCATCCACATAACTGCTATACCTCTGATCTCCAGGCACAATTATTTTAGATAATTATTTTCAGGACTAGTACCCTATGGAACAACGCATTCTTTCAGTCTGAGCAACCAGCTTTAAGATTTAGTTTTTATTTGTAGCTGAGCTTTTCCAGCAATTTTTGTTTTTGTTTCTGATTTACAGCACCTGCAGTTCTTTTGGTTTGTAAATGCGTGTCCACCATATTGCTATCTATTCTGTTCCTTCTTTCCTGAATCCATGTTGCAACTTTAGTCATGCGTTTACTTGGAGGTACCTTTTAAAGGTCCAGATATAATACAGTCTCTGCAGTACCTTTACCCATCCTGTTATGTCAGCAAACAATTCAATAGGGTTTGATACCAGTGCTGACTGCTCTTTATTGTATTCTAAGTTTTGGATATTTTTCCATGATGGCTTTAGTAAAGACTGCAATATTTTTCCTCCAATCACTTTAAACAGGTTGGCCTGCAGACTCATGGTACATTATACCATGATTGTGATTTAGTAGCTGAGGATTAAGTAATAAGGCCAAATATGCATTGAATATTATCAAACTTATACAAAATCTGTTTGATCAATGAGCTCATCTTGACCTAATGATGTTTAAAAGCTTTAAAAAAAAAGTTAAATGTCTGCCACCAAAACACTCACTGTTTTGATATCGTGGAAGTAATGGGCAGTATTATCTCTAGACCATTAACCCAGAGGCCCAAGTAATTTTCTGGGGATCCAACATCAAATCCCAGTACAGTCGGAGATGAAGTCTGAATTTAACAAAAGATCTGTAATTACGAGTCATAACAGTGACCATTATCAATTGTTGGAAAAACCCATCTGGTTCATGAATGTTGTTTAGAGAAAGAAACTGCCATCTTTACCTGGTCTGGACTACATGGAACTCCAGACCCCCAGCAATGTGGCAGATGCTTAACTGTCCTGTCCCTCCTTGATGTTGTCATTCCTGCCAGAATTATGGTCTTTATGGGGTTCTTGTCATCCTCAAGGAGGTGACCATTCCTCATCTGAGACTTGGAAGTGGAAAGTACTATGTTATAGAACATTACAGTGTAGTACAGGCCCTTCGGCCCTCAACGTTGCATCGTGGAACCAACCTGAAGCCTATCTATCCTACACTATTCCATTTTCATCCATATGTTTATCCAATGATCATTTAAATGTTCTTAAAGTTGGCAAGTCTACTCCTGTTGCAGACAATGCGTTCCATGCCTCTATGACTCTCTGAGTAAAGAAACTACCTCTGACATTTGTCCTATATCGATCAGCCCTCAATTTAAAGTTGTGTCTCCTCATGCTAGCCATTACCATCCAAGGAAAAAGGCTCTCACTGTCCACCTGTTCTCACCCTCTGATTATTTTATATATCTCAAGTAAGTCACCTCTCAACCTTCTTCTCTCTAATGAAAACAGCCTCAAGTCCCTCAGCCTTTCCTCATAAAACCTTCTCTCTGTACCTGGAAACATCCTAGTAAATCACTGGGCCCTTTCCAAAGTTTCCATATCCTTCCTATAATGCTGTAACCAGAACTGTAATAATACTCCAAATGCAGCTTTACCCAGAGTTTTATACAGCTGCAGCATGACCTTGTGGTTCTGAAACTCAATCCCTCTACCAATAAAAGCTAACACACCATATGCTTTCTTAACAATCTATCTCAGCATTGATTAACCTTAATAAACCAGCCTATACAGTCATCTGTGGCAAATAATTCCATCATTCATTATTCTCAGAAAAGAAATTCCACCTCATGTGTCTTGGGTGGTGAGGGATTATTTGGGGATTTTGCCCTTTGGTTCCAGACTCTCCTGCAAGAGAAAATAATCTTTCTGCATCGACCCTGTCAGGTCCTCTGGGAATCTCGGATGTTTCAAGAAGGTTGCATCTCATGTGGAAAGGTCCAGACCTGTACCAAATGGTTTCTCTCCACAGATACTGTCTGACCTGACACAGTTTCCCAGCATTTTGTGTTTTTAATTTCAGATTTCCAACATTGCCAGCATTTTGCGTTTGTCTCAGGACATCAGACCTGAATACAGAACATAGAATATTGCAGTGCAGTCCAGGTCCTTTGGCCCTGAAACCAATCGGAAGCCCATCAAACCTACACCATTCCATTCTCGTCCATATGCCTACCTAATGACCATTTAAATGTCTTTAAAGTTGGCGAGTCTATAACTGTTGCAGGCGGTGCATTCCACACCCCCTACTACTCTCAGAGTGAAGAAACTACCTCTGACATCGGTCCTTTATCCATCGCCCCTCAATTTAAAGCTATGTCTCCTTGTGCTAGCCATCACCATCCGAGGAAAAAGGCTTTTACCGTCCGATCTAACCCTCTGATGATCTTAGATGTCTCAATTTAGTCACCTCTTAACCTTCTTCTCGCTAATGAAAACAGCCTCAAGTCCCTCAATCTTTCCTCATTACACATTCCCTCTAAACCACGCAGCACCCGAGTAAATCTCCTCTGAACCCTTTCCAAAGTTTCCACATCCTTCAGAGAATGCGGTGACCCGAACTGCACACAATACTCCAAGTGCGGCTTTCCCCAGAGTTTTGTACAGCTACAGCATGACTTCATGGTTCCAAAACTTGATCCCTCTACTAATAAAAGCTAACACACCGTACGCCTTCTTAACAGCCCTGTCAACCTGAGTGGCAACTTTCAGGGATCTATGTACATGGACACTGAGATCTCTCTCCTCATCTACACTACCAAGAATCTTACCATTTGCCCAGTAATCTCCACTCCTTTTACTCCTTCCAAAGTGAATCACTTTTTTGCATTAAATCCCATTTGCCACCTCTCAGCCCAGCTCTGCAACTTATCTATGTCCCTCCGTAACCTTAAACATCCTTCGGCACTATCTACAATTGTACTGAACTCAGTGTCGTCTGCAAATTTACTCACCCATCCCTCTCTGCCCTTATCCAGGTCGTTTATAAAAATGACAAACAGCAGTGGATCGAAAACAAATCCTTGCAGTACACCACTAGTAACGGAACTCCATGACAAACATTTCCCATCAACCACCACTCTCTGTCTTCTTTCAGCTGGCCAACTCATGATCCAAACTGCTAAATCACTGTCAATCCCATGCCTCTGTACTTTGTACAGTAGCCTACCATGGGGGACCTTATCAAACCCCTTACTGAAATCCATATACATCACATCAATAGCTTCACCCTCATCCAGCTGTTTGGTCACCTTCTCAAAGAACTCAATAAAGCTTGTGAGGTATGACCTACACTTCACAAAACCCTTCATCCCTTCGGGCGGCACGGTGGCTCAATGGTTAGCACTGTTGGCTCACAGCCCCAGAGGCCTGGGTTCAATTCCTGCCTCGGGCACCTGTCTGTTTGCATATTCTCCCCGTGTCTGTGTGGGTTTCCTCCCACAGTTAAAAGATGTGCAGGTGAGGTGAATTGGTCTTGTTAAATTGCCCATAGTGTTAGGCAAGTTAGTCAGAAGGGAATGGGGTCTGGATGGGTTGATTTTTGGAGGGTTGGTGTGGACTTGTTGGGCCAAAGGGCCTGTTTCCACACTGTAGGGAATCTAATCTAATCGAAAGACCGTGTTGACTGTCCCTGATCAACTTATTCCTATCAAGATGATTAGACATCCTATCTCTTGTAACATTTTCCAATACTTTACCCACAACCGAAGTAAGGCTCATGGGTCTATAATTACCAGGATTGTCTCTACGCCACATCTTGAACAAGGGAACAACATTTGCTACCCTCCAGTATTGTGGTACTATTCCTGTAGACAATGACAACATAAAGATCAAAGCCAAAGGCTCTGCAATCTACTCCCTGCTTTCCCAGAAAATCCGAGGATAAATCCCATCTCTCCAAGGGTATTTATCTATTTTCACACTTTGCAGAATTTCTGACACATCCTCCTTGTGAACCCATCCTCCAAATCCCATCTAGTCAAATAGCCTGTATCTCAGTGTTCTCCTCAACAAGATTGTCTTTTTCCAGTTTGATTACCGACGAAAAATATTCATTTAGCACTTCCCCTGCCTCTTCTGACTCCAAGCACAACTTCACATTACTGTCCTTGATTGGTCTGAATCTTACTTGAGTCATTCCTTTATCCCTTCTTTACCTGTAGAAAGCTTTAGTGTTTTCCCTGATCCTATCCACCAACAACTTCTCATGTCCCCTCCTCGCTTGTCTTCGCTCTCTCTTTAGATCTTTCCTGGAAAACTTGTAACTCTCAAGCACCCTAACTGAGCCTTCACATCTCATCCTAATATAAGCTGCCTTCTTCCTCTTGACAAGAGATTCAACTTCCTTAGTAAACCACAGTTCGCTCGCTCAACCTCTTCCTCCCTGCCTGACAGGTACATACTTATCATGGACACACAATAGTCGTTCCTTGAATAAACTCTACATTTCCATTGTGCCCATGCCCTGCAGTTTCCTTCCCCAACCTATGCCTCCTCCACCTTGTCTAATCACGTTGTAATTGCCTTTCCTCCAGCTGTAGCTCTTGCCTTCTGGTGTGTACCTATCCCTTTCCATAGCGAAAGCAAACATAACTGAATCATGGCATGACGGCTCAGAGGTTACCACGGCTGCCTCACAGTGCTGGGGACCCGGTTCAGTTGAAGACTTGGATAGGACAGCGAGCTGGGTTTGAGTCAGTGCAGACTCAATGGGCCAAATGGTCTTTTTCCACATTGTAGAGATTCTGTGATCGGGAATTCTTCCAAATAGTATCCTCATCTCACCCATTTTCAGCTGTTCCTTCAACAGTCCTCCATTTATCATACAAAGTCACAGCAATATTAGCAATTTTACATCATTCAGCTACATTCACAATTCCTTCCAGAATAAGGCAGCTCACAAGGCGCTTACAGCAGGACCTGGACAACATTGTGTGGCAGGTAGTACTTACTAATGAAGAAGTAACCATTTCCAACAAGAAAATATTCAACTGTCTGATTATTGAGATTGTGGCAGAGACTAGATACTGAGTGACTGTCAAATTCTGTCCACCATTTACACATTAAAAGGTAGATGCAAGTGATGGAAGTTTGAAGTTTCCTTCCACAAATGGAAAATGATATTTGATCAGTTGTTAACTCTCAAGTGAAAACTAAGATTTCTGTTAAGCAAAAGTACTGAGAGATCGAGAACGAAGGCAGCTAAAAGGGACTGAGCTGCAGATCAGCCAGGATCACAGTGGAAGAGGAACATGCTTGTAACATTAAACTGCCTCCTACTCTTTCCATGTTCCCAACTAGAAGGACACTCAAGAAGCTCCAGAAGAGCAGCCTGCCTGATCGGCATCTCGGACGCGTTATCATCCACTGTACCTGAACTCTAGCTGTAAGACTGATCCTCAGAATGCATTCCAGCAACTCATTAAAAACACACTCCAACAGTACCAACCAACCAACTCCACATCCTAACCCAACAGGAAAAACAAAGGACATGCCATCCCACCACGGACATGCTATTCAGTTCCTTCATTCTGTCGGATTAATATCCTGGAATTCCTGACACCTTCATCACTGCGACAGGTGAATATCAATGGGAAGGCCGATGAACATCGTCTCAGGGAAACTGGGGCTGGACAATAAATGTGGCCTCACAGTACGGCTCACTCCAGGAGAATAAAGAGGAAGAGAATAAATCAGTGGCCGAGTGGTTATACCGAAAACTATCAGAGCTGGCTTCAGATTTTACAGGTTAATGTAAAACATGAGCAATTATGGAGGTTTAAAACTTGCCGAGCATGGGCGTGTAAGGGATAATACTTAGAAATGGACAGAACGAACACAAGACCCAAGGAGGAAACTGGGTGTGGGAACAAACACAGACTTGGGGTTTTAGTGGAACATTTCCTCTTAAAATCTTAAGTTAAAAAAAGGAAGCAATTCTTTTCTCATTCTGATCTTGTTTTGCACGTTCAAATGGAGTCATACAGCATGGAAACAAACCCTTTGGTCCAATTTGTCCATGCCAACCAGATATCCTAAATTAATCTACTCCCATTTGACAACACTTGACTCACATCCCTCTAAAATAATCCTGTTCATCTACAGGGTGCCTTTTAAATGTTGTAATTGAAGCAGCCTCCACCACTTCCTCTGGCAGCTCATTCCATATACGCACCAATCGCTCCGAGAAAAAGTTAACCCTTAGGTCCCTTTTACAGAGGAGCCTTGATTATCCGACATTCGATAAATCGAAGTTCTGATGATCCTGAAATTAGATCCCGATGTGTGGCTAACTATGTTATCGGGCATTCAATTAACTGAACAAAATACTCTCCGCCTGTGTCCTGTGGATAATGGAGGTTCCTCTGTATATATTTCCCCTCTCACCCTCAACCTATGCCCTCTAGTTCTGGACTCACCCAACCGAGAGAAAAGACCTTGTCTGTTTACTCTTTCCATGTCCCTCATGATTTTATAAATCTCTATCAGGTCACCCCTTAACCTCCCATGCTCCAGGGGATTGAAAACCATCTGCCACTTTTCCACCCAATTCTCCAGTCTATCTTTACCCTCCTGTATTCTCTGACAGTCCCTTATGCTTTCTGCTACTCCACCAATCTTCATGTCATCTGCAAACTTGCTGATCATACCAACAGTGCCCTCTTCCAGATCATTTATGTACATTACAAGCAACAGTGGCCCCAGCACTGACCCCTGTGGAACACCTTTCTCTATTTCGAGAAACTCCCTTCAACTACTACTCTCTGTCTCCTGTTGCTCAACCAGTTCTTTATCCACCGAGCTAGAACATCCTGCACACCATGTGACTTCACTTTCTCCATTCGTCTACCATGGGGAACCTGATCAAACACCTTACAAAAGTCCATGTATATGACGTCAACAGCCCTTCCTTCATCTCTCAGCTTGGTCACATCCTCAAAGAACTGTATTAAGTTGGTAAGGCCCGATTTCCCCCTCACAAAACCATGTTGCCGATAACTGATAAGCCCATTCTTTTCTAAGTATAAATAGATCCTATCCCTCCGTATCTTCTCCAGCAACTTTCTCACCACTGACATCAGGCTCACTGGTCTGTAGTTACGTGGAATATCCCTACGACCCTTCTTGTACAGGGGGTCAACATGAGCAACCTTCCAGTCCTCTGGCACCTCATCTGTGTTTAAGGATGCCACAAAGATATCCATCAGGGCCCCAATTATTTCCTCTCTCGCCTCCCTCAGCAACCTGCAATAGATCCCATCTGGTCCAGGGGATTTGTCCACCTTAATAACCTCTAGCCTACCCAACACATCATCCCTACTTATATTAATGTGATCCAGTCTAATCAAACTTCTATCGCTAATCTCAATATTCATCATGTTCCTCTCCTCAGTGAACACTGATGCAAAATAATCATTCAGAATCTCACCCATTGTCTCAGGTTTGACACACAGCCTTCCTTCATTATCCTTTAGTGGAACAATCCTTTCTCTAGTTACCCGCTTGCTTCTTATATAAAAATAAAATGCTTTGAGATTCTCCTTAATTCTGCTCGCTAAAGCTATTTCATGACCCCTTTTAACCCGCTTGATTCCTCGTTTAACATTTGTCCTACTGTTCCGAAATTCCTCCAGGACCCGTTCTATTCTTAGCTGCCTAGACCTTATGTACCTTTTCCTCTTGGCTAGTTGTACAATTTCTCCTGTCATCCACGTTTCACGAACCTTGCCCTTCCTATCCTTTGCCTTCAACAGGACATGCCTATCCTGCACTATCTTTAACCTCTCTTTGAAAGCCTCCCACATCTCAAATGTGGACTTCTCTTCAAATAACTGTGTCCAATCCACATTTCCGAGCTCCTGCCTAATTTTGATAAAATTGGCATTGGCCCAGTTTAGTACTCTTAACCTTAGGACCACTCTCTTTTCTATCTATAAGTATTCGAAAACTTACAGAATTGTGGTCACTGTTCCCAAAGAAATCTCCCACCGCAACTTCTACCACCTGTCCTGGCTCATTCCCCAGTACCAGGTCCAATATGGCCCCTGTATGAGGAAAACCGTGTCTTGCAAATGTAATTGAGCTTTTTGAAGAAGTTACCTTAAAGCTGGATGAGGGCAGAGCTGTAGATGTTGTTTACTTGGACTTTATTAAAGTCCTTGACCAGGTTCCACAAAGTAGACTAATTAGTGAAGTTCGCTCACATGGGATTCAGAGTGATCTTGCCACTTGGATACAAAACTGGATTAACATCAGGAGACAGAGTGACAGCAGAGGATTGTTCTCCCACAGACGGCAGTATGTCAGGAGTCTGCACTCTGTTGCTGCTGTCCTTGGAAAATAGATGCTGAGTTGTTGCAACTGACAGTAGCTGGAGTAGGTTGAGGCCTAGTGCATGGAGTCTCTGGTGCTGCAGCCTGCCTGCCTGGAAGCACTCGAACCTGGGATTCTCTGATGCTTTTACTGCCTTTGGAAGCCTGGTGGTCTGTATTTTTCCTCGGTGAGTTGAATACTGCTGTAAAAACACCTCCTATGCTGGGGAGAAAATGCTGAGGATTGGGGCCTACAGCCTCGACCTTAGGTGTGTAGCCTGGAGGGAACCAAACTTGGTACTTGCTGTCACTGCTGCTGCTGCTGCCCTGAGGAGCCTGATGGTCTGCAATTCTATTCTCCGGTGGCTGGGAGATGTGTTTCTGGAGCCTGGATGTCTTCTTCAGTTTGGGGATTCTTGGGGGGGGGGGGGGTGCTGAACACTTACAATGAGTGGCTGTATGTTGGAGTCTGGGACCTGGAACTATTTGGAGCCTGGACAATCGCCTTATTGCTGCTGCTTTGTGACTGTAACCTATTTGCTGCCAGTGACTATTGCTCTGGGCACTGGGGAACAATTGCTTTGCACCTGTGGTTTGGGTAGCAGGTCAGGGCATGGTTGCCTGGGTGACTGGACTGGCAGGTCAAGCCTAACAGGACTATCTCAGTTTCCTTTACTGACTATTTATGTGAGGGGAGGTGTTGGTCTTGGTTTGGGAGTGGCGATGGCAATCACTGGACTCTGTAAAACAATACCCAGGGTGGGGCCCAGTCACTCCTACGTGGGGATGGATGCATCTTCCACCTCCCCCCCCAGCCCCTCCCAGGGCCTCGTCACCCTTTCCTTATTTAACAAACCAGCTCAGGACGAAATGTTTCATTCACCCCAACATGACCATTAAGACCTGTCAGCGGCCTTGGTGGGGCTAGTCTGGTTCCCCACCATTGTCACTCCATCAAAGATGGATGGGAAGGCAGTGTTCTTCCTGAAGACTGAGCAGGTGGTGCAACTCACCCTGGAGAAGGGCCTTACTGTCGCTAAGATGGTATTGCCTGTTGACCCTCTGGAGGTAATTTCCCAGGGGATCATTTTGATGAATATCCTGCCCTTTGTTCCAATTGATTTACTTCCATCGCTCATTCACCAGCTCGGGAAGATATGTTGAGTATGGTGTCAGTACTGCTTGGTCTGAAGGAGGTCTTTGCTTACCAGGCATTCTGGTCAGTGAAGGCTGTGCGGTGCCATCGCCTGCAAGGAGGTGGGACTACTCTGGAGGAATTGGCCTGCCTTGCAGACCGCTGCCAACACCCAATCCACCAATCAAGAAGCTGTGAGTGAGCAGATGGTGCCTCCATTTGCTGTGCCCTCTGTGTGTGGAGGGGGAAGAGAGTCCCTCCCACACTCAGTAAGTTAGTTCTCATTCTTTTGTTGTTGCTGATGACACATTCATAGCTAGCCTCAACGTCAAAGGCAGCAGGAAGGCCGAGTGCAGATATCTTATCCTTCGCTCCTCAGAGAATGAATCTACACAGTGAGCCTCCTGCAAGAAATCCCGAGTGTATCAGGAGACAAAGGTCCATGGCTCCTGGAGTGGCAGTGACTTCCTCAGTCACTGGCCTCCAATTCTGGAGGGATGGCTATCTTGTTGGCTTCTTTTCCCAGCTGGAGATCTTGAGGGTGAAGGTGACCCAGCCATCTGCTCCAACTCATGGTTCATTTCAGACGCTCAATGATTCACTTCATGAAGGTATATGCAGCTTAGATGGTGCATGAACATCTAGGACAAGGAAGCATCTAGTCTTCTTCCCTCCATCAGTGAGGGGGAGAACATCCTTCTCAGGGGACATTTAAATTGCACTCTCAGGAGGAGGGGCCGTGGAGATACCCAGAAGAGCTCAGCATCGGTGGGCAAGTTGAGAGGCTTGGTAGATGCCTGGTGAAATGTCCACCCTGATTCCATTGCCATCAACTTTGTGAGGCCTGGGGTTGGAGTGTCTAGGACTGACCGTCTCTACGTTTTCAGGGTGTACACCTTCTGTGTTCTGAAGGCCTCCATGTATCAGGTGTTGATCTCCGATGACAACCTGGTGTGAGTGGAGCTCGGTCTGTTCCATGCCAGAGCATGGTTGGGGTATTGACACTTCAACACCCTGCTGTTGGAAGACAAGCTGTTCTGGGACTTGTTTCGTTACTTCAGGACTTGCTGGAGAGGGAAACAGGGAGAGCTTCCCCGCCTTGGGGGATGTCAGCAAGAGCGGAAAATGTGTTGCTGGAAAAGCGCAGCAGGTCATGCAGCATCCAAGGAGCAGGAAAATCGATGTTTCGGGCATGAGCCCTTCTTCAGGAATCATCCTGAAGCCCTTCCTGAAGAAGGGCTCATGCCCGAAACGTCGATTCTCCTGCTCCTTGGATGCTGCCTGACCTGCTGCGCTTTTCCAGCAACACATTTTCAGCTCTGACCTCCAGCATCTGCAGTCCTCACTTTCTCCTTGAGGATGTCAGCAAGACTCACATCCATGTCTTCTGTCAGGGATACACATGGGCGTCGATGAAAAGGTGGAAATCCAGGATCATAGAATTGGAGAAGGAGGTGCTTGATCCAGAGTTATGTTGTGGTCAGCCTGACATGGACCTGGCCCTATGGGATGGTACATGAAGAGCAGAAGGCTGTACCCCAGGATCTGGATCCCTTTGGGTCCTGGAGTGTGGACATGAGTTTGTGAGTCCAGTTCCATTGGGATCTTGACCGTGGCTCCCATTTCTTCTACTCGCTGGAAAAAAGGCACGGGCTCCACCAGCAGCTCCTTGTGCTGCTAACTGATGATAGAACATAGAACATAGAACAATACAGCACAGAACAGGCCCTTCGGCCCACGATGTTGTGCCCAACTTCTAACCTAGATTTAGCACCCATCCATGTACCTATCCAAATGCCGCTTAAAGGTCGCCAATGATTCTGACTCTACCACTCCCACGGGCAGCGCATTCCATGCCCCCACCACTCTGTGGGTAAAGAACCCACCCCTGACATCTCCCCTATACCTTCCACCCTTCACCTTAAATTTATGTCCCCTTGTAACACTCTGTTGTACCCGGGGAAAAAGTTTCTGACTGTCTACTCTATCTATTCCTCTGATCATCTTATAAACCTCTATCAAGTCACCCCTCATCCTTCGCCGTTCCAACGAGAAAAGGCCGAGAACTCTCAACCTATCCTCGTACGACCTACTCTCCATTCCAGGCAACATCCTGGTAAATCTTCTCTGCACCCTCTCCAAAGCTTCCACATCTTTCCTAAAGTGAGGCGACCAGAACTGCACACAGTACTCCAACTGTGGCCTAACCAAAGTCCTGTACAGCTGCAACATCACTTCACGACTCTTGAATTCAATCTCTCTGCTAATGAACGATAATACTCCATAGGCCTTCTTACAAACTCTATCCACCTGAGTGGCAACCTTCAAAGATCTATCTACATAGACCCCAAGATCCCTCTGTTCCTCCACCTGACTAAGAACCCTACCATTAACCCTCTATTCCGCATTCTTATTTGTTCTTCCAAAATGGACAACCTCACACTTGGCAGGGTTGAACTCCATCTGCCACTCCTCAGCCCAGCTCTGCATCATATCTAAGTCCCTCTGCAGCCGACAACAACAGCCCTTTCACTGTCCACAACTCCACCTATCTTCGTATCATCTGCAAATTTACTGACCCACCCTTCGACTCCCTCATCTAAGTCATTCATAAAAATTACAAACAGCAGAGAACCCAGAACTGAACTCTGCAGAACTTCATTTGTAACTGGGCTCCAGGCTGAATATTTACCATCTACCACCATTCTCTGCCTTCGACCGGTTAGCCAGTTTTCTATCCAATTGGCCAAATTTCCCTCTATCCGATGCCTCCTGACTTTCCGCATAAGCCTACCATGGGGAACCTTATCAAATGCCTTACTAAAATCCATGTACACTACATCCACTGCTCTACCCTCATCCACATGCTTGGTCATCTCCTCGAAGAATTCAATAAGACTTGTAAGGCAAGACCTACCCTTCACAAATCCGTGCTGGCTGTCCCTAATCAAGCAGTGTCTTTCCAGATACTCGTAAATCCTATCCCTCAGTACCCTTTCCATTACTTTGTCTACCACAGAAGTAAGACTAACTGGCCTGTAATTCCCGGGGTTATCCCTATTCCCTTTTTTGAACAGGGGCACAACATTCGCTACTCTCCAGTCCCCTGGTACCACTCCCGTTGACAGTGAAGACGAGAAGATCATTGCCAACGGTACTGCAATTTCCTTTCTTGCTTCCCACATAATCCTAGGATATATCCCGTCAGGCCCGGGGGACTTGTCTATCCTCAAGTTGTTCAAAATGTCCAACACATCTTCCTTCCTAACAGGTATCTCTTCTAGCTTAACAGTCCGTTTCACACTCTCATCTTCAACAATACGGTCCCTCTCGTTCGTAAATACTGAAGAGAAGTACTTGTTCAAGACCTCTCCTATCTCTTCCGACTCAATACACAGTCTCCCACTACTGTCCTTGATCGGACCAACCCTCGTTCTCGTCATTCTCAGGTTTCTCACATACGCATAAAATGCCTTGGGGTTATCCTTGATCCTATCCGCCAAGGATTTTTCATGCCCTCTCTTAGCTCTCCTAATCCCTTTCTTCAGGTCCCTTCTGGCTATCCTGTATCCCTCCACTGCTCTGTCTGAACCCTGTTTCCTCAACCTTATGTAAGCCTCCTTCTTCCTCTTTACTAGACATTCAACCTCCCTCGTCAACCAAGGCTCCCTCACACGACCATTTCTTTCCTGCCTGATAGGTACATACATATCAAGGACACGTCGTATCTGCTCCTTGAAAAAGTTCCACATTTCCACCACATCCTTCCCTGACAGCCTATGCTCCCAACGTATGCTCCTCAAATCCTGTCTTACAGCATCATAATTTCCCTTCCCCCAATTGTAAAATCTACCTTGTTGTGCGCACCTATCTCTCTCCATAACCAAGGTGAAAGTCACAGAATTGTGGTCACCATCACCAAAATGTTCACCCACTAACAAGCCCATCACTTGTCCCGGTTCATTACCGAGTACCAAATCCAATATGGCCTCCCCTCTGGTTGGACACTCTACATACTGCGTTAGAAAAGCTTCCTGGACACACTGCACAAACACTGCCCCATCCAATCTACTTGATCTAAAGAGCTTCCAATCAATATTTGGGAAGTTGAAGTCGCCCATGACTACGACCCTGTGGCTTCTGCACCGTTCCAAGATCTGTTTCCCAATCTGTTTCTCCACATCTCTGCTGCTATTGGGGGGCCTATAATAAACACCCAACAAGGTGACTGCACCTTTCCTATTTCTGATTTCAGCCCATACTACCTCCAGAGGCAGATCCCCCTCAAACTTCCTTTCTGCAGTCGTTATACCATTTCTAATTAGCAATGCCACCCCCCCTCCTTTTTTACCACCCTCCCTAATCTTACTGAAACATCTGTAACCAGGAACTTCCAACAGCCATTCCTGTCCCTCATCTATCCATGTTTCCGTGATGGCCACAACATCGTAGTCCCAGGTACCGATCCACGCCTTAAGTTCACCCACCTTATTTCTGATACTCCTTGCGTTGAAGTATATGCACTTGAGCCCATCTCTGTGTCCGCAAGTAGTCCCTGTCAGTGCTACCTTCTCCACAGCCTCCCTACAGTCTTGGGCATCCTGACACACAGCTAGCTTACTTGCTGGACAACAAGTCCGGATCCCATCCCCCGCCAAATTAGTTTAAACCCCCCCGAAGAGTGCTAGCAAACCTACCCCCAGGATATTGGTGCCCTTCTGGTTCAGGTGCAACCCGTCCTGTTTATACAGGTCCCACCTTCCCCAGAATGCAGTCCAATTGTCCAAATATCTGAAGCCCTCCCTCCTACACCATCCTTGCAGCCACGTGTTCACGTGATGATCCCTTGTTTCAGATTAAGGGCCCAAGTCAGGGTCTGTTCCTGCTCTGTTCTCTCCGGATCTGTCCAGCGAGGAAGCTGACAAGGTTCTGTGGGACAACCTGCCGCATGTCAGCTGTAACGGTGCCAAGAAGCTCGATGCCCCTCAGAGCTTGGAGGTACTAACTGGTGCCCTCTCCCATTTTTCCAGCAGCAGGACCCAGGGGCTGGGTGGAGTTTGCACATTCTCCCTGTGTCTGTGTGGATTTCCTACCACAGTCCAAAGGTGTGAAAGTTAATTGGATTGGCCACACTATATTGCTTATTGTGTCCAGGGATGTGTAGGCTCAGTGGGTTTGCATGGGACATGCAGGGTTACAGGTTTGGGGGTGGTGGCATATTCTTCAGAGGGTCAGTGTGGACTTGATGGACTGAATGGCCTGCTTCCACACTGAAGGGATTTTATGATTTGAGAACACAACCTTGAGGAAAGCATAATTAAATCAAATACCTCTCAACTCAAAGTTAGAAGCCTGGTCTAAATCAAAAACAGTCGAGGGGAATCCTCATGTTACTGAACACATGATCAGCAGAGAGTTACTAACACAGGCGTTCCACGGACAGGCACAGAACAAGTTTCAAAGACGTGTCTCAAAGCTGCTGAAATCCCCTTGGCAATCTGGATACAGAATTGGCTGGCCCATGGAAGATAGAGGCTGGTGATAAATGGGGAGTATTCAGCCTGGAGCTTGGTGAACAATGGTGCTCCACAGGGATCCGTTCTGAGACCTTTGCACTTTGTGATTTTAATAAATGATCTGGATGAGGAAGTGAAAGGGTGAAAGGGTGGATTAGCAAGTTTGCTGATGACATGAAGGTTGGTGCAGTGGTGAACAGTATGGAGGGCTGTGGTAGGTTGCAATGGGGCATTACCAGGATGCAGAGCTGGGCTGATAAGTGGCAGATGAAGTTCAACCTGGAAAAGTGTGAAATGATTCATTTTGGAAATCAAATTTAAACGTAGAATACAGGGTTAAAGGCAGGATTCTTGGCAGGAACAGAAGGATCTTGGTGTCCATGTCCATAGATCCCTCAAAGTTGTCACCCACGTTGTTGGGTTGTTAAGAAGCTGTATGGTGTGTTTGCTTTCATTAGCAGGGGGATTGAGTTTAAGAGCCGTGAGGTTATGCTGCAGCTCTACAGAGCCCTGGTTAGACCATACTTGGAATATTGTGTTCAGTTCTGGTCGCCTCATGATAAGAAGGATATGGAGACTTCCGGAAAGGGTGCAGTGAAGATTTATCAGGATGCATGCCTGAACTGGAGGGCATTTCTTATGAAGAAATGTTGTGGGAGCTCGGGCTTTTCTTATTTGAGCAAAGAAGGATGATAAAGTTGTGCAAGATGATGAGAAGCAATGAAAGACTGGATAGGCAGAGACTTTTTCCCAAGCTGTCACAACGGTGAATCGGTTTAAGGTAATTAGAGGAAGGATTAGGGAGGTGTTCGAGGTCGATTCTTTACACAAGTGTGGTGGGTGTGTGGAATGCACTGCCAGCGGTGGTAATAGAGTCAGATTCATTAGGGACATTTAAGCGACTCTTGGAGAGGCACATAGAAGATAGAACAATAAAGTATGTCACTTAGTTTGAACTTAGGGTGGAAAAAAGGTTAGCATTACATCAAGGGCTGAAGGGCCTGTCCTGAGCTGTACTGTTCTAGGTTCTATATTAACAGCACAGGTTCAATCCCTACGCTGGCTGAGATCACCTTCTCAATTCCGCCCCTCCACTGGTTAAACTCACGACCAACTGTGTCTCTGAAAGAGCAGCCCTATGGTCCACTGGGACTAAAGCAACTTTACTGAAGGAATATAATTCAAGTCAGGATGCTGAGTGGTTTGGAAGGGAATATGCAGGTCATGGTGTTCTCATGCATCTACTGCCTTTGTCTTTAGGAAGGTAGTGGTCATAAATGTTGAGGATGATGTCTACGGAGCATTGGTGAGTCTCTGCAGTGTGTATTATCAATGATACTCAGTGCTGCGACTGAACGCCGGTGGTGGATGGACTGAATGTTGTAGATGTGGTGTCAATCAAACTGATTACTTCATCGTAAAAGAGTAAATGTTGGAGAACATTTGTAACTTTGAAGAGAGAAAGAGAATGAATGTTTCTAGTCTGACATGACTCCTGATCAGCACTGTTCTGAAGAAGAGTTAGATGTGGACTCCAAAGGTTAACTCTATATTTCTCTCCACAGGTGTTGCCAGGTTTGCTGAATTTCTCCAGCACGTTCTGATTTCATTTCGGATTTTGAGTGTCTGCAACATCGTGCTTTTATATGGCTGTTTGGTCATGCTGGGATCCCATTTCATGAGGGATCTTGAAACTATTTCCATCCAGGCAAGTGGGGAGTATTCCATCACACCCCTGACGTGTGCTTTGGAGATGGTGGAGAGGCTTTTGGAGCCATGAGGTACATCCCTCACTGCACTGACCTTGCCCCCTGACCTGCTCTTATAGCCACATTGTAAATCCATTTCATTTTCAGCTCAATGTAACTCCCAGGTTGTTGATCTTAGGGGATTCAGTAACAGCAAAGCCATTGAATGGCATTATTTAGATGATTGAAGGTAGTAATTGTTTTGCACTTGTGTGGCCGAATATTCATTGTTATTTGTCAGCCGAGGCCTGGAAGTTGCCAGGATCTTGCTGCAGAGCCACATGGAGTGCTTCAGTATCTGATGAGGGAAGAATGCTGCTGAACATTGTGTGAGTATTAGAGAACCCTCGGACTCATGACATTCTGCCTGAGGGAAGGTCAGTTACACAGTCACTAAAGATAGTTAGGGCTAGGACACAATCTTGAGGACCTCCTGCTGTGAGGGCCTGCAGCTTAGATGGCTGACTTCCACCAACCTCACCAATTGCTGTGGGTATGGAGTCACATGTAGCCCAGACAAGACAAGGACAGCCCTAATCCCTGAAGGGCATTAGAGAACCAGATGGGTTTTAACAACAATTGACAAGGGTTTCATAGTCAGATTAGAGTCATAATTCCATGTGTTTCAATTGAAGTTCTGATATCTGTCATTGATAGGATTTGACCCGGGTCCATGATAATAGTTGGGAAGTATCTGAAGATGAGTTAATGCGATGGCTGGCCTCCTTGCTCATTTAGAATCCAACTTGACATTTCTATCCCAATTACAAAATAAAGGTTTAAGTTTTATTATTCATCATTGAGTGTCATATTAATTTCTCATTACTTGGTTCCTAGAAAACAGAAATACAGACAGACTTAGTGCTGCCAACTACGTTAATCGGAATCCTATCTGAACAAGTATGAGATCACCCAATCTGATTCTGATAGATTAGATTACTTACAGCATGGAAACAGGCCCAACAAGTCCACACCGACGCGCACCCACCCACACCCATTCCCTTACACCTAACACTACGGGCAATTTAGCATGGCCAATTCACCTAACCTGCACATTTTTGGACTGTGGGAGGAAACCGAAGCACTCGGAGGAAACCCACACAGACACAGGGAGAATGTGCAAACTCCACACAGTCAGTCACCAGAGGCAGGAATTGAACCCAGGTCTCTGGCGCTGTGAGGCAGCTGTGCTCACCACTGTGCCACCGTGCCGTGCACATTCACTCAGTTTGAAGTTTGAAGTTACTGTCGATGAGCAGAGTGAATGGTTTTCCCATGGAAAGGAAGGTGTTATGTAGAAAGGCAGGAACATTATTTACGTGTGTGTGTGTGTGTGTGTGTAACTCATCCAGACTAACCAAATATCACAAACTAATCTAGTTCCATTGGCCAGCACTAGTCCCATATCCCTCTAAGCCCTTCCTATTCATAGACTCATAGAGATGTACAGCATGGAAACAGACCCTTTGCTTCAACCTGTCCTTACCGACCAGATATCCCAACCCAATTTGTCCCACCTGACAGCACCCGGCCCATATCCCTCCAAACCCTTCCTATTCATATACCCATCCAAATGTCTCTTAAATGTTGCAATTGTACCAGCCTCCACCACTTCATCTGGTAGCTCATTCCATACCAGTACCACCCTCTGTGTGAAAAAGTTACCTCTTAGGTCTCTTTTATATCTTTCCCCTCTCACCCTAAACCTATGCTCTCTAGTTCTGGACTCCCCGACCCCAGGGAAAGACTTTGTCTATTTATCCTATCCATGCCCTCATAATTTTGTAAACCTCTGTAAGATCCACCCCTCAGCCTCCGACACTCCAGGGAAAACTGCCACAGCCTGTTCAGTCTCTCCCTGGAGCTCAGA
The DNA here is from genome assembly GCF_047496795.1 of Chiloscyllium punctatum. NCBI lineage: Eukaryota > Metazoa > Chordata > Chondrichthyes > Orectolobiformes > Hemiscylliidae > Chiloscyllium > Chiloscyllium punctatum. The sequence goes on from NC_092767.1 coordinate 27,845,108, forward strand.
TCCTCCAACCCTGGCAACACCCTTGTAAATCTTTTCTGAACCCTTTCAGGTTTCACAACATCTTTCTGATAGGAAGCAGACCAGAATTGCACGCAATATTCCAACAGTGGCTTAACCAATGTCCTGTACAGCTGCAACATGACCTCCCAACTCCTGTACTCAATACTCTGGCCAATAAAGGAAAGCATACGAAATGCCTTCTTCACTTTCCTATCTAACTGCGACACCACTTTCAAGGAGCTATGAACCTGCACTCCAAGGTCTTTTTGTGCAGCAACACTCCCTAGGACCTTGCCATTAAGTCGAGAAGTCCTGCTAAGATTTGCCTTCTCAAAATGCAGCACCTCGCAGTTATCTGAATTAAACTCCATCTGCCATTTCTCAGCCATTGGCCCATCTGGTCCAGATCCTGTTGTAATCTGAGGTAACCCTCTTCACTATCCACTACACCTCCAATTTTGGTGTCATCTGCTAACTTACTAACTTACTAACCACTTATGCTCGCATCCAAATCACTTATGTAAATGACAAAAAGTAAAGGACCCAGCACCGATCCTTGTGGCACTCCACTGGTCACAGGCCTCCAGTCTGAAAAACAACCCTTCACCACCACTCTCTGTCTTCTATCTTTGAGCCAGTTCTGTATCAACATGGCTAGTTATCCCTATATTCCATGAGATCTAACCTTGCTAATCAGTCGCCCATGGGGAACCTTGGCGAACGCCTTACTGAAGTCTATATAGATCACGTCTACTGCTCTGCCCTCATCAATCTTCTTTGTTACTTCTTCAAAAAACTCAATCAAGTTTGTGAGACATAATCAGTCCTTGCCTTTCCAAATACATGTACATCCTGTCCCTCAGGATTCCCTCCAACAGTTTGCCCACCACCGAGGTCAGGCTCACTGGTCTATAGTTCCCTGGCTTGTCTTTACCACCCTTCTTAAACAGTGGCACCACATTTGCCAACCTCCAGTCTTCTGGCACCTCACCTGTGACTATCGATGATACAAATATCTCAGCAAGAGGCCCAGCAATCACTTCTCTAGCTTCCCACAGAGTTCTCGGGTACACCTGGTCAGGTCCTGGGGATTTATCCACCTTTAACCATTTCAAGACATCCAGCACTTCCTCCTCTGTAATCTGGACATTCATACACCCATCCAGATGGCTTTTAAATGTTGTAATGGTATCAGCCTTCACCACTTCCTCTGGCAGCTCATTCCACACCCACACCAACCTTTGCTTGAAAATGTTGCCCCTTAAGTCCCTTTTAAATCTTTCCCCTCTCATCCTAAATCGATGACCCCAGCTCATTATTTCCCCAATCCAGGGAAAAGACCATGTCTATTTATCGTATCCATGCCCTTCATGTCTTTATAAATTTCTGTAACATCACCCCTCAGCCTCCAACACTCCAAGGAAAACAGCCCAGCCTATTCGTCCTCTCCCTACAGCTCAAAACCTCCAACTCTGGCAACATTCCTGTAAATCTTTTCTGAACCCTTTCAAGTTTCATAATATCCTTTCTGTAGGATGGAGACCACAACGTGTGTAAAATACCTGACATTCTTCTGCATTATGTTATTTTATTAACAACACTATCTTTCTCTTCGCCTGAAACGATTTTGGAATGTGTTTATTTGAAGAATTGGAATTCAAAACCAAGGCAGAGGGTGATGGTGGAGGGTTGTTTTGCAGAGGCCTGTGACCAGTGGAGTGCCACAGCTAGGTCCACGACTTTTCATCATTTATATAACTGATGTGGATGTGAGGTATAGTTAGTACATTTGCACATGACACCAAAATCGGAGGTGTAGTGGACCATGAAGAGGGTTACCTCAGAGTAAAACGGGATCTTGATCAGATGGGCCAATGGGCTGAGAAGTAGCAGATGGCCTTTAATTGAGATAAATGCACGATGCTGCATTTTGGGAAAGCAAATCTTAGCAGGACTTAGACACTCAATGGTAAGGTCCAGTAAGTGTTGCTGAACAAAGAGACCTTGGAGTGCAGGCTCCTTGAAGGCAGAATTGTAGGTAGATAGGATAGTGAAGAAGGGCTTTGGTATGCTTTCCTCTATTGGTCAGAGTATTGAGAACAGGATTGGGGAGGTCATATTGCGGCAGTACAGGAAATCAGTTAGGCCACTTTTGGAATATTGCATGCAATTCTAGTCTCCTTCCTTTCGGAAGGATGTTGTGAAACTTGAAAGTGTTCAGAAAAAAATAATAAGAATGTTGCCAGGGTTGGAGGATTTGAGCTAAAGGGAGAGGTTGAACAGGCTGGAGCTGTTTTCCCTGGAGCGTCGGAGGCTGCGGGGTGACCTTATAGAGGTTTATAAAATCACGAGGGGTATGGATAGGATAAATAGACAAAGTCTCTTCCCTGGGGTCGGGGAGTCCAGAAATAAGAGGGCATAGGATTATGATGAGAGGGGAAAGATATAAAAGATACCTAAGGAGCAACGTTTTTACACAGAGGGTGGTGCCTGTATGGAATGAGCTGCCAGAGGAAGTGGTGGAGGCTAGTATGATTGTAACACTTAAAAGGCATCTGGATGAGTATATGATTATGAAGGGTTTGGAGGGATATGGGCCGGATGTTGGGCAGGTGAGGCTAGATTGGGTTGAGATATCTGGTTGGCATGGACCTTTTGGACCAAAGTGTTTGTTTCCATGCTGCACATCTCAACGACTCTATTACTCTTTGAACACATTTTGCCCCCATCTAAGATGAGAATAGCATTGGGAAGGAAAACTCCAAAGTAAACATCGCTCTCAGCTTCTCTTCAGGGGATTTATATATGATGTGAGCAGATATCCTCAGTTTGGGGAGCTTAAAAGTAGACAGACCCCAAGGTCTAGAGGAGTTGTATCCAAGGAGACAAATTTACTGGGACTCTAACCCAAATATTTAGTTCCTCTCCGGTCACAGGGAAGGTGCCAGGAGATTTGAGGGCATTTGATGTGTTTCCACCTTTCAAGAACAGTGGTAGGGATTGACCAGGAATAACAGAATAGTGAGTGTTCATCAGTGTCAGGGCAACTATGAGAGAAAATTCTGAAACAAAGAATTAATCTCCATTCTGAGAGGTAAGGTTTGATCATGAAATAAAAACTGAACGAAATGCAGATGCTGTAAATTAGCAATTAAAACAGAAATTGCTGGAAAAGCTCAGCAGGTCTGCAGCATCTGTGAAGAGAAATCAGAGTTAATGTTTGGGGTCGAGTGGCCTTTCCTCAGACCTGATGGTAGTTGGAAACATGTCAGCTTTTTGTGCAGATCAAAAATGGCAGCAGAGTCAGATGCTCCAGCCAGAACTCCTCTGCTCCACCTGTTCTTTTTTCCATTTCTTTCTTTTTTTCTCTCCTTTTTCCCTTTTTCCTGATTTTATTTTCAACTTACCTGGAGCATGTCTGGTGGTGGCATCTCGCTGGAGATGGTGGCTAATGATCCTCTGGATATGGTTTCTGGTGGGATGGTAGGTAAGGACAATGGGAACCCTATCTCTTTTGGAGAGGGAAGAGAAGAGGTGAGGACTGAAGTACAGGAGATAGGTTGGACCCGCTGAGGGCCCTGTCAACAATGGAGCTGGGGAATTCTTTGTTAAGGAGGAACGTGGCAAAGTTGGCATCATTAGAACAGATGTGATGGAGATAGAGGAAGTTGGAGAATGGAATAGAGTCTTTGCAGGATACAGGATGTGGATGTATAGACTTGGTGTTTATGGTGGACATTGGTGGCCAGTCTATCCCATGAAATAGAAACAGAGATGTCAAGGAAGGGAAATGAGAAGTCAGAGACTCAGGATATTTGAGTGTGTGTTTATGTGTGTTGTGTGTGTGTGTGTGTGTGTGTGTGTGTGTGTGTGTGTGTGTGTGTGTGTGTGTGTGAGAGATTACGTGTGTGTAAGGGTGTGTGTATGTGAATACGTGTGTGTGCATGTGTGTCTGTGTGGGTATGTCTGTATGTGTGAGTGTGTCTATGTGTGTGTCTGTATGTGTGAATGTCTGTGTGTCTGTCTGTGTGAGTGTGTGTGTGTGTCTACGTATGTGTGTCTGTGTGCGTGAGTCGGTGTGGTTGTGATAATATGTGTGTCTGTGTGGGTATGTCTATGTGTGTCTGCATGTGTGTGTCTATGCGTCTATGTGTGTGAATGTCTGTGAGTGTGTGTCTGTCTGTCTATGTCTGTGTGTATGTGTCTGTGTGTGTATCTGTCTGTGTAAGTGTGTGTGTGTGTTTGTGTGTGTCTGTGTGTATATGTATGTGAATGTCTGTGAGTGTGTGTCTGTCTGTCTATATCTGTGTGTATGTATCCGTGAGTGTGTCTGTCTGTGTAAGTGTGTCTGTGTGTGTGTCTGTGTGTTTGTGTGTGTTTGTTGTGGGGGAGGGGTAGGGCAGGAGACACTTGGGAATGATGATTTGATAGACATCACAAATACTGATCAAGTCATTGACAGTGAGTAAGAAAGTCTCAGGTTATTGGTAGAAATGGAGAGATTGGTCCGATGGGCAGATCAATGACGGATGAAATGTTACTCTGATAAACGAGAGGTGATGGCTCGAGCAGAAGTTACACGACAAGACAGGACTCAATGAAGGGGAGGATACGAGGAAGCTAATAGGAGCAGAAAGATCTTGAGGTGATTGTTAACAGATCCCTGAAGGCAGCAGGACAAGCATCGAGCCCCAGTGCAGAGGGCAGTGTGGGGAATCGAGTCCCAGTGCAGAGGGCAGTGAGGGGAATTGAGTCCTGGTGCAGAGGCAAGTGAGGGGAATCGAGTCCCAGTGCAGAGGCAAGTGAGGGGAATCGAGTCCCAGTGCAGAGGCCAGTGAGGGGAATTGAGTCCCAGTGCGGAGGCCAGTGAGGGGAATCGGGTCCCAGTGCAGAGGGCAGTGATGGGAATCAAGTCCCAGTGCGGAGGTCAGTGAGGGGAATCGAGTACAAGTGCAGAGGCCAGTGAGGGGAATTGGGTCCCAGTGCGAAGGCCAGTGAGGGGAATCGAGTCCCAGTGCGGAGGTCAGTGTGGGGAATCGAGTCCCAGTGCGGAGGTCAGTGTGGGGAATCGAGTCCCAGTGCGGAGGCCAGTGAGGGGAATCGAGTCCCAGTGCAGAGGTCAGTGTGGAGAATCGAGTCCAAGTGCGGAGGTCAGTGAGGGGAATCAAGTCCCAGTGTTGAAGCCAGTGAGGGGAATCGAGTCCCAGTGTGAAGGCCATTGAGGGGAATCGAGTCCCAGTGCGGAGGCCAGTGAGGGGAATTGGGTCCCAGTGCGGAGGCCAGTGAGGGGAATCGAGTCCCAGTGCGGAGGTCAGTGTGGGGAATCGAGTCCCAGTGCGGAGGTCAGTGTGGGGAATCGAGTCCCAGTGCGGAGGCCAGTGAGGGGAATCGAGTCCCAGTGCAGAGGTCAGTGTGGAGAATCGAGTCCAAGTGCGGAGGTCAGTGAGGGGAATCAAGTCCCAGTGTTGAAGCCAGTGAGGGGAATCGAGTCCCAGTGCGGAGGCCAGTGAGGGGAATTGAGTCCCAGTGTGGAGGGCAGTGTGGGGAATCGAGTCCTGGTGCAGAGGCCAGTGAGCGGAATCGAGTCCCAGTGCAGAGGCCAGTGAGGGGAATCAAGTCCCAGTGCAGAGGCCAGTGAATGGAATCAAGTACCAGTGCAGAGGCCAGTGAAGGGAATCAAGTCCCAGTGCAGAGGCCAGTGAAGGGAATCGAGTCCCAGTGCGGAGGCCAGTGAGGGGAATCGAGTCCCAGTGCAGAGGCCAGTGAGGGGAATCATGTACCAGTGCAGAGGCCAGTGAATGGAATCAAGTCCCAGTGCAGAGGCCAGTGAGGGGAATCGAGTCCCAGTGCGGAGGCCAGTGAGGGGAATCGAGTCCCAGTGCAGAGGCCAGTGAGGGGAATCAAGTCCCAGTGCAGAGGCCAGTGAAGGGAATCGAGTCCCAGTGCGGAGGCCAGTGAAGGGAATCAAGTCCCAGTGCAGAAGCCAGTGAAGGGAATCAAGTGACAGTGCAGAGGCCAGTGAAGGGAAGCGAGTCCCAGTGCGGAGGCCAGTGAAGGGAATCAAGTCCCAGTGCAGAGGCCAGTGAAGGGAATCAAGTGACAGTGCAGAGGCCAGTGAAGGGAAGCGAGTCCCAGTGCAGAGGCCAGTGAAGGGAATCGAGTCCCAGTGCGGAGGCCAGTGAGGAGAATCGAGTCCCAGTGCAGAGGCCAGTGAGGGGAATCGAGTCCCAGTGCAGAGGCCAGTGAGGGGAATCGAGTCCCAGTGCAGAGGCCAGTGAGGGGAATCAAATCATAGTGCAGAGGCCAGTGAGTGGAATTGAGTCCCTGTGCGGAGGCCAGTGAGGGGAATCGAGTCCAGTGCAGAGGCCAGTGAGTTAAGTGGGCAGTTAAGAAGGCAGATAGGAAACATGCCTTTACACATTGAGACAGAGATTATCAGAGCAGGGAGGGTCCTGTTGGAGCTCTACAGCCATTTGGATAGGCCACAGTTGGAGTATTGTGTACAGTTCTGGTCACTGCACCATGGGATGGATGTGATTGCACTGGAGGGAGGGTAAAGGACATTCACCAGAACATGGGTTGGGCTGCAGCAGTTTCGCTGTGAAGGGGGAGGCTGGATAAGCTCAGGCTGCTTTCTTTAGAGCAGAGATCGGGGTATATAAGACCAAGGGGAATGTGGACTGGGTGAATGTTAAGCAGTTTTCCCCCTTAATCAGAGGGCAATTAACAAAGTGGTGTAATTTTAAGCTGAAAAGCGAAGGGTTTAGCGAAGGGACATGCCACCCAGAGGATGGTAGGGGCCTGTGCTGCATCGTCCAGGAGGGGAATTGTGGGAGAAATCCTCAAAACCGTCACAAAGTACTTGGACAAGCACTGAAAGGTCATAACATTCAAGACCATGGACTAAGTGCTGGGGACTGAGACTTGTGTTGCTTTGAGAGTAATTTTGGAGGTACAAACTCGATGGACCAAAGGGGACATTTACCCTGTATGATGCCATCATGGTATTAATTTGAATGTAAGGTTCTGATTTTTGTTTTGTCTTTGTTTTGAGAAAATTTGACCAAGTGGAAGTTCATTAAAATAAACCTGTTGTCATTAATTGTTCAAAATGATATAAAAAGATATAATCACGGTTTCCCAGTGAAGATACCACACAATATAAAACAAAGTCTCTGGAACTGTGTCAGCTCCACCTCCGAGAGAATTCTCCAATTCCGACAGGTTGCCAGCAGCAGGAAGTGAAAGAAACAACGAAATGCATCTTCTCAGAGAAAGGGTGGATCAGGTGTTTGACACCATCCTCGCTGTGGTTGGTGTTCCTGGTAAGTCTTGGAACAACTGAGCTCATACAAAACTCTGCACTGAATCATCCTTATTTCGACAACAACTGATAATAATTTATTTCCATTTAGCAAGGCAAATCCCACTGTCAGACAATAGTGTCCTCACTGACTGAATTTAAAGTGAATAGTTTGTCAGTTCGGGGGCTCCTCAGTAATGTGCAGCATTGTGTGTTTCCCTATACTGTGCAGAATGCGTTTACACTGAGGCCACATTGATGGGGTTTGGCTGAGCACCGGCCCTGGCTGGTCTAGAAAGGGTTTCAGAAGACCACCCTCTCTCTGTGGTAGTGCACAGCCTGCTATCGGTCAGATGGGTTTGTAACAACCCACCTCTCAGTGACACCTGGTGTTTCCCATTCCTTGATGGAAAGGGATTGTATTGGTGGATCTTGCTCAGGCAGCTCGCTCCAAATGGGAGCCCAGATACAACAGGGTAATGGGTGGGTTCAGCAGGTCATTAGGAATGAGGAGACTATGGGGGCTGCAGATAGAGCGTTGTGCTGGAAAAGGCACAGCAGGTCAGGCAACGTCCGAGGAGGAAGAGAGTCAAGGTTTCTGGCAGGACCCTTCTTCAGGACAGTTACAGTGACCAATGTTGCATGGATTCAGGTTTTATTTGCTGAAAGCTGTGCTGTACCATCGTGGACAGGTGGTGGGGGGGGGGGGGGGGGTGGAGGAGGGGGAGTTAGGACAAATATTGAAATTTTTCTGATTGCACCAGGTTGAATACTCACCACAATGTGATTGGATTCACTGCTGAACACCTTCATGGTTCACATCATCAGGACGTTCAATCCTGTGCTTGAGGGAGGGACTCAATGCCCTCTCATTTGTTCATCCTATCATTGTGAAGGCCAACCATTCTGGGACACTGTGGGGTGGTTCAATAACCTGTCCTGTAGATCATACAGTGGGGATATAGAATTCTGGAGGCAAACTGAACAGTGGAGACTCCAAAACCAAATACAGTAATTTTGCGATCAATGTCCATGTTCGGTGTCTCCTATTCTTTGTTTTCCTGATCCCAGGTGTCTTTGTGTGAACGCTGTGGGCTGATAGGAAATGGCAGTCGGTCAGAGTAATCTGGAAAGCAGGTGAAATCGCCTGCTGCTGAACCAAAAAAAACTCTTGAATATATGACCGTGTTTCTGTGAGCAATCTGCTGCTCATGTTTAAAATGCAAATGTTCCTTTTAGAGAGAGTTTGCTGCTGTGGTTCAGATTCTTTAAACTTTATATAATATGGAACAACAATTATCTTTGTGTCATTACTTACAGTCTGGGCTCAGGCACAGAGAATGTTTGATCAATAACCTCAAGTCTCTTTTTCCATTCTCTTACAGTTTGTCTTGTGGTAATTGTAATCCTAGCTCGGAGAAACTGTGGACTTTCTACATGCAGCACTCGCTATTTGGTGGCCAATGCAGTGTCAGAACTACTGTTCGTTGTTTTTTGTATCATTCTTCACCGATTTCAACGGTATTATTATCCACTGTGTTTCCTGCACATCACTCCTGTTTGTACTGTTATCTTGTTGTCATCTGCTTGATCATTGATTGTTCTGTGTGGTTCACCATTGCTTTTTCCTTTGATCGATTTGTTGCCATTTGTTTACATGAGATGAAAACTAAGTATTGCACAGGGAAAACTGCAACAAAGGTACTTGCAACAATCTGCATCTCCTTTTGGTTAAAGAATATTCCCAACTCCTTTGTGTATTACCCTGGAAAGATGATCAATAATGTTCCATGGTACTGTTATACCAGGTCTAGTTATTATAATGACACTCGGTGGATAGGTTTTAGATATTTTGAGACTTTTTTAACACCAATGTTCCCATTCACTTTTATTCTCTTTATCAACATTCTGACTGTCAGACATATCTTCGAGGCCATTAAGGTGCGGAAGGATCTGAGAGGTCAGAGAAAAACAGAATGATCCAGAGGTAGAGAGCAGCAAGAATTCTGTGATTTTACACTTTGCCATATCTGCCAGCTTCATACTTCTCTGGTTGTTGAATATTTTATATTTCTTTAATGCTGGCTGTTCCTTGGATTCTGTTTCTTTTGGTCTCTTTGCTCAGATTGGATATACGCTGCGGAACTTAAGTTGCTGCACAAATGCCCTTATTTATGTGGTGACACAGAAACATTTCAGAGACCAGTTAAAGTATGCCGTGACATATCCAGTGATAACAATAATTCAATTGGTGAATCAATCCAAGTAACTCAGAGCCAACGTTGGATGCAGCAGATAACGGAACGAGGAGTCCACGTGTGGAATGGACCGAAAGGAGAAGAAGGAGAAGCAACATGATAACACTCCTTTCCTCATGGGCAAGGACTGACTCCATCTGAGGGGCAAAATGACAGAGACTGGAGGGGTAAAGCCAGTGTAAAGTGCTGTTAGTAATCAGCAACAATTAGTCGGAAGTGGGACAACAAAAGCAAAACCAAAAGATGAATTAGATATGCACAAAAGCAACATTCATGTCAAGTAATCTGTTCACAGTGAGTGAAGTGGGGAGAAAAATCAATGATATGGAGGAAGGTGAGTGTTAGATGAGATGAGATTGCTCAGAGTATGGAAGCAGGCCATTTGGCCCAACAAGTCCACACTGACCCTCTGAAGAGTAACCCACCCAGACCCATTCCCGTATATTTACCGCTGACTAATTTACATAACACTGTGGGCAATTTCGCATTACCGATTCACCTGACCCGCACATCTTTGGATTGAGGAGGAAACTGAAGCACCCTGATGGAACCCACGCAGACACGGGGAGAATGTGCAAACCCCACACAGACAGTTACCTGAGGCAGGAATGTAATCGTTCACTGCAGGCCAGAGAAGGAAATGCAACGACAGTCCCCTGTCCTCACTGAATTCTCTGACCCACACATCTGGGCAAACTAACAAAATACATGAGAAGTTTCAAAGAGGAAATAACATAGTGTCAGGACTCTGTGTCTTTTGATTGCACCTTTGTTTTCAACAATAACATACTTTGTTTCCATTCAATTCCTCACACTAAACATAGAACACAGAACAATACAGCACAGGACAGGTCCTTCAGTCCTCGATGTTGGTGAGTACACTACTGTTGCAGACAGGGTTTTCCATGGCCCTCCTACTCTCTGAGTGAAGAAACTACCTTGGATATTTGTCCTATATCTATCACTCCTCAATTTAGAACTATGTTCCCTCGTATGAGCCAATGCCATCTGAGGAAAAAGGCCCTCTCTGTCTACCTTATCTAACCCTCTGATTATCTTATATGTCTCAATTAGGTCACCTCTCAACCTTCTTGTCTCTAATGAAAACAGCCTCAAGTCCCCCAGCCTTTCCTCATAAGACCTTCCCTCCATATCAGGCAATCCTAGTAAATCTCCTCTGAAACCTTTCCAAAGGTTTCACATCCTTCCTATAATACGACGACCAGAACTCTACAGCATTCCAAGTACAGTTGCACCAGAGTTTTGGACAGCTGCAACATGACCTCGTGGCTCCAAAACCCAATCCCTCTACCAATAAAACCTTACACACCGTATGCTTTCTTTCCTCGACATCTTTCCTTTCCTTTCCTTGACATCCCTGGAACCATTCGGAGGCCCATAGTCAACACCCAACAGGGTGACCTCTCCTTTCCTGTTTCTAACCTCAGCCCATTCTACCCCAGTAGATGAGTCCTCAAATGTCCTTTCTGCCACCATAATACTGTCCTTGACTAACATTGCCACACCTCCCCCTCCTTTACCATCTTCCCTGTTTTTACTGAAACATCTGAACCCCAGAACCTGCAGCAACCATTCCTGTGCCTGTTCTACCCATGTCTCCGAAACGGCCACAACATCGAAGTCCCAGATACCAACCCATCCTGCAAGTTCACCCACCTTATTCTGGATGCTCCTGACATTGAAACCATTTTCCTGCTGGCTGGTGGACTCTTGCGACCATGAAACCATATTTCTGACCTCACTATTCTCATCCTCCTGGACACTGTAACTACAATTTTGGTTCCCGTGCCCAGCTGAATTAGTTTCAACTCTCCCGAAGATCAATATCAAAGTTCCCCACCCAGGATACTGGAGCCCCTCTGTTTCAGGTGTAGATCATCCTGTTTGTAGAGGTCCCACCTACCCCAGAATGAACCCCAATTATCGAGGTATCCAAAACCCTGCCTCCTGTATCATCCCTGTAGCCACGTGTTCAACTCCTCTCTCTCCATATACCTTGCCCCGCCAGCACTTGGCAGGGGCAACAAACCAGAGATAACACCTCTGTTAGTTCGAGCTCCAAACTTCCACCATAGCTCCCTGAATTTCTGCCTTAAGTCCCCACCCCTTTCCCTACCAATGTCATTAGTGCCTATGTGCACCACACCCTGGGGCTGCTCCCCCGTCACCCTCAAGGGGGTCCTTATGGGTGGCACAGTGACTACATGGTTAGCACTGTCACTTCAGAGCACTCAGGGCCCGGGTTCGATTCCAGCCTTTGGCGACGGTCTGTGTGGAGTTTGTACATTCTCTCTGTGTCTGCATGGGTTTCCTCCAGGTGCTCCAGTTTCCTCCCACAATCCAAACATGTGCAGGTTAGGTGACTTGGCCATGCTAATTTGGCCATAGTTTTCAGAGATGTGTGGGTTAGGTGCATTAGTCAGGAGTAAATATAGGATAATAGGGTAGGGGAATGGGTCTGGGTGGGTTACTCTTCCGAGGATTGGTGTGGACGTGTTGGACAGAAGGGCCTGTTTCCACACTGTAAGAATTCTATGATTCGATGATTCCGAAAACATGATCCAAGACATCACGAACCCTGGCATCTGGGAGGTAACACTCCAACCGTGAGTCTCTCTCATTCCCACAGAACCTCCTGTCTTTCCCCCTAACAATGGAGTCCCCAGTGACTAATGCTCTGCTCATCTTCCCCCTCCCTTCTGAGCAACAGGGACAGACTCTGTGTCAGAGACCTGTACCCCATGACTTACCCATGGTTAGTTGTTCCCCCCCAACAGTATCCAAAATAGTCTGCTTGTTATTGAGGGGAACGGCCGCAGGGGATCCCTGCACTGCCTGCTAGTTCCCTTTTCATCCCCTGACTGTAACCCATCAGCCCTTTTCTTGTACCTGAGGTGCAACTACCTCCCTGTAACTCCTCTCATTAACTCCCCCACCTCCAGAATGATTCAAAGTTTCTCCAGCTCCAGCTCTAGATCCCGAAAGTGTTTTTCAAGGAGCTGCAGTTGGGTGCACTTCCCGCAGATGGAGTCAGCAAGGTGTTATGACACAGGATAAACCCCTCTGTTAATTTAAACCCAACACGCAGAGATGTTCACCTCTTGCTGTAACCTGTTAAATTGCAAGAGGCAAAGGACCATCCCAGTTTTCACTACTTCAAATAAAAATTAACAATTTTATTCTTTAAGTTCAACAGAGAATGTTAGACAACTATTTACAACTCCTTTTTCTTAAACCTGTCTTTTACGCCCACTCCACAATACTGTGCTGATTAAAAAAAACTCGATGAAGTTTTTAAAAAAAAGTTACATTTCAAATCCAGTCAGCTTCTCCTTTGTAGATTTTCCTCTGTAGATTTTTTGAGGTTGGCTGTTCCTCGGTCTTCTCCTGCTCAGCTTTTTTTATGGACAGGTTCCTGTCAAAGAACAATTCAATGAGCAGTCTATTCTTGTTGGGGTTCATGACAGTACTCCCCCTAACTGTTCAAAATGTCTGGTTTTATCGCCCAAAACATCGAATCACTTCATTGGTCTGATGTTATCAAAACACTAAATTCAAATTCGATTGGATTTTGGTATCTGGGGCAGAATTTAAACTGATTAGCTGAATTTGAATTTGTTTTTGTTCCATGGCAATGCAACTGCAGGTATTTATTTCAACCAAGTGTTACATTTTTAAATTATTCAGGACACTCTGTGCTTTCAGTCAGGCCTTTCTTGCTTCCTCTCTCTCTTAAAGGTACAGGACACGCCCACACCTTTGTAACACCTCCCCCTTAAGAAGAAAATGAACCATCATAAAGAAAAAATGGCTTCTTTTTGTCTCTATTTCTTAACCACATTACCATGACATACATATGACTTTAACCGAATTTCATATTAACATCTTCCCTATATATTAAAAACATTGAATAGATACCAATACATTATCAGTTAAATCCGCGATACTGCATCTGTGATTACATTCTTATGACCCGGAACATGTACGATTTTTAAATTAAAATCTGTTACATAAGGCTCCCATGAAATAGTCTCATTTCCTTGTCTTTAAAGCTTTCCAAGAATGAAAGAGGATTGTGATCCGTGTGCACGACCGTCTCTGACACATTGTTTGTGATATCCACATTAAAATATTGTAAGGCCAGTACCAAACTCAATAGTTCTTTTTTGAACATAAAGTATTTTGTCTGGTGGGTGTTGAGTTTCTTTGAAAAGTAACCACCTGGCAGTTCAATCCCATCCTTATCTTCCTGTAGCAGTACAGCTCCAATTCCTGTGTCATGAGCATCGATGGCAACTTTGAAAGGTTTTGAAAGGTTTGGTGTCGCTAAAACTGGTGTGATGTTTAATATTGCTTTGAAATGGCCGAATACCTCCTGGCATTGTTCTGCCGACCAAAACGCTGTGTTACTCTTCAGCAGATACTGCTTAGTCCTGAGAATTGATGAACCTCTTTGTTCGAGGTTGGTTGTGGAAATTCCTTGATGGCCTTCGTCTTTGTATTCCATGGGGGTCAACCTTCCATGACTGATGTTACATCCCAAGAATGTCACCTCTGCTTTCGCAAATTCAGTTTTGTTGAAGTTTGTTTCCAGTTTTGCTTCTCGTAGTCATTCAGAGTTCTGCCAACTGTACCATGTGCCTTTTCCAGGACTTACTAAAGATCACTACATTGTCCCCATAGACTGCACAGTCTGTTAACCCAGCCACAACTTTGTTCAGGGGTCTTTGGAATGTGATGGGTGCATTATTCATTCCAAAAGGCATCACCTTGAATTGATGTAGCCCATTTGGGGTTACAAACACAGAAATTTCTATCACCGTCTCTGAAAAAGGTAACCACACAGTAAGCTTAACTTTGTGATGTCACTGGCTTGTCAATATGAGTCCAATTTTGTAATGTTGTTCACCTTCTGATAACACACAAAAAAATCATTGACTCCTGTTTGGTCTGGTCTGGGAACTGAGACAATCGGCAAACTCCACTCACTCTGGCTCTGTTCAATGCTGTCCTCGTCAAGCATGGCCTCCACCTCCATCTGGACCTGTCTGGCTTTGAAAAGATTAAGTTGTTTTATCAGAATAGTATTCCCTATGTCCAGTTCATGTACAACAGTATTAGTCCTCTCCATCTGATTCCTACATATGTCTTCAAACTGCAGTAGCAAACCTTTCAACTGAGCCCCTCGACCGACAGCTCACTAACCTGTCCAACTCCTCGAGGATTTCTTCATTTTTTAACATATTTTGAGGCACATCAAAATTCACAATATCTGGATTTGATTCCTCGCTCTGTGGGGCAGTAACTAACACCCATTTCTCCTGTTCTTTGTCTCTACCATAATGAGGTTCCAACATGTTCACATGACATCCCCAGTACAGTTTTTCTCCTATCTGCCATCTTTACTAGATAGATCACCTGACTTAACTTTTTCTCAATCTGATAGGTCCCCTAAACCTGGTTTTGAAGGGATCGCCTATTGCTTGTGACAATACTAACACATCCTCCCCTCTGGAAAATGTCTGAGTCTCAGAGTTTTTAATCTGTCACCTGCTTCATTCTACGCTGTGCCCTCTTTACGTGCTGTTTAGCGAAATCATCGACTCGATTTAGTGTCTCCACCACCTCTGATACGTAATCTAAGTGTGAGATCTCCGACTTTGGTCCTGTCAATTTCTCCTTGATTAATTTCAAACAGCCTCTCATTTCTTGTGGAATATTAACTCGAAGGGAGTAATATGAGTAGATTCATTTGGGGCAAACAATATGAATGGGATACCTTTACCCCAGTCATTCGGGTAATCCTCACAGTATGTTGTCAACATGGTCTTCAAGGTCTGATACCACCTTTCTGAAGTTCCCTGGGATTCAGGATGATATACACTGGGATTAAAATGCCATATGCTGAAGCTACCTGTAATCTCCTTAAACAGCCGAGCAGTAAAATGTGACCCTTGATCCAACTGAATCTCTCTGGGTAGCCCATACCGTGTGAACAAAGCTACTAACTCTTCTCCCATCTTTTTTGCCTTGATACTCCGTAATGGAATTGCCTCCGGAAATCTGGTAGACACATCCATTATGGTTAACATGTACTGGTTCCCACTTTTAGTTTCGGGAGGGGACCTACACAATGAATTACAACCCACGCGAAAGGGAATTGGCAACAGAGGGGCTGGTTTTGTTACGACCTGGGGCTTACCGACCATTTGGCATGTATGACACATACAGCAAAGGTTAACCACATCATTGTGCATTCTAGGTGAATAAAAATGTTTTTGTACCTTAGCCTGAATCTTTCATACCCCTCGGTGACCTCCTACAGGAAGTTCATGTGCTCACCGTAACACTTCCTGTCTGTATGCTACCAGCAACACAACCTGGTGCACTTTGGCCCATTTCTCCTCTGCACTAACCTGCCGTGGTCTCCATTTCTATCTGAGAATTCTATCTTTCAGATAATAACCCTTAGGAATACACTCTGCCTCCTTTTCGGAGTAAACATCCACACATATATCTTTTATTGCCTTGTCTTGCTGTTGCAAGTCCCTTAGCCTTTCAGGACTAAACGCTTCTGTCTGACCCTCTGCCTGTTCAGGATTTTCTGCACCATTACATCAAACAGGGTATCCACCAACTGAACCTCAACTCCTTCATCTTTCTCTTCAGTTTTTGCTTTTTGCTGTGACTTATGTTAGTGGGATCTTGTTACTACACAACCTGGGAAAATATCAGGATATTTTTCTTTTAACTCCTCAGTTTCTTGATCTTCCTTGGGCTTCACCACAAGAAGGGATGTCACTCCCACCTTGGATCCTGCCAAATCATTCAGAAGAACAAACTGAATTCCTGGAACCAACACTCTGTCAAACTCTGACTGTTACTCTCCCAGGTAAAACCAAGAACTGCAGATACTAGAAACCAGAGTCGAGATTAGACAGTGGTGCTGGAAAAGCACAGCAGGTCAGGCAGCGTCCGAGGAGCAGGACTGTTACTCTCCCAGCCTTGAGTTGGCACTGCAACCTGATCTTACATAAAGCAATGTTAAATTTTTGTCTGTCTATCCCACAGATTACCAAACTCTCGGGTAACAGATCAGGAAGTGTACAAATTCGCTCATCTCTTAACATTTGAGACTGGTTAGATTGTGTATTTCTCAAAATTATAATTTCTTGTTCTTCTCCCCCTGTTCTCTCAGAGTAACCTTTACCCACAAAGATGAATTCTTTGTAATGATCAGATACTAACCCCCTACCCAGCCACTGCCTCGGCTGTGCACTCTCCTTCAGCTCCTCGGCTCTTCTTGGGGTCTCCTTTACTACCTTCACTAAGGCCACTGGCTCAGCTCCTTTTACCACATCTTTTCCCACAATGCCTTTCTTCAACAACCAGCACTGTGACTTTACATGTGTCACTTTCCCACCGTGGGAACACCTGAGGCCTTTCACCTCCTTTCCACCATCTTGGGCTTGTTTTCGAACCTGTGGTAAATATTTACATGTTCTCTACTTTTTGTTTCCTCGTGCAGAATCTCCTCTTCTCCCAACTTCTATCCCACACAGGGCGAAATTCTGCCCGGAAACTTCTCTTATACACCAATATGTATTCATCTGCTAATCCTGCTGCACATCTCACTTCCTGAACTTTCTGTTCTTCCACACGAATTCTTACCATCTCTGGAAGTGAGTTTTTAAACTCCTCCAGCAGAGTAATCTCTCAGAGCCTCATAGGTCTTATCTATCTTTAAGACTCACATCCATCTATCAAAATGATTATGTTTCATTCTTTCAAACTCAACTTAAGTTTGATGTGGTTCCTTCTTTATGTTTCTGAACTGCTGTCTGTACGCTTTTGGGACCAATTCATAAGCACTCATAGATTCATAGAGATGTACAGCATGGAAACAGACCCTTCGGTCCAATCCGTCCATGCCAACCAGATATCCCAACCCAATCTAGTCCCACCTGCCAACACCCGGCCCATATCCCTCCAAACCCTTCCTATTCTTATACCCATCCAAATGCCTCTTATATGTTGCAATTGTACCAGCCTCAACCACATCCTCTGGCAACTCATTCCATACACGTACCATACTCTGTGTGAAAACGTTGTCCCTTAGGTCTCTTTTATATCTTTCCCCTCTCACCCTAAGCCTATGCTCTCTAGTTCTGGACTCTCCAACCCCAGGGAAAAGACTTTGTCTATTTATCCTATCCATGCCCTTCAGATAGATTCTCATCAGATCTCGATCAGTCAACCAGAAGGGGGAACCCACCGCCGAGGAACACAGGGCTGTTCTCAAAGGAACGGGACATGTCTTCCCAGCCATCGATGGTGCCAACCCTGCTGGTGATGATGGACATCCCAGACGAGCACCCAAATTGTGAGAAACAGAGCTCATGTATCAATAAATTTCAGTCCGAGTCAAATCCTGAAGCAGCGAATTTTATTGAAACGTTCTTGCAAGACGGGTGTCGAACAAATAGGCACCCAATCCAAAAATTACTCCACAATTTATCCAGTTTAATTGAGTCTCTCTCGGTATAGAACACAGAACATTACAGCGCAGTACAGGCCCTTTGGCCCTCGATGTTGCGCCGACCTGTTATACCAATCTGAAGCCCATCTAACCTACACTATTCCATGTCCGTCCATATGCTTGTACAATGACAACTTAAATGTACTTAAAGTTGGTGAATCTACTACCATTGCAGGCAAAGCATTCCATACACTTACTACTCTCTAATTAAAGAAACTCCCTCTGACATCTGTCCTATATCTATCACCCCTCAATTTAAAGCGATGCCGCCTCGTGCTCGCCATCACCATACTTGGAAAAAACTCTCCCTGTCCACCCTATCTAACCCTCTGATCATCTTGTATGTCTCTATTAAGTCACCTCTCAACCTTCTTCTCTCCAACAAAAACAGCCTCAAGTCCCTCAGAATTTCCTCGTAAGACCTTCCCTCCATACCAGGCAAGCAGAACCTTTCCAAATCTTCCACATCCTTCTTATATTGCGGCCGCACTAGAGTTTTGTACAGCTGTAGCATAACCTCATGGTTCCAGAACTAGATCCCTCTATTAATAAAAGCTAAAACACTGTATGCCTTCTTAACAACCCTGTCAACTTAGGTGGCAACTTTCAAGGATCTGTGTACATGGGCACCGAGATCTCTCTGCTCATCTACACTACCAAGAATCTTTCACTTAACCCAGTACTTTGCATTCCGGTTACACCGACCAAAGTGAATCACCTCACATTTGTCCGCATAAAACTCCATTTGCCACCTCTCGGCAAAGCTCTGCAGCTTATCTATGTCCTTCTGTAACCTACAACATCCTTCGTCACTATCCACAACTCCACTGACCTTAGTGTCATCTGCAAATTTACTAACCCAGCCTTCTACACACTCATCCAGGTCATTTATAAAAATGATGAACAGCAGTGGACCCAACACTGACCCTTGCGGTACACCACGAGTAAATGGAGTCCAGGATGAACATTTCCCATCAACCACCACCCTCTGTCTTCTTTCAGCTAGCCAATTACTGATCCAAACTGCTATATCTCCCACAATCCCATTCCTCCGCATTTTGTACAATAGCCTACTGTGGGGAACCTTATCGAACGCCTTGCTGAAATCCATATACAACACATCAACTGGTTTACTCTCATTTACCTGTTTGGTCACCTTCTCAAAGAACTGAATAAGGTTTGTGAGGCATGACCTACCCATCACAAAACCATGCTGACTAACCCTAATCACATTATTCTTTTCTAGATTATTATAAATCCTATCTCTTAAAACCTTTTCCAACACTTTACCAACAACTGAAGTAAGGCCCACTGGTCTACAATTACCAAGATTGTCTCTACTCCCCTTCTTGAACAGAGGAACCACATTTGCTAACCTCCAGTCCTCTGGCACTATTCCTGTAGACAATGACGATTTAAAGATCAATGCCAAAGGCTCAGAAATCTCCTCCCTTGCTTCACAGAGTATCCTCGGATAAATCACATCCGGCCCAGGGGACTTATTTATTTTCACACTCTGCAGGATTTCTAATACCTCCTCCTTGTGAACCTCAATCCCACCGAGTCTAGTAGCCTGTACCTCAGTAATCTCCTCGTCAACATTGTTGTTTTCTAGAGTGAATGCTGTCGAATAATATTCATTTCGTGCTTCCCCTATCTTCCTCTGACTCCACACACAACTTCCCACTCCTATCCTTGATTGGCCCTAATCTTACTCTCATCATTCTTTTATTCCTTAAATACCTATAGAATGCCTTAGAGTTTACCCTGATCCTATCCGCCAACAACTTCTCATGTCCCCTCCTGGATTTCCTGAGCTCTCTCTTTAGGTCTTTCCTGACTACCTTGTAACCCTCAAGCACCCTAACTGAGCCTTCACATCTCATCCTAACATAAGCCTTCTTCTTCCTCTGGACCAGAGATTCCACTTCCTTTGTAAACCATGGTTCCTGCGCTCTACAGCTTCCTCCCTGCCTGACAGGTACATACTTATCTAGGACACAAGGAGTTTTTTCTTTGAATACTCTCCAAATTTCTAATGTGCCCATCCCTACAGTTTGCTTCCCCATCCTGTGCTTCCTAAATCTTGCCTAATCCCATCGTAATTGTCTTTCCCCCAGCTGTAACTCTTGCCCAGTGGTATACACCTATCCCTTTCTATCACTAAAGTAAACATAACAGAATTATGGTCTGTATCATCAAAGTGCTCACCTACTTCCAAGTTTAACACCATGCCAGGCTCATTACCCAGTCCCAAATCTAATGTGGCTTCACCCCTTGTTGGTCTGTCTACATACTGTGTCAGGAAGCCCTCCTGCACACATTGGAAAAAAACCTGACCCATCTATAGTCGCGTACTATACTGTTCCCAGTCAATATTTGGAAAGGTGAAGTCTCCCATGACAACGACCCTGTCTCTCTCACTCCTATCGAGAATCATCTTTGCTATCCTTTCCTCTACATCTCTGGAACTATTCAGAGGCCTATAGAAAACTCCCAACAGGGTGACCTCTCCTTTCCTGTTTCTAACCTCAGCCCAAAGTACCTCATTTGACGAGTCCCCAGACATCCTTTCTACAACTGTAATACTGTCCTTGACCAACAATGCCACACCTCCCCCTCTTTTACCACCTTTCCTGTTCTTATTGAAACATCTAAATCCTGGAACCTGCAAAAACCATTCCTGTCCCTGCTCTATCCATGTCTCCAAAATGGCCACAACATCAAAGTCCCAGGTACCAACCCATGCTGCAAAGTCACCCATCTTATTCCGGATGCTCCTGGCATTGAAGTAGACACACTTCAAACCAACTTCTTGCTTGCCGGTGCATCTTGTTTCCCTGAAACTTGATTTTGGACGTCCTTACTCTTAACGTTTTCTATACTTGAACTACAATTATGGTTCCCATCCCCCTGCTGGATTATTTTAAATCCACCCCAACAGCCTTAGCGAATTTCCACGCCCCCAGGATATTGGTACCCCTTTGGTTGAGGTGAAGACCAGCCTGCTTGTAGAGGTCCCACCTACCCCAGAAAGAGCCCCAATTATCCAAGGATCCAAAACCCTCCCTCCTGCACCATCCCTGTAGCCACGTGTTCAACTCCTTTCTCTCCCTATTCCTTGCCTCACTAGCACGTGGTATGGGAAACAAACCAGGGACAACAACTCTGTTCGTCCAAGCACTAAGCCTCCATCCAAGCTCCCTGAATTTCTGCCTTCAATCCCCATCTCTCTTCCTACCTATGTTGTTGCTGCCTATGTGTACCACGACTTGGGGCTGCTCCCCCTCCCCCTTAAGGATCCCAAAAACACAATCAGAGACATCACGAACCCTGGCATCTGGGAGGCAACACACCAACCGTGAGTCTCTCTCACCCCCACAGAACCTCCTGTCTGTCCCCCTAACTATAGAGTCCCCAATGACTACTGCTCTGCTCCTCTTCCCCCTTCCCTTCTGAGCATCAGGGACAGACTCTGTGCCAGAGACCTGTGCCCCACTGCTTTCCCCTGGTAAGTCGTCCCCTCCAACAGTATCCAAAACAGTATACTTATTGTTGAGGGGAATAGCCACAGGGGATCCCTGAACTGCCTGCTGGTTCCCTTTCCATCCCCTGACTGTAACCCATCTGCCTTTTTCTTGTACCTGAGGTGCAACTACCTCCCTGTAACTCATCTCAATAACCCCCTCTGCCTCCCGAATGATCTGAAGTTCATCCCGCTCCAGCTCCAGTTCCCTAACGTGGTTTTGGAGGAGCTGGATTTGGGTGCACTTCCCACAGCTGTAGTCAGCAGGGACACTAGTGGTGACCCTTAGCTCCCACATTCTGCAGGATGTATATTCAACTGCCCTAATCTCCATTCCCATGAATCTAAACTCCCAAACAGACTGTTGAAAAATAAGAATAAAAAAATAAACTTGTAACCTTACCAATCTGGCGCACAGAATCTTTTTTTTTGGTTAGAGGAGGAAGATGGCTGGGAGACATTACCCGAGTAGTGTTTTGGGTAACGCAACCACACAAATATATGACTTCCCAGAAGTCCTTCGCTCCTCCCTCGCACCTCTCAGCAAATGGAGGCCCAACTCCCGAGATAAGTCCCTTTTAATGTGGGAAAACGCACCCTTCCCAGCAGCCCTCGCTTCCCCAGTCCTTCTCTCCTCACCACTCTGGCAAAATGGAGATGTGGACTTGCCTGACTTTCTTTCTTCCAAGGATCACACACCCATCTTGAACTATCTTCTTGGATACACGGAGAAATACTTGCTACTTGTTGTGAGATTTCATGCCAATTTATTTTCATCACATTTTTCTTGTTTTTCATTTGATATAATCTGCCCCTTAGGCCGAAAATAAGCATTCCAAATCGGGCCTACACTAGTTCTTGCCAATTTGAATTTTCTAGTTTGGGATTGAATACTCGCCTTGACAGAGTCTTTAAACTGTGGGTTGTTCATCTTCTTACTGAGTCCTTATTTTTGAACAGAAACAATCATTGCTGAGCATTATGAAAAATCTATTTAGGTGTCTGCCCCTATATTTTTGTATCCCGCTTTAGGTTAGGTGTAAGACAAAAATCTGCAATTAAAATGCTTGATTCTTTTCAATCTTTCAAGAAGATCTTCTCCATGTGGCTGAACACCAACTCATTCCACACGGACTCCAGACCACCTTTAAATTAGCAGAGATCAGACCCGAACAGGACAAACAGGACAGACTACAGATTCAAAAACACCAGCAACAGTTCTCCTTCAAGATCCTCCAAAAACATCTCCCTCCCCTTCCTGGACCTCTCTATCTCCATTAATGACGAACGACTTGACACTGACACTTTTTACAAACCCACCGACTCCCACAGCTACCAGGATTACATCTCTTCCCACCCTACCCCTTGCAAAAATGCCATCTTGTATTCCTAATTCCTCCACCTCTGCCGTATCTGCTGCCAGGAGGAGCAGTTGCACCACACAACACACCAGATGGCCTCCTTCTTTAGAGACAGCAATTTCTCTTCCCACGTGGTTAAAGATCCCTCCAACGCATCTCGTCCACATTCCACACCTCTGCTCTCAGACCCCACCCCTCCTACCGTAACAAGGACAGAACGCCCCTGGTGCTCACCTTCCACCCTACAAACCTTCGAATCAACCAAATTATCCGCCGACATTTCTGCCACCTCCTAAAAGACCCCACCACCATGGATATATTTCCCTCCCCACCCCTTTCCGCCTTCCGCAAAGACCGTTCCCTCCGTGACTACCTGGTCAGGTCCACACCCCCCTATGACCCACCCTCCCATCCTGGCACCTTCCCCTGCCACCGCAGGAACTGTAACACCTGTGCCCACACCTCCTCCCTCACCTCTATCCAAGGGCCTATGGAGCCTTCCACATCCATCACAGTTTTACCTGCGCATCCACTAATATCATTTATTGTATCCGTTGCTCCTGATGTGGTCTCCTCTACATTGGGGAGACTGGGCGCCTCCTAGCAGAGCGTTTTAGGAAACGTCTCCGAGACACCCACACCAATCAACCACACTGCCCTGTGACCCAACATTTCAATAAACCTTCCATTCTGCCGAGGACATGGAGGTTAACTGCCACTCCTTCACCACCAGACGCCTGGAGAAAGAACACCTCATCTTCTGCCTCGGAACACTTCAACCCCAGGGTATCAATGTGAACTTCAACAGTTTCCTCATTTCCTCTTCCCCCACCTCACCCTAGTTCCAAACTTCCAGCTCAGCACTGTCCCCTTGACTTGTCCTACCTGCCTATCTTCTTTTCCACCTATCCACTCCACCCTCCCCCCCACCCCTGACCTATCACCTTCATCCCCTCCCCCACTCACCCATTGTACTCTATGCTACTTACTCCCCACCCCCACCCTCCTCTAGCTTATCTCTCCACGCTTCAGGCTCTCTGCCTTTATTCCTGATGAAGGGCTTTTGCCCGAAACATCGATTTTACTGCTCCTCAGATGCTGCCTGAACTGCTGTGCTCTTCCAGCACCACTAATCCAGAATCTGGTTTCCAGCATCTGCAATCATTGTTTTTACCTACCTGATACTCAATACCCCATCCAATGAAGGCATGCATACTATATGCCTTCTTGACCACTCTATCCACCTGTGCAGCAACCTTCAGGGTACAATGGACCTGCACTCCCAGATCTCTCTGCCCATTAACTTATCCCAAGGCTCTTCCGTTCATTGTATAATTCGTTCAAGAATTAGTCTTGCCTGAATGCATAACCACACATTTGTCTGGATTGAACTCCATCTGCCACTTTCCACCCAACTCTCCAATCTATCTATATTCTCCTGTATTCTCTGACAGTTCCTTATGCTTTCTGATACTCCACCAATCTTCGTGTCATCTGCAAACTTGCTGATCATACCAACAGTACCCTATTCCAGATCATTTCTGTACATTACAAACAACAGTGGCCCCAACACTGACCCCTGTGGACCATCACTGGTCACCTTTCTCCATTTCGAGAAACTCCCTTCAACTACTACTCTCTGTCTCCTGTTGCTCAACCAGTTCTTTATCCACCGAGCTAGAACACCCTGCACACCATGAGACTTCACATTCTCCTTTAGTCTACAATGGGGAACCTTATCAAAAACCTTACTAAAATCCATGTATATGACATCAACAGCCCTTCCTTCGTCTATCAACTTGGTCACATCCTCGAAGAACTTTATTAAGTTGGTAAGGCACGATCTCCCCCGCACAAAACCATCATTGATAAGATCATTCTTTTCTAAATATAAATAGATCCTAACCCTCAGATCTTTTCCAGTAACTTTCCCATCAGGCGTCAGGCTCACTGGTCTGTAGTTGCAAAAGGTTGTGTGATGTGTACAAAAGGTTGCTCCAACGCCCTGTCCAACATGGAGCACTATACACCGGGAAGTGAACACTAGCGCAATGTGCACGACTTCATTGGTTCTGAAACTACACATGGCTGTCATCACTGACCCTACAGAGCTCTTAATCATGGTCAGGGAGTGAAACAGAAGGGAAGACATTCACTTTAAACACAGAAGGTGGCATTATTGGAAGGGAAGAGATTCAGATGAACATGTTAAAGGATTTTGTGTGATATGATAAATTGGAGGTATGACACTATGAAGGGACCCTCAGGAGAATGAAGATATTAAAATTGAAGTGTTCCTCCATCAGAAACCAGAGTAGGTCACTGAGTACAGGGACGATGGGTGAATGGGTCTTGGTGTGAACTGGGGGATAGGAAGCAGAATGCATTGCAGATATTGCAGCTCAGACTGGCCATTCATGTGGTGCTGTAAACCACAACAGCAACAGATTCAGATTTAACCACAGTCTGTAACTTTTCTCCCCGATAATCCCTTCATCTACCATTGCCATCAATCGATGGTTCAGTGAAGAGTGTGGGTGAATATGCCAGGGTCAAAACCATGTCTACTGAAAACTGATGGCAACCCCATTAAAGCTACTGCACTTGGCTGCTTGCATTCCAAGCAGCAGGACTAACATCTGATACAGAAGGTGAAATGATCCCAATTCTAATTGACCAATGATCATGTGTCATCCCATCATAAATAGTGATAGACTATTTGTGATCTCAATTAATAGTCATCGACAGTTAAACAACTCACTGGCTGAGAGGGCTCCACAAACATCCCCATCCTGAAAAACGGAACAGCCCTGTCCATCAGTGTAAAAGACTAGGATGCAGGAAATGCACCATCCTCAGCCAAAACTATTGAATGGGTGATTCATCTCTCCCTTTTCATGATATCTTGAAGTCAGGTAAGAGTCACCCATATTGCCGAACATCGCCTCTATGCACTTTTCCCAAGGTAAATATCTCTTAATGTGATCATTGACGGTAAAAAATATAAAACAGGAACTGCAGTGGTGGTCCCTTCAGTCTATTGATTTTTCTCTCCATTAAATACAAAAAAGCTGTTCCTTCATTTCCCCACCTTACTCCTGCTCTCTTCCCATCCCTGTCCATGCCTCTCGTAATCTTATCCTTCTGAATCACATCCCCATCAGCCTCCTCTGCTTCAGAGTAAACAACCCAAGTTTACCCAGTTGCTCTTGATAGCTGATACGTTCCATCCCAGAGAACACCCTAGTAAATCTCCTCTTCCTGTGCAACCCTGAAATGCACACAGTATTCCATTTGTGGTCTAACCAAAGTCCCAAAAAGCTCTTATAATCTATGGCTCAATGAAGAATGTTTCTGTCTATGGTCCCATATGCCTTCTTGAGTAACCTAATAACCTTTCAAATCAGGGATCTCTGGAGAAGCAACATTTGAGCTTCCTCAAGTGCTGCCATTCATTGTGTATGCCCCTGTCTGCTTCCTTCTTCCAAAGTATATCCCCTCATATTTATCAGGATTATAGTCCATCTGTCAATGATCTGCCATCTGACCATTCCATCTATATCTTCCTGTAACATAAGACCTTCCTCCTAACTGTCAACCATCAGCCAATGTTGGTGTCAAATGCAAACTTATTCAGCACAGTCCACACAAACTACCCCCACGCTCCCACACCCCCCCCCCCGGACATTCTACATCATGAATACCACAAATAATATGGGACACAGCACTGATCGCTGTGGTACACCCACCGGATACTGATCACCAGGCACACAGCCTTCTACCACCACCCTCTGTCTCCTGCCACGATGACAATTTTGGATGTAACTTTATTTTGTTTATCAATTTCCCATGTGGGGCTTTCTCAAGATCTTGCTAAGAATCAAGATGAATGGCTTTCTTGAAAATGAGTCACTCAAATCCGTTAGGCAAGACTACCCTCTGATAAAGTTCATGTGGTATCTCCCTGATCAAACATTGCCTCTCCAAACAGAGATCGATTTTGTACTTCCCTGCTTTTTCCAATAGTTTCTCTGACACTGATCTGATATTCACTGGTTGAAAGTTGCCTGGTCTATCTCCAGCATCCTTCCTGTGATGTGGAACCACATCAGCTGTTCTCTATCCCTCTGGCACCACATCTGTGACAAAAGTTGACTTAAAACTTTTGGTTAGGCCTTTTCGTCTCTCATCTCTCCCACAGTATCCTGAGACACAAGTCATTCGGATCAGGGGATGTGACCAATTGTATCCCAGCTATAACCATCAATCCCTGCTCGCATTTTATACCAATCTACTGAAGAGCTTCATAGTCCACCTTCTCGAATTCTGTACTTGCATCCTCCTTCTCCCAAGTAAAACAGATATGAAGCTCTCATATAAGTATCTGCCGATGTTCATCAGCTTCAAACAAAGATTGCCTTGCTGGTTTTTAATGGGCCCTAATTGCTCCCGGTTCTCTGTTCTGCTTGATGTGCATTTGGAATATTTTGGGATTCTTCCTAATCTTGCCTGCCAGCACTTCTCCATGTCTTTGTCTTAGTCGGGCTCCTCTGTGTGAAGTTTCTAAGTTTCACCGAGATCATGCCTCATTCTTTTGAACCTCTCAATAGCACAGGCCACGTTTCCTCAACAGAGGAATTAATCTGGAGAATCTCTATTGTAGTTCGTCTGTACTCAGCATATTCTTCCTCAGATCAGGAGACCAGAACACAACATTCCAGATACGGTCTGGCCAACACTCTCTGCAACTGGTGCAGGATGTCTTTACTGCGATATTCCAAATCCCTTTCAATGAAGGCCAACCTAACTTTTCCTTTTCCATTTGCACATGTTCTTGCCAATACTCCCACCTTTAACTTTATTTGCGAACTCACTGTGTGAGGTCTTCAAAAATCATCCGGAATACACATCGATACCATATCTCTGGTTCTCCATTGTCCAGGTTTACAAGAAACATCTTCAAATAAATTGAAAAACATTTCTCAGTAACGATTTCCCTTTCATAAATGTATAATCATTATCTCCAATTTTCCTGTTACATTCTAAATATCTAAGATCATATTCTTTCTCATAGAATCTAACAGATTCCTGACTGTGGATAACAAGTTAGCAGATCTGTAGGTCACCAATCTCCCTCTTCTTCCCTTTGCAAATAGTCGGATTAAGTTCATAACATTCCGGTTATCCAAGGGTTTTAGCTGGAAGCATTGATTTTCCTGTTCCTTGGAGCTTGTCTGACCTGCTCTGCTGTTCCAGCTTCACATTTGTTGACTCTGACTTCCACCATCTGCAGTCCTTACTGTCTCCCACATCAATCATCTTCCACTTACCCAGAATGGACTCCTGCCTTTGTGAATGACCAGAGTAAAACCCAGTGCTGTCAAATGCAATCAATGTTTCAATTGCTGCTTCCTCCGGAATTCTGGGATGAAGTACATTTTGTCCGTCAGATTTAGCAATGCACAATCCAGCTTTGTTTCCAAATCCTACCTCCTCCCTGATAGGAAGGATTTTATTTTCTTTATTTGCACAAGGCCCACAGTCACTTGGTGTTTCTGGGGGATTTTCTGGATCTTACTCCATGAAGACAGACACAAAGTAACCGTTTATTTTTCCAGTAATTTCCCTGTTCTCTACAATAATTTATCCTGTCCACACATTCACTGCTCCACACTGGACTTTGCTTTCATTTCCCTTTCAAATATCGATTGGAACTTTTTGTCCATTTGTTTGTTTCTTGTTTGCATTCACGTTCTCCTTTTGATTTTCTGAGCAGTTTCTTGGTTCTCCTTTGCTGGGTTCTAAATTTCTCTGAATTCACTGTCATAAAATGATATCTGAGATTTTAATTAGACTCTTCCTTTAATGTAATAATAAATATTAATGTTTTAAAAACAATTCACATCACAGAAGAAGTTCTGGAGGTTTTAGGGAATATAAAGATGGATAAATCTCTGGGATCTGGTCTCATGCATCCCACTCAGATATACAAAGTAAGGGAACGAATTACGGGGCCCCTTGCAAAATGTTTTCATCATCTATAACTACGGGTGAGGTGTCTGATAACTGGACAGTGTTTAATATCGTGACTTTATTTCAGAAGAGCTGTAAGGAGAACTAGTGACCTGTGAGACTGACATCTATTGTGGTAAATTGTTGGAGGTGAGCTTAAAAGCGAAGAGTTTTGGATATTTATGGAGGCAGAATTTGATTCAGGGTAGTTAGTATCCATTTGTATGAGGAAAATCGTGTCTTGCAAATGTAATTGAGCTTTTTGAAGAAGCTATCGAAAAGGTGGATGAGGGCAGAGCAGTAGATGTTGTATACTTGGACTTTAGTAAAGTCTTTGACCAGGTTCCACAAATTAGACTAATTAATGGAGTTAGATCACAAGGGGTTCAGAGTGATCTTGCCACTTGGATACTAAACTAGCTTAATGTGAGGAGACAGAGTGACGGCAGAGGATTGTTCTCCCATAGAGGGCAGTATGTCGGGAGTCTGCACTCTGCTGCTGCTGTAAAGGAAAATAGATGCTGAGTTGTTGCAACTGAGAGCAGCTGGAGTAGGTTGAGGCCTAGAACATGGAGTCTGTAGCGCTGCAGCCTGCCTGCCTGGAAGCACTTGAACCTGGGATTCTCTGATCCTTTTACTGCCTGGTGGCCTGTATTTTTCCTCAATGAGTTGAAGACTGCTGTAATTGCACCTCGTGCGCAGGGTTAGAAAATGCTGAGGATTGGGGCCTACAGCCTGGGCCTTAGGTACTGCAGCTTGGAGGGGACCAGACTTGGGACTTGCTGTCACTGCTGCTGCTGCCCTGAGGAGCCTGATGGTCTGCAATTCTATTCTCCGGTGACTGGGAGATTTGTTTCTGGAGCCTGGATGTCTTCTTCAGTTTGGAGATTCTGGCCTGGACACTAATTTCTTGGTGCGGGTGGAGGAGGGAGCTGAACACTTACAGTGAGTGGCTGTATGTTGGAGTCTGGGGCCTGGAATTATTTGGAGCCTGGACCATCTCCTTTTGGCTGCTGCTTTGTGACTGTAACTAATTTTCTGCCAAGGACTATTGCTCTGGGCACTGGGGAGCAATTGCTTTGCACCTGTGGTTTGGGTAACAGGTCAGGGCATGGTTGCCTGGGTGACTGGACTGGCAGGTCAAGCCTAACAGGACTCTCTCAGTTTCCTTTACTGACTATTTATGTGAGGAAAGGTATTGGTCTTGGTTTGGGAGTGGCGATTGCAATCACTGGACTCTGTAAAACAATACCCAGGGTGGGGCCCAGTCATTCCTACGTGGGGGTGGATGCATCTTCCACCTCCCCCACCAGCCCCTCCCAGCGCCTCGTCACCCTTTCCGTATTTCACAAACCAGCTCAGGACGAAATGTTACATTCACACCAACACGACCATTAAGACCTGTCAGCGGCCTTGGTGGGGCTAGTCTGGTTCCCCACCATTGTCACTACATCAAAGATGTATGGGAAGTCAGTGTTCTTCCTGAAGACTGAGCAGGTGGTGCAACCCGCCCTGGAGAAAGGCCTTACTGTCACTAAGATGGTATTGCCTGTTGACCCTCTGGAGGTAATTTCCCAGAGGATCATTTTGTTGAACATCATGCCCTTTGTTCCATTTGATTTACTTCCATCACACCTTTGCCAGCTCAGGGAGATGATGTCGTGTATGGTGTCAGTACTGCTTGGTCTGAAGGAGGTCTTTGCTTACCAGGCATTCTGGTCAGTTGAAGGCTGTGCGGTGTCATGCTTGCAAGGAGTTGGGGCTACTCTGGAGGAATTGGCCTGCCTTGAAGACCGCTGCCAAGTTGGAGAATGGAATACAGTCTTTGCAGGATGCAGGATGTGAGGATGTATGTTTATGATAGACATTGGCGTCCAGTCTATCCCATGAAATATAAACAGAAATGTCAAGGAAGGGAAATGAGAAGTCAGAGAATCGGGGTATTTGTGTGTGTGCGTCTGTGTGTGTGTCCGTGTGTGTGTATCTCTGTCTGTGTGTGAGAGTCTTTGTGGTGTGCCTATGTGTGTGTGTCTGTCTCTGTCTGTGTATCTGTGTTTGTCAGTGTGTCTGTGAGTGCATGCCTGTGTGTGTGTGTGTGTGTGTGTGTCTGTGTGTGCGTGTCTGTGTCTATCTGTCTGTGTCTGTGTGTGTGCGTGTCTGTGTGTGTATTTGTGTGTCCACACACACACTTACACAGACACACACAGTCACAGAGACACACAGACACATTTACACACTGGAACCCGATTCCCCTCACTGACCTCTGCACTGGGACTCGATTCCCCTCACTGACCTCTGCACTGGGACTCGATTCCCCTAACTGACCTCTGCACTGGGACTCGATTCCCCTCACTGACCTCTGCACTGGGACTCGAGTCCCAGTGCAGAGGCCAATGAGTTAAGTGGGCAGTAAGAAGTCAGATAGGAAACATGCCTTTACCCATTGAGGCAGAGATGATCAGAGCAGGGAGGGTCCTGTTGGAGCTCTACAGCCATTTGGATAGGCCACAGTTGGAGTATTGTGTACAGTTCTGGTCACTGCACCATGGGATGGATGTGATTTCACTGGAGGGAGGGTAAAGGACATTCACCAGAACATGGGTTGGGCTGCAGCAGTTTCGCTGTGAAGGGGGAGGCTGGATAAGCTCAGGCTGCTTTCTTTAGAGCAGAGATCGGGTATATAAGACCAAGGGGGATGTGGACTGGGTGAATGTTAAAGCAGTTTTCCCCCTTAATCAGAGGGCAATTAACAAAGTGGTGTAATTTTAAGCTGAATGGCAAATGGTTTAGAGGGGACATGCCACCCAGAGGATGGTAGGGGCCTGTGCTGCATCGTCCAAGAGGGGAGTTGAGGTAGAAATCCTCAAAACCGTCACAAAGTACTTGGACAAGCACTGAAAGGTCATAACATTCAAGACCATGGGCTAAGTGCTGGGGACTGAGACTTGTGTTGCTTTTAGTGTAATTTTGGAGGTACAAACCTGATGGACCAAAGGGGACATTTACCCTGTATGATGCCATCACGCTATTAATTTGAATGTAAGGTTCTGATTTTTGTTTTGTCTTTGTTTTGAGAAAATGTGACCGAGAGGAAGTTCCAGCTGTTGGTGTGGTCTGTATCAGCTTCAGGTTCGGTATTAGAGTGCTCATTCACAGAGAGAATTTCCCAAATCAGTCAGATAACTGAATTAACAAGGAAAGCTGTGGGATAACAGTGTGCAGTGGAACAGCTCTCAAGTAGCTTGACAACATGAGGTATTAAATGACTGAATAACCTCAGCAGAATCAAAGTCATCACTGAAAAGAATATCAAAAGATATTCAGATATTGATGGGACTGATAGTGAGTGAAATATTGCAAGAATTGTTGTTGAAGACAAATTGGAATCAACATTTGAGACCTAACAGGATCAGATTAATCTAGTCTTTGGGGTATTCAAATACAGACTTAAATCTCAATGATATCATATCATTAAAATAAATGTGTTGTCATTAATTGTTTGTTCAAAATGATAATAAAAATTTGAAGATGTAATCATGGTTTCCCAGTGGAGATACCACACAATATAAAATAAAGTCTCTGGAACTGTGTCAGCTCCATCTCCGAGAGAATTCTCCAATTCCGACAGATTGCCAGCAGCAGGAAGGGAAAGAAACAACGAAATGCATCTTCTCAGAGAAAGGGTGGATCAGGTGTTTGACACCATCCTCGCTGTGGTTGGTGTTCCTGGTAAGTCTTGGAACAACTGAGCTCATACAAAACTCTGCACTGAATCATCCTTATTCCTGTGGTCATTCCCCTCAACAATAAGTATACCATTTTGGATACTGTTGGGGGGGATGACTTACCAGCGGAAAGCTGTGGGGCACCTGCTACTCAGAAGGGAAGGGGGAAGAGGAGCAGAGCAGTAGTCATTGGGGACTCGATCGTTAGGGGGACAGATAGAAGGTTCTGTGGGGACAAGAGAGACTCACGGTTGGTGTGTTGCCTCCTGGTTGCCAGGGTCCGTGATGTCTCTGATCGTGTTTTTGGGATCCTTCCGGGGAGCGGGGGGAGGGAGAACAGCCCCAAGTCGTGGTCCACAATGGCACCATTGACATAGATCGGAAGAGAGATGGAACATCAGGGAGCTAGGATGGAAGCTTGGAGCTAGGACAAACAGAGTTGTTTTCTCTAGTTTGCTGCCCGTGCCACGTGCTAGTGAGGGGAGGAATAGGGAGAGAAAGGAGTTGAGCACGTGGCTACAGGGATTGTGCAGGAGGGAGGGTTTCGGGTTTTTAGATTATTGGAGCTCTTTCTGGGGTTGGTGGGACCTCTACAAGCAGGATGGTCTTCATCCTAACCAGAGGGGTACCAATGTCCTGGATGGGAAATTCGCTAAAGTGATTTAAGGTGGATTTAAATTAATACAGCAGGGGGATGGGAACCAAAATTGTAGGACAGGTACAGAAGAGGATGAGAGTAGGGAACCTGGATTGAAGTGTGTGTACTTCAATGCGAGGAGCATTCGAAATAAAGTGGGTGAACTGGCAGCGTGGGTTGGTACCTGGGACTTCGATGTTGTGGCCATTACAGAGACATGGATATAGCAGGGACAGGAATGGCTGTTGCAGGTTCCAGGATTCAGATGTTTCAGTAAGAACAGAGAAGATGTTAAAAGAGGGGGAGGTGTGGCATTGTTAATCAGGGACAATATTACAGTTGTAAGAAAGGATGTTTGGGGACTCGTTAACTGATGTAGCATGGGCTGAGGTTGGAAACAGGAAAGGAGAAGTCACCAAGCTGGGAGTTTTCTATAGGCCTCCGAATAGTCCCAGAGATGTAGAGGAAATGATAGCAAAGATGATACTCGATAGGAGTGAGAGAGGCAGGGTAGTTGCCATGGGGGACTTCAACTATCCAAATATTGACTGGGATCACTACAGTACGAGTACTATAGATGGGTCAGTTTTTGTCCAGTGTGTGCAGGAGGGCTTCCTGACACAGTATGTAGACAGGCCTAACCTACTGGGTAACGAGCCTGGCCAGGTGTTAGATTTGAAAGTAGGTGAGCACTTTGGAGACAGCGATCACAATTCTGTCAGATTTACTTTAGTGATGGAAAGGGATAGGTGTACGCCACCGAGGAAGAGTTACAGCTGGAGGAAGGGAAATTACGATGCAATTAGGAAAGATTTAGGAAGCGTAGAATGGGGAAGGAAACTGCAGCGGATGAGCACATTAGAAATGTGGAGCTTATTCGAGGAAAAGATAAGTATGTACCTGTCAGGCAGGGAGGAAGATATACCGCACTTGAGCTGTGGTTTACTAAGGAAGTGGAATCCCTGGTCAAGAAGAAGAGGAAGGCTTATGTAAGGACAAAATGTGAAAACCCAGTTAGGGCACTTGAGGGTTACAAGGAAGTCAGGAAAGACCTAAAAAGAGAGCTCAGAAGGGCCAGGAGGAGACATGAGAAGTTGTTGGTGGATAGGATCAGGGTTATCCTTTCGCTTTCCATAGGTATGTCAGAAATAAAAGAATGACGAGAGTTAAATTAGGGCCAATCAAGCATAACAGTGGGAAGTTGTGTGTGGAGTCAGAGGAGATGGGGAAGCACTAAATAAATATTGTTTGACAGTGTTCACTATAGAAAATGAAAATGTTGGTAAGGAAGATACAGAGATACTTGCATCTAGATTAGAGGAGATTGGGGTTCACAAGGAAGAGGTATTAGAAATACTGCAGAGTGTGAAAATAGATAAGTCCCCTGGGCCAAATGGGATCTATCCTAGGATCCTCTGGGAAGCAAGGGAAGAGATTGCCGAGCCTTTGACATTGATCTTCAAATCATCATTGTCTACAGGAATAGTGCCTGAGGACTGGAGGATAGCAAATGTGGTTCCCTTGTTCAAAAAGGATAGTAGAGACAACTCTGGTAATTACTGACCAGTGAGTCTCACTTCAGTTGTTGGTAAAGTGTTGGAAAAGGTTATAAGAGATAGGATTTACAACCATTTTGAAAAGAATAATCTGATCAAGACGGTCAGCACGGTTTTGTAAAGGGTAAGTTGTGCCTAACGAATCTTATTGACTTTTTTGACAAAGTGACCAAACAGATAGATGAGAGTAAACCAGTTGATGTGGTGTATATGGATTTCAGGAAGGCGTTCGAGAAGGTTCCCCACGGTAGGCTATTATTCAAAATGCGGAGGAATCGGATTGTGGGAGACATAGTTTGGTAGTGTGGAAGAGCAGAGGGATCTTGGTGTCCATGTACACAGATCTCTGAAAGTTGCCACCCAGGTAAATAGTGCTGTGAAGAAGGCATATGGCATACTGGGCTTTATTGGTAGAGGATTTGAGTTCCGGAGTCCTGAGGTCATGTTGCAGTTGTATAAGACTCTGGTGCGGCCTTATCTGGAGTATTGTATACAGTTCTGGTCGCCATACTATAGGAAGGATGTGGAGGCACTGGAACAGGTGCAGAGGAGGTTTACCAGGATGTTGCCTGGCATTGTAGGAAGATCGTATGAGGAAAGGCTGAGGCACTTGGGGCTGTTCTCATTGGAGAAAAGAAGGTTTAGGGGAGATTTGATCGAGGTCAACAAGATGATTTGGGGTTTCGATAGGGTTGACAGTGAGAACCTTTTTGCGTGTATGGAGTCAGCTGTTCCGAGGGGACACAGCTTTAAATTAAGGGGAGGTTGGTATAGGACAGATGTTAGGGGTAGATTCTTTACTCAGCAGGTTGTGAGTTCATGGAATGCCCTGCCAGTATCAGTGGTGGACTCTCCCTCTTTATGGTCATTCAAGCGAGCATTGGATAAGCATGTGGAGGTTATTGGGCTAGTGTAGGTTAGGTAGGCTTCAGTCGGCGCAACATCAAGGGCCGAAGGGCCTGTACTGCGCTGTATTTTTCTATGTTCTATGTTCTATAGCAGTTTGAATCAATAATTGGCTTGCTGAAAGAAAACAGTTTTGTCGTTGATGGAACATGTTCATCTTGGTGTCCAGTTACTAGCGGCGTACTGCAAGGGTCAGTGTAAGGTCCACTGCTGTTTGTCATTTTCATAAATGACCTGGATGAGGGATTAGAAGGGTGGGTTAGTAAATTTGAGGATGACACTAAGGTCGGTGGAGTTGTGGATAGTGAAGAAGGATGGAGTAGGTTGCAGAGAGACATTGTCAGGATGCAGAGCTGGGCTGAGAGGTGGCAAATGGAGTTTAATGTGGGCAAGTGTGGATGGAGTAATTGGAATGCAAAGTACTGGGCTAATGGTAAGATTCTTGGGAGTGCAGATGAGCAGAGAGATCTCGGTGTCCATGTACACAGATCCCTGAAAGTTGCCACCCAGATCGACAGGGTTGTTAAGAAGGCGTACGGTGTTTTGGCCTTTATTAATAGAGGGATTGAGTTCCGGAACCAGGAGGTTATGCTGCAGCTGTACAAAGCTCTGGTACGGCCACACTTGGAGTATTGTGTACAGTTCTGGTCACCGCATTATAAGAAGGATGTGGAAGCTTTGGAAAGGGTGCAGATGAGATTTACGAGGATGTTGCCTGGTATGGAAGGAATATCTTACAAAGAAAGGCTGAGGGCCTTGAGGCTGTTCTCGTGAGAGAGAAGGTGGTTGAGAGGTGACTTAATAGAGGCATACAAGGTCATCAGAGAGTTAAATAGGGTGGCCAGAGAGAGCCTTTTTCCAAGTATGGGAACGGCAAACACATGGGGATACAAGTTTAAATTGAGGGGAGTTAGGTATAAGACAGATGTCAGAAGTAGTTTCTTTACTCAGAGATTAGTAAGGGTATGGAATGCTTTGCCTGCAATGGTAGTAGATTCGCCAAGTTTAAGTGCATTTAAGTCATCATTGGCAGGCATATGGACGTACATGGGATAGTGTCGGTGGGATGGGCTTCAGATTAGTATGACAGGGCGGCGCAACATCGAGGGCCGAAGGGCCTGTACTGCGCTGTAATTTTCTATGCTCTATCAACAACTGATAACAATATATTTCCATTTCGGAAGGCAAATCCCACTGTCAGATAATAGTGTCCTCACTGACTGAGTTTGAAGTGAATAGTTTGTCAGTTAGGAGGGTCCTCAGCATTGTGTGTTTCCCTATACTGTGCAGAATGGGAGACCACCTTGATGGAGTTTGGCTGAGCACCGGCCTCTGGCTGGTCTAGAAAGTGTTTCGAGGTAAAAACAATGACTGCAGATGCTGGAAACCAGATTCTGGATTAGTGGTGCTGGAAGAGCACAGCAGTTCAGGCAGCATCCAAGTAGCCTTCGCCCACCTCCAACACACTGCATCCACCTGGACACCCCGCGCTGGCCTATTACCTGTCCTCGACCTCTTCATTTCCAACTGCCGTCGGGACATTAACCGCTTCAACCTGTCTACCTCCCTCCCCCACTCCAACCTCTCACCCTCACAACGCGCAGCCCTCCAATCCCGACCTCACCATCAAGCCAGCGGATAAAGAAGGCGCAGTGGTCGTCTGGCGCACTGACCTCTACACCGCTGAAGCCAAACGCCAACTCGAGGACACCTCTTCCTACTGCCCCCTCGACCATGACCCCACCTCCCCCATCACCAAACCATCATCTCCCAGACCATACAGAACCTCATCACCTCAGGAGATCAACCACCCACAGCTTCCAACCTCATAGTCCGGGAACCCCGCACTGCCAGGTTCGAGCTCCTTCCCAAGATCCACAAGCCTGACCACCCTGGCCAACCCATTGTCTCAGCATGCTCCTGCCCCACTGAACTCATCTCTACCTACCTTGACACTGTCCTATCCCCCCTAGTCCAGGAACTCCCCACATACGGTTGAGACACCACCCACTACATCCACCAACTCCAAGATTTCCATTTCCCCGGCCCCCAATGCCTCATCTTCACCATGGATATCCAATCCCTCTACACCTCCATCTGCCAGGATCAGGGCCTCCAAGCCCACTGTTTCTTTCTCTCCAGACGGCCCCAACAGTACCCTTCCACCAATACTCTCATTCGTTTGGCCGAACTGGTCCTCACCCTTAACAATTTCTCCTTTAATTCCTCCCACTTCCTCCAGACCAAAGGGGTAGCCATAGGCACACGTATGAGCCCCAGCTATTCCTGTCTCTTTGTTGGCTACGTAGAGGAGTTGATCTTCCGTAATTACACCAGCACTACTCCCCACCTCTTCCCCCGCTACATTGATGACTGCATTGGCGCCACCTTGTGCTCCCGCGAGGAGGTTGAGCAATTCATCAACTTCACCAACACATTCTACCCTGACCTTAAATTTACCTGGACCATCTCTGACACCTCCCTCCCCTTCCTGGACCTCTCCATCTCCATTAATGACGACCGACTTGACACTGACATTTTTTACAAACCCACCGACTCCCACAGCTACCTGGATTACACCTCTTCCCACCCTACTTCTTGCAAAAATGCCATCCCGTATTCCCAATTCCTCCACCTCCGCCGTATCTGCTCCCAGGAGGACCAGTTCCACCACAGAACACACCAGAAGGCCTCCTTCTTTAGAGACCGCAATTTCCCTTCCCACGTGGTTAAAGATGCCCTCCAATGCATCTCGTCTCCATCCCGCACCTCCGCCCTCAGACCCCACCCCTCCAACCGTAACAAGGAAAGAATGCCCCTGGTGCTCACCTTCCACCCTACCAACCTTCGCATAAACCAAATCATCCGCCGACATTTCCGCCACCTCCAAAAAGACCCCACCACCAGGGATATATTTCACTCCCCACCCCTTTCCGACTTCCGCAAAGACCGTTCCCTCTGTGACGACTTGGTCAGGTCCACACACCCCTACGACCCACCCACCCATTCTGGCACTTTCCCCTGCCACCGAAAGAACTGTAAAACCTGTGCCCATACCTCCTCCCTCACCTCTATCCAAGGCCCGAAAGGAGACTTCCACATCCATCAAAGTTTTACCTGCACATCCACTAATATCATTTATTGTATCTGTTGCTCCCGATGCGGTCTCCTCTACATTGGGGAGACTGGGCGCCTTCTAGCAGAGCACTTTAGGGAACATCTCCGGGACACCCGCACCAATCAACCACACCACCCCGTCGCTCAACATTTCAACTTCCCCTCCCACTCTGCCGAGGACATGGAGGTCCTGGGCCTCCTTCACCACCGCTCCCTCACCACCAGATGCCTGGAGGAAGAACGCCTCATCTTCCGCCTCAGAACACTTCAACCCCAGGGCATCAATGTGGACTTCAACAGTCTCCTCATTTTCCCCTTCCCCCACCTCATCCTAGTTCCAAACTTCCAGCTCAGCACTGTCCCCATGACTTGTCCGGACCTGTCCTACCTGCCTATCTCCTTTTCCACCTATCCACTTCACCCTCTCCTCCCTGACCTATCACCTTCATCTCCTCCCCCACTCACCCATTGTACTCTATGCTACTTTCTCCCCACACCCACCCTCCTCTAGCTTATCTCTCCACTCTTCAGGCTCACTGCCTTTATTCCTGATGAAGGTCTTTTGCCTGAAACGTTGATTTCGAAGCTACTTGGATGCTGCCTGAACTGCTGTGCTCTTCCAGCACCACTAATCTAGAAAGTGTTTCGGAAGACCACCCTCTCTCTGTGGTAGTTCACAGCCTGCTATCGGTCAGATGGGTTTTGTAACAACCCACCTCTCAGTGAAACCTGGTGTTTCCCATTCCTTGATGGAAAGGGATTGTGTTGGTGGATCTTACTCAGGCAGCTCGCTCCAAATGGGAGTGCAGATACATCAGGGCAATGGGTGGGTTCAGCAGGTCATTAGGAATGAGGAGACTATGGGGGCTGCAGATAGAACATGGTGCTGGAAAAGGCACAGCTGGTCAGGCAGCATCTCAGGAGGAAGAAAGTAGAGGTTTCAAGCAGGGCTGTTCTTCAGGACAGTTGCAGTGACCAAAGTTGCATGAATTCAGGTTTTATTCACTGAGGGCTATGTTGTACAAACGTGGACAGCTGGAGGAGTTGGGTCAAATGTTGAAGTCTTCCTCATTGTGGTGTGTATCCAACCTGGTACAATGTGACTGGATTTGCTGCTGAACACCTTCATGGTTCAGATGGTCAGGATGTTCAATCCTGTGCACAAGGGAGAGATTCAATGCCTTCTCATTTGTTCATCCATCATATAGAGCCCATCCTTCCTGGACACTGTGGTGTGATTCAATGCTTTGTCCCTGTAGTTCATACAGTGTAGATATAGAATTCTGGAGGCAAACTGAACTGTGGAGACTCCAAAACCGAATACAGAAATTTTGCGATCAATGTCCATGTTAGGTTTTTGCTATTTTGGTTTTCCTGATCCCAGGTGTCTTTGTGTGGATGCTGGGGACTTATGGGAAATGTCAGCCAGCTGGACTAACCAGTAAAGCAGCTGCTGAACTAAAACCACCATGGGTACATGACTGTGTTTCTGTGAGTAATCTGCTGTCCATGTTCTTCCCTATGTCCTTTAAAAGAGCAAATGATTAATTTAGACAGTGTTTGCTGATGTGGTTCAGATTCTTTAAACTTCATATAACATGGAACAACAATTATCTTTGTGTCATTACCTACAGTCTAGGTTCAGGCACAAAGAATCTTTGATTAATAACTTAAAACCTTTTTTTTCTCTTACAGCAAGTCTAGTGGTGATTGTAAACTTAGCTTGGGGCAAATGTGGCCTTTCTACATGCACCACTCGCTATCTGGTGGCCATGACAATTTCGGATCTACTGTTCATTGTTTTTTGTATCGTCCTTCACCGATTTAAACGTTATTATTATCCACTATGTTTCCTGCAAATCACTCCTGTTTGTAGTGTTCTCTATGTCCTCAAGCGCTTGACCATTGATTGTTCTGCGTGGTTCACCATTGCTTTTTCCTTTGATCGATTTGTTGCCATTTGTTTTCATGAGATGAAAACTAAGTATTGCACAGGGAAAACTGCAACCAGGGTTCTAGCAATAATCTGCATCTTCTTTTGTTTAAAGAATATTCCCAACTACTTTGTGCATTCCCCTGGAAAGATGATCAACAATGTTCCATGGTACTGTTATAAAAGGTCTAGTTATTATATTGACCCTCGGTGGATAGGTTTTAGATATTTTGAGACTTTTTTAACACCAATGTTCCCATTCACTTTTATTCTCTTTATTAACATTCTGACTGTCAGACATATCTTCGAGGCCATTAAGGTGCGGAAGGAACTGAGAGGTCAGAGAAAAACAGAGAATGATCCAGAGGTAGAGAGCAGGAAGAATTCTGTGATTTTACTCTTTGCCGTATCTGCCAGCTTCATACTTCTCTGGTTGTTGCATATTTTATATTTCTTTAATGCCGGTTATTCCTTGGATTCTGTTTCTCTTGGTCTCTTTGCTCAGATTGGATATATGCTGAGGAACTTAAGTTGCTGCACAAATGCCCTTATTTATGTGGTGACACAGAAACATTTCAGAGACCAGTTAAAGTATGCCGTGACATATCCAGTTAGAACAATAATTCAATTGGTGAATCAATCCAAGTAACTCAGAGCCAACATTAGGTGCAGCAGATAACGGAACGAGGAGTCCACGTGAGGAATGGACCGAAAGGAGAAGGAGGAGCAGCAACATGATAACACTCCTTTCCTCATGGGCAAGGACTGACTCCATCTGAGGGGCAAAATGACAGAGACTGGAGGGGTAAAGAGACATCTGTCCTATATCTATCACCCCTCAATTTAAAGTTATGTCCCCTCGTATGAGCCAATGCCATCTGAGGTAAAAGGCTCTCACTGTCTACCTTATCTAACTCTCTGATAATCTTATATGTCTCAATTAGGTCGCCTCTCAACCTTCTTGTCTCGACTGAAAACAGCCTCAAGTCCCCCAGACTTTCCTCATAAGACCTTCCCTCCATATCAGGCAATCCTAGTAAATCTTGTCTGAAATCTTTCCAAAGGTTTCACATCCTTCCTATAATGCAGTGACCAAAACTGTACACAGTACTCCAAATGCAGTCGCACCAGAGTTTTGTACAACTGCAACATGACCTTGTAGCTTCAAAACCCAATCCCTCTACCAATAAAACCTCACACACCGTATGCCTTCTTTAAAACTTATCAACGTGGGTGGCAACTTTCAGGGGTCTTTGAATGGACACTGAGATCTCTGCTCATCTACACTCCCAATAATCTTATCATTAGGCCAGTACTCTTTATTCCTGTTACTCCTTCCAAAGTAAATCACCTCACACATTCCCACATTAAACACCATTTGCCACCTCTCAGCCCAGCTCTGCTTTTTATCTATGTCCCTCTGTAACCTGCAACATTGTTCGGCACTGTCCACAACTCCATCGACGTTAGTGGTATCCGCAAATTTACTAATGCATCCTTCTGTGCCCTCTTCCAGGTCATTTATAA
Source organism: Chiloscyllium punctatum (assembly GCF_047496795.1). Taxonomy (NCBI): domain Eukaryota; kingdom Metazoa; phylum Chordata; class Chondrichthyes; order Orectolobiformes; family Hemiscylliidae; genus Chiloscyllium; species Chiloscyllium punctatum. The sequence continues at coordinate 27,887,529 of NC_092767.1, forward strand.
AATGACAAACAGCAATGGACCCAACACAGGTCCTTGCAGTACACCACTAGTAACTGAATTCCAGGATGAACATTTACCATCAACCACCACCCTCTGTCTTCTTTCAGCTCACCAATTTCTGATCCAACCCACAAAATCACCCTCAATCACATGCTTCCATATTTTTTTGAAATAGCCTACCCTGGGGAACCTTATCAAACGTCTGACTGAAATCCATATCCACCACATCAAAAGCTTTACCTTGCTCCATCAGTTTGGTCACTTTCTCAGTTTGGGAGGCACGGTGCCTCAGTGGTTAGCACTGCTGCCTCACAGCACCAGGGTCCTAAGTTTGATTCCAGCCTCGGACGACTGTCTGTGTGGAGTTTGCACATTCTCCCCGTGTCTGCGTGGGTTTCCTCCGGGTGCTCCGGTTTCCTCCCACAGGTCCAAAGATGTGCAAGTCAGGTGAATGGGCCATTCTAAAATGGTCAAGAGTATTGAGTACAAGGGTTGGGAGACCATGTTGCAGTTGTACAGGCCATTGGTTAGGCCACTTTAGGAATATTGGGTGCAATTCTGGTCTCCTTCCTTTTGGAAAGATGTTGTACTGGAAAGGATTCAGAAAAAATTTACAAGGATATTGCTAGGGTTGGAGGATTTGAGGGATAGGGAGAGGTTGAATAGGCGAGGGCTGTTTTCCCTGGAGTGTCGAATGCTGAGGGATGGCCTGATAGAGGTTTATAAAATCATGAGGAGCATGGATCGGTTAAGTAGACAAGGTCTTTTCTCTGGAGTGGGGGAGTCCAGAACTCGAGGGCATAGGTTTAGGTTGAGAGGGGAAAGATATAAAAGAGACCTAAGAGACAACTTTTTCACTCAGAGGGTGGTACGTGTATGGAATGAGCTGCCAGAGGAAGTGGTAGGGGCTGGTACAATTGCAACATTGAAAAGGCATCTGGATGGGTATATGAATAGGAAGGGTTTGGAGGCATATGAGCCAGGTGCTGGCAGGTGGGACGAGACTAAATTGGGATATCTAGTCAGCATGGGCGAGTTGAAGCGAAGGGTCTGTTTCCATGCTGTACATGTCTATGACTATGACTGAATAAAGGAGAAGTAGCAATGACTTGCCTCTCACAAAACCGTGGAGATGATCCCTAATTAATTGTTTCCTTTCCAAATGATTATAAGTCCTATCTCTTGTAAACTTTTTGAACACTTTACCCACAGTGAAATAAGGCTCACTGATCTATAATTACCAGGGTTGACCCTACTTCCCTTCTTGAACAAGGGGACAACATTTGCCGTCCTCCAGTCTTCTGACACTATTCCTGTAGACATTGATGACATAAAAATCAAAGCCAAAGGTTCTACAATCTTCTTGCTGGCTTCCCAGAGAATCCTAGGATAAATCCCATCCAGCTCAGGGGACTTAGCTATTTTCACCCTTTCCAGACTTGCTAACCTCTTCTCTTTGTGAACCACAGTCCTGTCTAGTCTAGTACCCTGTATCTCAGCGTTGTCTTTTTCCAGAGCGAAAACCGGTGAAAAATATTCATTTAGTGCTTCTTCTCTATCCTCAGACTCCATGCACAACTTCCCACTGTCTTTGATTGGTCCTAATCTTATTGTAGTCATTCTTTTATTCCTGACATATCTGTAGAAAGCTTGAGGGCTTTCCTTGATCCTATCTGCCAATGACTTCTCCTGTCCCCTCCTGGCTCTTCTTAGTTCTCTCTTTAGTTCTTTCCTGGCTAACTTGTAACTCTCAAGCATCCTAACTGAGCCTTGCCATCTCATGCAAACATGAGCCTCCTTGTTCCGCTTGACAAGAGATTCGACTTCCTTTGTAAACTACAGCTTCCTGACTCAACCACTTCCTTCCTGCCTGATAGGTACGTAGTTATCTAGGACATGCAGTAGCTATTCTTTGAATATGCTCCATATTTCAATTGTGCCCATTCCCTGCAGTTTCCTTCCCCATTCTCTGCATCCTAAACCTTGTCTAATCACATCATAATTGCCTTTCTACCAGCAATAACTCTTGCCCTGTAATATTTACCTATCCCTTTCCATTGCTAAAGTAAACATAAATGAATTGTGGTCACTATCAAAGTGCTCACCTACCTCCAAATCTAAGGCCTGGCCGGGTTTATTACCCAGTACCAAGTCCACTGTGGCATCGCCCCTTGTTGGCCTGTCTACATACTGTGTCAGGAAACCCTCCTGCACACATTCGACAAAAACTGATCCATCTGAAGTACTCAAACTATAGTATATCCAGTTAATATTTGGGAAGTTGAAGTCCCCCATAATAACTACCCTGTTACTCTGACTCCTCTCCAGAATCATCTTTCCTCAACATCTTTCCTTTCCTTGACATCTCTGGAACTATTTGGAGGCCCATAGACAACACCCAACATGGTGACCTCTCCTTTCCTGTTTCTAACCTCAGCCCATTCTACCCCAGTCGATGAGTCCTCAAATGTCCTTTCTGCCACCATAATACTGTCCTTGACTAACATCGCCACGCCTCCCCCTCTTTTACAATCTTCTCTGTTATTACTGAAACATCTGAACCCCAGAACCTGCAACAACCGTTCCTATTCCTGTTTTATCCATGTCTCCAAAATGGCCACGATATCGAAATCCCAGGTACCAACCCATCCTGCAAGTTCACCACCTTATTCCGGATGCCCCTGATATTGAAACCATTTTCCTGCTGGCTGGTGGACTCTTGCGACCATGAAACCATATTTCTGACCTCACTACTCTCACCCTCCTGGACATTGTAAGTACAATTTCGGTTCCCATCCCCCGGCTGAATTCGTTTCAACCGTCCTGAAGAGTAATATCAAATTTCCCCTCCCCCAAGGATATTGAACCCCTCTCGTTCAGGTGTACACCATCCTGTCTGTAGGATGTACACCTGGTTCAGGTGTACACCACCTACCCCAGAATAAGTTCCAATTATTTCGGTATCCGAAACCCTGCCTCCTGTGTCATTAATCACATGTTCAACTCCTCTCTCTCCCTATACCTCGCCTTGCCAGCACTTGGCACGGGCAACAAACCAGAGATAACAACTCTGTTAGTTCTAGCTCCAAACTTCCACCCTATCTTCCTGAATTTCTGCCTTAAATGCTCACTCCTTTCCCTACCCATGTCATTAGTGCCTCTGTAGACCACACCTTGGGACTGCTCCCCGTCACCCTCAAGGGGGTCCTTATGGGTGGCACAGTGACTTCGTGGTTAGCACTGTCACCTCACAGCACTCAGGGCCCGGGTTTGATTCCAGCCTTGGGCGATGGTCTGTGTGGAGTTTGTACATTCTCTGTGTCTGCATGGGTTTCCTCCAGGTGCTCCAGTTTCCTCCCACAATCCAAACATGTGCAGGTCAGGTGACTTGGCCATGCTAATTTGGCCATAGTTTTCAGGGATGTGTAGGTTAGGTGCACTAGTTCGGGGTAAATATAGGATAATAGGGTAGGGGAATGGGTCTGGGTGGGTTACTCTTTGGTGGATCAGTGTGGACGTGTTGGACAGAAGAGCCTGTTTCCACACTGTAGGAATTCTATGATTCGATGATTCCAAAAACATGATCCAAGACATCACGAACCCTGGCATCTGGGAGGTAACACACCAACCGTGAGTCTCTCTCGTTCCCACAGAACTTTCTGTATTTCCCCCGAACTATGGAGTCCCCAATGACTAATGCTCTGCTCATCTTCCCCCTCCCTTCTGAGCAACAGGGACAGACTCTGTGTCAGAGACCTGTACCCCATGACTTACCCCTGGTTAGTTGTTCCCCCCAACAGTATCCAAAATGGTCTGCTTGTTATTGAGGGGAACAGCTGCAGGGGATCCCTGCACTGCCTGCTAGTTCCCTTTTCATCCCCTAACTGTAACCCATCAGCCCTTTTCTTGTACCTGAGGCGCAACTACCTCCCTGTAACTCCTCTCATTAACTCCCCCGCCTCCGGAATGACCCAAAATTCATCTAGCTCCAGCTCTAGATCCCTAAAGTGTTTTTCAAGGAGCTGCAGTTGGGTGCACTTCCCACAGATGGAGTCAGCAGGGTGTTATGACATGGGATAAACCCCTCTGTTAATTTAAACCCAACACACAGAGATGTTCACCTCTTGCTGTAACCTGTTATATTGCAAGAGGCAAAGGACCATCCCAGTTTTCACTACTTCAAATAAAAATTCACTATTTTATTCTTTAAGTTCAACAGAGAATGTTAGACAACTATTTACAACTCCTTTTTCTTAAACCTGTCTTTTACTGCCCACTCCACAATACTGGGCTGATTAAAAAAAACTCGATGAAGTTTAAAAAAAAGTTACATTTCAAATCCAGTCAGCATTGTCGATTCTCCTTTTGTCGACTTTCCTCTGTTTAGGTCGGTTTTTCTTCGGTCTTCTTCTACACAGCGTTTCCTACGGACAGGTACCTTTCAGAGAGCAATTCGATGAGCAGTCTATTCTTGTTGGGGTTCGTGACAGTGCTCCCCTGAACTGTTCAAAATGTCTGGTTTTATCCATCAAAATATCGGATCATTTTATTGGTGTGATGTTATCAAAACACTAAATTCAAACTCGATTGGATTTTGGTGTCTGGGGCAGAAGTTAAACTGATTGGTCGAATTTGAAATTGTTTTTGTTCAATGCCAATGCAACTGCAGCTATTTGTTTCAACCAAGTGTTACATTTTTAAATTGTTCAGGACACTCTGTGCTTTCAGTCAGGCCTTGCGAGCTTCCTCTCTCTCTTAAAGGTACAGGACACACCTACATCTTCATAACACCTCCCCCTTAAGAAAAAAATGAACCATCATAATGAAAATTAGCTTCATTTTTTTCTCTATTTCCGAACCACATTACCATGACATACATATGACGTTAACCGAAGTTCATATTAACTTCTTCCCATATATATATAAAACATTGAATAGACACCAATACATTATTAGTTAAATCCGTGACACCGCATCTGTGATTACATTCTTTGTCAAACGGAACATGTACGATTTTTAAATTAAAAGTCTGTCACATAAGACTCCCATGAAATAGTCTCATTTCATTGTCTTTAAAGTTTTCCAAGAATGAAAGTGGATTGTGATCCGTGTGTACGACCCTCTCTGACACATTGTTTGTGATATTCACATTAAAATCTCATAAGGCCAGTACCAAACTCAATAGTTCCCTTTTGAACATAAAGTATTTTTTCTGGTGGGTGTTGAGTTTCTTTGAAAAGTAACCATCTGGCAGTTCAATCCCATCCTTATCTTCCTGTAGCAGTACAGCTCCAACTCCTGTGTCACGAGCATCGATGGCAACTTTGAAAGGTTTTGAAAGGTTTGGTGTCGCTAAAACTGGTGTGATGGTTAATATTGCTTTGAAATGGCCGAATACCTGCTAGCATTGTTCTGCACACCAAAACGTTGTGTTACCCTTCAGCAAATTGGTAAACAGTGCTACTACACTGCTGACGTTTGGAACTAACTTCAGATAGAATCTGCTTCGTCCCAAGAATTGTTCCACCTCTTTGTTTGAGGTTGGATATGGAAATTCCTTGATGACTTTCATTTTTGCATTCCATGGGGGTCAACCTTCCATGACTGATGTTACATCCTAAGAATGTCACCTCTGCTTGCGCAAATTCAGTGTTGTTGAAGTTTGTTACCAGTTTTGCTTCTCGTAGTCATTCAGAGTTCTGCCAACTGTACCATGTGCCTTTTCCAGGACTTACTAAAGATCACTACATCATCCACATAGACTGCACAGTCTGTGAACCCAGCCACAAGTTTGTTCAGGAGTCTTTGGAATGTGGTGGGTGCATTATTCATTCAAAAAGGCATCGCGTTGAATTGATGTAGCCCATTTGGGGTTAAAAACACAGAAATTTCTATCACCGTCTCTGACAAAGGTAACCATGCAGTAAGTCTAACTTTGTGATGTAACTGGCTTGTCTGATATGAATCCGATTTTGTAACGGTGTTCACCTTCCGATAATCCACAAAAAATCCCATTTGGTCTGGGAACTGAGACAATCAGCAAACTCCACTCACTCTGGCTCTGTTCAATGCTGTCCTTGTCAAGCATGGCCTCCAGCTCCATCTGGACCTGTCTGGCTTTGAAAAGATTAAGTTGTTTTATCAGAACAGTATTCCCTATGTCCAGTTCATGTACTACAGTATTAGTCCTCTCCATCTGATTCCTATATATGTCTTCAAACTGCAGTAGCAAAACTTTCAACTGAGCCCCTAGACCGACAGCTCACTAACCTGTCCAACCCCTCGAGGATTTCTTCATTTTTTAACATATTTTGAGGCACATCAAAATTCACAATATCTGGATTTGATTCCTCGCTCTGTGGGGCAGTAACTAACACCCATTTCTCCTGGTCTTTCTCTCTACCATAATGAGGTTCCAACATGTTCACATGACATCCCCAGTACAGTTTTTCTCCTATCTGCCATCTTTACTAGATAGATCACCTGACTTAACTTTTTCTCAATCTGATAGGTCCCACTAAACCTGGTTTTGAAGGGATCGCCTATTGCTTGTGACAATACTAACACATCCTCCCCTCAGGAAAACGTCTGAGTCTCAGAGTTTTTAACCTGCAACCTGCTTCATTCTATGCTGTGCCCTCTTTACGTGCTGTTTAGCTAAATCATCGACTCGATTTAGTGTCTCCATCACCTCTGATACGTAATCTAAGTGTGAGATCTCCGACTTTGGTCCTGTCAATTTCTCCTTGATTAATTTCAAACAGCCTCTCATTTCATGTGGAATATTAACTCGAAGGGAGTAATATGAGTAGATTTATTTGGGGCAAACAATATGAATGGGATACCTTTACCCCAGTCATTCGGGTAATCCTGACAGTATGTTGTCCACATGGTCTTCAAGGTCTGATACCACCTTTCTGAAGCTCCCTGGGATTCAGGATGATATACACTGGGATTAAAATGCTGTATGCCGAAGCTATCTGTAACCTCCTTAAACAGCTAAGCAGTAAAATGTGACCCTTGATCCAACTGAATCTCTCTGGGTAGCCCATACCGTGTGAACAAAGCTACTAACTCTTCTCCCACCTTTTTTGCCTTGATACTCCGTCATGGAATTGCCTCCGGAAATCTGGTAGACACATCCATTATGGTTCCCACTTTTAGTTTTCAGGAGGGGACCTACACAACCAATTACAGCCCACGCGAAAGGAAATTGGCAACAGAGGGGCTGGTTTTGTTACGACCTGGGGCTTACCTACCATTTGGCATGTATGACACGTACAGCAAAAGTTAACCACATCATTGTGCATTCTAGGTTAATAAAAATGTTTTTGTACCTTAGCCTGAATCTTTCATACTCCTCGGTGACCTCCTACAGGAAGTTCATGTGCTCACCGTAACACTTCCTGTCTGTATGCTACCGGCAACACAACCTGGTGCACTTTGGCCCATTTCTCCTCTGCACTAACCTGCCGTGGTCTCCATTTCTATCTGAGAATTCTATCTTTCAGATAATAACCCTTAGGAATACACTCTGCCTCCTTTTCGGAGTAAACATCCACACATATATCTTTTATTGCCTTGTCTTGCTGTTGCAAGTCCCTTACCCTTTCAGGACTAAACGCTTCTGTCTGACCCTCTGCCTGTTCAGGTTTTTCTGCACCATTACATCAAACAGGGTATCCACCAACTGAACCTCAACTCCTTCATCGTTCTCTTCAGTTTTTGCTTTTTGCTGCGACTTATGTTCGTGGGATCTTGTTACTACACAATCTGGGCAAATATCAGGATATTTTTCTTTTAACTCCTCAGTTTCTTGATCTTCCTTGGGCTTCACCACAAGAAGGGATGTCAGTCCCACCATGGATCCTGCCAAATCATTCAGAAGAACAAACTGAATTCCTGGAACCAACACTCTGTCAAACTCTGACTGTTACTCTCCCAGGTAAAACCAAGAACTGCAAATACTGGAAACCAGAGTCGAGATTAGACAGTGGTGCTGGAAAAGCACAGCAGATCAGGCAGCATCCGAGGAGCAGGACTGTTACTCTCCCAGTCTTGAGTTGGCACTGCAACCTGATCTTACATCAGGGAATGTTACATTTCTGTCTGTCTATCCCACAGATTACCAAACTCTCGGGTAACAGATCAGGAAGTGTACAAATTCGCTCATCTCTTACTATTAGAGACTGGTTAGATTGTGTATTTCTCAAAATTATAATTTCTTGTTCTTCTCCCCCTGTTCTCTCAGAGTAAACTTTACCCACAAAGCTCCTCGGCTCTTCTTGGGGTCTCCTTTACTACCTTCACTAAGGCCACTGGCTCAGCTCCTTTTACCACATCTTTTCCCACAATGCCTTTCTTCAACAACCAGCACTGTGACTTTACATGTGTCACTTTCCCACAGTGGGAACACCTGAGGCCTTTCACCTCCTTTCCACCATCTTGGGCTTGTTTTCGAACCTGTGGGAAATATTTACATGTTCTCTACTTTTTGTTTCCTCGTGCAGAATCTCCCCTTCTCCCAACTTCTATCCCACACAGGGCGAAATTCTGCCCGGAAACTTCTCATATACACCAATATGTATTCATCTGCTAATCCTGCTGCACATCTCACTTCCTGAACTTTCTGTTCTTCCACACGAATTCTTACCATCTCTGGAAGTGAGTTTTTAAACTCCTCCAGCAGAGTAATCTCTCAGAGCCTCATAGGTCTTATCAATCTTTAAGGCTCACATCCATCTATCAAATTGATTATGTTTCATTCTTTCAAACTCAACTTAAATTTGATGTGGTTCCTTCTTTATGTTTCTGAACTGCTGTCTGTACGCTTTTGGGACCTATTCATAAGCACTCATAGATTCATAGAGATGTACAGCATGGAAACAGACACTTCGGTCCAACCTGTCCATGCCAACCAGATATCCCAACCCAATCTAGTCCCACCTGCCAACACCGGCCCATATCCCTCCAAACCCTTCCTATTCTTATACCCATCCGAATCCTCTTAAGTGTTACAATTGTACCAGCCTCGGCCACAACCTCTGGCAACTCATTCCATACACGTATCATACTCTGTGTGAAAAAGTTGTCCCTTAGGTCTCTTTTATATCTTTCCCCTCACCCTAAGCCTATGCTCTCTAGTTCTGGACTCTCCAACCCCAGGGAAAAGACTTTGCCTATTTATCCTATCCATGCCCTTCAGATAGATTCTCATCAGATCTCGATCAGTCAACCAGAAGGGGGAACCCACCGCCGAGGAACACAGGACTGTTCTCAAAGGAACGGGACATGTCTTCCCAGCCTAGATGGTGCCTACCCTGTTGGTGATGATGGCCATCCCAGACGAGCACACAAATTGTGAGAAACAGAGCTCATGTACCAATAAATTTCAGTCCGAGTCAAATCCTGAAGCAGCGAATTTTATTGAAACGTTCTTGCAAGATGGGTGTCTAACAAGGAGGCACCCAATCCAAAAAGTACTCCACAATTTATCCAGTTTAATTGAGTCTCTCTCGGTATAGAACACAGAACATTACAGTGCAGTACAGGCCCTTCAGCCCTCGATGTTGCGCCGACCTGTTATACCAATCTGAAGCCCATCTAACCTACACTATTCCATGTCCGTAAATATGCTTGTCCAATGACAACTTAAATGTACTTAAAGTTGGCGAATCTACTATTGTTGCAGGCAAAGCATTCCATACACTTACTACTCTCTAAGTAAAGAAACTCCCTCTGACTTCTGTCCTATATCTATCACCCCTCAATTTAAAGCGATGCCGCCTTGTGCTCGCCATCACCATACTTGGAAAAAACTCTCCCTGTCCACCCTATCTAACCCTCTGATTATCTTGTATGTCTCTATTAAGTCACCACTCAACCTTCTTCTCTCCAAAAAAAACAGCCTCAAGTCCCTCAGCCTTTCCTCGTAAGACCTTCCCTCCATACCAGGCAAGCAGAACCTTTCCAAATCTTCCACATCCTTCTTATATTGCGGCCGCACTAGAGTTTTGTACAGCTGTAGCATAACCTCACTATTCTGGAACTAGATCCCTCTATTAATAAAAGCTAAAACACTGTATGCCTTCTTAACAACCCTGTCAACTTGGGTGGCAACTTTCAAGGATCTGTGTACCTGGACACTGAGATCTCTCTGCTCATCTACACTACCAAGAATCTTTCACTTAACCCAGTATTTTGCATTCCGGTTACACCGACCAAAGTGAATCACCTCACACTTGTCCGCATTAAACTCCATTTGCCACCTCTCGGCACAGCTCTGCAGCTTATCTATGTCCCTCTGTAACCTACAACATCCTTCGTCACTATCCACAACTCCACTGACCTTAGTGTCATCTGAAAATTTGCTAACCCACCCTTCTACACACTCATCCAGGTCGTTTATAAAAATGATGAACAGCAGTGGACCCAACACTGACCCTTGCGGTACACCACAAGTAAATGGACTCCAGGATGAACATTTCCCATCAACCACCACCTTCTGTCTTCTTTCAGCTAGCCAATTACTGATCCAAACTGCTATACCTCCCACAATCCCATTCCTCCGCATTTTGTACAATAGCCTACTGTGGGGAACCTTATCGAACGCCTTGCTGAAATCCATATACAACACATCAACTGGTTTACTCTCATTTACCTTTTTGGTCACCTTCTCAAAGAACTCAATAAAGTTTGTGAGGCATGACTTACCCACCGCAAAACCGTGCTGACTATCCCTAATCACATTATTCATTTCTAGATGATTATAAATCCTATCTCTTAAAACCTTTTCCAACACTTTACCAACAACTGAAGTAAGGCTCACTGGTCTACAATTACCAAGATTGTCTCTACTCCCCTTCTTGAACAGAGGAACCACTTTTGCTAACCTCCAGTCCTCTGGCACTATTCCTGTAGACAATGACGATTTAAAGATCAATACCAAAGGCTCAGGAATCTCCTCCCTTGCTTCCCAGAGTATCCGAGGATAAATCCCATCCGGCCCAGGGGACTTATCTATTTTCACACTCTGCAGGATTTCTAATACCTCCTCCTTGTGAACCTCAATCCCACCGAGTCTAGTAGCCTGTATCTCAGTAATCTCCTCGTCAACATTGCTGTTTTCTAGAGTGAATGCTGTCGAATAATATTCATTTAGTGCTTCCCCTATCTTCCTCTGACTCCACACACAACTTCCCACTACTATCCTTGATTGGCCCTAATCTTACTCTCATCATTCTTTTATTCCTTAAATACCTATAGAATGCCTTAGAGTTTACCCTGCTCTTATCCGCCAACAACTTCTCATGTCTCCTCCTGGCTCTTCTGAGCTCTCTCTTTAGGTCTTTCCTGACTACCTTGTAACCCTCAAGCACCCTAACTGACCCTTCACATCTCATCCTAACATAAGCCTTCTTCTTCCTCTGGACCAGAGATTCCACTTCCTTTGTAAACCATGGTTCCTGCGCTCTACAGCTTCCTCCCTGCCTGACAGCAACATACTTATCTAGGACACAAGGAGTTTTTTCTTTGAATACTCTCCAAATTTCTAATGTGCCCATCCCTGCAGTTTCCTTCCCCATCCTATGCTTCCTAAATCTTGCCTAATCGCATCGTAATTGTCTTTCCCCCAGCTGTAACTCTTGCCCAGTGGTATACAACTATCCCTTTCTATCACTAAAGTAAACATAACAGAATTATGGTCAGTTTCATCAAAGTGCTCTCCTACTTCCAAGTCTAACACCTGGCCGGGCTCATTACCCAGTACCAAATCTAATGTGGCTTCACCCCTTGTTGGCCTGTCTACATACTGTGTCAGGAAGCCCTCCTGCACACATTGGACAAAACCTGACCCATCTATAGTCGCGTACTATACTGTCCCAGTCAATATTTGGAAAGTTGAAGTCTCCCATGACAACGACCCTGTCTCTCTCACTCCTATCGAGAATCATCTTTGCTATCCTTTCCTCTGCATCTCTGGAACTATTCGGAGGCCTATAGAAAACTCCCAACAGGGTGACCTCTCCTTTCCTGTTTCTAACCTCAGCCCGAAGTACCTCATTTGATGAGTCCCCAAACATCCTTTCTACAACTGTAATACTGTCCTTGACCAACAATGCCACACCTCCCCCTCTTTTACCACCTTTCCTGTTCTTATTGAAACATCTAAATCCTGGAACCTGAAAAAACCATTCCTGTCCCTGCTCTATCAATGTCTCCAAAATGGCCACAATCAAGGTCCCAGGTACCAACCCATGCTGCAAAGTCACCCATCTTATTCCGGATGCTCCTGGCATTGAAGTAGACACACTTCAAACCAACTTCTTGCTTGCCGGTGCATCTTGTTTCCCTGAAACTTGATTTTGGACGTCCTTACTCTTAACGTTTTCTATACTTGAACTACAATAATGGTTCCCATCCCCCTGCTGGATTATTTTAAATCCACCCCAACAGCCTTAGCGAATTTCCACGCCCCCAGGATATTGGTACCCCTTTGGTTGAGCTGAAGGCCAGCCTGCTTGTAGAGGTCCCACCTACCCCAGAAAGAGCCCCAATTATCCAAGGATCCAAAACCCTCCCTCCTGCACCATCCCTGTAGCCACGTGTTCAACTCCTTTCTCTCGCTATTCCTTGCCTCACGAGCACGTGGCACGGGAAACAAACCAGAGACAACAACTCTGTTTGTCCAAGCTCTAAGCCTCCATCCTAGCTCCCTGAATTTCTGCCTTCAATCCCCATCTCTCTTCCTACCTATGTTGTTGCTGCCTATGTGGACCACGACTTGGGGCTGCTCCCCCTCCCCCTTAAGGATCCCAAAAACACAATCAGAGACATCACGAACCCTGGCATCTGGGAGGCAACACACCAACCGTGAGTCTCTCTCACCCCCACAGAACCTCCTATCTGTCCCCCTAACTATAGAGTCCCCAATGACCTACTGCTCTGCTCCTCTTCCCCCTTCCCTTCTCAGCAGCAGGGACAGACTCTGTGCCAGAGCCCAATGCCCCACTGCTTTCCCCTGGTAAGTCATCCCCCCCAACTGTATCCAAAACGGTACATTTATTGTTGAGGGGAATAGCCACAGGGGAATCCCTGCACTGCCTGCTGGTTCCCTTTCCATCCCCTGACTGTAACCCATCTGTCTTTTTCTTGTACCTGAGGTGCAACTACCTCCCTGTAACTCATCTCAATAACCCCCTCTGCCTCCCGAATGATCTGAAGTTCATCCCGCTCCAGCTCCAGTTCCCTAACGTGGTTTTCGAGGAGCTGGAGTTGGGTGCACTTCCCACAGCTGTAGTCAGCAGGGACACTAGTGGTGACCCTTAGCTCCCACATTCTGCAGGAGGAACATTCAACTGCCCTAATCTCCATTCCCATGAATCTAAACTCCCAAAGAGACTGTTGAAAAATAAGAATAAAAAAATAAACTTGTGACCTTTCCAATCTGTTGCGCAGAACCTTTTTTTTGGTTAGAGGAGGAGGATGGGTGGGTGACATTACCCGAGTAGTGTTTTGGGTAACGCAACCACACAAATATATGACTTCCCAGAAGTCCTTCGCTCCTCCCTCGCACCTCTCAGCAAATGGAGGCCCAACTCCCGAGATAAGTCCCTTTTAATGTGGGAAAACTCACCCTTCCCAGCAGCCCTCGCATCCCCACTCCTTCTCTCCTCACCACTCTGGCAAAATGGAAATGTGGACTTTCCTGACTTTCTTTCTTCCAAGGATCACACACCCATCTTGAACTATCTTCTTGGATACACGGAGAAATACTTGCTACTTGTTGTGAGATTTCATGCCAATTTATTTTCATCACATTTTTCTTGTTTTTCATTTGATATAATCTGCCTCTTATTCCGAAAATAAGCATTCCAAATCGGGCCTACACTAGTTCTTGCCAGTTTGAATTTTCTAGTTTGGGATTGAATACTCTCCTTGACAGAGTCTATAAACTGTGGGTTGTTCATCTTCTTACTGAGTACTTCTTTTTGAACAGAAACAATCATTGCTGAACGTTATGAAAAATCTACTTAAGTGTCTGACCCTATATTTTTGCATCCCGCTTCAGGTTAGGTGTAAGACAAAAATCTGCAATTAAAATGCTTGATTCTTTTCAATCTTTCAAGAAGATCTTCTCCATGTGGCTGAACACCAACTCATTCCACACGGACTCCAGACCACCTTTAAATTAGCAGAGTTCAGACCCGAACAGGACAAACAGTACAGACTACAGATTCAAAAACACCAGCAACAGTTCTCCTTCAAGATCCTCCAAAAACACCTCCCTCCCCTTCCTGGACCTCTCCATCTCCATTAATGACGACCGACTTGACACTGACATTTTTTACAAACCCACCGACTCCCACAGCTACCTGTATTACACCTCTTCCCACCCTACTTCTTGCAAAAATGCCATCCCGTATTCCCAATTCCTCTGCCACCACCGTATCTGATCCCAGGTGGACCAGCTCCACCACAGAACACACCAGATGGCCTCCTTCTTTAGAGACCGCAATTTCCCTACCCACGTGGTTAAAGATAACCCCTATAACCCACCCTCCCATCCTGGCACCTTCCCCTGCCACCGCAGGAACTGCAAAACCTGCGCCCACACCTCCTCCCTCACCTCCATCCAAGGCCCTAAAGGAGACTTCCACATCCATCAAAGTTTTACCTGCACATCCACCAATATCATTTATTGTATCCGTTGCTCCCAATGTGGTCTCCTCTACATTGGGGAAACTGGATGCCTCCTTGCAGAGCGTTTTAGGGAACATCTCCGGGACACCCACACCAATCAAACAGACTGCCCTGTGACCCAACATTTCAATAACCCTTACATTCTGCCGAGGACATGGAGGTTCACTGCCACTCCTTCACCACCAGACGCCTGGAGAAATAATACCTCATCTTCCGCCTCGGAACACTTCAACCCCAGGGTATCAATGTGGACTTCAACAGTTTCCTCATTCCCTCTTCCCCCACCTCACCCTAGTTCCAAACGTCCAGCTCAGCACTGTCCCCTTGACTTGTCCAATCTGCCTATCTTCTTCTTCACCTATCCACTCCACCCTACCCCCCGCTCCTGACCTATCACATTCATCCCCTTCCCCACTCACCTATTGTACTCTATGCTACTTTCTCCCCACCCCCACCCTCCTCTAGTTTATCTCTCCATGCTTCAGGCTCTCTGAATTTATTCCTGATGAAGGGCTTACAAAGAACATAGAACATAGAACATAGAAAAATACATCGCACATACAGGCCCTTCGGCCCTCGATGTTGCGCCGACCGAAGCCTACCTAACCTACACTAGCCCAATAACCTCCATATGCTTGTCCAATGCCCGCTTAAATGACCATAAAGAGGGAGAGTCTACCACTGATATTGACAGGCCATTCCATGAACTCACAACCCGCTGAGTAAGAAATCTACCCCTAACATCTGTCCTATACCTACCACCCCTTAATTTAAAGCTGTGTCCCCTAGTAACAGCTGACTTCATTTGCGGAAAAAGGTTCTCACTGTCAACCCTATCTAAACCCCTAATCATCTTGGACACCTCTATCAAATCTCCCCTAAACATTCTTTTCTCCAATGAGAACAGCCCCAAGTGCCTCAGCCTTTCCTCATACGATCTTCCTTCAAGCCCCTCCTTCAGCCTTCAAGTCCCTCCTTCAGGTCATTTATAGAAATGACAAATAGCAATGGTCCCAAAACAGATCCTGTGGAACACCGCTAATAACTGCACTCTAAGGTGAACCTTTTCCATCAACTACTACCCTCTGTCTCCTTCCAGCCAGCCATACCTTCGTAGTTTTTGCATTAAACATCGATTTTACTGCTCCTCGGATGCTGCCTGAACTGCTGTGCTCTTCCAGCACTACTAATCCAGAATCTGGTTTCCAGCATCTGCAGTCATTGTTTTTACCTACCTGATACTCAATACCCCGTCCAATGAAGGCAAGCATACTATATGCCTTCTTGACCACTCTATCCACCTGTGCAGCAACCTTCAGGGTACAATGGACCTGCACTCCCAGATCTCTCTGCCCATTAACTTATCCCAAGGCTCTTCTGTTCATTGTATAATTCGTTCAAGAATTAGTCTTGCCTAAATGCATCACCTCACATTTGTCTGGATTGAACTCCATCTGCCACTTTCCACCCAACTCTCCAATCTATCTATATTCTCCTGTATTCTCTGACAGTTCCTTATGCTTTCTGATACTCCACCAATCTTCATGTTATCTGCAAACTTGCTGATCATACCAACAGTGCCCTCTTCCAGATCATTTATGTACATTACAAACAACAGTGGCCCCAACACTGACCCCTGTGGACCACCACTGGTCACTTTTCTCCATTTCAAGAAACTCCCTTCAACTACTACTCTCTGTCTCCTGTTGCTCAACCAGTTCTTTATCCACCGAGCTAGAACACCCTGCACACCATGTGACTTCACTTTCTCCTTTAGTCTACAATGGGGAACCTTATCAAACACCTTACGAAAATCCATGTATATGACATCAACAGCCCTTCCTTTGTCTATCAACTCGGTCACATCGTCGAAGAACTCTATTAAGTTGGTAAGGCACGATCTCCCCCGCACAAAACCATCATTGATAAGATCATTCTTTTCTAAATATAAATAGATCCTAACCCTCAGATCTTTTCCAGCAACTTTCCCATCAGACGTCAGGCTCACTGGTCTGTAGTTACCTGGAATATTCTTACGACCCTTCTTGTACAGGGGGACAACATGAGCAACCTTCCAGCCCTCCGGCACCTCACCTTTGAGGTGTATAAGAATGCTGACAGGGGATGAGAGGGGACGATGTGTTTGATGGTGCTGTTCTGCAGGAGGTGGTGGAAGTGGCGGGGATGGTTGTGTGAATGTGGAAGTGAGTGCAGTGGAGAGTGAGGACAAGGGAACCTCCATCATTGTTCTGGAAAGGAGGTGAAGGGGTGAGGGTATGAGCACAGGAGCTGGGTCTCTCACAGGTGAAAGGCCTGTCCACCAGAGTTGGGTGGGGGGGGAGGATTTCTCATTTGAGGGAAAGCGAAGCCATGTCGGAGGTTTCCCACTGGAATGTGGCATCATCAAACAGAATTAAAAAAGAGACGGGGAACCTGGGAGAATGGAGTCACTCTCGGCTGATCATGTGTTCGGGATTAGTGGTGCTGGAAGAGCACAGCAGTTCAGGCAGCATCCAAGGAGCTTCGAAATCAACGTTTCGGGCAAAAGGCCTTCATCAGGAATAAAGGCAGTGAGTCTGAAGAGTGGAGAGATAAGCTAGAGGAGGGTGGGGGTGGGGAGAAAGTAGCATAGAGTACAATGGGTGAGTGGGGGAGGGGATGAAGGTGATAGGTCAGGGAGGAGAGGGTGGTGTGGATAGGTGGAAAAGGAGATAGGCAGGTAGGACAATTCCGGACAAGTCATGGGGACAGTGCTGAGCTGGAAGTTTGGAATTAGGGTGAGGTGGGGGAAGGGGCAATGAGGAAACTGTTGAAGTCGACGTTGATGCCCTGGGGTTGTTCTGTTCTGAGGCGGAAGATGAGGTGTTCTTCCTTCAGGCGTCTGGTGGTGAGGGAGCAGCAGTGAAGGAGGCCCAGGACCTCCATGTCCTCGGCAGAGTGGGAGGGGGAGTTGAAATGTTGGGTCACGGGGCGGTGTGGTTGTTTGGTGTTGGTGTCATGGAGAAGTCCCCTAAAACGCTCTGCGAGGAGGCGCCCAGTCTCCCCAATGTAGAGGAGACCACATCGGGCGCAACGGATACAATAAATGATATTGGTGGATGTGCAAGTAAACCTTTGATGGATGTGGAAGGCTCCTTTAGGTCCTTGGATGGAGGTGAGGGAGGAGGTGTGGGCACAGGTTTTACAGTTCCTGCAGTGGCAGGGGAAGGTGCCAGGATGGAAGGGTGGGTTCTAGGGGTTCGTGGACCTGACCAAGTAGTCACGGAGGGAACGGTCTTTGCAGAAGGCGGAAAGGGGTGGGGAGGGAAATATATCCCTGGTCGTGGGGTCTTTTTGGAGGTGGCAGAAACGTCGGCGGATGATTTGGTTTATGCGAACGTTGGTAGGATGGAAGGTGAGCACCAGGGGTGTTGTGTCTTTGTTACGGTTGGAGGGGTGGGGTCTGACAGCAGAAGTGAGGGATGTGGACGAGATGCGTTGG
The DNA here is from genome assembly GCF_047496795.1 of Chiloscyllium punctatum. Taxonomy (NCBI): domain Eukaryota; kingdom Metazoa; phylum Chordata; class Chondrichthyes; order Orectolobiformes; family Hemiscylliidae; genus Chiloscyllium; species Chiloscyllium punctatum. Next base: position 27,905,713 of record NC_092767.1, read on the forward strand.
AGGGCATCTTTAACCACGTGGGAAGGGAAATTGCTGTCTCTAAAGAAGGAGGCCATCTGGTGTGTTCTATGGTGGAACTGCTCCTCCTGGGAGCAGATACGGCGGAGGTGGATGAATTGGGAATACGGGATGGCATTTTTGCAAGAGGTAGGGTGGGAAGAGGTGTAATCCAGGTAGCTGTGGGAGTCTGTGGTGGAACTGGTCCTTCTGGGAGCAGATACGGCGGAAGCGGAGGAATTGGGGTGGCAATTCATGTTAAAATTGTACAAGACATTGGTTCAGCCACATTTAGAATACTGTGTACAGTTCTGGTCACCACATTACCAAAAGGATGTGGACGCTTCAGAGAGGTTGCAGAGAAGGTTTACGAGGATGTTGCCTCGTATGGAAGGTGCTAGCTATAAAGAGAGGTTGAGTAGGTTCGGTATGTTTTCATTAGGGAAAAGGAGATTGAGGGAGGAACTGATTGAGGTTTACAAAATCGTGAAGGGTATAGACAGGGTGGATAAGCTTTTTCCCAGGGTGAAGGATTCAATAACAAGAGGTCACGCTTTGAAGGTGAAAGGTGAATTGTTTAAGGGGGATACACGCGGCAAGTACCTCACACAGAGTGTGGTGGGTGCCTGGAACACGTTGCCAGCAGGGGTGGTAGAGACAGGCACGGTAGATTCATTTAAGATGCGTTTGGACAGATGCATGGGTAGGTGGGAAGCAGAGGGATACAGATGCTTAGTAATTGAGTGACAGGTTTAGACAGTAGGTTTGGATTGGCTCAGGCTTGGAGGTCCGAAGGGCCTGTTCCTAGGCTGTAATTTTTCTTTGTTCTTTGTCCTTTGTTCTTTTTCATAAGACCCGTTCCATAAGGCATTTTCATAAGGCATTCCCTCAGAGCGTTCCCTCAGAGGCACCCTCCGTCACCCCGAACACTTCCCCATTCCCCCATAGCACCTTCCTATGCAATTACAGAAGCTGTAACACTTACTGATTCACCTCTTCCCTCCTCCCTATCCAAGGCCCCGAATACACCTTCCAGATGAAGCAACATTTCATTTGTACCATTTCAATCCGGTCGACTGTCACTGCTGCTCACAATGCAGTCTCCTTTACATTGGGGAGACCAAACAGAGATGACTTTGGGGAACCCTTCCACTCTGTCTGTCAGACTTTCTCATTGCTTCCCATTTCAATAACCTCCCTTGCTCTCATGCTAACATTTCAGTCCTGGGTATGCTGCAATGTTCCACAGAAGTAAAACCCAAGCTTGAGTAACAACTCACTTTACACTTGGGTACGTTACAGCCTGTAGGAGTTAATATTCAATTCCATAACTTCACAGCCTGACCACATTTTGACTGCTTTCTACATTTTTAATGCATTCTCTCTCCTGGTTTCCCTCTGACCTTTTCTTGTCTGTGTCTTGTTTATCTTGCACTCAATGGTGAGAACCGATTCCCCCCCAGTCCCACCTTAATTTATGATGAGGGGGTGCCTATGTTGGACTGGGGTACACAAAGTTAAAAATCACACCACACCAGGTTATGGTCGAAATAAACCTGTTGGACTCAAACCTGGTGTTGTGTGATTCTTAACAGTGTCCACCTTAACTTCGACCCACCTTCCAGCTGTTTCTCTTTCACCATAACTAAGCTCCACACCCTCTGTTTTCCATCACCCTCTTCCTGTCAAGGGATTAAAAAACAAATTTCCCAATCCCTTTCCAGTTCTGAAGAAATGTCACGCTGGACTTGAAACAGTCAATCTTTTTCTCCGTCCCTGCAGATGCTGCCAGACCTGACTATTTCCGGAAATGTTTAGGCACAGAACCAATTTTCAATAAAACAAGTAACTGTAGATACTGGAACTCTAAATAAAAACTGAAATTGCTGGAGAAAATGGGAGCTGTGAAGAAGGGTTACTGGACCTAGAATTTTAACTCTGTATTCAGTCCACAGGAGCTGCCAGACCTGCTTAGGATCTCCACCAATTTCTGTTTTTGAACACGTTTCAGTGATGTGTACAAAAAGTTGCTCCAACGCCCTGTCCAACATGGTGCACTATACACCGGGAAGTGAACACTAGCACAATGTACACTACTTCATTGGTTCTGAAACTACACATGGCTGTCATCACTGACCCTACAGAGCTCTTAATCATGGTCAGGGAGTGAAACAGAAGGGAAGACATTCACTTTAAACACAGAAGGTGGCATTATTGGAAGGGAAGAGATTCAGATGAACATGTTAAAGGATTTTGTGTGATATGATAAATTGGAGGTATGACACTACGAAGAGACCCTCAGGAGAATGAAGATATTAAAATTGAAGTGTTCCTCCATCAGAAACCAGAGTAGGTCACTGAGTACAGGGACGATGGGTGAATGGGTCTTGGTGTGAACTGGCGGATAGGAAGCAGAATGCATTGCAGATATTGCAGCTCAGACTGGCCATTCATGTGATGCTGTAAACCACAACAGCAACAGATTCAGGTTTAACCACAGTCTGTAAATTTTCTCCCCGATAATCCCTCCATCTACCATTGCCATCAATCCATGGTTCAGTGAAGAGTGTGGGTGAATATGCCAGGGTCAAAACCATGTCTACTGAAAACTGATGACAACCCCATTAAAGCTACTGCACTTGGCTGCTTGCATTCCAAGCAGCAGGACTAACATCTGATACAGAAGGTGAAATGATCCCAATAACAATTGACCAATGATCATGTGTCATCCCGTCATAAATAGTGATAGACTATTTGTGATCTCAATTAATAGTCATCGACAGTTAAACAACTCACTGGAGGAGAGCGCTCCACAAACATCCCCATCCTGATTAACGGAACAGCCCTGTACATCAGTGTAAAAGACTAGGATGTAGTATATGCACCATCCTCAGCCAAAACTATTGAATGGGTGATTCATCTCTCCCTTTTCATGATATCTTGAAGTCAGTTAAGAGTCACCCATATTGCCGAACATCGCCTCTATGCACTTTTCACAAGGTACATATCTCTTAATGTGATCATTGACTGTAAAAAATATAAAATAGGAACTGCAGTGGTGGTCCCTTCAGTCTATTGATTTTTCTCTCCATTAAATACAAAAAAGCTGTTCCTTCATTTCCCCACCTTACTCCTGCTCTCTTCCCATCCCTTTAGTCTCTAGAGATCCTTACTTCCATGGCCTTATGTGGTAGAGAATTCCCCAGGTTCACCAGTCTCTGAGTGCAGATATTTATTCTCATCTCAGTGCAGAGGAACCTGCCTGTACCTAATACCGTGGCCTGTTGTTTTAGAGGTGCCAGTCAGGGGAGTTATCATCCCTGTTTCCACTCTGTCTCATCCTCTCAGAGATTTGTATATGTCACTGTATCCTCCAGTCATTTTCCTAAACCTCATGGAATACAGGCCCAGTCCACCCAAACTGTTCCCACAACAAGCCTGTCATCCCAGAGATCAGTCTGGCCATCATTCACTGCACTCCCTCAATGTCAGGATTGTCCTTCATTCAGTATGGAGACCCAGATGGCACACAATACCGCACAATGTTTGAGATGACGTCTCACCAAGGCCCTGTACAGCGACAATAAGACACCCATTACTCCGGTACTCACATTCCTTCGTAATGAAGGTCAACACACCATTTATCTCCGGCACTGTTTTCTGCTCCCATAGTGTTGTTTTCAGTGACTAGTGTATAAGGTGACCCAGTTCCTTTTCAATGTTACAGCTCCCCACTTGGCGGGGGTCTATGTACACTGGGCAGTGTGACAATGCCATTCCCAATATTGACTTCGAGCTTCAGAACTCACTGCCCAGCATGGACATCTGAGGCCTGCACAGAAGCAAACAAAAAAGGGAACGTAAGGCCTTTTATAGATCTCGGTCGTTCAATCAATCCCTTATCAAACAGTAGGCTGCCTTTCTATGTTTCCTTCCAAAGTATACAATGTCACATCTATCCACATTGCTCTTGATCTCCCGCGTATTTACCCATTCACTCCACTTGTCTCAATCACCTTGGGGTTATTTTACCTCCTCCTGACCCACACACAATCCTACATTGTTTAGAGCCATCATCAGGCTTGGAAATATTACATGGGAGTCCCTCAACCACATGTTTGATCAGTATTGTGAACAGCTGGGGGCCAAGCACCCATCCCTGTGACAGCCTATGAGCCTTATCCTCCAAAAAGATTATTTTATTCTTATTCACTGTTTCCTGACAGTTCTCTAATACTAAAGTCATGTCCATACATTAGCCCCAATCCCAAAGAATGATTTTACAAACTAGGATTGGAACTTTATCAAAAACCATTCTGAAAATCCAAATGCATCACATCCATTCCTTCTCTGTAATTTCGGTCCCAGTCATTTTCTCAAATATAATTCCCATTTCATCAATCTGTGTTCACTTTGTCTCTGTCCATAACTTCACTCCCAACCATTTCTCCCAAAACCGTTTATTTCCTCATTCCATTCTGTTCATTGTTTTTCTCACCAGACTGAGGTTTCCTTCTCTTGTTAGGAAGTTTTTTTTTTGTTTTGTTTTCTCCTGTAAGACAGACCTGAAGTAGTTGCTTCATCATTCTGTCATTTCCCTGTTCTGCATTCTCGGGTTTCAGACTGGAAAGAAGCTGCACTTGTTTTCGTTAACCTTTCCCATTGACATATTTTTAGAAGATGTTCCAGTTCATTCTTATAACCCTTGTTCATCTCCTCTTCAGAAACACATCAATTCTTGTCTTAAGGTTCTCATTAATTGATCTTCCACAGCCACAGACACACAGTCTCCGTACCATCTGGAATCCAGCACAGTCTGCATTAGTCCCACTTTCCTTCACGAGGCCCTTAGCTGTGAACGTTATGGCACTTCCAGTCCTCCTCCAAGTCCTGTTTAACGATTGTGAGTTTACCCATGACAACTACCTTCTCAGGAAGTGCATTGCAGACCCCAAACAACCTCTGAGTGAAAAACAATTCTCAAAACCTCTTTAACCTTCAAATTCTTTACTTTAAAAGTGTGTTCCTTTGTTCTTGACCCTTGGACTAAAAGGAACAGGTGCTGTCTATCCACCCTGTCCATGCCTCTCGTAATCTTATCCTTCTGAATCACATCCCCATCAGCCTCCTCTGCTTCAGAGTAAACAACCCAAGTTTACCCAGTCGCTCTTGATAGCTGATACGTTCCATCCCAGAGAACACCCTAGTAAATCTCCTCTTCCTGTGCAATCCTGAAATGCACACAGTATTCCATTTGTGGTCGAACCAAAGTCCCAAAAAGCTCATATAATCTATGGCTCAATGAAGAATGGTTCTGTCTGTGGTCCCATATGTCTTCTTGAGTAACCTCATAACCTTTCAAATCAGGGATCTCTGGAGAAGCAACCTTTGAGCTTCCTCACGTGCTGCCATTCATTGTGTATGCCCCTGTCTGCTTCCTTCTTCCAAAGTACATCCCCTCATATTTATCAGGATTATAGTCCATCTGTCAATGATCTGCCATCTGACCATTCCATCTATATCTTCCTGTAACATAAGACCTTCCTCCTAACTGTCAACCATCAGCCAATGTTGGTGTCAAATGCAAACCTATTCATCACAGTCCACACAAACTACCCCCACGCTTCCCCCCCCCCCACCCCGCACATTCTACATCATGAATACCACAAATAATATGGGACACAGCACTGATCACTGTGGTACACCCACCGGACACTGATCACCAGGCACACAGCCTTCTACCACCACCCTCTGTCTCCTGCAACGATGACAATTTTGGATGTAACTTTATTTTGTTTATCAATTTCCCATGTGGGGCTTTCTCAAGATCTTGCTAAGAATCAAGATGAACGGCTTTCTCGAAAATGAGTCACTCAAATCCGTTAGGCAAGACTACCCTCTGATAAAGTTCATGTGGTCTCTCCCTGATCAAACCTTGCCTCTCCAAACAGAGATCAATTTTCTCCTTCCCTGCTTTTTCCAAGAGTTTCTCTGACACTGATCTGATATTTACTGGTTGAAAGTTGCCTGGTCTATCTCCAGCACCCTTCCTGTGATGTGGAACCACATCAGCTGTTCTCTATCCCTCTGGCACCACATCTGTGACAAAAGTTGACTTAAAACTTTTGGTTAGGCCTTTTCGTCTCTCATCTCTCCCACAGTATCCTGAGACACAAGTCATTCGGATCAGGGGATGTGACCAATTGTATCCCAGCTATAACCATCAATCCCTGCTCGCATTTTATACCAATCTACTGAAGAGCTTCATAGTCCACCTTCTCGAATTCTGTACTTGCATCCTCCTTCTCCCAAGTAAAACAGATATGAAGCGCTCATATAAGTATCTGCCAATGTTCATCAGCTTCAAACAAAGATTGCCTTGCTGGTTTTTAATGGGCCCTAATCGCTCCTGGTTCTCTGTTCTGCTTGATGTGCATTTGGAATATTTTGGGATTCTTCCTAATCTTGCCTGCCAGCACTTCTCCATGTCTTTGTGTTAGTCGGGCTCCTCAGTGTGAAGTTTCTAAGTTTCACCGAGATCATGCCTCATTCTTTTGAACCTCTCAATAGCACAGGCCACGTTTCTTCAACAGAGGAATTAATCTGGAGAATCTCCATTGTAGTTCGTCTGTACTCAGCATATTCTTCCTCAGATCAGGAGACCAGAACACAACACTCCAGATACGGTCTGGCCAACACTCTCTGCAACTGGTGCAGGATGTCTTTACTGCGATATTCCAAATCCCTTTCAATGAAGGCAAACCTAACTTTTCCTTTTCCATTTGCACATGTTCTTGCCAATACTCCCACCTTTAACTTTATTTGCGAACTCACTGTGTGAGGTCTTCAAAAAGCATCCGGAATACACATCGATACCATATCTCTGGGTCTCCATTGTCCATGTTTACAAAAAACATCTTCAAATAATTTGAAAAGCATTTCTCAGTAATGATTTCCCTTTCATAAATGTATAATCATTACCTCAATTTTCCTCTTACATTCTAAATATCTAAGATTATATTCTTTATCATAGAATCTAACAGATTCCTGACCGTGTATAACAAGTTAGCAGATCTGTAGGTCGCCAATCTCTCTCTACTTCCCTTTGCAAATAGTCGGATTAAGTTCACAACATTCCGGTTATCCAAGGGTTTTAGCCGGAAGCATTGATTTTCCTGTTCCTTGGAGGTTGTCTGACCTGCTCTGCTGTTCCAGCTTCACATTTGTTGACTCTGACTTCCACCATCTGCAGTCCTTACTGTCTCCCACGTTAATCACCTTCCACTTACCCAGAATAGACTCCTGCCTTTGCGAATGACCAGAGTAAAACCCAATGCTGTCCAATGCAATCAATGTTTCTATTGCTGCTTCCTCCGGAATTCTGGGATGAAGTACATTTTGTCCGTCAGATTTAGCAATGCTCAATCCAGCTTTGTTTCCAAATCCTACCTCCTCCCTGATAGGAAGGATTTTATTTTCTTTATTTGCACAAGGCCCACGGTCACTTGGTGTTTCTGGGGGATTTTCTGGATCTTACTCCATGAAGACAGACACAAAGTAACTGTTTATTTTTCCAGTAATTTCCCTGTTCTCTACAATAATTTATCCTGTCCACACATTCACTGCTCCACATTGGACTTTGCTTTCATTTCCCTTTCAAATATCGATTGGAACTTTTTGTCCATTTGTTTGTTTCTTGTTGGCATTCACGTTCTCCTTTTGATTTTCTGAGCAGTTTCTTGGTTCTCCTTTGCTGGGTTCTAAATTTCTCTGAATTCACTGTCATAAAATGATATCTGATATGTTACTTAGTCTCTTCCTTTAATGTAATAATAAATATTGATGTTTTCAAAACAATTCACATCACAGAAGAAGTTCTGGAGGTTTTAGGGAATATAAAGATGGATAAATCTCTGGGACCTGGTCTAATGCATCCCACTCAGATATACAAAGTAAGGGAACGAATTACGGGGCCCCTTGCAAAATGTTTTCATCATCTATAACTACGAGTGAGGTGTCTGATAACTGGACAGTGTTTAATATCGTGCCTTTATTTCAGAAGAGCGGTAAGAAGAAATAGTGAGACTGTCATCTATTGTGGTAAATTGTTGAGCTTAAAAGCTAAGATTTTTGGATATTTATGGAGGCAGAATTTGATTCAGGGTAGTTAGCATCCATTTGGATGAGTAAAATCGTGTCTTGCAAATGTAATTGAGCTTTTTGAAGAAGTTATCTAAAAGGTGGATGAGGGCAGAGCAGTAGATGTTGTATACTTGGACTTTAGTAAAGTCTTTGACTAGGTTCCACAAGTAGACTAATTAATGGAGTAAGATCACAAGGGGTTCAGAGTGATCTTGCCACTTGGATACAAAACTAGCTTAATGTCAGGAGACAGAGTGACGGCAGAGGATTGTTCTCCCATAGAGGGCAGTATGTAGGGAGTCTGCACTCTGCTGCTGCTGTAAAGGAAAATAGATGCTGAGTTGTTGCAACTGAGAGCAGCTGGAGAAGGGTTGAGGCCGAGAACATGGAGTCTCTAGCGCTGCAGCCTGCCTGCCTGGAAGCACTTGAACCTGGGATTCTCTGATCCTTTTACTGCCTGGTGGCCTGTATTTTTCCTCAATGAGTTGAATACTGCTGTAATTGCACCTCCTACGCAGGGGAGAAAATGCTGAGGATTGGGGCCTACAGCCTGGGCCTTAGGTACTGCAGCTTGGAGGGGACCAGACTTGGGACTTGCTGTCATTGCTGCTGCTGCCCTGAGGAGCCTGATGGTCTGCAATTCTATTCTCCGGTGCCTGGAAGATGTGTTTCTGGAGCCTGGATGTCTTCTTCAGTTTGGGGATTCTGGCCTGGACACTAATTTCTTGGTGGGGGTGGGGGAGGGAGCTGAACACTTACAGTGAATGGCTGTATGTTGGAGTCTGGGGCCTGGAACTATTTGGAGTCTGGACCATCTCCTTTTGGCTGCTGCTTTGTGACTATAACCTATTTGCTGCCAAGGACTATTGCTCTGGGCACTGGGGAGCAATTGCTTTGCACCTGTGGTTTGGGTAGCAGGTCAGGGCATGGTTGCCTGGGTGACTGGACTGGCAGGTCAAGCCTAACAGGACTCTCCCAGTTTCCTTTACTGACTATTTATGTGAGGGGAGGTGTTGGTCTTGGTTTGGGAGTGGCGATGGCAATCACTGGACTCTGTAAAACAATACCCAGGGTGGGGCCCAGTCATTCCTACGTGGGGTGTGGATGCATCTTCCACCTCCCCCACCAGCCCCTCCCAGGGCCTTGTCACCCTTTCCTTATTTAACAAACCAGCTCAGGACGAAATGTTACATTCACCCCAACATGACCATTAAGACCTGTGAGCGGCCTTGGTGGCGCTAGTCAGGTTCACCACCATTGTCCCTACATCAAAGATGTATGGGAAGGCAGTGTTCTTCCTGAAGACTGAGCAGGTGGTGCAACTCACCCTGGAGAAGGGCCTTACTGTCGCTAAGATGGTATTGCCTGTTGACCCTCTGGAGGTAATTTCCCAGAGGATCATTTTGATGAATATCCTTTGTTCCATTTGATTTACTTCCATCGCACATTCACCAGCTCAGGAAGATATGTTGGGTATGGTGTCAGTACTGCTTGGTCTAAAGGAGATCTTTGCTTACAGGCATTCTGGTCAGTGAAGGCTGTGCGGTGTCATGCTTGCAAGGAGGTGGGACTACTCTGGAGGAATTGGCCTGCCTTGAAGACCGCTGCCAAGTTGGAGAATGGAATACAGTCTTTGCAGGATGCAGGATGTGAGGATGTATGTTTATGATAGACATTGGCATCCAGTCTATCCCATGAAATATAAACAGAAATGTCAAGGAAGGGAAACGAGAAGTCAGAGAATCGGGGTATGTGTGTGTGTATCTCCATGTGAGTGTATTTGTGGTGTGTCTATGTGTGTGTGTCTGTCTCTGTCTGTGTGGGTGTATGTGTGGGTGTCTGTGTGGGTGTCTGTGTGTGTCTGTCTTTGTCAGTGTGTCTGTGAATGTGTGCCTGTGTGTGTGTGTCTCTGTCTGTGTCTGTATGTGCGTGTCTGTGTCTATCTGTCTGTGTCTGTCTGTCTGTGTGTGTGTGTGCGTTTGTGTGTCTCTGTCTGTGTGTGTGTCCACACACACACTTACACAGAAAACACACACTCACAGACACTGGGTCGAGTCCCAGTGCAGTGCAGAGGCCAGTGAGGGGAATCGAGTCCCAGTGCAGAGGCCAGAAGTTAAGTGAGCAGTTAAGAAGGCAGGTAGGAAACATGCCTTTACACATTGAGGCAGAGATTATCAGAGCAGGGAGGGTCCTGTTGGAGCTCTACAGCCATTTGGATAGGCCACAGTTGGAGTATTGTGTACAGTTCTGGTCACTGCACCATGGGATGGATGTGATTGCACTGGAGGGAGGGTAAAGGACATTCACCAGAACATGGTTTGGGCTGCAGCAGTTTCGCTGTGAAACGGGAGGCTGGATAAGCTCAGGCTGCTTTCTTTAGAGCAGAGATCGGGGTATATAAGACCAAGGGGGATGAGGACAGGGTGAATGTTAAAGCAGTTCTCCCCCTTAATCAGAGGGCAATTAACAAAGTGGTGTAATTTTAAGCTGAAAAGCGAAGGGTTTAGAAGGGACATGCCACCCAGAGGATGGTAGGGGCCTGTGCTGCATCGTCCAAGAGGGGAGTTGAGGTAGAAATCCTCAAAACCGTCACAAAGTACTTGGATAAGCACTGAAAGGTCATAACATTCAAGACCATGGACTAAGTGCTGGGGACTGAGACTTGTGTTGCTTTTAGAGTAATTTTGGAGGTACAAACCTGATGGACCAAAGGGGACATTTACCCTGTATGATGCCATCACTCTATTAATTTGAACGTAAGGTTCTGATTTTTGTTTTGTTTTTGTTTTGAGAAAATGTGACCGAGTGGAAGTTCCAGCTGTTAGTGTGGTCTGTATCAGCTTCAGGTTCTGTATTAGAGTGCTCATTCACAGAGAGAATTTCCCAAATCAGTCGTATAACTGAATTAACAAAGAAAGCTGTGGGATAACAGTGCGCAGTGGAACAGCTCTCAAGGAGCTTGACAACGTGAGGTATTAAATGACTGAATAACCTCAGCAGAATGAAGATCATCACTGAAAAGAATATCAAAAGATATTCAGATATTGATGGGACTGATTGTGAGTGAAATATTGCAAGTATTGTTGTTGAAGACAAATTGGAATGAACATTTCAGACCTAACAGGATCAGATTAATCTAGTCTTTGGGGTATTCAAATACAGACTTAAATCTCAGTGATATCATATCATTAAAATAAATGTGTTGTCATTAATTGTTTGTTCAAAATGATAATAAAAATTTGAAGATGTAATCATGGTTTCCCAGTGGAGATACCACACAATATAAAATAAAGTCTCTGGAACTGTGTCAGCTCCATCTCCGAGACAATTCTCCAATTCCGACAGGTTACCAGCAGCAGGAAGGGAAAGAAACAACGAAATGCATCTTCTCAGAGAAAGGGTGGGTCAGGTGTTTGACACCATCCTCGCTGTGGTTGGTGTTCCTGGTAAGTCTTGTAACAACTTAGCTCATACAAAACTCTGCACTGAATCATCCTTATTCCTGTGGTCATTCCCCTCAACAAAAAGTATACCATTTTGGATACTGTTGGGGGGGGATGACTTACCAGCGGAAAGCTGTGGGGCACCTGCTACTCAGAAGGGAAGGGGGAAGAGGAGCAGAGCAGTAGTCATTGGGGACTCGATAGTTAGGGGGGCAGATAGAAGGTTCTGTGGGGACAAGAGAGACTCACGGTTGGTGTATTGCCTCCCGGTTGCCAGGGTCCATGATATCGCTGATCGTGTTTTTGGGATCCTTCGGGGGGGGGGGGCGGGGGGGGAGAGCAGCCCCATGTCGTGGTCCACGTTGGCACCATTGACATAGGTCGGAAGAGAGATGGAACATCAGGGAGCTAGGATGGAAGCTTAGAGCTAGGACAAACAGAGTTGTTTTCTCTGGTTTGCTGCCCGTGCCACGTGCTAGTGAGGTGAGGAATAGGGAGAGAAAGGAGCTGAACACGTGGCTACAGGGATGGTGCAGGAGGGAGGGTTTCAGGTTTTTAGATAATTGGAGCTCTTTCTGGGGTTGGTGGGACCTCTACAAGCAGGATGGTCTTCATCTAAACCAGAGGGCGGCACGGTGGCACAGTGGTTAGCACTGCTGCCTCACAGCACCAGAGACCCGGGTTCAATTCCCGCCTCAGGCGACTGACTGTGGAGTTTGCACGTTCTCCCCGTGTCTGCGTGGGTTTCCTCCGGGTGCTCCGGTTTCCTCCCACACTCCAAAGATGTGCAGGTCAGGTGAATTGTCCATGCTAAATTGCCCGTAGTGTTAGGTAAGGGGTAGATATGGATGTAGGGGTAAGGGTGGGTTACGCTTCGGCGGGGCGGTGTGGACTTGTTGGGCCGAAGGGCCTGTTTCCACACTGTAAGTAATCTAATCTAATCTAATCAATGTCCTGGATGGGAAATTCGCTAAAGTGATTAAGGTGGATTTAAACTAATACAGCAGGGGAATGGGAACCCAAATTGTAGGACAGGTACAGAAGAGGATGAGAGTAGGGAACCTGGATTGAAGTGTGTGTACTTCAACGCGAGGAGCATTTGAAATAAAGTGGGTGAACTGGCAGCGTGGGTTGGTACCTGGGACTTCGATGTTGTGGCCATTACAGAGACATGGGTATAGCAGGGACAGGAATGGCTGTTGCAGGTTCCAGGATTCAGATGTTTCAGTAAGAACAGAGAAGTTGGTAAAAGAGGGGGAGGTCTGGCATTGTTAATCAGGGACAATATTACAGTTGTAAGAAAGGATGTTTGTGGACTCGTTAACAGATGTAGTATGGGCCGAGGTTAGAAACAGGAAATGAGAAGTCACCAAGCTGGGAGTTTTCTATAGGCCTCCGAATAGTCCCAGAGATGTAGAGGAAATGATAGCAAAGATGATTCTCGATAGGAGTAAGAGATGCAGGGTATTTGTCATGGGGGACTTCAACTATCCAAATATTGACTGGGATCACTACAGTACGAGTTCTATAGATGGGTCAGTTTTTGTCCAGTGTGTGCAGGAGGGCTTCCTGACACAGTATGTAGACAGGCCTAACCTACTGGGTAACGAGCCTGGCCAGGTGTTAGATTTGAAAGTAGGTGAGCACTTTGGAGACAGCGATCACAATTCTGTCAGATTTACTTTAGTGATGGAAAGGGATAGGTGTACGCCACCGAGCAAGAGTTACAGCTGGGGGAAGGGAAATTACGATGCAATTAGGAAAGATTTAGGAAGCGTAGAATGGGGAAGGAAACTGCAGCGGATGAGCACATTAGAAATGTGGAGCTTATTCGAGGAAAAGATAAGTATGTACCTGTCAGGCAGGGAGGAAGATATTGCACACTTGAGCTGTGGTTTACTAAGGAAGTGGAATCCCTGGTCAAGAAGAAGAGGAAGGCTTATGTTAGGACAAAATGTGAAAACTCAGTTTGGGCACTTGAGGGTTACAAGGAAGTCAGGAAAGACCTAAAAAGAGAGCTCAGAAGAGCCAGGAGGAGACATGAGAAGTTGTTGGTGGATAGGATCAGGGTTATCCTTAAGGCTTTCCATAGGTATGTCAGGAATAAGAGAATGACGAGAGTTAAATTAGGGCCAATCAAGCATAATAATGGGAAGTTGGGTGTGGAGTCAGAGGAGATAGGGGAAGCACTAAATAAATATTTTTTGACAGTGTTCACTATAGAAAATGAAAATGTTGGTAAGGAAGATACAGAGATACTTGCATCCAGATTAGAGGAGATTGAGGTTCACAAGGAAGAGGTATTAGAAATACTGCAGAGTGTGAAAATAGATAAGTCCCCTGGGCCAAATGGAATCTATCCGAGGATCCTTTGGGAAGCAAGGGAAGAGATTGCTGAGCATTTGACCTTCAAATCATCATTGTCTGCAGGAATAGTGCCTGAGGACTGGAGGATAGCAAATGTGGTTCCCTTGTTCAAAAAGGGTAGTAGAGACAACTCTGGTAATTACTGACCAGTGAGTCTCACTTCAGTTGTTGGTAAAGTGTTGGAAAATGTTATAAGAGATAGGATTTACAACCATCTAGAAAAGAATAATCTGATCAAGACAGTCAGCACGGTTTTGTGAAGGGGAAGTCGTGCCTAACGAATCTTATTGACTTTTTTGACAAAGTGACCCAACAGATAGATGAGAGTAAACCAGTTGATGTGGTGTATTTGGATTTCAGCAAGGCGTTCGAGAAGGTTCCCCACGGTCGGCTATTATTCAAAATGCAGAGGAATGGGATTGTGGGAGACATAGCAGTTTGAATCAGTAATTGGCTTGCTGAAAGAAAACAGAGGGTTGTAGTTGATGGAACATGTTCATCTTGGTGTCCAGTTACTAGCGGCGGACTGCAAGGGTCATTGTAAGGTCCACTGCTGTTTGTTATTTTCATAAATGACCTGGATGAGGGATTAGAAGGGTGGGTTAGTAAATTTGAGGATGACACTAAGGTCGGTGGAGTTGTGGATAGTGAAGAAGGATGGAGTAGGTTGCAGAGAGACATTGTTAGGATGCAGAGCTGGGCTGAGAGGTGGCAAATGGAGTTTAATGTGGACAAGTGTGGATGGAGTAATCAAAATGCAAAGTACTGGTCTAATGGTAAGATTCTTGGGAGTGCAGATGAGCAGAGAGATCTCGGTGTCCATGTACACAGATCCCTGAAAGTTGCCACCCAGATTGGCAGGGTTGTTAAGAAGGCATACAGTGTTTTGGCCTTTATTAATCGAGGGATTGAGGTCCGGAACCAGGAGTTATGCTGCAGCTGTACAAAGCTGTGGTATGGCCACACTTGGAGTATTGTGTACAGTTCTGGTCACCGCATTATAAGAAGGATGTGGAAGCTTTGGAAAGGGTGCAGATGAGATTTACTAGGATGTTGCCTGGTATGGAAAGAATGTCTGACAAAGAAAGGCTGAGGGCCTTGAGGCTGTTCTCGTTAGAGAGAAGGTGGTTGAGAGGTGACTTAATAGAGACATACAAGGTAATCAGAGAGTTAAATAGGGTGGACAGAGAGAGCCATTTTCCAAGTATGGGAACGGCAAACACATGGGGACACAAGTTTAAAATGAGGGGAGATAGGTAGAAGACAGATGTCAGAAGTAGTTTCTTTACTCAGAGATTAGTAAGGGTATGGAATGCTTTGCCTGCAATGGTAGTAGATTCGCCAAGTTTAAGTGCATTTAAGTCGTCATTGGCAGGCATATGGACGTACATGGAATAGTGTCGGTGGGATGGGCTTCAGATTAGTATGACAGGGCGGCGCAACATCGAGGGCCGAAGGGCCTGTACTGCGCTGTAATTTTCTATGCTCTATCAACAACTGATAAGAATATATTTCCATTTAGGAAGGCAAATCCCACTGTCAGATAATAGTGTCCTCACTGACTGAGTTTGAAGTGAATAGTTTGTCAGTTTGGAGGGTCCTCAGCATTGTGTGTTTCCCTATACTGTGCAGAATGGGAGACCACCTTGATGGAGTTTGGCTGAGCACCGGCCCCTGGCTGGTCTAGAAATTATTTCGTGGTAAAATCAATGACTGCAGATGCTGGAAACCAAATTCTGGATTAGTGGTGCTGGAAGAGCACAGCAGTTCAGGCAGCATCCAAGTAGCCTTCGCCCACCTCCAACACACTGCATCCACCTGGACACCCCGCGTTGGCCTATTACCTGTCCTCGACCTCTTCATTTCCAACTGCCGTTGGGACATTTACCGCCTCAACCTGTCTACGTCCCTCCCCCACTCCAACCTCTCACCCTCATAATGCGCAGCCCTCCAATCCCTCTGCTCCAATCCCAACCTCACCATCAAGCCAGTGGATAAAGGGGGCACAGTGGTAGTCTGGCGCACTGACCTCTACACCGCTGAAGCCAAACGTCAACTCGAGGATACCTCTTCCCACTGCTCCCTCGACCATGACCCCACCCCCATCACCAAACCATCATCTCCCAGACCATACAGAACCTCATCACCTCAGGAGATCAACCACCCATAGCTTCCAAACTCATACCTCCTTCCCAAGATCCACAAGCCTGACCACCCTGGCCGACCCATTGTCTCAGCATGCTCCTGCCCCACTGAACTCATCTCTACCTATTTCAACACTGTCCAATCCCCCCTAGTCCAGGAACTCCCCACATAAATTGGAGACACCACCCACGCCCTCCACCTCCTCCAAGACTTCCGTTTCCCTGGCTCCCACTGCCTCATCTTCACCAAGGATATCCAATCCCATTACACCTCCATCTACCATGACCAGGGCCTCCAAGCCTCCGTTTTTTCCACTCCAGACGTCCCCAACAGTACCCTTCCACCGACACTCTCATTCATTTGCCGAACTGGTCCTCACCCTTAACAATTTCTCCTTTGAATCCTCCCACTTCTTCCAGACCAAATGGGTAGCGATAGGCACACATATGGGCCCCAGCTATGCCTGTCTCTTTGTTGGCTACGTAGAGCAGTTGATCTTCCGTAATTACAACGGCACTACTCCCCACCTCTTCCTCCGCTACATTGATGACTGCATTGGCGCCACCTTGTGCTCCCGCGAGGAGGTCGAGCAATTCATCAACTTCACCAACACATTTCACCCTGACCTTAAATTTACCTGGACCACCTCTGACACCTCCCTCCCCTTCCTGGACATCTCCATCTCCATTAATGACGACCGACTTGACACTAACATTTTTTCCAAACCCACCGACTCCCACAGCTACCTGGATTACACCTCTTCCCACCCTACCTCTTGCAAAAATGTCATCCCGCATTCCCAATTCCTCCGCCTTCGCCGGATCTGCTCCCAGGAGGACCAGTTCCAACACAGAACACACCAGATGGCCTCCTTCTTTAGAGACCACAATTTCCCTTCCCACGTGGTTAAAGATGCCCTCCAATGCATCTCGTCTACATCCCGCACCTCCGCCGTCAACCCCACCCCTCCAACCGTAACAAGGACAGAACGCTCCTGGTGCTCACCTTCCACCCTATCAACCTTCGCATAAACCAAATCATTCGCCGACATTTCCGCCACCGCCAAACTGACCCCACCACCAGGGATATATATCCCTCCCCACCCCTTTCCGCCTTCCGCAAAGACCGTTCCCTCTGTGAATACCTGGTCAGGTCCACGTCCCCCTACAACCCACCCCCCAATCCTGGCACTTTCCCCTGCCACCGCAGGAACTGTAACACCTGCGCCCACACCTCCTCCTTCACCTCCATCCAAGGCCCTAAAGGAGACTTCCACATCCATCAAAGTTTTACTTGCACATCCACCAATATCATTTATTGTATCCATTGCTCCCGATGCGGTCTCCTCTGCATTGGGGAGACTGGGCGCCTCCGAGCAGAGCACTTTAGGGAACATCTCCGGAACACCCGCACCAAATCAACCATACCACCCCGTGGCCCAACATTTCAACTCCCCCTCCCACTCTGCCGAGGACATGGAGGTCCTGGCCCTCCTTCACCACCGCTCCCTCACCGCCAGACGCCTGGAGGAAGAACGCCTCATCTTCCGCCTCGGAACACTTCAACCCCAGAGCATCAATGTGGACTTCAACAGTCTCCTCATTTCCCCTTCCCCCACCTCACCCTAGTTCTAAACTTCCAGCTCAGCACTGTCCCCATGACTTGTCCAGACCTGTCCTACCTGCCTATCTCCTTTTCCACCTATCCACTTCACCCTCTCCTCCCTGACCTATCACCTTCATCTCCTGCCCCACTCACCCATTGTACTCTATGATACTTTCTCCCCACCCCCACCCTCCTCTAGCTTATCTCTCCACTCTTCAGACTCACTGCCTTTATTCCTGATGAAGGTCTTTTGCCCGAAACGTTGATTTCGAAGCTACTTGGATGCTGCCTGAACTGCTGTGCTCTTCCAGCACCACTAATCTAGAAAGTGTTTCGGAAGACCACCCTCTCTCTGTGGTAGTGCACAGCCTGCTATTGGTCAGACGGTTTTGTAACAACCCACCTCACAGTGACACCTGGTGTTTCCCATTCCTTGATGGAAAGGGATTGTGTTGGTGGATCTTACTCAGGCAGCTCGCTCCAAATGGGAGTGCAGATACATCAGGGCAATGGGTGGGTTCAGCAGGTCATTAGGAATGAGGAGACTATGGGGGCTGCAGATAGAACATGGTGCTGGAAAAGGCACAGCTGGTCAGGCAGCATCTCAGGAGGAAGAAAGTAGAGGTTTCAAGCAGGGCTGTTCTTCAGGACAGTTACAGTGACCAAAGTTGCATGAATTCAGGTTTTATTGACTGAGGGCTATGTTGTACAAACGTGGACAGCTGGAGGAGTTGGGTCAAATGTTGAAGTCTTCCTGAGTGTGGTGTGTATCCAACCTGGGACAATGTGACTGGATTTGCTGCTGAACACCTTCATGGTTCAGATGGTCAGGATGTTCAATCCTGTGCACAAGGGAGAGATTCAATGCCTTATCATTTGTTCATCCATCATATAGAGCCCATCCTTCCTGGACACTGTGGTCTGATTCAATGCCCTGTCCTGTAGTTCATACAGTGTAGATGTAGAATTCTGGAGGCAAACTGAACTGAGGAGACTCCAAAACCGAATACAGACATTTTGCGATCAATGTCCATGTTAGATTTTTGCTATTCTTTGTCTTCCTGATCCCAGGTGTCTTTGTGTGGATGCTGGGGACTTATGGGAAATGTCAGCCAGTTAGACTAACCAGTAAAGCAGCTGCTGAACTGAAACCACCTTGGCTGTAGTTGTACATGACTGTGTTTCTGTGAGTAATCTGCTGTCCATGTTCTTCCCTATGTCCTTTAAAAGAGCAAATGATTAATTTAGACAGTGTTTGCTGATGTGGTTCAGATTCATTAAACTTCATATAACATGGAACAACAATTATCTTTGTGAAATTACCTACAGTCTAGGCTCAGGCACAAAGAATCTTTGAGTAATAACTTAAAACCTTTTTTTTCTCTTACAGCAAGTCTAGTGGTGATTGTAAACTTAGCTTGGGGCAAATGTGGCCTTTCTACATGCAGCACTCGCTATCTGGTGGCCATGACAATTTCGGATCTACTGTTCATGGTTTTTTGTATCGTCCTTCACCGATTTAAACGTTATTATTATCCACTATGTTTCCTGCAAATCACTCCTGTTTGTGGTGTTATCTATGCCCTCAAACGCTTGAGCATTGATTGTTCTGCGTGGTTCACCATTGTTTTTTCCTTTGATCGATTTGTCGCCATTTGTTTACATGAGATGAAAACTAAGTATTGCACAGGGAAAACTGCAACCAGGGTTCTAGCAACAATCTGCATCTTGTTTTGTTTAAAGAATATTCCTAACTCCTTTGTGTATTACCCTGGAAAGATGATCAACAATGTTCCATGGTACTGTTATAAAAGGTCTAGTTATTATATTGACCCTCGGTGGATAGGTTTTAGATATTTTGAGACTTTTTTAACACCACTGTTACCATTCACTTTTATTCTCTTTATCAACATTCTGACTGTCAGACATATTTTTGAGGCTATTAAGGTGCGGAAGGAACGGAGAGGTCAGAGAAAAACAGAGAATGATCCAGAGGTAGAGAGCAGGAAGAATTCTGTGATTTTACTCTTTGCCATATCTGCCAGCTTCATACTTCTCTGGTTGTTGCATATTTTATATTTCTTTAATGCCGGTTATTCCTTGGATTCTGTTTCTTTTGGTCTCTTTGTTTAGATTGGATATATGCTGAGGAACTTAAGTTGCTGCACAAATGCCCTTATTTATGTGGTGACACAGAAACATTTCAGAGACCAGTTAAAGTATGCCGTGACATATCCAGTTAGAACAATAATTCAATTGGTGAATCAATCCAAGTAACTCAGAGCCAACATTAGGTGCAGCAGATAGTGGAACGAGGAGTCCACGTGAGGAATGGACCGAAAGGAGAAGGAGGAGCAGCAACATGATAACACTCCTTTCCTCATGGGCAAGGACTGACTCCATCTGAGGAGCAAAATGACAGAGACTGGAGGGGTAAAGCCAGTGTAAAGGGCTGTTAGTAATCAGCAACAATTAGTAGGAAGTGGGACAACAAAAGCAAAACCAAAAGATGAATTAGATATGCACAAAAGCAACATTCATGTCAAGTAATCTGTTCACAGTGAGTGAAGTGGGTAGAAAAATAAATGATATGGAGGAAGGTGAGTGTTAGATGAGATGAGATTAGATTCCTCAGAGTATGGAAGCAGGCCATTTGGCCCAACAAATCCACACTGACCCCCTGAAGAGTAACCCACCCAGACTCATTCCCCTATATTTACCACTGACTCCTGCACCTAACACTGTGGGCAATTTAGCATTACCAATTCACCTGACCCGCACATCTTTGGATTGAGGGAGGAATCTGAAGCACCCTGATGGAACCCACGCAGACACAGGGAGAATGTGCAAACCCCACACAGAGAGTCACCTGAGGCTGGAATGTAATCTTTCATTGCAGGCCAGAGAGGGAAATGCAACGACAGGCCCCTGTCCTCACTGAATTATCTGACCCACACATCTGGGCAAACTAACAAAATACATGAGAAGTTTAAAAGAGGAAATAACATAGTGTCAGGACTCTGTGTCTTTTGATTGCACATTTATATTCAACAATAGCAAACTTAGTTTCCATTCAATTCCTCACGGTGAACATAGAACACAGAACATTACAGCGCAAGACAGGTCCTTCAGCCCTCAATGGTGGTGAGTATACTATTGTTGCAGGCAGGCCTTTCCATGCCCTAACTAGTCTCTGAGTAAAGAAACTACCTCGGACATCTGTCCTATATCTATCACCCCTCAATTTAAAGTTATGTCCCCTCGTATGAGCCAATGCCATCTGAAGTAAAAGGCTCTCACTGTCTACCTTATCTAACTCTCTGATTATCTTATATGTCTCAATTAGGTCGCCTCTCAACCTTCTTGTCTCTAATGAAAACAGCCTCAAGTCCCCCAGCCTTTCCTCATAAGACCTTCCCTCCATATCAGGCAATCCTAGAAAATCTCGTCTGAAACCTTTCCAAAGGTTTCGCATCCTTCCTATAATGCAGTGACCAAAACTGTACACAGTACTCCAAATGCAGTCGCACCAGAGTTTTGTACAGCTGCAACATGACCTTGTGGCTTCAAAACCCAATCCCTCTACCAATAAAACCTCACACACCATATGCCTTCTTTAAACCTTATCAATGTGGGTGGCAACTTTCAGGGGTCTTTGTATGTCCACTGAGATCTCTGCTCATCTACACTCCCAATAATCTAATCATTAGGCCAGTGCTCTTTATTCCTGTTACTCCTTCCAAAGTAAATCACCTCACACATTCCCACATTAAACTCCATTTGACACCTCTCAGCCCAGCTCTGCAGTTTATCTATGTCCCTCTGTAACCTGCAACATTGTTCGGCACTGTCCACAACTCCATTGACGTTAGTGGTATCCGCAAATTTACTAATGCATCCTTCTGTGCCCTCTTCCAGGTCATTTATAAAATGGCAAACAGCAATGGACCCAACACAGGTCCTTGCAGTACACCATTAGTAGCTGAATTCCAGGATGAACATTTACCATCAACCACCACCCTCTGTCTTCTTTCACCTCACCAATTTCTGATCCAACCGACTAAATCACCCTCAATCCCATGCTTCCATATTTTTTTGAAATAGCCTACCCTGGGGAACCTTATCAAACGTCTGACTGAAATCCATATCCACCACATCAAAAGCTTTCCCTTCCTCCATCAGTTTGGTCACTTTCTCAGTTTGTGAGGCACGGTGCCTCAGTGGTTAGCACTGCTGCCTCACAGCACCAGGGTCCTAAGTTTGATTCCAGCCTCGGGCGACTGTCTGTGTGGAGTTTGCACATTCTCCCCGTGTCTGCGTGGGTTTCCTCCGGGTGCTCCGGTTTCCTCCCACAGGTCCAAAGATGTGCAAGTCAGGTGAATTGGCCATGCTAAAATGCCCATAATGTTAGGTGCATTAGTCAGAGCGAAATGGGATTGAGTGGGTTACTCTTTGGAGGGTCGGTGTGGACTGGTTGGGCTGAAGGGCCTATTTCCACACTGGAGGGAATCTAATCAATAACTCTCCAAAGTTCCATAACAATACAACAGCAAATAAAACAGTAATTGCTACTCCTGGAATTTGAGGAAATCACCTCAAACACCTAAAACACCTCAAAAATGCAGCAAGTGTTACAGCCAGAAATCTTAGCAGGACTTATACACTTAATAGTAAGGTCCGAGTGAGTGTTGCTGAACAAAAAGACCTTGGAGTGCAGCTTCATAGCTCCTTGAATGTGGAGTCACAGGTAGATAGGATAGTGAAGGCGGCATTTGTTATACTTCCCTTTATTGGTCAAGAGTATTGAGTACAAGGGTTGGGAGGCCATGTTGCAGCTGTACAGGACATTGGTTAGGCCACTTTAGGAATATTGGGTGCAATTCTGGTCTCCTTCCTTTTGGAAAGATGTTGTACTGGAAAGGGTTCAGAAAAACTTTACAAGGATATTGCCAGGGTTGGAGGATTTGAGGTATAGGGAGAGGTTGAATAGGCTCGGGCTGTTTTCCCTGGAGTGTCGAATGCTGAGGGATGGCCTGATAGAGGTTTATAAAATCATGAGGGGCATGGATCGGTTAAGTAGACAAGGTCTTTTCTCTGGAGTGGGGGAGTCCAGAACTCGAGGGCATAGGTTTAGGCTGAGAGGGGAAAGATATAAAAGAGACCTAAGAGACAACTTTTTCACTCAGAGGGTGGTACATGTATGGAATGAGCTGCCAGAGGAAGTGGTAGGGGCTGGTACAATTGCAACATTGAAAAGGCATCTGGATGGGTATATGAATAGGAAGGGTTTGGAGGGATATGAGCCAGGTGCTGGCAGGTGGGACTAGACTAAATTGGGATATCTAGTCGGCATGGGCGAGTTGAAGCGAAGGGTCTGTTTCCATGCTGTACATGTCTATGACTATGACTCAATAAAGGAGAAGTAGCAATGACTTGCCTCTCACAAAACCGTGGAGATTATCCCTAATTAATTGTTTCCTTTCCAAATGATTATAAGTCCTATCTCTTGTAAACTTTTTGAACACTTTACCCACAGTGAAATAAGGCTCACTAATCTATAATTACCAGGGTTGACCCTACTTCCCTTCTTGAACAAGGGGACAACATTTGCTGTCGTCCAGTCTTCTGGCACTATTCCTGTAGACATTGATGACATAAAAATCAAAGCCAAAGGTTCTACAATCTTCTTGCTGGCTTCCCAGTGAATCCTAGGATAAATCCCATCCAGCCCAGGGGACTGAACTATTTTCACGCTTTCCAGACTTGCTAACCTCCTCTTTGTGAACCGCAGTCCTGTCTAGTCTAGTACCCTCTATCTCAGCGTTGTCTTTTTCCAGAGCGAAAACCAGTGAAAAATGTTCATTTAGTGCTTCTTCTATATCCTCAGACTCCATGCACAACTTCCCACTACTGTCTTTGATTGGTCCTAATCTTATTGTAGTCATTCTTTTATTCCTGACATATCTGTAGAAAGCTTGAGGGCTTTCCTTGATCCTATCTGCCAATGACTTCTGCTGTCCCCTCCTGGCTCTTCTTAGTTCTCTCTTTAGTTCTCTCCTGGCTAACTTGTAACTCTCAAGCATCCGAACTGAGCCTTCCCGTCTCATCCTAACATGAGCCTCCTTCTTCCGCTTGACAAGAGATTCAACTTCCTTTGTAAACTACAGCTTCCTGACTCAACCACTTCCTTCCTGCCTGATAGGTACGTAGTTATCTAGGACATGCAGTAGCTATTCTTTGAATGTGCTCCACATTTCAATTGTGCCCATTCCCTGCAGTTTCCTTTCCCATTCTATGCATCCTAAACCTTGCCTAATCACATCATAATTGCCTTTCTACCAGCAATAACTCTTGTCCTGTAATATATACCTATCCCTTTCCATTGCTAAAGTAAACATAAATGAATTGTGGTCACTATCAAAGTGCTCACCTACCTCCAAATCTAAGGCCTGGCTGGGTTCATTACCCATTACCAAGTCCACTGTGGCATCGCCCCTTGTTGGCCTATCTACATACTGTGTCAGGAAACCCTCCTGCACACATTCGACAAAAACTGATCCATCTGAAGTACTCAAACTATAGTATATCCAGTTAATATTTGGGAAGTTGAAGTCCCCCATAATAACTACCCTGTTACTCTGACTCCTCTCCAGAATCATCTTTCCTCGATATCTTTCCTTTCCTTGACATCTCTGGAACTTTTCGGAGGCCCATAGACAACACCCAACATGGTAACCTCTCCTTTCCTGTTTCTAACCTCAGCCCATTCTACCCCAGTAGATGAGTGCTCAAATGTCCTTTCTGCCACCATAATACTGTCCTTGACTAACATAGCCATGCCTCCCCCTCTTTTACAATCTTCTCTGTTGTTACTAAAACATCTGAACCCCAGAACCTGCAACAACCGTTCCTATTCCTGTTTTATCCATGTCTCCAAAATGGCCACGATATCGAAATCCCAGGTACCAACCCATCCTGCAAGTTCACCACCTTATTCCGGATACCCCTGATATTGGTGGACTCTTGCGACCATGAAACCATATTTCTGACCTCACTACTCTCACCCTCCTGGACATTGTAACTACAATTTCGGTTCCCAACCCCCGGCTGAATTTGATTCCACCGTTCTGAAGAGCAATATCAAATTTCCCCTCCCCCAAGGATATTGGAACCCCTCTCGTTCAGGTGTACACCATCCTGTCTGTAGGATGTACACCTGGTTCAGGTGTACACCACCTACCCCAGAATAAGTTCCAATTATTTAGGTATCCGAAACCCAGCCTCCTGTGTCATTAATCACATGTTCAACTCCTCTCTCTCCCTTTCCCTCACCTTGCCAGCACTTGGCACGGGCAACAAACCAGAGATAACAACTCTGTTAGTTCTAGCTCCAAACTTCCACCCTATCTTCCTGAATTTCTGCCTTAAATGCCCACTCCTTTCCCTACCCATGTCATTAGTGCCTCTGTAGACCACACCTTTGGACTGCTCCCGGTCACCCTCAAGGGGGTCCTTATGGGTGGCACAGTGACTTCGTGGTTAGCACTGTCACCTCACAGCACTCAGGGCCCGGGTTCAATTCCAGCCTTTGGCGAAGGTCTGTGTGGAGTTTGTACGTTCTTTCTGTGTCTGCATGTGTTTCCTCCAGGTGCTCCAGTTTCCTCCCACAATCCAAACATGTGCAGGTTAGGTGACTTGGCCATGCTAATTTGGCCATAGTTTTCAGAGATGTGTAGGTTAGGTGCACTAGTTAGGGGTAAATATAGGATAATAGGGTAGGGGAATGGCGCTGGGTGGGTTACTCTTTGGAGGATCAGTGTGGACGTGTTGGACAGAAGAGCCTGTTTCCACACTGTAGGAATTCTATGATTCGATGATTCCAAAAACATGATCCAACACATCACAAACCCTGGCATCTGGTAGGTAACACGCCAACCGTGAGTCTCTCTCGTTCCCACAGAACTTTCTGTCTTTCCCCCGAACTATGGAGTCCCCAATGACTAATGCTCTGCTCATCTTCCCCCTCCCTTCTGAGCAACAGGGACAGACTCTGTGTCAGAGACCTGTACCCCATGACTTACCCCTGGTTAGTTGCTCCCCCCCAACACTATCCAAAATGGTCTGCTTGTTATTGAGGGGAACAGCCGCAGGGGATCCCTGCACTGCCTGCTAGTTCCCTTTTCATCCCCTGACTGCAACCCATCAGCCCTTTTCTTGTACCTGAGGTGCAACTACCTCCCTGTAACTCCTCTCATTAACTCCCCCGCCTCCAGAATGATTCAAAGTTTCTGCAGCTCCAGCTCTTGATCCCTAAAGTGTTTTTCAAGGAGCTGCAGTTGGGTGCACTTCCCGCAGATGGAGTCAGCAGGGTGTTATGACACGGGATAAACCCCTCTGTTAATTTAAACCCAACACACAGAGATGTTCACCTCTTGCTGTAACCTGTTAAATTGCAAGAGGCAAAGGACTATCCCAGTTTTCACTACTTCAAATAAAAATTCACTATTTTATTCTTTAAGTTCAACAGAGAATGTTAGACAACTATTTACAACTCCTTTTTCTTAAACCTGTCTTTTACTGCCCACTCCACAATACTGGGCTGATTAAAAAAAAACTCGATGAAGTTTTTTTAAAAAAGTTACATTTCCAAACCAGTCAGCTTTGTCGATTCTCCTTTTGTCGACTTTCCTCTGTTTAGGTCGGTTTTTCTTCGGTCTTCTTCTGCACAGCATTTCTTACGGACAGGTACCTTTCAGAGAGCAATTCGATGAGCAGTCTATTCTTGTTGGGGTTCGTGAAAGTGCTCCCCTGAACTGTTCAAAATGTCTGGTTTTATCCACCAAAATATCGGATCATTTTATTGGTGTGATGTTATCAAAACACTATATTCAAACTCGATTGGATTTTGGTATCTGGGGCAAAATTTAAACTGATTGGTCGAATTTGAAATTGTTTTTGTTCCATGCCAATGCAACTGCAGCTATTTGTTTCAACCAAGTGTTACATTTTTAAATTGTTCAGGACACTCTGTGCTTTCAGTGAGGCCTTGCGAGCTTCCTCTCTCTCTTAAAGGTACAGGACACACCTACATCTTCATAACACCTCCCCCTTAAGAAAAAAATGAACCATCACAATGAAAATTAGCTTAATTTTTTTCTCTATTTCCGAACCACATTACCATGACATACATATGACGTTAACCGAAGTTCATATTAACTTCTTCCCATATATATATATATAAAACATTGAATAGACACCAATACATTATTAGTTAAATCTGTGATAACGCATCTGTGATTACATTCTTTCTCAAACGGAACATGTACGATTTTTAAATTAAAAGTCTGTCACATAAGACTCCTATGAAATAGTCTCATTTCCTTGTCTTTAAAGCTTTCCAAGAATGAAAGTGGATTGTGATCCGTGTGCACAACCGTCTCTGACACATTGCTTGTGATATTCACATTAAAATGTCATAAGGCCAGTACCAAACTCAATAGTTCCTTTTTGAACATAAAGTATTTTGTCTGGTGGGTGTTGAGTTTCTTTGAAAAGTAACCACCTGGCAGTTCAATCCCATCCTTATCTTCCTGTAGCAGTACAGCTCCAACTCCTGTGTCACGAGCATCCATGGCAACTTTGAAAGGTTTTGAAAGGTTTGGTGTCGCTAAAACTGGTGTGATGTTCCATATTGCGTTGAAATGGCCGAAAGCCTCCTGGCATTGTTCTGCCCACCAAATCGTTGTGTTACTCTTCAGCAAATTGGTAAACAGTGCCACTAGACTTCTGAAGTTTGGAACAAACTTCTGATAGAATCTGCTTAGTCCCAAGAATTGTTGCACCTCTTTGTTTGAGGTTGGATATGGAAATTCCTTGATGGCCTTCATCTTTGCATTCCATGGGGGTCAACGTTCCATGACTGATGTTATATCCTAAGAATGTCACCTCTGCTTGCGCAAATTCAGTGTTGTTGAAGTTTGTTACCAGTTTTGCTTCTCGTAGTCATTCAGAGTTCTGCCAACTGTACCATGTGCCTTTTCCAGGACTTACTAAAGATCACTACATCATCCCCATAGACTGCACAGTCTGTGAACCCAGCCACAAGTTTGTTCAGGAGTCTTTGGAATGTGGTGGGTGCATTATTCATTCCAAAAGGCATCGCGTTGAATTGATGTAGCCCATTTGGGGTTACAAACACAGAAATTTCTATCACCGTCTCTGACAAAGGTAACCATGCAGTAAGACTAACTTTGTGATGTAACTGGCTTGTCTGATATGAATCCGATTTTGTAACGGTGTTCACCTTCCGATAATCCACAAAAAATCCCATTTGGTCTGGGAACTGAGACGATCAGCAAACTCCACTCACTCTGGCTCTGTTCAATGCTGTCCTTGTCAAGCATGGCCTCCACCTCCATCTGTACCTGTCTGGCTTTGAAAAGATTAAGTTGTTTTATCAGAACTGTATTCCCTATGTCCAGTTCATGTACAACAGTATTAGTCGTCTCCATCTGATTCTCACATATGTCTTCAAACTGCAGTAGCAAACCTTTCAACTGAGCCCCTAGACCGACAGCTCACTAACCTGTCCAACTCCTCGAGGATTTCTTCATTTTTTAACATATTTTGAGGCACATCAAAATTCACAATATCTGGATTTGATTCCTCGCTCTGTGGGGCAGTAACTAACACCCATTTCTCCTGGTCTTTCTCTCTACCATAATGAGGTTCCAACATGTTCACATGACATCCCCAGTACAGTTTTTCTTCGATCTGCCATCTTTCCGAGATAGATCACCTGACTTAACTTTTTCTCAATCTGATAGGTCCCACTAAACCTGGTTTTGAAGGGATCGCCTATTGCTTATGACAATACTAACACATCCTCCCCTCAGGAAAACGTCTGAGTCTCAGAGTTTTTAACCTGCAACCTGCTTCATTCTACGCTGTGCCCTCTTTACGTGCTGTTTAGCGAAATCATCGAATCGATTTAGTGTCTCCATCACCTCTGATACGTAATCTAAATGTGAGATCTCCGACTTTGGTCTTGTCAATTTCTCCTTGATTAATTTCAAACAGCCTCTCACTTCACATTGAATATTAACTCGAAGGGAGTAATATGAGTAGATTTATTTGGGGCAAACAATATGAATGGGATACCTTTACCCCAGTCATTCGGATAATCCTGACAGTATGTTGTCAACATGGTCTTCAAGGTCTGATACCACCTTTCTGAAGCTCCCTGGGATTCAGGATGATATACACTGGGATTAAAATGCTGTATGCCAAAGCTATCTGTAACCTCCTTAAACAGCTAAGCAGTAAAATGTGACCCTTGATCCAACTGAATCTCTCTGGGTAGCCCATACCGTATGAACAAAGCTACTAACTCTTCTCCCACCTTTTTTGCCTTGATACTCCGTCATGGAATTGCCTCCAGAAATCTGGTTGATACATCCATTATGGTTAACATGTACTGGTTCCCACTTTTAGTTTTCGGGAGGGGACCTACACAATCAATTACAACCCACGCGAAAGGGAATTGGCAACAGAGGGGCTGGTTTTGTTACGACCTGGGGCGTACCTACCATTTGGCATGTATGACACGTACAGCAAATGTTAACCACATCATTGTGCATTCTAGGTTAATAAAAATGTTTTTGTACCTTAGCCTGAATCTTTCATACTCCTCGGTGACCTCCTACAGGAAGTTCATGTGCTCACCGTAACACTTCCTGTCTGTATGCTACCGGCAACACAACCTGGTGCACTTTGGCCCATTTCTCCTCTGCACTAACCTGCCGTGGTCTCCATTTCTATCTGAGAATT
Source organism: Chiloscyllium punctatum (assembly GCF_047496795.1). NCBI lineage: Eukaryota > Metazoa > Chordata > Chondrichthyes > Orectolobiformes > Hemiscylliidae > Chiloscyllium > Chiloscyllium punctatum. The sequence continues at coordinate 27,935,241 of NC_092767.1, forward strand.
CTATCTTTCAGATAATAACACTTAGGAATACACTCTGCCTCCTTTTCGGAGTAAACATCCACACATATATCTTTTATTGCCTTGTCTTGCTGTTGCAAGTCCCTTAACCTTTCAGGACTAAACACCTCTGTCTGACCCTCTGCCTGTTCAGGTTTTTCTGCACCATTACATCAAACAGGGTATCCACCAACTGAACCTCAACTCCCTCATCTTTCTCTTCAGTTTTTGCTTTTTGCTGTGACTTATGTTAGTGGGATCTTGTTACTACACAATCTGGGAAAATATCAGGATATTTTTCTTTTAACTCCTCAGTTTCTTGATCTTCCTTGGGCTTCACCACAAGAAGGGATGTCACTCCCACCTTGGATCCTGCCAAATCATTCAGAAGAACAAACTGAATTCCTGGAACCAACACTCTGTCAAACTCTGACTGTTACTCTCCCAGGTAAAACCAAGAACTGCAGATGCTGGAAACCAGAGTCGAGATTAGACAGTGGTGCTGGAAAAGCACAGCAGATCAGGCAGCATCCGAGGAGCAGGACTGTTAATCTCCCAGTCTTGAGTTGGCACTGCAACCTGATCTTCCATCAGGGAATGTTACATTTCTGTCTGTCTATCCCACAGATTACCAAACTCTCGGGTAACAGATCAGGAAGTGTACAAATTCACTCATCTCTTACCATTAGAGACTGGTTAGATTGTGTATTTCTCAAAATTATAATTTCTTGTTCTTCTCCCCCTGTTCTCTCAGAGTAAACTTTACCCAGAAAGCTCCTCAGCTCTTCTTGGGGTCTCCTTTACTACCTTCACTAAGGCCACTGGCTCAGCTCCTTTTACCACATCTTTTCCCACAATGCCTTTCTTTAACAACCAGCACTGTGACTTTACATGTGTCACTTTCCCACAGTGGGAACACCTGAGGCCTTTCACCTCCTTTCCACCATCTTGGGCTTGTTTTCGTACCTGTGGTAAATATTTACATGTTCTCTACTTTTTGTTTCCTCGTGCAGAATCTCCCCTTCTCCCAACCCCCTATCCCACACAGGGCGAAATTCTGCCCGGAAACTTCTCATATACACCAATATGTATTCATCTGCTAATCCTGCTGCACATCTCACTTCCTGAACTTTCTGTTCTTCCAAACGAATTCTTACCATCTCTGGAAGTGAGTTTTTAAACTCCTCCAGCAGAGTAATCTCTCAGAGCCTCATAGGTCTTATCAATCTTTAAGGCTCACATCCATCTATCAAATTGATTATGTTTCATTCTTTCAAACTCAACTTAAATTTGATGTGGTTCCATCTTTATGTTTCTGAACTGCTGTCTGTACGCTTTTGGGACCAATTCATAAGCACTCATAGATTCATAGAGATGTACAGCATGGAAACACACCCTTCGGTTCAACCCGTCCATGCCAACCAGATATCCCAACCCAATCTCGTCCCACCTGCCAACACCCGGCCCATATCCCTCCAAACCCTTCCTATTCTTATAACCATCCAATGCCTCTTAAGTGTTACAATTGTACCAGCCTCGGCCAAAACCTCTGGCAACTCATTCCATACACGTATCATACTCTGTGTGAAAAAGTTGCCCCTTAGGTCTCTTTTATATCTTTCCCCTCTCACCCTAAGCCTATGCTCTCTAGTTCTGGACTCTCCAACCCCAGGGAAAATACTTTGTCCATTTATCCTATCCATGCCCTTCAGATAGATTCTCATCAGATCTCGATCAGTCAACCAGAAGGGGGAACCCACCGCCGAGGAACACAGGACTGTTCTCAAAGGAACGGGACATGCCTTCCCAGCCATCGATGGTGCCTATCCTGCTGGTGATGATGGCCATCCCAGACAAGCACCCAAATTGTGAGAAACAGAGCTCAGGTACCAATAAATTTCAGTCCGAGTCAAATCCTGAAGCAGCGAATTTTATTGAAACGTTCTTGCAAGATGGGTGTCTAACAAGGAGGCACCCGATCCAAAAAGTACTCCACAATTTATCCAGTTTAATTGAGTCTCTCTCGGTATAGAACACAGAACATTACAGTGCAGTACAGGCCGTTCAGCCCTCGATGTTGCGCCAACCTGTTATACCAATCTGAAGCCCATCTAACCTACACTATTCCATGTCCGTAAATATGCTTGTCCAATGACAACTTAAATGTACTTAAAGTTGGCGAATCTACTACTGTTGCAGGCAAAGCATTCCATACACTTACTACTCTCTAAGTAAAGAAACTACCTCTGACATCTGTCCTATATCTATCACCCCTCAATTTAAAGCGATGCCGCCTTGTGCTCGCCATCACCATACTTGGAAAACACTCTCCCTGTCCACCCTATCTAACCCTCTGATTATCTTGTATGTCTCTATTAAGTCACCTCTTAACCTTCTTCTCTCCAACAAAAACAGCCTCAAGTCCCTCAGCCTTTCCTCGTAAGACCTTCCCTCCACACCAGGCAAGCAGAACCTTTCCAAATCTTCCACATCCTTCTTATATTGCGGCCGCACTAGAGTTTTGTACAGCTGTAGCATAACCTCATGGTTCCAGAACTAGATCCCTCTATTAATAAAAGCTAAAACACTGTATGCCTTCTTAACAACCCTGTCAACTTAGGTGGCAACTTTCAAGGATCTGTGTCCATGGACACTGAGATCTCTCTGCTCATCTACACTACCAAGAATCTTTCACTTAACCCAGTATTTTGCATTCCGGTTACACCGACCAAAGTGAATCACCTCACACTTGTCCGCATTAAACTCCATTTGCCACCTCTCGGCACAGCTCTGCAGCTTATCTATGTCCCTCTGTAACCTACAACATCCTTCGTCACTATCCACAACTCCACTGACCTTAGTGTCATCTGCAAATTTACTAACCCACCCTTCTACACACTCATCCAGGTCGTTTATAAAAATGATGAACAGTAGTGGACCCAACACTGACCCTTGCGGTACACCACAAGTAAATGGACTCCAGGATGAACATTTCCCATCAACCACCACTCTCTGTCTTCTTTCAGCTAGCCAATTACTGATCCAAACTGCTATATCTCCCACAATCGCATTCCTCCGCATTTTGTACAATAGCCTACTGTGGGGAACCTTATCGAACGCCTTGCTGAAATCCATATACACCACATCAACTGGTTTACTCTCATTTACCTGTTTGGTCACCTTCTCAAAGAACTCAATAAAGTTTGTGAGGCATGACCTACCCACCACAAAACCGTGCTGACTATCCCTAATCACATTATTCTTTTCGAGATGATTATAAATCCTATCTCTTAAAACCTTTTCCAACACTTTACCAACAACTGAAATAAGGCTCACTGGTCTACAATTACCAAGATTGTCTCTACTCCCCTTCTTGAACAGAGGAACCACATTTGCTAACCTCCAGTCCTCTGGCACTATTCCTGTAGACAATGACGATTTAAAGATCAATACCAAAGGCTCAGCAATCTCCTCCCTTGCTTCCCAGAGTATCCTCGGATAAATCCCACCCGGCCCAGGGGACTTATCTATTTTCACACTCTGCAGGATTTCTAATACCTCCTCCTTGTGAACCTCAATCCCACCGATTCTAGTAGCCTGTATCTCAGTAATCTCCTCGTCAACGTTGTTGTTTTCTAGAGTGAATGCTGTCGAATAATTTTCATTTAATGCTTCCCCTATCTTCCTCTGACTCCACACACAACTTCCCACTACTATCCTTGATTGGCCCTAATCTTACTCTCATCATTCTTTTATTCCTTAAATACCTATAGAATGCCTTAGAGTTTACCCTGCTGTTATCCGCCAACAACGTCTCATGTCTCCTCCTGGCTCTTCTGAGCTCTCTCTTTAGGTCTTTCCTGACTACCTTGTAACCCTCAAGCACCCTAACTAACCCTTCACATCTCATCCTAACATAAGCCTTCTTCTTCCTCTGGACCAGAGATTCCACTTCCTTTGTAAACCATGGTTCCTGCACTCTACAGCTTCCTCCCTGCCTGACAGGTACATACTTATCTAGGACACAAGGAGTTTTTTCTTTGAATACTCTCCAAATTTCTACTGTGCCCATCCCTGCAGTTTACTTCCCCATCCTATGCTTCCTAAATCTTGCCTAATCGCATCGTAATTGTCTTTCCCCCAGCTGTAACTCTTGCCCAGTGGTATACACCTATCCCTTTCTATCACTAAAGTAAACATAACAGAATTATGGTCAGTATCATCAAAGTGCTCAGCTACTGCCAAGTCTAACACCTGGCCGGGCTCATTTCCCAGTACCAAATCTAATGTGGCTTCACCCCTTGTTGGCCTGTCTACATACTGTGTCAGGAAGCCCTCCTGGACATACTGGACAAAACCTGACCCATCTATAGTCGCGTACTATACTGTTCCCAGTCAATATTTGGAAAGTTGAAGTCTCCCATGACAACTACCCTGTCTCTCTCACTCCTTTCGAGAATCATCTTTGCTATCCTTTCCTCTACATCTCTGGAACTATTCGGAGGCCGAAAGAAAACTCCCAACAGGGTGACCTCTCCTTTCCTGTTTCTAACCTCAGCCCAAAGTACCTCATTTGACGAGTCCCCAAACATCCTTTCTACAACTGTAATACTGTCCTTGACCAACAATGCCACACCTCCCCCTCTTTTACCACCTTTCCTGTTCTTATTGAAACATCTAAATCCTGGAACCTGCAAAAACCATTCCTGTCCCTGCTCTATCCATGTCTCCAAACTGGCCACAACATCAAGGTCCCAGGTACCAACCCATGCTGCAAAGTCACCCATCTTATTCCGGATGCTCCTGGCATTGAAGTAGACACACTTCAAACCACCTTCTTGCTTGCCGGTGCCATCTTGTGTTCCTGAAACTTGATTTTGGACGTCCCTACTCATAACCTTTTCTATACTTGAACTACAATTATGGTTCCCATCCCCCTGCTGGATTAATTTAAACCCACCCCAATAGCCTTAGCGAATTTCCACGCCCCCAGGATATTGGTACCCCTTTGGTTGAGGTGAAGACCAGCCTGCTTGTAGAGGTCCCACCTACCCCAGAAAGAGCCCCAATTATCCAAGGATCCAAAACCCTCCCTCCTGCACCATCCCTGTAGCCACGTGTTCAACTCCTTTCTCTCCCTATTCCTTGCCTCACTAGCACGTGGCACGGGAAACAAACCAGAGACAACAACTCTGTTCGTCCAAGCTCTAAGCCTCCATCCTAGCTCCCTGAATTTCTGCCTTCAATCCCCATCTCTCTTCCTACCTATGTTGTTGCTGCCTATATGGACCACGACTTGGGGCTGCTCCCCCTCCCCCTTAAGGATCCCCAAAAACACAATCAGAGACATCACGAACCCTGGCATCTGGGAGGCAACACACCAACCGTGAGTCTCTCTCACCCCCACAGAACCTCCTATCTGTCCCCCTAACTATAGAGTCCCCAATGACCTACTGCTCTGCTCCTCTTCCCCTTCCCTTCTCAGCAGCAGGGACAGACTCTGTGCCAGAGCCCAATGCCCCACTGCTTTCCCCTGGTAAGTCGTCCCCCCCAACTGTATCCAAAACGGTACATTTATTGTTGAGGGGAATAGCCACAGGGGATCCCTGCACTGCCTGCTGGTTCCCTTTCCATCCCCTGACTGTAACCCATCTGCCTTTTTCTTGTACCTGAGGTGCAACTACCTCCCTGTAACTCATCTCAATAACCCCCTCTGCCTCCCGAATGATCTGAAGTTCATCCCGCTCCAGCTCCAGTTCCCTAACGTGGTTTTCGAGGAGCTGGAGTTGGGTGCACTTCCCACAGCTGTAGTCAGCAGGGACACTAGTGGTGACCCTTAGCTCCCACATTCTGCAGGATGTATATTCAACTGCCCTAATCTCCATTCCCATGAATCTAAACTCCCAAAGAGACTGTTGAAATATAAGAATAAAAAAATAAACTTGTGACTTTTCCAATCTGGTGCACAGAATCTTTTTTTTGGTTCGAGGAGGAGGATGGGTGGGAGACATTACCCGAGTAGTGTTTTGGGTAACGCAACCACACAAATATATGACTTCCCAGAAGTCCTTCGCTCCTCCCTCGCACCTCTCAGCAAATGGAGGCCCAACTCCCGAGATAAGTCCCTTTTAATGTGGGAAAACTCACCCTTCCCAGCAGCCCTCGCTTCCCCACTCCTTCTCTCCTCACCACTCTGGCAAAATGGAGATGTGGACTTTCCTGACTTTCTTTCTTCCAAGGATCACACACCCATCTTGAATTATCTTCTTGGATACACGGAGAAATACTTGCTACTTGTTGTGAGATTTCATGCCAATTTATTTTCATCACATTTTTCTTGTTTTTCATTTGATATAATCTGCCTCTTATTCCGAAAAAAAGCATTCCAAATCGGGCCTACATTAGTTCTTGCCAGTTTGAATTTTCTAGTTTGGGATTGAATACTCTCCTTGACAGAGTCTTTAAACTGTGGGTTGTTCATCTTCTTACTGAGTACTTCTTTTTGAACAGAAACAATCATTGCTGAACGTTATGAAAAATCTATTTAAGTGTCTGACCCTATATTTTTGTATCCCGCTTTAGGTGAGGTGTAAGACAAAAATCTGCAATTAAAATGCTTGATTCTTTTCAATCTTTCAAGAAGATCTTCTCCATGTGGCTGAACACCAACTCATTCCACACGGACTCCAGACCACCTTTAAATTAGCAGAGTTCAGACCCGAACAGGACAAACAGTACAGACTACAGATTCAAAAACACCAGCAACAGTTCTCCTTCAAGATCCTCCAAAAACACCTCCCTCCCCTTCCTGGACCTCTCCATCTCCATTAATGAGGACCGACTTGACACTCACATTTTTTACAAACCCACCGACTCCCACAGCTACCTGGATTACACCTCTTCCCACCCTACTTCTTGCAAAAATGCCATCCCGTATTCCCAATTCCTCTGCCTCCACCGTATCTGATCCCAGGTGGACCAGTTCCACCACAGAACACACCAGATGGCCTCCTTCTTTAGAGACTGCAATTTCCCTACCCACGTGGTTAAAGATGCCCTCCAATGCATCTCGTCTCCATCCCGCACCTCCGCCCTCAGACCCCACCCGTCCAACCGTAACAAGGACAGAACGCCCCTGGTGCTTACATTCCACCCTACCAACCTTCGCAATAACCAAATCATCCGCCGACATTTCCGCCACCTCCAAACGGACCCCACCACCAGGGATATATTTCCCTCCCCACCTCTTTCTGCTTTCCGCAAAGACCGTTCCCTCCGTGACTACCTGGTCAGGTCCACGCACCCCTAGAACCCACCCTTCCATCCTGGCACCTTCCCCTGCCACCGCAGGAACTGTAAAACCTGTGCCCACACCTCCTCCCTCACCTCCATCCAAGGACCTAAAGGAGCCTTCCACATCCATCAAAGGTTTACTTGCACATCCACCAATATCATTTATTGTATCCATTGCGCCCGATGTGGTCTCCTCTACATTGGGGAGACTGGGCGCCTCCTCGCAGAGCGTTTTAGGGGACTTCTCCATGACACCAACACCAAACAACCACACCGCCCCGTGACCCAACATTTCAACTCCCCCTCCCACTCTGCCGAGGACATGGAGGTCCTGGGCCTCCTTCACCGCTGCTCCCTCACCACCAGACGCCTGAAGGAAGAACACCTCATCTTCCGCCTCAGAACAGAACAACCCCAGGGCATCAACGTCGACTTCAACAGTTTCCTCATTTCCCCTTTCCCCACCTCACCCTAATTCCAAACTTCCAGCTCAGCACTGTCCCCATGACTTGTCCGGAATTGTCCTACCTGCCTATCTCCTTTTCCACCTATCCACACCACCCTCTCCTCCCTGACCTATCACCTTCATCCCCTCCCCCACTCACCCATTGTACTCTATGCTACTTTCTCCGCACCCCCACCCTCCTCTAGCTTATCTCTCCACTCTTCAGACTCACTGCCTTTATTCCTGATGAAGGCCTTTTGCCCGAAACATTGATTTCGAAGCTCCTTGGATGCTGCCTGAACTGCTGTGCTCTTCCAGCACCACTAATCCCGAACACATGATCAGCCGAGAGTGACTCCATTCTCCCAGGTTCCCCGTCTCTCTGTTATTTCTGTTTGATGATGCCACATTCCAGTGGGAAACCTCCGACATGGCTTCGCTTTCCCTTAAATGAGAAACCCTCCCCCCCCCCCAACTCTGGTGGACAGGGCTTTCACCTGTGAGGGACCCAGCTCCTGTGCTCATACCCTCACCCCTTCACCTCCTTTCCAGAACAATGATGGAGGTTCCCTTGTCCTCACTCTCCACTGCACTCACTTCCACATTCACACAAACATCCCCGCCACTTCCACCACCTCCTGCAGAACAGCACCATCAAACACATCGTCCCCTCTCATCCCCTGTCAGCATTCTTAAACACCTCAAAGGTGAGGTGCCGGAGGGCTGGAAGGTTGCTCATGTTGTCCCCCTGTACAAGAAGGGTCGTAAGAATATTCCAGGTAAGTACAGACCAGTGAGCCTGACGCCTGATGGGAAAGTTGCTGGAAAAGATCTGAGGGTTAGGATCTATTTATATTTAGAAAAGAATGATCTTATCAATGATGGTTTTGCGCGGGGGAGATCGTGCCTTACCAACTTAATAAAGTTCTTCGAGGATGTGACCAAGTTGATAGATGAAGGAAGGGCTGTTGATGTCATATACATGGATTTTAGTAAGGTTTTTGATGAGGTTCTCCATTGTAGACTAAAGGATAAAGTGTAGTCACATGGTGTGCAGGGTGTTCTAGCTCGGTGGATAAAGAACTGGTTGAGCAACAGGAGACAGAGAGCAGTAGTTGAAGGGAGTTTCTTGAAATGGAGAAAAGTGACCAGTGGTGGTCCACAGGGGTCAGTGTTGGGGCCACTGTTGTTTGTAATGTACATAAATGATCTGGAAGAGGGCACTGTTGGTATGATCAGCAAGTTTGCAGATGACATGAAGATTGGTGGAGTATCAGAAAGCATAAGGAACTGTCAGAGAATACAGGAGAATATAGATAGATTGGAGAGTTGGGTGGAAAGTGGCAGATGGAGTTCAATCCAGACAAATGTGAGGTGATGCATTTAGGCAAGACTAATTCTTGAACGAATTATACAATGAACAGAAGAGCCTTGGGATAAGTTAATGGGCAGAGAGATCTGGGAGTGCAGGTCCATTGTACCCTGAAGGTTGCTGCACAGGTGGATAGAGTGGTCAAGAAGGCATATAGTATGCTTGCCTTCATTGGACGGGGTATTGAGTATCAGGTAGGTAAAAACAATGACTGCAGATGCTGGAAACCAGATTCTGGATTAGTGGTGCTGGAAGAGCACAGCAGTTCAGGCAGCATCCGAGGAGCAGTAAAATCGATGTTTAATGCAAAAACTACGAAGGTATGGCATTGAGGGTGCATTAGAGGTTTGGATTAGGAATTGGCTGGCTGGAAGGAGACAGAGGGTAGTAGTTGATGGAAAAGGTTCACCTTAGAGTGCAGTTATTAGCGGTGTTCCACAGAATATGTTTTGGGACCATTGCTATTTGTCATTTCTATAAATGACCTGAAGGAGGGACTTGAAGGCTGAAGGAGGGGCTTGAAGGAAGATCATATGAGGAAAGGCTGAGGCACTTGGGGCTGTTCTCATTGGAGAAAAGAATGTTTAGGGGAGATTTGATAGAGGTGTACAAGATGATTAGGGGTTTAGATAGGGTTGACAGTGAGAACCTTTTTCCGCAAATGAAGTCAGCTGTTACTAGGGGACACAGCTTAAAATTAAGGGGTGGTAGGTATAGGACAGATGTTCGGGGTAGATTTCTTACTCAGCGGGTTGTGAGTTCATGGAATGGCCTGTCAATATCAGTGGTAGAATGGTCATTTAAGCGGGCATTGGACAAGCATATGGAGGTTATTGGGCTAGTGTAGGTTAGGTAGGCTTCGGTCGGCGCTACATCGAGGGCCGAAGGGCCTGTATGTGCGATGTATTTTTCTATGTTCTATGTTCTATGTTCTTTGTAAGGCCTTCATCAGGAATAAATTCAGAGAGCCTGAAGCGTGGAGAGATAAACTAGAGGAGGGTGGGGGTGGGGAGAAAGTAGCATAGAGTACAATAGGTCAGTGGGGGAGGGGATGAAGGTGATAGGTCAGGAGCGGGGGGTAGGGTGGAGTGGATAGGTGAAGAAGAAGATAGGCAGATTGGACAAGTCAAGGGGACAGTGCTGAGCTGGACGTTTGGAACTAGGGTGAGGTGGTGAAGAGGGAATGAGGAAACTGTTGAAGTCCACATTGATACCCTGGGGTTGAAGTGTTCCGAGGCGGAAGATGAGGTATTATTTCTCCAGGCGTCTGGTGGTGAAGGAGTGGCAGTGAACCTCCATGTCCTCGGCAGAATGTAAGGGTTATTGAAATGTTGGGTGACAGGGCAGTGTGGTTGATTGGTGTGGGTGTCCCGGAGATGTTCCCTAAAACGCTCTGCAAGGAGGCATCCAGTTTCCCCAATGTAGAGGAGACCACTTTGGGAGCAACGGATACAATAAATGATATTGGTGGATGTGCAGGTAAAACTTTGATGGATGTGGAAGTCTCCTTTAGGGCCTTGGATGGAGGTGAGGGAGGAGGTGTGGGCACAGGTTTTGCAGTTCCTGCGGTGGCAGGGGAAAGTGCCAGGATGGGAGGGTGGGTTATAGGGGGGCGTGGACCTGACCAAGTAGTCACGGAGGGAACGGTCTTTGCAGAAGGCGGAAAGGGGTAGGGAGGGAAATATATCCCTGGTGGTGGGGTCTTTTTGGAGGTGGCAGAAACGTCGGCGGATGATTTGGTTTATGCGAACGTTGGTAGGGTGGAAGGTGAGCACCAGGGGCGTTCTGTCCTTGTTACGGTTGGAGGGGTGGGGTCTGACAGCAGAAGTGCGGGATGTGGACGAGATGCGTTGGAGGGCATCTTTAACCACGTGGGAAGGGAAATTGCTGTCTCTAAAGAAGGAGGCCATCTGGTGTGTTCTATGGTGGAACTGGTCCTTCTGGGAGCAGATACGGCGGAAGCGGAGGAATTGGGATGGCAATTCATGTTAAAATTGCACAAGACATTGGTTCAGCCACATTTAGAATACTGTGTACAGTTCTGGTCACCACATTACCAAAAGGATGTGGACGCTTTAGAGAGGTTGCAGAGAAGGTTTACGAGGTTGTTGCCTCGTATGGAAGGTGCTAGCTATGAAGAGAGGTTGAGTAGGTTCGGTTTGTTTTCATTAGGGAAAAGGAGATTGAGGGAGGAACTGATTGAGGTTTACAAAATCGTGAAGGGTATAGACAGGGTGGATAGAGATAAGCTTTTTCCCAGGGTGAAGGATTCAATAACAAGAGGTCACGCTTTGAAGGTGAAAGGTGAAATGTTTAAGGGGGATACACGCGACAAGTACCTCACACAGAGGGTGGTGGGTGCCTGGAACACGTTGCCAGCAGGGGTGGTAGAGACAGGCACGGTAGATTCATTTAAGATGCGTCTGGACAGATGCATGAGTAGGTGGGAAGCAGAGGGATACAGATGCTTAGGAATTGAGCGACTGATTTAAACAGTGGGTTTGGATTGGCTCAGGCTTGGAGGGCCGAAGGGCCTGTCCCTAGGCTGTAATTTTTTTTTGTTCTTTGTCCTTTGTTCTTTTTCATAACACCCGTTCCATAAGGCATTTTCATAAGGCATTCCCTCAGAGCGTTCCCTCAGAGGCACCCTCCGTCACCCCGAACACTTCCCCATTCCCCCATAGCACCTTCCTATGCAATTACAGAAGCTGTAACACTTACTGATTCACCTCTTCCCTCCTCCCTATCCAAGGTCCCGAATACACCTTCCAGATGAAGCAACATTTCATTTGTACCATTTCAATCCGGTCGACTGTCACTGCTGCTCACAATGCAGTCTCCTTTACATTGGGGAGACCAAACAGAGATGACTTTGGGGAACCCTTCCACTCTGTCTGTCAGACTTTCTCATTGCTTCCCATTTCAATAACCTCCCTTGCTCTCATGCTAACATTTCAGTCCTGGGTATGCTGCAATGTTCCACAGAAGTAAAACCCAAGCTTGAGTAACAACTCACTTTACACTTGGGTACGTTACAGCCTATAGGAGTTAATATTCAATTCCATAACTTCACAGCCTGACCACATTTTGTCTGCTTTCTACATTTTTAATGCATTCTCTCTCCTGGTTTCCCTATGACCTTTTCTTGTCTGTGTCTTGTTTATCTTGCACTCAATGGTGAGAACCGATTCCCCCAAGTCCCACCTTAATTTTTGATGAGGAGGTGCCTATGTTGGACTGGGGTACACAAAGTTAAAAATCACACCACACCAGGTTATGGTCGAAATAAACCTGTTGGACTCTAACCTGGTGTTGTGTGATTCTTAACAGTGTCCACCTTAACTTAGACTCACCTTCCAGCTGTTTCTCTTTCACCATAACTAAGCTCCACACCCTCTGTTTTCCATCACCCTCTTCCTGTCAAGGGATTAAAAAACAAATTTCCCAATCCCTTTCCAGTTCTGAAGAAATGTCACGCAGGACTTGAAACATTCAATCTTTTTCTCCGTCCCTGCAGATGCTGCCAGACCTGACTATTTCCGGAAATGTTGAGGCACAGAACCAATTTTCAATAAAACAAGTAACTGTAGATACTGGAACTCTAAATAAAAACTTAAATTGCTGGAGAAAATGGGAGCTGTGAAGAAGGGTTACTGGACCTAGAATTTTAACTCAGTATTCAGTCCACAGGTGCTGGCAGACCTGCTTAGGATCTCCACCAATTTCTGTTTTTGAACACGTTTCAGTGATGTGTACAAAACGTTGCTCCAACGCCCTGTCCAACATGGAGCACTATACACCGGGAAGTGAACACTAGCACAATGTGCACTACTTCATTGGTTCTGAAACTACACATGGCTATCATCACTGACCCTAAAGAGCTCTTAATCATGGTCAGGGAGTGAAACAGAAGGGAAGACATTCACTTTAAACACAGAAGGTGGCTTTATTGGAAGGGAAGAGATTCAGATGAACATGTTAAAGGATTTTGTGTGATATGATAAATTTCGAGGTATGACACTACGAAGAGACCCTCAGGAGAATGAAGATATTAAAATTGAAGTGTTCCTCCATCAGAAACCAGAGTAGGTCACTGAGTACAGGGACGATGGGTGAATGGGTCTTGGTGTGAACTGGGGGATAGGAAGCAGAATGCATTGCAGATATTGCAGGTTGGACTGGCCATTCATGTGGTGCTGTAAACCACAACAGCAACAGATTCAGGTTTAACCACAGTCTGTAACTTTTCTCCCCGATAATCCCTCCATCTACCATTGCCATCAATCGATGGTTCAGTGAAGAGTGTGGGTGGATATGCCAGGGTCAAAACCATGTCTACTGAAAACTGATGGCAACCCCATTAAAGCTACTGCACTTGGCTGCTTGCATTCCAAGCAGCAGGACTAACATCTGATACAGAAGGTTAAATGATCCCAATACCAATTGACCAATGATCATGTGTCATCCCATCATAAATAGTGATAGAGTATTTGTGATCTCAATTAATAGTCATCGACATTTAAACAACTCACTGGAGGAGAGTGCTCCACAAACATCCCCATCCTGAATAACGGAACAGCCCTGTACATCAGTGTAAAAGACTAGGATGCAGTATATGCACCATCCTCAGCCAAAACTATTGAATGGGTGATTCATCTCTCCCTTTTCATGATATCTTGAAGTCAGTTAAGAGTCACCCATATTGCCGAACATCGCCTCTATGCACTTTTCCCAAGGTACATATCTCTTAATGTGATCATTGACTGTAAAAAATATAAAATAGGAACTGCAGTGGTGGTCCCTTCAGTCTATCGATTTTTCTCTCCATTAAATACAAAAAAGCTGATCCTTCATTTCCCCACCTTACTCCTGCTCTCTTCCCATCCCTTTAGTCTCTAGAGATCCTTACTTCCATGGCCTTATGTGGTAGAGAATTCCCCAGGTTCACCAGTCTCTGAGTGCAGACATTTATTCTCTTCTCAGTGCAGAGGAACCTGCCTGTACCTAATACCGTGGCCTGTTGTTTTAGAGGTGCCAGTCAGGGGAGTTATCATCACTGTTTCCACTCTGTCTCATCCTCTCAGAGATTTGTATATGTCACTTTATCCTCCAGTCATTTTCCTAAACCTCATGGAATACAGGCCCAGTCCACCCAAACTGTTCCCACAACAAGCCTGTCATTCCAGAGATCAGTCTGGCCATCATTCACTGCACTCCCTCAATGTCAGGATTGTCCTTCATTCAGTATGGAGACCCAGATGGCACACAATACCGCACAATGTTTGAGATGACGTCTCACCAAGGCCCTGTACAGCGACAATAAGACACCCATTACTCCGGTACTCACATTCCTTTGTAATGAAGGTCAACACACCATTTATCTCCTGCACTGTTTTCTGCTCCCATAGTGTTGTTTTCAGTGACTAGTGTATAAGGTGACCCAGTTCCTTTTCAATGTTACAGCTCCCCACTTGGCGGGGGTCTATGTACACTGGTCAGTGTGACAATGCCATTCCCAGTATTGACTTCGAGCTTCAGAACTCACTGCCCAGCATGGACCTCTGAGGCCTGCACAGAAGCAAACAAAAAAGGGAACGTAAGGCCTTTTATAGATCTCGGTCGTTCAATCAATCCCTTATCAAACAGTAGGCTGCCTTTCTATGTTTCCTTCCAAAGTATACAATGTCACATCTATCCACATTGCTCTTGATCTCCCGCGTATTTACCCATTCACTCCACTTGTCTCAATCACCTTGGGGTTATTTTACCTCCTCCTGACCCACACACAATCCTACATTGTTTAGAGCCATCATCAGGCTTGGAAATATTACATGGGAGTCCCTCAACCACATGTTTGATCAGTATTGTGAACAGCTGGGGGCCAAGCACCCATCCCTGTGACAGTCTCTGAGCCTTATCCTCCAAAAAGATTATTGTATTCTTATTCACTGTTTCCTGACAGTTCTCGAATTCTAAAGTCATGTCCATACATTAGCCCCAATCCCAAAGAATGATTTTACAAACTAGGATTGGAACTTTATCAAAAACCATTCTGAAAATCCAAATGCATCACATCCATTCCTTCTCTGTAATTTCGGTCCCAGTCATTTTCTCAAATATAATTCCCATTTCATCAATCTATGTTCACTTTGTCTCTGTCCATAACTTCAGTCCCAATCATTTCTCCCAAACCGTTTATTTCCTAATTCCATTCTGTTCATTGTTTTTCTCACCAGACTGAGGTTTCCTTCTCTTGTTAGGAAGTTTTTTTTTTGTTTTGTTTTCTCCTGTAAGACAGACCTGAAGTAGTTGCTTCATCATTCTGCCATTTCCCTGTTCTGCATTCTCGGGTTTCAGACTGGAAAGAAGCTGCACTTGTTTTCGTTAACCTTTCCCATTGACATATTTTTAGAAGATGTTCCAGTTCATTCTTATAACCCTTGTTCATCTCCTCTTCAGAAACACATCAATTCTTGTCTTAAGGTTCTCATTAATTGATCTTCCACAGCCACAGAAACACAGTTCCGTACCATCTGGAATCCAGCACAGTCTGCATTAGTCCCACTTTCCTTCACGAGGCCCTTAGCTGTGAACGTTATGGCACTTCCAGTCCTCCTCCAAGTCCTGTTTAACGATTGTGAGTTTACCCATGACAACTACCTTCTCAGGAAGTGCATTGCAGACCCCAAACAACCTCTGAGTGAAAAACAATTCTCAAAACCTCTTTAACCTTCAAATTCTTTACTTTAAAAGTGTGTTCCTTTGTTCTTGGCCCTTGGACTAAAGGAACAGGTGCTGTCTATCCACCCTGTCCATGCCTCTCGTAATCTTATCCTTCTGAATCACATCTCCATGAGCCTTCCCTGCTTCAGAGTAAACAACCCAAGTTTACCCAGTTGCTCTTGATAGCTGATACGTTCCATCCCAGAGAACACCCTAGTAAATCTCCTCTTCCTGTGCAATCCTGAAATGCACACAGTATTCCATTTGTGGTCTAACCAAAGTCCCAAAAAGCTCTTATAATCTATGGCTCAATGAAGAATGGTTCACTCTGTGGTCCCATATGCCTTCTTGAGTAACCTAATAACCTTTCAAATCAGGGATCTCTGGAGAAGCAACCTTTGAGCTTCCTCAAGTGCTGCCATTCATTGTGTATGCCCCTGTCTGCTTCCTTCTTCCAAAGTACATCCCCTCATATTTATCAGGATTATAGTCCATCAGTCAATGATCTGCCATCTGACCATTCCATCTATATCTTCCTGTAACATAAGACCTTCCTCCTAACTGTCAACCATCAGCCAATGTTGGTGTCAAATGCAAACTTAATCATCACAGTCCCCACAAACTACCCCCACGCTCCCCCCACCCACCGCATATTCTACATCATGAATACCACAAATAATATGGGACACAGCACTGATCGCTGTGGTACACACACCGGACACTGATCACCAGGCACACAGCCTTCTACCACCACCCTCTGTCGCCTGCCACGATGACAATTATGGATGTAACTTTATTTTGTTTATCAATTTCCCATGTGGGGCTTTCTCAAGATCTTGCTAAGAATCAAGATGAACGGCTTTCTCGAAAATGAGTCACTCAAATCCGTTAGGCAAGACTACCCTCTGATAAAGTTCATGTGGTCTCTCCCTGATCAAACCTTGCCTCTCCAAACAGAGATCGATTTTCTCCTTCCCTGCTTTTTCCAATAGTTTCTCTGACACTGATCTGATATTCACTGGTTGAAAGTTGCCTGGTCTATCTCCAGCACCCTTCCTGTGATGTGGAACCACATCAGCTGTTCTCTATCCCTCTGGCACCACATCTGTGACAAAAGTTGACTTAAAACTTTTGGTTAGGCCTTTTCGTCTCTCATCTCTCCCACAGTATCCTGAGACACAAGTCATTCGGATCAGGGGATGTGACCAATTGTATCCCAGCTATAACCATCAATCCCTGCTCGCATTTTATACCAATCTACTGAAGAGCTTCATAGTCCACCTTCTCGAATTCTGTACTTGCATCCTCCTTCTCCCAAGTAAAACAGATATGAAGCGCTCATGTAAGTATCTGCCAATGTTCATCAACTTCAAACAAAGATTGCCTTGCTGGTTTTTAATGGGCCCTAATCGCTCCTGGTTCTCTGTTCTGCTTGATGTGCATTTGGAATATTTTGGGATTCTTCCTAATCTTGCCTGCCAGCACTTCTCCATGTCTTTGTGTTAGTCGGGCTCCTTTGTGTGAAGTTTCTAAGTTTCACCGAGATCATGCCTCATTCTTTTGAAGCTCTCAATAGCACAGGCCACGTTTCCTCAACAGAGGAATTAATCTGGAGAATCTCCATTGTAGTTCGTCTGTACTCAGCATATTCTTCCTCAGATCAGGAGACCAGAACACAACACTCCAGATACAGTCTGGCCAACACTCTCTGCAACTGGTGCAGGATGTCTTTACTGCGATATTCCAAATCCCTTTCAATGAAGGCCAACCTAACTTTTCCTTTTCCATTTGCACATGTTCTTGCCAATACTCCCACCTTTAACTTTATTTGCGAACTCACTGTGTGAGGTCTTCAAAAAGCATCCAGAATACACATCGATACCATATCTCTGGTTCTCCATTGTCCAGGTTTACAAGAAACATCTTCAAATAATTTAAAAAACATTTCTCAGTAATGATTTCTCTTTCATAAATGTATAATCATTATCTCCAATTTTCCTGTTACATTCTAAATATCTAAGATCATATTCTTCATCATAGAATCTAACAGATTCCTGACTGTGGATAACAAGTTACCAGATCTGTAGATCGCCAATCTCCCTCTTCTTCCCTTTGCAAATAGTCGGATTAAGTTCATAACATTCCGGTTATCCAAGGGTTTTAGCCGGAAGCATTGATTTTCCTGTTCCTTGGAGGTTGTCTGACCTGCTCTGCTGTTCCAGCTTCACATTTGTTGACTCTGACTTCCACCATCTGCAGTCCTTACTGTCTCCCACTTTAATCACCTTCCACTGACCCAGAATGGACTCCTGCCTTTGCGAATGACCAGAGTAAAACCCAATGCTGTCCAATGCAATCAATGTTTCTATTGCTGCTTCCTCCGGAATTCTGGGATGAAGTACATTTTTGCCGTCAGATTTAGCAATGCACAATCCAGCTTTGTTTCCAAATCCTACCTCCTCCCTGATAGGAAGGATTTTATTTTCTTTATTTGCACAAGGCCCACGGTCACTTGGTGTTTCTGGGGGATTTTCTGGATCTTACTCCATGAAGACAGACACAAAGTAACTGTTTATTTTTCCAGTAATTTCCCTGTTCTCTACAATAATCTATCCTGTCCACACATTCACTGCTCCACATTGGACTTTACTTTCATTTTCCTTTCAAATATCGATTGGAACTTTTTGTCCATTTGTTTGTTTCTTGTTTGCATTCACGTTCTCCTTTTGGTTTTCTGAGCAGTTTCTTGGTTCTCCTTTGCTGGGTTCTAAATTTCTCTGAATTCACTGTCATAAAATGATATCTGATATTTTAATTAGCTGCTTCCTTTAATGTAATAATAAATATTGATGTTTTAAAAACAATTCACATCACAGAAGTTCTGGAGGTTTTAGGGAATATAAAGATGGATTAATCTCTGGGACCTGGTCTAATGCATCCCACTCAGATATACAAAGTAAGGGAACAAATTACGGGGCCCCTTGCAAAATGTTTTCATCATCTATAACTACGAGTGAGGTGTCTGATAACTGGACAGTGTTTAATATCGTGCCTTTATTTCAGAAGAGCTGTAAGGAGAACTAGTGACCTGTGAGACTGACATCTATTGTGGTAAATTGTTGGAGGTGAGCTTAAAAGCTAAGGGTTTTGGATATTTCTGGAGGCAGAATTTGATTCAGGGTAGTTAGCATCCATTTGTATGAGGAAAATCGTGTGTTGCAAATGTAATTGAGCTTTTTGAAGAAGTTATCTAAAAGGTGGATGAGGGCAGAGCAGTAGATGTTGTATACTTGGACTTTAGTAAAGTCTTTGACCAGGTTCCACAAAGTAGACTAATTAATGGAGTTTGATCGCAAGGGGTTCAGAGTGATCTTGCCACTTGGATACAAAACGAGCTTAATGTCAGGAGACAGAGTGACGGCAGAGGATTGTTCTCCCATAGAGGGCAGTATGTCGGGAGTCTGCACTCTGCTGCTGCTGAAAAGGAAAATCGATGCTGAGTTGTTGCAACTGAGAGCAACTGGGGTAGGTTGAGGCCTAGAACATGGAGTCTCTAGCGCTGCAGCCTGCCTGCCTGGAAGCACTTGAACCTGGGATTCTCTGATCCTTTTACTGCCTGGTGGCCTGTATTTTTCCTCAATGAGTTGAAGACCGCTATAATTGCACCTCCTACGCAGGGGAGAAAATGCTGAGGATTGGGGCCTACAGCCTGGGCCTTAGGTACTGCAGCTTGGAGGGGACCAGACTTGGGACTTGCTGTCACTGCTGCTGCTGCCCTGAGGAGACTGATGGTCTGCAATTCTATTCTCCGGTGACTGGAAGATGTGTTTCTGGAGCCTGGATGTCTTCTTCAGTTTGGGGATTCTGGCCTGGACACTAATTTCTTGGGGGGGCGCTGAACACTTACAATGAGTGGCTGTATGTTGGAATCTGGGACCTGGAACTATTTGGAGCCTGGACAATCGCCTTATTGCTGCTGCTTTGTGACTGTAACCTATTTGCTGCCAGTGACTATTGCTCTGGGCACTGGGGAACAATTGCTTTGCACCTGTGGTTTGAGTAGCAGGTCAGGGCATGGTTGCCTGGGTGACTGGACTGGCAGGTCAAGCCTAACAGGACTCTCTCAGTTTCCTTTACTGACTATTTATGTGAGGGGAGGTGTTGGTCTTGGTTTGGGAGTGGCGATGGCAATCACAGGACTCTGTAAAACAATACCCAGGGTGGGGCCTAGTCATTCTTACGTGGGGGTGGATGCATCTTCCACCTCCCCCACCAGCCCCTCCCAGGGCCTCGTCACCCTTTCCTTATTTAACAAACCAGCTCAGGACGAAATGTTACATTCACCCCAACATGACCATTAAGACCTGTCAGCGGCCTTGGTGGGGCTAGTCTGGTTCCCTACCATTGTCACTTCATCAAAGATGGATGGGAAGGCAGTGTTCTTCCTGAAGACTGAGCAGGTGGTGCAACTCACCCTGGAGAAGGGCCTTACTGTCGCTAAGATGCCTGTTGACCCTCTGGAGGTAATTTCCCAGAGGGTCATTTTGATGAACATCCTGCCCTTTGTTCCATTTGATTTACTTCCATCACACCTTTGCCAGCTCGGGAAGATATGTCGTGTATGGTGTCAGTACTGCTTGGTCTGAAGGAGGTCTTTGCTTACCAGGCATTCTGGTCAGTTGAAGGCTGTGCGGTGTCATGCTTGCAAGGAGGTGGGACTACTCTGGAGGAATTGGCCTGCCTTGAAGACCGCTGCCAAGTTGGAGAATTGAATACAGTCTTTGCAGGATGCAGGATGTCAGGATGTATGTTTATGATAGACATTGGCATCCAGTCTATCCCATGAAATATAAACAGAAATGTTAAAGAAGGGAAACGAGAAGTCAGAGAATCGGGGTATTTGTGTGTGTGCGTCTGTGTGTGTGTATCTCCGTCTGTGTGTGAGTGTCTTTGTGGTGAGTCTATGTGTGTGTGTCTGTCTGTGTCTGTGTTTGTCAGTGTGTGTCTGTGTATCTGTGTTTGTCAGTGTGTCTGTGAGTGTGTGTGTGTGTTTCTCTGTCTGTGAGTGCGTGTGTGTGTTTCACTGTCTGGGTCTGTGTGTGCGTGTCTGTGTGTGCGTGTCTGTGTCCATCTGTCTGTGTCAGTGTGTGTCTGTTTGTGTGTCTGTGTGTGTGTGGGACTCGATTCCCCACACTGACCTCTGCACTGGGCCTCGATTCCCCTCACTGACCTCTGCACTGGGTCTCGATTCCCCACACTGACCTCTGCACTGGGCCTCGATTCCCCTCACTGACCTCTGCACTGGGACTCGATTCCCTACACTGACCTCTGCACTGGGACTCGATTCCCCTCACTGACTCGAGTCCCAGTGCAGAGGCCAGTGAGTTAAGTGGACAGTTAAAAAGGCAGATAGGAAACATGCCTTTACCCATTGAGGCAGAGATGATCAGAGCAGGGAGGGTCCTGTTGGAGCTCTACAGCCATTTGGATAGGCCACAGTTGGAGTATTGTGTACAGTTCTGGTCACTGCACCATGGGATGGATGTGATTGCACTGGAGGGAGGGTAAAGGACATTCACCAGAATATGGGTTGGGCTGCAGCAGTTTCACTGTGAAGGGGGAGGCTGGATAAGCTCAGGTTGCTTTCTTTAGAGCAGAGATCGGGGTATATAAAACCAAGGGTGATGTGGACTGGGTGAATGTTAAAGCATTTTTCCCCCTTAATCAGAGGGCAATTAACAAAGTGGTGTAATTTTAAGCTGAATGGCAAATGGTTTAGAGGGGACATGCCACCCAGAGGATGGTAGGGGCCTGTGCTGCATCGTCCAAGAGGGGAGCTGAGGTAGAAATCCTCAAAACCATCACAAAGTACTTGGATAAGCACTGAAAGGTCATAACATTCAAGACCATGGACTAAGTGCTGGGGACTGAGACTTGTGTTGCTTTTAGATTAATTTTGGAGGTACAAACCTGATGGACCAAAGGGGATATTTACCCTGGATGATGCCATCATGCTATTAATTTGAATGTAAGGTTCGGATTTTTGTTTTGTCTTTGTTTTGAGAAAATGTGACCGAGAGGGAGTTCCAGCTGTTGGTGTGGTCTGTATCAGCTTCAGGTTCTGTGTTAGAGTGCTCATTCACAGAGAGAATTTCCCAAATCAGTCAGATAACTGAATTAACAAGGAAAGCTGTGGGATAACAGTGTGCAGTGGAACAGCTCTCAAGGGGCTTGACAACATGAGGTATTAAATGACTGAATAATCTCAGCAGAATCAAAGTCATCACTGAAAAGAATATCAAAAGATACTCAGATATTGATGGGACTGATAGTGAGTGAAATATTGCAAGTATTGTTGTTGAAGACAAATTGGAATCAACATTTGAGACCTAACAGGATCAGATTAATCTAGTCTTTGGGGTATTCAAATACAGACTTAAATCTCAATGATATCATATTATTAAAATAAATGTGTTGTCATTAATTGTTTGTTCAAAATGATAAAGAAAAATTGAAGATGTAATCATGGTTTCCCAGTGGAGATACCACACAATATAAAATAAAGTCTCTGGAACTGTGTTAGCTCCATCTCCGAGAGAATTCTCCAATTCCGACAGATTGCCAGCAGCAGGAAGGGAAAGAAACAACGAAATGCATCTTCTCAGAGAAAGGGTGGGTCAGGTGTTTGACACCATCCTCGCTGTGGTTGGTGTTCCTGGTAAGTCTTGTAACAACTTAGCTCATACAAAACTCTGCACTGAATCATCCTTATTCCTGTGGTCATTCCCCTCAACAATAAGTATACCATTTTGGATACTGTTGGGGGGGATAACTTACCAGCGGAAAGCTGTGGGGCACCTGCTACTCAGAAGGGAAGGGGGAAGAGGAGCAGAGCAGGAGTCATTGGGGACTCGATAGTTAGGGGGACAGATAAGTTAGGGAGACATGAGAAGTTGTTGGTGGATAGGATCAGGGTTATCCTTAAGACTTTCCACAGGTATGTCAGGAATAAAAGAATGACGAGGGTTAAATTAGGTCCAATCAAGCATAACAGTGGGAAGTTGTGTGTGGAGTCAGAGGAGATAGGGGAAGCACTAAATAAATATTTTTTGACAGTGTTCACTATAGAAAATGAAAATGTTGGTGAGGAAGATACAGAGATACTTGCATCTAGATTAGAGGAGATTGAGGTTCACAAGGAAGAGGTATTAGAAATACTGCAGAGTGTGAAAATAGATAAGTCCCCTGGGCCAAATGGGATCTATCCCAGGATCCTCTGGGAAGCAAGGGAAGATTGCCGAGCCTTTGACATTGATCTTCAAATCATCATTGTCTACAGGAATAGTGCCTGAGGACTGGAGGATAGCAAATGTGGTTCCCTTGTTCAAAAAGGATAGTAGAGACAACTCTGGTAATTACTGACCAGTGAGTCTCACTTCAGTTGTTGGTAAAGTGTTGGAAAAGGTTATAAGAGATAGGATTTACAACCATCTAGAAAAGAATAATCTGATCAAGACAGTCAGCACGGTTTAGTGAAGGGTACGTCGTGCCTAACGAATCTTATTGACTTTTTTGACAAAGTGACCAAACAGATAGATGAGAGTAAACCAGTTGATGTGGTGTATATGGATTTCAGCAAGGCGTTCGAGAAGGCTCCCCACGGTAGGCTATTATTCAAAATGCGGAGGAATCTGATTGTGGGAGACATAGCTTGGTAGTGTGGATGAGCAGAGGGATCTTGGTGTCCATGTACACAGATCTCTGAAAGTTGCCAGCCAGGTAAATAGTGCTGTGAAGAAGGCATATGGCGTACTGGGCTTTATTGGCAGAGGATTTGAGTTCCGGAGTCCTGAGGTCATGTTGCAGTTGTATAAGACTCTGGTGTGGCCTTATCTGGAGTATTGTGTGCAGTTTTGGTTGCCATACTATAGGAAGGATGTGGAGGCACTGGAACAAGTGCAGAGGAGGTTTACCAGGATGTTGCCTGGCATGGTAGGAAGATCGTATGAGGAAAGGCTGAGGCACTTGGGGCTGTTCTCATTGGAGAAAAGAAGGTTTAGGGGAGATTTGATAGAGGTGAACAAGATGATTAGTGGTTTAGATAGGGTTGACAGTGAGAACCTTTTTCCGGTAATGAAGTCAGCTGTTACTAGGGGACACAGCTTTAAATTATGGGGATGTTGGTATAGGACAGATATTAGGGGTAGATTTTTTACTCAGCGGGTTGTGAGTTCATGGAATGCCCTGCCAGTATCAGTGGTGGATTCTCCCTCTTTATGGTCATTCAAGCGGGCATTGGACAAGCATATAGAGGTTATTGGGCTAGTGTAGGTTAGGTAGGCTTCAGTCGGTGCAACATCAAGGGCCGAAGGGCCTGTACTGCGCTGTATTTTTCTATGTTCTATGTTCTATGTTCTATGTTCTATGTTCTATAGCAGTTTGAATCAGTAATTGGCTTGCTGAAAGAAAACAGAGTTTTGTCGTTGATGGAACATGTTCATCTTGGTGTCCAGTTACGAGCAGCGTACTGCAAGGGTCAGTGTAAGGTCCACTGCTGTTTGTCATTTTCATAAATGACCTGGATGAGGGATTAGAAGGGTGGGTTAGTAAATTTGCGGATGGCACTAAGGTCGGTGGAGTTGTGGATAGTGAAGAAGGATGGAGTAGGTTGCAGAGAGACATTGTTAGGATGCAGAGCTGGGCTGAGAGGTGGCAAATGGAGTTTAATGTGGACAAGTGTGGATGGAGTAATCGGAATGCAAAGTACTGGGCTAATGGTAAGATTCTTGGGAGTGCAGATGAGCAGAGAGATCTCGGTGTCCATGTACACAGATCCCTGAAAGTTGCCACCCAGATTGACAGGGTTGTTAAGAAGGCGTACGGTGTTTTGGCCTTTATGAATAGAGGGATTGAGTTCCAGAACCAGGAGGTTATGCTGCAGCTGTACAAAGCTCTGGTACGGTCACACTTGGAGTATTGTGTACAGTTCTGGTCACCGCATCATAAGAAGGATGTGGAAGCTTTGGAAAGGGTGCAGATGATGTTTACTAGGATGTTGCCTGGTATGGAAGGAATGTCTTACAAAGAAAGGCTGAGGGCCTTGAGGCTGTTCTCGTTAGAGAGAAGGTGGTTGAGAGGTGACTTAATAGAGACATACAAGGTAATCAGAGAGTTAAATAGGGTGGCCAGAGAGAGCCTTTTTCCAAGTATAGGAACGGCAAACACATGGGGACACAAGTTTAAAGTGAGGGGAGATAGGTAGAAGACAGATGTCAGAAGTAGTTTGTTTCCTCAGAGATTAGTAAGTTTATGGAATGCTTTGCCTGCAATTGTAGTAGATTCGCCAAGTTTAAGTGCATTTAAGTCGTCATTGGCAGGCATATGGACGTACATGGGATAGTGTCGGTGGGATGGGCTTCAGATTAGATTAGATTAGATTAGATTAGATTAGATTAGATTACTTACAGTGTGGAAACAGGCCCTTCGGCCCAACAAGTCCACACCGCCCCGCCGAAGCGTAACCCACCCTTACCCCTACATCTACATCTACCCCTTACCTAACACTACGGGCAATTTAGCGTGGCCAATTCACCTGGCCTGCACATCTTTGGAGTGTGGGAGGAAACCGGAGCACCCGGAGGAAACCCACGCAGACACGGGGAGAACGTGCAAACTCCACACAGTCAGTCGCCTGAGGCGGGAATTGAACCCGGGTCTCAGGCACTGTGAGGCAGCAGTGCTAACCACTGTGCCACCGTGCCGCCCACGGTGCCGCCTTAGTATGACAGGGCGGTGCAACATCGAGGGCTGAAGGGCCTGTACTGCGCTGTTATTTTCTATGCTCTATCAACAAGTGATAACAATATATTTCCATTTAGGAAGGCAAATCCCACTGTCAGATAATAGTGTCCTCACTGACTGAGTTTGAAGTGAATCGTTTGTCAGTTAGGAGGGTCCTCAGCATTGTGTGTTTCCCTATACTGTGCAGAATGGGAGACCACCTTGATGGAGTTTGGCTGAGCACCAGCCTCTGGCTGGTCTAGAAAGGGTTTCGAGGTAAAAACAATGACTGCAGATGCTGGAAACCA
Organism: Chiloscyllium punctatum; assembly: GCF_047496795.1. Classification (NCBI taxonomy): domain Eukaryota; kingdom Metazoa; phylum Chordata; class Chondrichthyes; order Orectolobiformes; family Hemiscylliidae; genus Chiloscyllium; species Chiloscyllium punctatum. Next base: position 27,961,159 of record NC_092767.1, read on the forward strand.
GATTCTGGATTAGTGGTGCTGGAAGAGCACAGCAGTTCAGGCAGCATCCAAGTAGCCTTCGCCCCCCTCCAACACACTGCATCCACCTGGACACCCCGCGCTGGCCTATTACCTGTCCTCGACCTCTTCATTTCCAACTGCCGTCAGGACATTAACCGCCTCAACCTGTCTCTCTCCCTCCCCCACTCCAACCTCGCACCCTCACAACGCGCAGCCCTCCAATCCCTCTGCTCCAATCCCGACCTCACCATCAAGCCAGCGGATAAAGGGGGCGCAGTGGTAGTCTGGCGCACTGACCTCTAAACCGCTGAAGCCAAACGTCAACTCGAAGTTACCTCTTCTTAATGCCCCCTCGAACATGACCCCACCTCCCCCATCACCAAACCATCATCTCCCAGACCATACAGAACCTCATCACCTCAGGAGATCAACCACCCACAGCTTCCAACCTCCTAGTCCGGGAACCCCGCACTGCCAAGTTCGACCTCCTTCCCAAGATCCACAAGCCTGACCACCCTGGCCAACCCATTGTCTCAGCATGCTCCTGCCCCACTGAACTCATCTCTACCTACCTTGACACTGTCCTATCCCCCCTAGCCCAGGAACTCCCCACATACGTTCGAGACACCACCCACGCCCTCCACCAACTCCAAGACTTCCATTTCCCCGGCCCCCAATGCCTCATCTTCACCATGGATATCCAATCCCTCTACACCTCCATCCTCCAGGATCAGGGCCTCCAAGCCTCTGTTTCTTCCTCTCCAGACGTCCCCAACAGTACCCTTCCACCAATACTCTCATTCGTTTGGCCGAACTGGTCCTCACCCTTAACAATTTCTGCTTTGAATCCTCCCACTTCTTTCAGACCAAAGGGGTAGCCATAGGCACACGTATGGGCCCCAGATATGCCTGTCTCTTTGTTGGCTACGTAGAAGAGTCGATCTTCCGTAGTTACACTGGCAACACTCCCCACCTCTTCCTCCGCTACATTGATGACTGCATTGGCGCCACCTCGTGCTCCCGCGAGGAGGTCGAGCAATTCATCAACTTCACCAACACATATCACCCTGACCTTAAATTTACCTGGACCATCTCTGACACCTCCCTCCCCTTCCTGGACCTCTCCATCTCCATTAATGACGACCGACTTGACACTCACATTTTTACAAACCGAACCGACTCCCACAGCTACCTGGATTACACCTCTTCCCACCCTACTTCTTGCAAAAATGCCATCCCGTATTCCCAATTCCTCTGCCTCCGCCGTATCTGCTCCCAGGAGGATAAATTCCACCACAGAACACACCAGACGTCCACCTTCTTTAGAGACAGCAATTTCCCTTCCCTCGTGGTTAAAGATGCCCTCCAATGCATCTCGTCTCCATCCCGCACCTCTGCCCTCAAACCCCACCCCTCCAACCGTAACAAGGACAGAATGCCCCTGGTGCTCACCTTCCACCCTACCAACCTTCGCATAAACCAAATCATCCGCCGACATTTCCGCCACCTCCAAACAGACCCCACCACCAGGGATATATTTCCCTCCCCACCCCTTTCTGCCTTCCGCAAAGACCGTTCCCTCCGTGATTACCTGGTCAGGTCCACGTCCCCCTACAATCTACCCTCAAATCCTGGCACTTTCCCCTGCCACCGCAGGAACTGTAACACCTGTGCCCACACCTCCTCCCTCACCTCCATCCAAGGCCCTAAAGGAGACTTCCAAATCCATCAAAGTTTTACTTGCACATCCACCAATATCATTTATTGTATCCATTGCTCCCAATGCGGTCTCCTCTACATTGGGGAGACTGGGCGCCTCCGACCAGAGCACTTTAGGGAACATCTCCGGGACAGCCGCACCAATCAACCACACCACCCCGTGGCCCAACATTTCAACTCCCCCTCCCACTCTGCCGAGGACATGGAGGTCCTGGGCCTCCTTCACCACCGCTCCCTCACCGCCAGACGCCTGGAGGAAGAACGCCTCATCTTCCACCTCGGAACACTTCAATCCCAGGGCATCAATGTGGACTTCAACAATCTCCTCATTTTCCCCTTCCCCCACCTCACCCTAGTTCTAAACTTCCAGCTCAGCACTGTCCCCATGACTTGTCCAGACCTGTCCTACCTGCCTATCTCCTTTTCCACCTATCCACTTCACCCTCTCCTCCCTGACCTATCACCTTCATCTCCTGCCCCACTCACCCATTGTACTCTATGATACTTTCTCCCCACCCCCACCCTCCTCTAGCTTATCTCTCCACTCTTCAGACTCACTGCCTTTATTCCTGATGAAGGTCTTTTGCCCGAAACGTTGATTTCGAAGCTACTTGGATGCTGCCTGAACTGCTGTGCTCTTCCAGCACCACTAATCTAGAAAGTGTTTCGGAAGACCACCCTCTCTCTGTGGTAGTGCACAGCCTGCTATTGGTCAGACGGTTTTGTAACAACCCACCTCACAGTGACACCTGGTGTTTCCCATTCATTGATGGAAAGGGATTGTGTTGGTGGATCTTACTCAGGCAGCTCGCTCCAAATGGGAGTGCAGATACATCAGGACAATGGGTGGGTTCAGCAGGTCATTAGGAATGAGGAGACTATGGGGGCTGCAGATAGAACATGGTGCTGGAAAAGGCACAGCAGGTCAGGCAGCATCTCAGGAGGAAGAAAGTAGAGGTTTCAAGCAGGGCTGTTCTTCAGGACAGTTACAGTGACCAAAGTTGCATGAATTCAGGTTTTATTCACTGAGGGCTATGTTGTACAAACATGGACAGCTGGAGGAGTTGGGTCAAATGTTGAAGTCTTCCTCATTGTGGTACAATGTGACTGGATTTGCTGCTGAACACCTTCATGGTTCAGATGGTCAGGATGTTCAATCCTGTGCACAAGGGAGAGATTCAATGCCTTCTCATTTGTTCATCCATCATATGGAGCCCATCCTTCCTGGACACTGTGGTCTGATTCAATGCCCTGTCCTGTAGTTCAGACAGTGTAGATATAGAATTCTGGAGGCAAACTGAACTGAGGAGACTCCAAAACCGAATACAGAAATTTTGCGATCAATGTCCATGTTAGGTTTTTGCTATTTTGGTTTTCCTGATCCCAGGTCTCTTTGTGTGGATGCTGGGGACTTATGGGAAATGTCAGCCAGTTAGACTAACCAGTAAAGCAGCTGCTGAACTAAAACCACCTTGGGTACATGACTGTGTTTCTGTGAGTAATCTGCTGCCCATGTTCTTCCCGATGTCCTTTAAAAGAGCAAATGATGAATTTAGACAGTGTTTGCAGATGTGGTTCAGATTCTTTAAACTTCATATAACATGGAACAACAATTATCTTTGTGAAATTACCTACAGTCTAGGCTCAGGCACAAAGAATCTTTGATTAATAACTTAAAACCTTTTTTTTCTCTTACAGTAAGTCTAGTGGTAATTGTAAACTTAGCTTGGGGCAAATGTGGCCTTTCTACATGCACCACTCGCTATCTGGTGGCCATGACAATTTCGGATCTACTGTTCATTGTTGTTTGTATCGTCCTTCACCGATTTAACCGTTATTATTATCCACTATGTTTCCTGCAAATCACTCCTGTTTGTAGTGTTCTCTATGTCCTCAACCGCTTGACCATTGATTGTTCTGCGTGGTTCACCATTGCTTTTTCCTTTGATCGATTTGTTGCCATTTGTTTACATGAGATGAAAACTAAGTATTGCACAGGGAAAACTGCAACCAGGGTTCTAACAACAATCTGCATCTTCTTTTGTTTAAAGAATATTCCCAACTACTTTGTGTTTTCCCCTCGAAAGATGATCAACAATGTTCCATGGTACTGTTCTATCAGGTCGACTTATTATTATGACCCTCGGTGGATCAGTTTCAAATATTTTGAGACTTTTTTAACACCACTGTTCCCATTCACTTTTATTGTCTTTATCAACATTCTGACTGTCAGACATATCTTCGAGGCCATTAAGGTGCGGAAGGAACTGAGAGGTCAGAGAAAAACAGAGAATGATCCAGAGGTAGAGAGCAGGAAGAATTCTGTGATTTTACTCTTTGCCATATCTGCCAGCTTCATACTTCTCTGGTTGTTGCATATTTTATATATCTTTAATGCTGGCTATTCCTTGGATTCTGTTTCTTTTGGTCTCTTTGTTCAGATTGGATACATGCTGAGGAACTTAAGTTGCTGCACAAATGCCCTTATTTACGTGGTGACGCAGAAACATTTCAGAGACCAGTTAAAGTATGCCGTGACATATCCAGTTAGAACAATAATTCAATTGGTGAATCAATCCAAGTAACTCAGAGCCAACGTTGGATGCAGCAGATAACGGAACGAGGAGTCCACGTGAGGAATGGACCGAAAGGAGAAGGAGGAGCAGCAACAAGATAACACTCCTTTCCTCATGGGCAAGGACTGACTCCATCTGAGGAGCAAAATGACAGAGACTGGAGGGGTAAAGCCAGTGTAAAGTGCTGTTAGTAATCAGCAACAATTAGTAGGAAGTGGGTCAACAAAAGCAAAACCAAAAGATGAATTAGATATGCACAAAAGCGACATTCATGTCAAGTAATCTGTTCACAGTGAGTGAAGTGGGGAGAAAAATAAATGATATGGAGGAAGGTGAGTATTAGATGAGATGAGATGAGATTGCTCAGAGTATGGAAGCAGGCCATTTGGCCCAACAAATCCACATTGACCCCCTGAAGAGTAACCCACCCAGACCCATTCCCCTATATTTACCGCTGACTAATGCACTTAACACTGTGGGCAATTTAGCATTACCAATTCACCTGACCCGCACATCTTTGGATTGAGGGAGGAAACTGAAGCACCCTGATGGAACCCACGCAGACACAGGGAGAATGTGCAAACCCCAGACAGACAGTTACCTGAGGCAGGAATGTAATCGTTCACTGCAGGCCAGAGAGGGAAATGCAACGACAGGCCCCTGTCCTCACTGAATTCTCTGACCCACACATCTGGGCAAACTAACAAAATACATGAGAAGTTTAAAAGAGGAAATAAAATAGTGTTAGGACTCTGTGTCTTTTGATTGCACATTTATATTCAACAACAGCGAACTTAGTTTCCATTCAATTCCTCACGATGAACATAGAACACAGAACATTACAGCGCAAGACAGGTCCTTCAGCCCTCGATGGTGGTGAGTATACTATTGTTGCAGGCAGGCCTTTCCATGCCCCTACTAGTCTCTGAGTAAAGAAACTACCTCGGACATCTGTCCTATATCTATCACCCTTCAATTTAAAGTTATGTCCCCTCGTATGAGCCAATGCCATCTGAGGTAAAAGGCTCTCACTGTCTACCTTATCTAACTCTCTGATTATCTTATATGTCTCAATTAGGTCGCCTCTCAACCTTCTTGTCCCTAATGAAAACAGCCTCAAGTCCCCCAGCCTTTCCTCATAAGACCTTCCCTCCATATCAGGCAATCCTATAAAATCTTGTCTGAAACCTTTCCAAAGATTTCGCATCCTTCCTATAATGCAGTGACCAAAACTGTACACAGTACTCCAAATGCAGTCGCACCAGAGTTTTGTACAGCTGCAACATGACCTTGTGGCTTCAAAACCCAATCCCTCGACCAATAAAACCTCACACACCGTATGCCTTCTTTAAACCTTATCAACGTGGGTGGCAACTTTCAGGGGTCTTTGTATGGACACTGAGATCTCTGCCCATCTACACTCCCAATAATCTTATCATTAGGCCAGTACTCTTTATTCCTGTTACTCCTTCCAAAGTAAATCACCTCACACATTCCCACATTAAACTCCATTTGACACCTCTCAGCCCAGCTCTGCAGTTTATCTATGTCCCTCTGTAACCTGCAACATTGTTCGGCACTGTCCACAACTCCATCGACGTTAGTGGTATCCACAAATTTACTAATGCATCCTTCTGTGCCCTCTTCCAGGTCATTTATAAAATGACAAACAGCAATGGACCCAACACAGGTCCTTGCAGTACACCATTAGTAACTGAATTCCAGGATGAACATTTACCATCAACCACCACCCTCAGTCTTCTTTCAGCTCACCAATTTCTGATCCAACCCACTAAATCACCCTCAATCCCATGCTTCCATATTTTTTTGAAATAGCCTACCCTGGGGAACCTTATCAAACGTCTGACTGAAATCCATATCCACCACATCAACAGCTTTACCTTCCTCCATCAGTTTGGTCACTTTCTCAGTTTGTGAGGCACGGTGCCTCAGTGGTTAGCACTGCTGCCTCACAGCACCAGGGTCGTAAGTTTGATTCCAGCCTCAGGCGACTGTCTGTGTGGAGTTTGCACATTCTCCCCGTGTCTGCGTGGGTTTCCTCCGGGTGCTCCGGTTTCCTCCCACAGGTCCAAAGATGTGCAAGTCAGGTGAATGGGCCATGCCAAAATGCCCATAATGTTAGGTGCATTCGCCAGAGGGAAATGGGACTGAGTGGGTTACTCTTCGGAGGGTCGGTGTGGACTGGTTGGGCTGAAGGGCCTATTTCCACACTGGAGGGAATCTAATCAATAACTCTCCAAAGTTCCATAACAATACAACAGCAAATAAAACAGTAATTGCTCCTCCTGGAATTTGAGGAAATCACCTCAAACACCTAAAACACCTCACAAATGGAGCAAGTGTAACAGCCAGAAATCTTAGCAGGACTTATACACTTAATAGTAAGGTCCGAGGGAGTGTTGCTGAACAAAAAGACCTTGGAGTGCAGGTTCATAGCTCCTTGAATGTGGAGTCACAGGTAGATAGGATAGTGAAGGCAGCGTTTGTTATGCTTCCCTTTATTGGTCAAGAGTATTGAGTACAAGGGTTGGGAGGCCATGTTGCAGCTGTACAGTATATTGGTTAGGCCACTTTAGGAATATTGGGTGCAATTCTGGTCTCCTTCCTTTTGGAAAGATGTTGTACTGGAAAGGGTTCAGAAAAACTTTACAAGGATATTGCCAGGGTTGGAGGATTTGAGGTATAGGGAGAGGTTGAATAGGCTCGGGCTGTTTTCCCTGGAGTGTCGAATGCTGAGGGATGGCCTGATAGAGGTTTATAAAATCATGAGGGGCATGGATCGGTTAAGTAGACAAGGTCTTTTCTCTGGAGTGGGGGAGTCCAGAACTCGAGGGCATAGGTTTAGGCTGAGAGGGGAAAGATATAAAAGAGACCTAAGAGACAACCTTTTCACTCAGAGGGTGGTACGTGTATGGAATGAGCTGCCAAAGGAAGTGGTAGTGGCTGGTACAATTACAACATTGAAAAGGCATCTGGATGGGTATATGAATAGGAAGGGTTTGGAGGGATATGAGCCAGGTGCTGGCAGGTGGGACTAGACTAAATTGGGATATCTAGTCGGCATGGACGAGTTGAAGCGAAGGGTCTGTTTCCATGCTGTACATGTCTATGACTCTATGACTCAATCAAGGAGAAGTAGCAATTACTTGCCTCTCACAAAACCGTGTTGATTACCCTAATTAACTGATTCCTTTCCAAATGATTATAAGTCCTATCTCTTGTAAACTTTTTGAACACTTTACCCACAGTGAAATAAGGCTCACTGATCTATAATTACCAGGGTTGTCCCTACTTCCCTTATTGAAAAAGGGGACGACATTTGCTGTCCTCCAGACTTATGGCACTATTCCTGTCGACATTGATGATATAAAGATCAAAGCTAAAGGTTCTACAATCTTCTTGCTGGCTTCCCAGAGAATCCTAAGATAAATCCCATCCAGCCCAGGGGACTTAACTATTTTCACACGTTCCAGACTTGCTAACCTCTCCTCCTTGTGAACCGCAGTCCTGTCTAGTCTAGTACCCTGTATCTCAGTGTCATCTTTTTCCAGAGCGAAAACCGGTGAAAAATATTCATTTAGTGCTTCTTCTATATCCTCAGACCCCATGCACAACTTCCCACTACTGTCTTTGATTGGTCCTAATCTTACTGTAGTCATTCTTTTATTCCAGACATATCTGTAGAAAGCTTGAGGGCTTTCCTTGATCCTATCTGCCAATGACTTCTCCTGTGTCCCCTCCTGGCTCTTCTTAGTTCTCTCTTTAGGTCTTTCCTGGCTAACTTGTAACTCTCAAGCATCCTAACTGAGCTTTCCCGTCTCATCCTAACATGAGCCTCCTTCTTCCGCTTGACAAGAGATTCAACTTCCTTTGTAAACTACAGATTCCTGACTCAGCCACTTCCTTCCTGCCTGATAGGTACGTAGTTATCTAGGACATGCAGTAGCTGTTCTTTGAATATGCTCCACATTTCAATTGTGCCCATTCCCTGCAGTTTCCTTCCCCATTCTATGCATCCTAAACCTTGCCTAATCACATCATAATTGTCTTTCTACCAGCAATAACTCTTGCCCTGTAATATATACCTATCCCTTTCCATTGCTAAAGTAAACATAAATGAATTGTGGTCACTATCAAAGTGCTCACCTACCTCCAAATCTAACGCCTGGCCGGGTTCATTACCCAGTACCAAGTCCACTGTGGCATCGCCCCTTGTTGGCCTGTCTACATACTGTGTCAGGAAACCCTCCTGCACACATTCGAAAAAAACTGATCCATCTGAAGTACTCAAACTATAGTTTATCCAGTTAATATTTGGGAAGTTGAAGTCCCCCATAATAACTACCCTGTTGCTCTGACTCCTCTCCAGAATCATCTTTCCTCAACATCTTTCCTTTCCTTGACATCTCTGGAACTATTAGGAGGCCCATAGACAACACCCAACATGGTGACCTCTCCTTTCCTGTTTCTAACCTCAGCTCATTCTACCTCAGTAGATGAGTCCTCAAATGTCCTTTCTGCCACTATAATACTGTCCTTGACTAACATCGCCACGCCTCCCCCTCTTTTACCATCTTCTCTGTTGTTACTGAAACATCTGAACCCCAGATCCTGCAACAACCGTTCCTGTTCCTGTTCTATCCATGTCTCCAAAATGGCCACGACATCGAAATCCCAGGTACCAATCCATCCTGCAAGTTCACCACCTTATTCCGGATGCTCTTGACATTGAAACCATTTTCCTGCTGGCTGGTGGATTCTTGCGACCTTGAAACCATATTTCTGACCTCACTACTCTCCCCCTCCTGGACATTGTAACTACAATTTCGGTTTCCATCCCCCGGCTGAATTCATTGGAACCCCCCCGAAGAGTAATATCAAATTCCCCCTCCCCCAAGTATATTGGAACCCCTCTCGTTCAGGTGTACACCATCCTGTTTGTAGAGGCCCCACCTACCCCAGAATGAGCCCCAATTATCTGGGTATCCGAAACCCTGCCTCCTGTATCCTTAGCCACATATTCAACTTCTCTCTCTCCCAATACCTCACCTCGCCAGACTTGGCACGGGCAACAAACCAGAGATAACAACTCTCTTTGTTCTAGCTCCAAACTTCCACCCTATCTCCCTGAATTTCTGCTTTAAATGTCGTTAGTGCCGATGTGGACCGCACCTTGGGGCTGCTACCCGTCACCCTCAAGGGAGTCCTTATGGGCGGCACAGTGACTTTGTGGTTAGCACTGTCACCTCACAGCACCCGGGACCTGGGTTTGATTCCAGCCTTGGGCGACGGTCTGTGTGGAGTTTGTACATTCTCTCTGTGTCTGCATGGGTTTCCTCCAGGTGCTCCAGTTTCCTCCCACAATCCAAACATGTGCAGGTTAGGTGACTTGGCCATGCTAATTTGGCCATAGTTTTCAGGGATGTGTAGGTTAGGTGCATTAGTCAGGGGTAAATATAGGATAATAGGGTAGGGGAATGTGTCTAAGTGGGTTACTCTTCAGAGGATCGGTGTGGACCTGTTGGACAGAAGGGCCTGTTTCCACACTGTAGGAAATTTATGATTCTATGATTCCGAAAACATGATCCGAGACATCCTGAACCCTGGCATCTGGGAGGTAACATGCCAACTGTGAGTCTCTCTCGTTCTAACAGTACCTCCTGCCTTTCCCCCTAACTAAGGAGTCCCCAATGACTAATGCTCTGCTCATCTTCCCCCTCCCTTCTGAGCAATAGGGACAGACTATTGAGGGGAACGGCTGCAGGGGATCCCTGCACTGCCTGATAGTTCCCTTTCCATCCCCTGACTGTAAATAATCTGCCCTTTTTTTGTACCTGAGTTGCAACCACCTCCCTGTAACCCCACACGCCTCCCCCCACCCCCCCCCCCCCCACCGCCCCCCACCTCCGGAATGACCCAAAATTCATCTCGCTCCAGCTCTAGATCCCTAAAGTGTTTTTCAAGGAGCTGCAGTTGGGTGCACTTCCCACAGATGGAGTCAGCAGGGCGTTATGACATGGGATAAACCCCTCTGTTAATTTAAACCCAACACACAGAGATGTTCACCTCTTGCTGTAACCTGTTAAATTGCAAGAGGCAAAGGACCATCCCAGTTTTCACTACTTCAAATAAAAAATCACTATTTTATTCTTTAAGTTCAACAGAGAACATTGGACAACTATTTACAACTCCTTTTTCTTAAACCTGTCTTTTACCGCCCACTCCACAATACTGGGCTGATTACAAAAACTCGATGAAGTTTACAAAAAAAAGTCACATTTCAAAACCAGTCAGCTGTGTCGATTCTCTTTTGTAGACTTTCCTCTGCAGATTTTTCGAGGTTGGCTTTTCCTCAGTCTTCTCCTGCACAGCTTTTCATGGACAGGTACCTTTCAGAGAACGATTCGATTAGCAGTCTATTCTTGTTGATGTTTGTGACAGTGCTCCCCCTAACTGTTCAAAATGTCTGATTTTAAACCCCAAAACATTGGATCATTTCATTGGTGTGATGTTATCAAAACACTAAATTCAAATTTGATTTGATTTTGGTATCTGGGGCAGAATATAAACTGATTGGTCGAATTTGAATTTGTTTTTGTTCCATGGCAATGCAACTCCAGTTATTTGTTTCAATCAAGTGTTACATTTTTAAATTGTTCAGGACACTCTGTGCTTTCAGTCAGGCCTTGCTAGCTTACTCTCTCTTTTAAAGGTACAGGACACACCTACCCTTCATAACACCTCCCCCTTTAAGAAGAAAATGAACCATCATAATGAAAAGATGGCTTCATTTTATTTCTCTATTTCTTTGATCGAAGTTCATATTAACTTCTTCCCATATATATGAAACATTGAATAGATACCAATACATTATTAATTAAATCTGCGATACCGCATCTGTGATTACATTCTTATGACCTGCAACATGTATGATTTTTAAATCAAAAGTCTGTCACATAAAACTCCAATGAAATAGTCTCATATCCTTGTCTTCAGTGCTTTCCAAGAATAAAAGCGGATTGTGATCCGTGTGCACAACCATCTCTGACACATTGTTTGTGATGAACACATTAAAGTGTTGTAAGGTCAATTCCAAACTCAATAGTTCTTTTTCGAACATAGAATATTTTCTCTGGTGGGTGTTGAGTTTCTTTGAAAAGTAACCACCTGGCAGTTCAATCCCATCCTTATCTTCCTGTAGCAGTACATCTCCAATTCCTGTGTCACAAGTATCGATGGCAACTTTGAAAGGTTTGGTGCAGCTAAAACTGGTGTGATGGTTACTATTGCTTTGAAATGGCCAAATACCTGCTAGCATTGTTCTGCCCACCAAAATGTTGTGTTATTCTTCAGCAAATCAGTAAACAGTGCCACTACACTGCTGATGTTCAGAACAAACTTCTGGTAGAACCCGCTTAGTCCCGAGAATTGATGCACCTCTTTGTTCGAGGTTGGTTGTGGAAATTCCTTGATGGCCTTCGTTTTTGCATCCCATGGGGGTCAACCTTCCATGACTGATGTTACATCCCAAGAATGTCACCTCTGCTTTTGCAAATTCAGTTTTGTTGAAGTTTGTTACCAGTTTTGCTTCTCGTAGTCATTCAGAGTTCTGCCAACTGTACCATGTGACCTTTCCAGGACTTACCAAAGGTTACTACATCGTCCCCATAGACTGCACAGTCTATTAACCCAGCCACAACTTTGTTCAGGAGTCTTTGGAATGTGGTGGGTGCATTATTCATTCCAAAAAAACATCGCCTTGTATTGATGTAGCCCATTTGGGGTTACAAACACAGAAATTTCTATCACCTTCTCTGACAAAGGTAACCAGGCAGTAAGTCTAACTTTGTGATGTAACTGGCTTGTCTGATATGATTCTGATTTTGTAACAGTGTTCACCTTCCAATAATCCACAAAAAATCATTGAGTCCCATTGGTCTGGGAACTGAGACGATCGGCAAACTCCACTTGCTCTGGCTCAATTCAATGCTGTCCTTGTCAAGCATGGCCTCTATCTCCATCTGGACCTGTCTGGCTTTGAAAAGATGAAGCTGATAGGGGTGTTGTTTTATCAGAACAGTATTCCCTATGTCCACTTCAAGTACACCAGCATTCGTCCTCCCCATCTGATTCTCACATATGTCTTCAAACTGTAATAATAAACCTTTCAACTGTGTTCTATGCTCCTGAGACTGACAGCTTACTAACATGTACAACTTCTCAAGGACTTGCTCATTTTTAACATATTTTGAGGCACATCAAAATTCACAATATCTGGATTTGATTCCTCGCTCTGTGGGGCAGTAACTAACACCCATTTCTCCTGGTCTTTCTCTCTACCATAATGAGGTTCCAACATGTTCACATGACATCCCCAGTACAGTTTTTCTTCCATCTGCCATCTTTAATAGATAGATCACCTGACTTAACTTTTTCTCAATCTGATAGGTCCCCTAAACCTGGTTTTGAAGTGATCGCCTATTGCTTGTAACAATACAAACACATCATCCCCTTGGGAAAATGTTTGAGTCTCAGAGTTTTTCATTTGCCACCTGCTTCATTCTACGCTGTGCCCTCTTTATGTGCTGGTTAGCTAACTCACCTCGTCGATTTAGTCTCTTCATCACCTCTGATACAACATCTAAGTGTGAGATCGATGACTTTGGTCCTGTTAATTTCTCTTTGATTCATTTCAAACAGCCTCTCACTTCATGTGGAATATTAACTAGAAGGGAGTAATTTGAGAAGATTTATTTGGGGCATGTCTAAAGGCAAACAATATGAATGGGATACCTTTATCCCAATCCTTCGGGTAATCCTGACAGTATGTTGTCAACATGGTCTTCAAGGTCTGATACCACCTTTCTAAAGCTCCTTGGGATTCAAGATCATATTCACTGGATTTAAAGTGCTGTATACCTCAGCTATCCGTAACCTCCTGAAACAGCCTAACAGTAAAATTTGATCCTTGGTCGAACTGAATCTCTCTGGGGAGCCCATACCATGTGAACAAAGCTACTAACTCTTCTCCCACATTTTTTGCCTTCATACTCTGTAATGGAATTGCCTCCAGAAATCTGGTAGTCACATCCATTATGGTCCATAAGTACTGGTTCTCAATTTGAGTTCCCGGGAGGGGACCTACACAATCAATTACAACCCACACAAAAGGGAATTAGCAATAAAGCTGCTGGTTTTATTACCGCCGGTGACTTACCGACCATTTGGCATGTATGACACGTACGACAAAAGGTAACCACATCCTTGTTAATTCCAGTCCAATAAAAATGTTTTTGTACCTTTAGCCTGAATCTTTCGTACCCCTAGGTGACCTCCTACAGGTAGTTCAAGTGCTACCCATAACATCTCCTGTCTGTGTACGACCGGCAACACAATCTGGTGAACTTCGGCCCATTTCTCCTCTGTACTAACCTGCTGTGGTCTCCATTTCCGTCTTTGGATTCTATCCTTCAGATAATAACACTCAGGAATACTCTTTGCCTCCTTTTCGGAGTACACATCCACTTATGTATCTTTTATCATCTTATCTTTCTGTTGCAAGTCCTTTCACTTCTGTCTGACCCTCTGCCCCCTTCTGACCCTCTGCCTGTTCACGTTTTTCCTGCACCATTACGTCAAACAGGGTGTCCGCTAACTGAACCTCAACTCCTTCATCCTTCTCTTCAGTTTTTGCTTTGTGCTGTGACTTATGTTAGTGAGATCTTGTTACTACTCAGTCTGGGAAGTTATCAGGATATTTTCCTTTTAATTCCTCAGTTTGGTGATCTTCCTTGGGCTTCACCACAAGAAGGGATGTCACTCCCATCTTGGATCCTGCCAAACCATTCACAAGAACAAACTGAATTCCTGGAACTAACACTCTGTCAAACTCTGACTGTTATTCTCCCAGCCTTGAGTTGGCACTCCAATATGATCTTACGTAAGGGAATGCTAAATTTCTGTCCGTCTATCCCACAAATTACCAAACTCTCGGGTAACAGATCAGGAACAGTGCAATTTCACTCAACTCTTACAATTAGAGACTGGTTAGATACTGTGTTTCTCAAAATTATAATTTCTTGTCCTTCTCCCCCTGTTCTTTCAGAGTAAACTTCACCCACAGAGGCGAATTCTTTGTAGAGATCAGGTACTAACCCCATACCCAGCCCCTGCCTCTCCTGCAGCTCCTCGGCTCTTATTGGGGTTTCCTTTACCACCTTCACTAATGCCACTGGCTTAGCTTCTTTTCCCACAGTGCCTTTCTTCAACAACCAGCACTTTACATGTGTCACTTTCCCACCGTGGGAACACCTGAGGCCTTTCACCTCCTTTCCACCATCTTGGGCTTGTTTTCGAACCTGTGGTAAATATTTACGTGTTCTCTACTTTTGGTCTCCTCATGTAGGAGCTCCCCTTCTCCCAACCTCTATCCTTCACATTTGCCCTGAAGCTTCTCTCCTGCACCAACACGTACTCATCTGCTAATCCTGCTGCCCTTCTCACTTCCTGAACTTTCTATTCCTCCTCCTGAATTCTTACCATGTCTGGAAGTGAGTTTTTAAACTCCTCCAGCAGAGTAATCTCTCAGAGCCTCATAGGTCTTATCAATCTTTAAGGCTCACATCCATCTATCAAAATGATTATGTTCAATTCCTTCAAACTCAACATAAGTCTGACCTGGTTCCTTCTTTATATTTCTGAACCAGGAGGTAACAGCTACTCTGAAGCTGTTGGAGGAAAACGTTTCTTCGCAATGCAGGAGTCTTTTGAACCTGGAACATTTGGCTCATGAGCATGATAACCAGATAACTAACCTCCAAGCTAATGTTATCTGCTATGATTGAGTCTCTGACGAAGAAATGTGAAGACTTGGAGGCCTGCTCCAGGAATAATATTCGACTTGTGGGTTTACCCAAAGAATCGGAGGATTTTCATCCAACAGAATTTATAGCCTGACTTTTACAGGACTTGCTCAGACTTGAGGCTAAACCCGTGTTGGACGAGACTCATCGTATGCTGCGTGCTAACCTGAAAGAAGGTGAGTTACCTCGCCCGATGGTTGTCAGGGTGAACCAGTTTCAAATGAGAAATCACATTCTGTGCTGTGCTGGAGTAGCTTCTCTCCTTGTGTGTAATGGAAAGAGAGGATATATTTTTCCTGATTTCACGCGACTGTTGCTAAGCAGCATGCGGCTTTTGCCAAGGTAAAGAAGGAGCCTCACTCATGTCCTAACATTAAATATTTCCTTTGTTATCCAGAGATATTACATATCATCTTGCCGAGCAGGCTAACACATAGGTTTGATGACTTGGGTCGGGCTATGGACCTTGTGAATAAAAACGTTTCAAAAATGCAGTTCCAGAGCCGGTTTGATGTTTGGGCCTAACTAGGTCAGTTCGACATTAGTTTTATGCTCCTATGGACAAAGACTGCATTTCCCACTGGGGAGATTAAAATGGACGGTATGCTGTATTTAAAATCAACTAGGAGAAAGGGAGGATTGCAGATGCTGGAGATCAGAGCTGAAAATGTGTTGCTAGAAAAGTGCAGTAGGTCAGGCAGCATCAAAGGAGAAGAAGAAGAAGGGCTTCTGCCCGAAACATCGATTCTCCTTCTCCTTTGATGCAGCCTGATCTGCTGCGCTTTTCCAGCAACACATTTTTAAGATATGCTGTGTTTACAGACTTGGATTTGATTTCTTTTTACATTTGACCTCATCCACCAAGAAGTACATGTTTCCTTACTCAAGATTTTATTTTTTTTGAGAGGTTGTGCTAATAGTACCAAAGAATGTAGCATTTAATTGTTTAACTATTTCCAGTAAATATTTTTATTACATGTACATGTTTACTAATTTTTGCTTCACAGTTTTTGAATAGTTAACTTTTACATTCCCCGAGGTCGCCGTGTCATTTGCTTGAGCTACAAAACGTGACAGTTTTTTTACTGTGGGGGAAGAGAGCACGCACTCAATCAGAGGGGGCTTCTGCTGGGATGGGGCGGGGTTGGTAGGCAGGTATTCCATTGGGGGGGATAACGCATCTGTGATTACATTCTTCCGACCACAACATGTATGATTTTTAAATTAAGTCTGTAACATAAGACTCCAATGAAATAGTCTCAGATTCTTATCTTTAAAACATTCCAAGAATGTAAGTGGATTGTGGTCGGTGAATACAGCCGTCTCCGACACATTGTTCATGACATCCACATTAACATGTTGGAAGGCCAGTACCAAACTCAGTAGTTCCTTTTCGATTGTGGAGTGTTTTCTCTGGTGGATGTTGATCTTCTTCGAAAAGTAACCAACTGGCAGTTCAATCCCATCCTCATCTTCCTGGAGGAGCTCCAACTCCACTGTCACTAGCATCGATGGCGACTTTAAAAGGTTTTCAAACATTTGTTGTAGCTAAAACTGGTTTGGTGGTTAATATCGATTTGAAATGGTTGAATGCCTCCTGGCATGGTTCTGACCACTGAAACTTTGTGTTCTTTATCAGTAAATCGGTTATCAGTACCACTACACTGCTAAAGTTTGGAACAAACTTCCGATAGAATCTGCTGAGTCTAAAGAATTGAAGCACCTCTTTCTTCAAGGTTGGTTGTGGAAATTCCTAGATGGCTTTCGTCTTTGCGTTCTGTGGGATCACCTTCCATGACCGATGTTACGTCCCAAGAATGTCACCTCTGCTTTTGCAAGTTCCATTTTATTTCAGTCTATCACCAGTTTTGCCTCTCGTAGTCACAGAGTCATAGAGATGTACACCATGGAAACAGACCCATTGCTCTAACTCGTCCACGCTGACCAGATATCCTAACCCAATCTAGTCCCACGTGCCAGCACCTGTCCCATATCCCTCCAAACCCTTCCTATTCTTATACCCATCCAGATGCCTTTTAAATGTTGCAATTGTACCAGCCTCCACCACGGACACTGGCAGCTCATTCCATACACTTGCCACCCTCTGTGTGAAAAAAGTTGTCCCTTAGGTCTCTTCTTTATCTTTCCATTCTCACCCTAAACCTGTGCTCTCTAGTTCTGGACACCCCGACCCTAGGGAAAATACTTTGTCTATTGATTCTAACCATGCCTCTCCTGATGTTATAAACCTCTATAAGGTTACCGCTCAGCCTCCGACGCTCCTGGTAAAACAGTCGTAGCATATTTAACTTCTCCCGACAGCTCAAATCCTCCAACCCTGGCAACATCCTTGTAAATCTTCTCTGAACCCTTTCAAGTTTCACAACATCTTTCACAATGTCGTTCAAAGAGCTCTGCCAACTGTACCATATGATCTTTCCAGGAATTACTAAAGATCACTCCATCGTCCAAATAGACTGCACAGTTTGTTAACCCAGTTACAACTTTGTTCATGAGATTTGGAATGTGGTGGGCACATTCTTCATTCACTTTAAACTGATATAGCCCATTTGGAGTTACAAACATAGAAATTTATTTCACCAACTCTGATTAAGGTACCTGCCAGTAAGCAGGCATTAAGTCCAACCTGGTGGTGAAACTGACTTGCCCGAATTTCTCAATGCAGTCCTCCAATCAGGGAATTTGATATGAGTTGCCGTTGACCTTCGATACTCCATGCAGAATCATTGAGTCCCATCTGGTTTGGGAACTAAGACACTCACCGAACTCCACTAATTCTGGCTTGGTTCGATGATGTCCTCGTCAAGCATAACCTTCACTTTCTTCTAGACCTATCTGGCTTTGAGAGGATTAAGCTAATAGGGGAGCAGTTTTATCGGAGCAGTATTCCCTCCGTCTACTTCATAGACAATAGCATTAGTCCTCCCCATCTGATTCTTACATATGTCCTTTCATACTGTAGGAACTCCCTTTCTCCCAACTTCTATCCCTCACTGGACAAAATCTTGGCCAGCAGCTTGTCTTATGTGCCAACACGTACTCATCTGCTAATCCTACTGCCCTTCTCACTTCCTGAACTTTCTGTTCCTCCACGTGAATTCTTACTGTGAGAAACGAAGCTCACTCCAATAATTTCAGTCCGAGACAAGATCTGAATCAGTAGTGTCATTTATATCGCTCTTGCAAGATGGGTGTGGTGTCTACTGTGTATACAAGCAGTCACACACACACACGGAATTCAACTAGTACACAATATTTATGTAATTTGTTCCTATTCTCTCCTCCCATTGCTCCTCCAGTTTACATCCCCCACTTATCCAAGACCGGCGCCCATGACTCTTGTTTATCTCTTGCCTTATCCGGCCCTGTCTGTGACAAAATGCTTATTTCTGGCCTCACAAGGCCGTTTGACCACATCCTGCTGTGGTCCATCGTTAGGTATATCCTCCTTCACTACCATCTATTTCCCTCATTTGTTATGACCTTATGACTTCATGACTTCTTGATTGTGGAAACAGATGCTTATAACTACTGTTTGTACAGGCATATCTAGCTTAACCCCCTCCCCTCACAGCACCTTATCTATTTGTCTAGAACATCTACCATTGTTTTGCAGGCACATTGCATTCTTGTATGCTCATTTTAGCTAATACAAAAACAATTATCTATTTCCTTCACATAATTTCCATTCTTGTTGAGTCAGCTCTTGGCTGAAGCAACTATACACTGGTGTGAGTTCATTTACCTTGCGTAAGTAATTATGATTGCAGAAATAACACTACTTTACCTATATCCCCACAATTTCCCCCTTTTCGTTAATTACCATTTGTTACCTTCTGCATTTTTCTTCCGTCGCTTCCAAATTGACGAGCATCTTACCCAAAATTTCATTTATTTTGGAAATCTCCCTGAGGTCACTTATTCCTTCATTGTTTAACAATGAATCCCTTCTGTCTGATTGCTCTTTAGGGGCATTTGTTTCATTAAGGCCGTCTCAATCAGTCTTTGGGTGAGACCTCGTATGATGCAACAGCCAATGGCTATCAATACCCCTGCTACTACTCTCAGGGAAGTAAGGATGGAAACCACCACCCCCTTCCATTTCCAAACCATGATTCAAGCCATCCCGTGAGAGATGTGTCTACCCCTGAATTCTCAGCCAGTTCCTCTACTAAGTTAGTCAATCCCCTTACGGCCTGAGTAATTGAACCATCAGGCGTAGTGTTATTAGGAATAAAGGTACAACAGCTTCCTCCTAACATCACACACACACACCCCCTTTTTCCGCTAGAATCATATCAAGGGCCATTCTGTTTTCCCATGCCATCCCACTTGTCGCATCAAGCTGTTCTGATATTCCTTTAACCGCATCTCTTGTATAATTTATAAATCACTGTTAATTATAGACAATGTAATTTATCCAATCTATATTTTTATTAATTGTTACCCACCAGAAGAGTACTGACTCTAAGCCTGCTGCAATCTGGTTGCGAGCCTTGAACTCATCAGCTACCCCTCCCCCCCCCCCCGCCCACCAGGGACTCATATAGAGTTTAGATAAATCCTGCCATCGAAAGAGGTGTCTTACAGTGATCTCTTACTCCTTCTGTTTTTCTCTACTATCTTTTCCTTCTCAAATGCCATGGTAAGTAGAATTGCCAATTGTACAGTTGCACATATCCCTCTCCAATCTGGAGGTAGGGTGGATCTCAATATTTTGCCTCTACAGTACGACCACAGATCCGCTCGGGGAACCTTTAGTGCTAAGTAGTTCCCTCCTTTGTCCATTTCAGTAACATTCTTAATCTCTGTACATAATTTCAGCTCCCCCAAATCTCTCGACTGATTTGTACCTCGTCTACGCACACATGACGTGTGATTTCCAACTGCGGCTGAAAACGTGGTGGTGGGCGGCTGCTTTTAAATCTTTCTTCTCCAAGGGAGGGAACATCAGAGATAGGGAGGTACAATTCCTATCATTCCATGCAGTCTCATCCTGGTACAGGGCTATCGTATATTTCATGCCCTTCCTGTCTCACTTCCACCCGAGTGGAAAGGGCTGGGCCACTGGCCTACTGGAGGCACATGCAGAACAATTGCTTTTGTTCAGACTTTTTACAGTATACTTTACCCATTCAACCCAGGCATTTGCATCCCCATATCCAGTTTCTATTTCAATGGTCTGTTTCAAGTCCTTCACCTCTATAATTTGTACTACTTTAGGGACATCAGGAGGGGTGAAAGGTTGTATCTTATTATCCAGTAGTTCTGTCCGTTTTCCCTGCCCTACGCTAATTCAAAAACAACAGCCCAAGAAATCCTTCTCGTTTGTTTTCATTTCTATCCCAAATGTTTCATTTAATTGTACCTGACAGGTGCCCCCCCCCCCAGAATTGCATTGTGCCATGTGGTTTTCTTTATCGTTAGGTACATTGGGTTACGCTCTTTATCGGGACAATCGAGACCTGATCGGAAGGGGGGCCGGTGTACTGTGACAAGACCATTATACCAAGTACCATCCCCAAAGGACTCTGAGCTACTGTACTGTCTCTGATTATCGACATCCCCACAATTTACAAAGCTACGTGCATCAGGTCTATTACTTGCGGACTATCAGACTCAAGAACCATTAATAACACATATGAAAATGATGTTTGACAAAATCCCAATACTAAGAGAGCTTGTATCATAACCCTAAGCTTCCCCTGCATTCTAAAAATCGTGTTGAAGCACCAAAAGACTTAATATACAATCCCATAGAAATAGTCCCACTTGTGACTTCTCAATCTGTTTCTGTAATTGTTTTGCTCGAGCACATTCATTTTTAAGAACCTCAACAGATTTCATAGCACCATTTGCAGTTAATTTAATCCCAATTTGGTGGCAGTATTTTGTCATGAGCGCAAAACTGATTCTTCATGCCTCTCATCACAAAACTGTCACCATAATCCAATTAACTCTTTTGTTCCCACTGTCTTGGGCTTAAATTTTAAGGATGACCTTACTGCCCCCGTATCGACTAGGAAAACTATGTCCTCTTCATAAAGTGTCACCTTTAAATTTATCAAGCGTTTCTGTTGGGTCCCCGGGGGCAGGAACTCCTGACACCCCTATTTTTCATCAAGGTTCATAAATGGTACTGTCTTTACTTCCTTTTTCAAATCTGGACACTCTCTCTTAAAGTGACCCGTCCTTTCACAGTAATAACATAATCTGTGGGGATTTCCACTTCGACCCTTGTTCCTGTCCACCAGACCCCTTAACATCTCCTCAATGACCAAAACAGTTTCTTTCTCCTTTTAGTTTTGTCCCTTTTCTTTAGTATCTCATCAACCGTGGCTATCATTATTTTTGTCTTTTGTTTCTCCTTCTCATGTTACATTACCAGACCAATTGCTGACCCGATTTAACCAACTGAACAGCCTTAGGGCCACCTAATGGCCGTCCTTCATCACCCAATGTTTTGTTTGCATGTTGAAAATGTGTTTTTTTAAGAGATATTGCATTATTTGTGCTCCCTATAACTTCAAATACCAATTCATCAATTTATGCTTGTCTAACTTTAAAGCCTGTTCCTAACTTGTAAATATATATTTATATATCATAAATTCATTTATTCAGTATTCAATATTTAAAATTTAAAATGCATACCGTTCCCAACTTTGAAATCGACTATAATTACCCAGTTTTAGTCCCTTAATTTAAATCTAAAATTAGTTTTCATAGATAGTCCTGACCAATCATTGCTCAATTACAATGCTATAGGTCGTGAAATAATTGGAGCTGCCTTAAAAGGATTTGTCTATTCAAGTTAAAAAAAAATTCTTATGCATGAACAATGGCCGAATCCAAGGTCACAGATATTAACCTTCGGATTTTTTTTAATATTACAATCTCATGTTGAACTGAAACTTCAACTGTCCTCCATAAGTCGCTTTTATGTAAGGAGAAAAGAGATTAGTTCAAAACTGACAGTAAGGCAGTCCTGACCTGTAAAAAGAACAGGAGTTATCATTTTATTTCATAATCCCGATAGAATCCTCAACCTTAAAAGAAATCATGTTAAGTTTCCATAATAAAAATCAGATTCAAAACAGTCCAGGGAATAAAGCACAAACATTCAGTCACCAACAAACAAATGTGCATTCAAACCGAATCACAAAGGGTTAAACTTTCTCCCAGCTGTACAGCACTTTTCGTTCTCTCTCTCTTACACACCATATCTCACAGACACTTTCTGAGCTTCCCACAACAACACCTCTGGGTGCTCTTCGCTTCACCCCTTTATCTTTTGAATATTTTTCTGGATGTCTGGCCATGATTTAGTTACAAAGTGTACTCTCAGTAGCCCTCCAGCTACCAGTCCTTCCAACTTGAAGCATGATCTGATTCCTACTGTCTGTCAGGCTGTTTTTCATTGACATATAAATTCAAATATTTACAAACCCA
The DNA here is from genome assembly GCF_047496795.1 of Chiloscyllium punctatum. Classification (NCBI taxonomy): domain Eukaryota; kingdom Metazoa; phylum Chordata; class Chondrichthyes; order Orectolobiformes; family Hemiscylliidae; genus Chiloscyllium; species Chiloscyllium punctatum. Next base: position 27,983,807 of record NC_092767.1, read on the forward strand.
GTCTTCGTCTGACCCGTACTTTGGCCAGAAGACGTCGGGACGAAGAATAGATTCCTTAGTCCATACAAAGCAACAATATTTAATCATCTTTTTCCTATCTTTTTCCCTTGTACAAGTAATATTTTTCCAATTCCACAACATCCTGCCCAACGGACTTTCTGCAGGTATGTTGGAAGGGACTCCATCTCCATTTCCATTGCCTTTTTCCTTTGCTTTCCCGGAGGCTTTTTTCCTTACCCACGGCACAGCCCATATTGAGTTCCTTTGTTTGTCCCTTATGAACTACTAGAACTCAATCCCAACCACCAAGGCAGTACTTAAAAGTCAATTTTCTTACCTTGGTCTGTGCACAGAGTTGCCTGGCCCCTTTTTGCCGTATTTCCTATCAACCTCCTTTCACTGTCTGATTCAGATGTCTCTCTTGTGAGATTCGTACCAGTCGCCCAAGGGAGCGGACCAAACCGGGACATGAGACCCCTCAATTGGGAACGGGACGTGTCTTCCCAATGTCCAGGACCAGCCACTCCCCCCAGCAATGGAAGAATATCCCGGACGGCCCCCAATTGTGAGAAACGAAGCTCAATCACTTCAATAATTTCAATCGGAGACAAGATCTGAATCAGTAGTGTCATTTATTTCACTCTTGCAAGATGGGTGTGGTGTAAACTGTGTACAACGGCAGTCACACACAAACACGGAATTCAACTAGTACACAATATTTATGTAATTTGTTCCTATTCTCTCCTCCCATGTTTACATCTCCCACCTCTCTAAGACCGGTGCCCATGACTCTTGTTTATCTCTTGCCTTATCCGGCCTTGTCTGTGACAAAGTGCTTATTTCTGGCCTCACAAGGCTGTTTGACCACATCCTGCTGTAGGTCATTGTTAGGTATATCCTCCTTCACTATCTTCTGTTTCCCTCACTTGTTATGACCTTATGACCTCATGACTTCTTGATTGTGGTTTGTTCTTGTTTTTGCAGAATCGGGAAATAGATGATTATAACTACTGTTTGTACAGGTATATCAAGCTGAACCCCCTCCCCTCACAGCACCTTATCTATTTGTCTGGAACATCTACCATTGTTTGCAGGCACATTTCATTCTTGTATGCACATTTTAGCTAATATAAAAACAATTATCTATTTCCTTCACATAGTTTTCATTCTTGTTGACTCAGCTCTTGGTTGAAACAATTACACACTGGTAGAGTTCATTTACCTTGCATAAGTAATTATGAGTGCAGAAGTAACACTACTTTACCTATATCCCACATTACCATCTCTGGAAGCAGAGGAAGTCAAAGGCAGTCTGTACTAAACTATTTCTCTGATATCATCCCGGTTCTTTATTTGTTCCTTTCGATGAACCAGCTGAAGCGTTGCCAGGGGAATCGAAGCCCAACCAGAGGGATTTCTGGACTCCCTCCCTGCACCCACCCAATGACCCAGCTAGCTCTCCGATTTCAGATGCTTCTTCAAATCTACCTCTTCATAGAAGTTATTGTCACCTGACCCAATATCACATTCAGTGAATCAACATTACCTCTGTTTAATTTGTCATGATAAAGCTCTTTTTAACTATGTTTGGGGACTGTGTTGTGGTAAAGTGCACGGTGATGGTGCTCTCGTGGTTAGTGTAGCTGTCTTCCAAACAGGTGACCTGGGTTAGATTCTTGGCAATCGCAAGTTGGGATTTTTTACAATAATCAATAGGAAACCCCAAAGACAAAAGGATTTGGATCATTTTGAAAATACATTTGGCTTTCATTCCAAGATAATAAAATGCAACGCGGGAGTAGACAAAGGCAGACTGGATGAAACTGTTTCCCTGCTGCATTCTCTCACACCTCCTCCCTCCCTCCCCCCTCTAAACCACTGAGATGGCTCTGGCTGTGCTCCATCCCTGGAGGAGGTATGCCTTGGGTACAGGAAACTGGGACTTGGGCAGAGAAGGGGCTCTGAGTGAGAGAGCTGCGGATATTACAAACAGGTTCTGGCAGCCATTGTCACTTTCACCGTGTGCACTAAGCAGGGGGTGAGTATCGGTGTGTTTCTGTCTGTCTGTGTGTGAGAGAGTGTGGGGAGTATTTGAATCTCAATCCCAGTTTTGATCCTTTAACCTCACCCCCTCCCTGAACCAGCCCCTCCTAAAGCCAGCCCCTGGAGCAGAGTCTGTCCCAAATGGGAGGGAGGAAGTATGAGAGACCATCAAGAGAGCTCAGACGAACCAGAATGGTGAATATCAACTCTTTAATCTCGCCACATCTTTCCTTATCTCCTGTTTGTACCTGTCTGATTTTTCCTCTTTTCCCTCTCTCTGTCTCTCTCTTTGCCTCTGATTCTCACTCACTGTCTGTATCACTTCATATATCTCTCTCCCTCTCAACCTTTCTCTCTCACATTATCTTTCTCTCTCTCTCTCCTGACAGACTCTCCTTTCGTCTTTTTCTCTCTTCCTTCTTCCTTTGTCGATGTTCTTTCCCACTCTCTTGCTCTCTTTCTTCTTCTCTCATTCTCTCTCTGTCTTCCCCTCTCTTCCTGATTTCTGTCTTTCAATCCTGAATCTACAAATCTACAAATCTGCAAATTTAACCCCTGTCCCTCTCCATGGCCCCTGTATAATTGCTCTCCCTTGTGCAGCTCCATTTATCCTGAACTGTCCCTCTGTTGTTCCTCCATTATACACCCACTGCAGATAAAAGCCCCTCAGTATCTCCATTCGTCAACAATACCCTTCCCCCGTGTTGTGTCCCAGCCCCTGGTCTGGAGGACAAAGTGAGCATGTGCAGAGACTATCTTGTCTTTTGACTGTGTACCGTAATGTCATGGAGTCATAGAGTCATCCAGCACGGAGACAGACCCTTCGGACCAACCAGGCCACACCGACCATGTTCCAAAACTAAACTATTCCCACCTGCCTGTGCTTGTCCCATATCCCTCCAAACCTTTCCTATTCATGAACTTATCCAAATGTATTTTAATCATTGTAACTGTATCTGCATCCAGCACTTCCTCTGGCAGTTCATTCTAAACCGAAACTACTAAAGATTTTGCCCCTCATGTCGTTTTTCAATCTTTCTCCTCTCACCTTAAAAATATACCCCTTTGGTTTGATCTCCCCACCCGAGGGAAAAGACCCTTGTCATTCACCTTATCGATGTACCTCAAGGTTTTTTAAACATCAATAAGGTCACTCCTCAACCTCCAATACAACAGTGAAAAAAGTCCTCACCTTTCCAGTCCATGTTTTTATCTGAAACCCTCCATTCCTGGCAACATCTTGGTAAATCTTTACTGAACCCTCTCCAGTTTCAAAATATCCTTCCTATCACAAAATAATGAGAATTGCATATATTAAACCAGAAGAGGCCTCACCAATGCCCTGTAGAACTTCAAAATAATGACAGTTCTGACAGTGCACAGACCTTTGAGTTTAGGAGTAATGAAAGCAAGTGTGCTAAATACCTCCTTAACTCCCCTGTCTACCTATGATGCAAACATCAAAGAAATATGTCCCTGAACCCCGAGCTCTTTCCGCTCTGCAACACTACCCAGGGCCCTACCAGTAAGTCCTGTTCTTGGTTGTATTACCACAACAATTCCTCACATTCATCCAAATTAAATTCCATCTGCCATCCCTCAGCCCTTTAGCCCAATTGATCAAGATCTCCTTGTAATCTCGGGTAACATTCTTCATTGTCTGTTTCACCAATTTTGGTGTCATCCACAAACTTACTAACCATGCCTCGGATATTGTCATCGAAATCATTCATTTCAATGACAAACAGAAGTGGAGCTAGTACCACTCCCTGTGGAACACCATTGGTCACAGTCCTCCGGTCTGAAAAACAATGATCCACCATCACCTGCTGTCTCCTACCGTAAAGCCAATTACATGGATTATAGTAAGGCATTTGATAAGGTTCCCCATGGTAGGTTTATGCAGAAAGTCAGGAGGCATGGGATAGTGGTAAGTTTGGACAGTTGGACAGAGAACTGGCTAACCGGTCGAAGTCAGAGAGTGGTGGTAGATGGTAAATATTCTGCCTGTTGCCCAGTTACAAGTGGAGTTCTGCAGGGATCAGTTCTGGATCCTCTGCTGTTTGTAATTTTTATTAATGACTTGGAAGAGGGAGTCGAAGGGTGGGTCAGTAAATTTGCAGATGATAGGAAGATTGGTGGAGTTGTGGATATTGAGGAGGGCTGTTGTCGGCTGCAAAGGGACTTAGATATGATACAGAGCTGGGCTGAGGAGTGGCAGATGGAGTTCAACCCTGTCAAGTGTGAGGTTGTCCATTTTTGAAGGACAAATAAGAATGCGGAATCCAGGGTTAACAGTAGGGTTCTTAGTAAGGTGGAGGAGCAGAGGGATCTTGGGGTCTATGTACATAGATCTTTGAAAGTTGCCACTCAGGTGGATAGACCTTGTAAGAAGGCCTATGGTTTATTAGCGTTCATCAGCAGAGGGATTGAATTCAAGAGTCGTGATGTGATGTTACAGCTGTACAGGACCTTGGTAAGGCCACATTTGGAGTACTGTGTTCAGTTCTGGTCGCCTCATTTTAGGAAAGATGTGGAAGCTTTGGAGAGGGTGCAGAGGAGATTTACCAGGATGTTGCCTGGAATGGAGAATAGGTCGTACGAGGATAGGTTGAGAGTTCTCGGCCTTTTCTCATTGGAACGGCGAAGGATGAGGGGTGACTAGATAGAGGTTTATAAGATGATCAGGGGAATAGATAGAGTAGACAGTCAGAGACTTTTTTCCCCGGGTACAACAGGGTGTTACAGGGGGACATAAATTTAAGGTGAAGGGTGGAAGGTATGGGGCGATATCAGGGGTAGGTTCTTTACCCAGAGAGTGGTGGGGGCCATGACAGCACTGCTTATGGGAGTGGCAGAGTCAGAATCATCGGTGACCTTTAAGCGGCAATTGGATAGGTACATGGATAAGTGCTTAAGCTAGGACAAATGTTCGGCACAACACCGTGGGCCGAAGGGCCTGTTCTGCGCAGTATTGTTCTATGTTCTATATTCTACATATCCAATTGGCAAGCCCACCCTGAATCCCATGTGATCTAACTTTACTAATTAGTCTAAGCTTGTCAAAGTCTTTGCTAAAGGCCAAGCAAACACCATCAATCACTCTTTCCTCATTGTTTTTTGTTACTTCCAGAAAACAAACCTAACTGTGTCAGACATGATTTTCCTCACACAAAACCATATTGACCACCTCGAATCAATCCTTTCCTCTCCACTCTGTGTAAATCCTATCTTTCAGATTCATCTCCAAAAACGTACCCACCACCAAAGTGAGACTCACGGGTCGATCGTTCCCAGGCTTCTCCTCACATCCCTTCTTAAACAATGGCATATTAGACACACCCCAGTCCTCCAATTCTTCACCTGTGTTTATTGATGATACAAATATTTCTGCTAGGGGCCCTGCAATTTTCTCTCTAACTTCCCACAGTGTCCTGGGACACACTTGATCAGGTTCTGGAGGTTTATCTGCCTTTATGTTTTTTAAGATCTCCAGCACTTCCTCTTCTGTACTGTAAACTGTTTCCAAAACATCAGTATTTGTTTCCCTGATTTCTTTCGCACCCAATTCCTTCCCAACAGTAAAACAGAATTATTCATTTATATCCCTCCCATCTCTTGAGGTTCAACACAAAGACAACCTGGTTGATCTTTAAGGGGTCCTATCTCTCTCCAGTTGCTCCCTCATTCTTAATGTATTTCCAGAATCTCTTTGGATTATCTTTCCCTTATTTGCCAAGACTATCTCCTGTCCCCTCGTTGCCTTCCTCATTTCCTTCTTAAGGATGTCTCTTCACTCTTTATACTCTTCAAGACATTCAGTTCATCCCAATTATCTCTCTGATAGTTTTTTTCATTCTTGACTTGAACTTCAGCATTTTTATTCATCCATTGTTCCCTAATCTTATCAGCCTTGCCTTTCACCCTAACAGGAACAGAATGTTTCTGAACTCTTGTCATCACACTTTTGAAGACCTCCCACTTGTCAGTCATCCTTTTACCTGCGAACAGAGTCGAGAGTGTGGTGCTGGAAAAGCACAGCAAGTCAGGCAGCATCCCACGAGTAGGAAACCTGCTATGTTTTTCCAACACCACACTCGTGACTCTGATCTCCAGCATTTGCATCCTCACTTCCTCCTCGTTCCTTTTACCTGTGACCAGTCTATTCCAATCAACTTTTGAAAGTTCTTGTTTCATATTTTTAAAATTTGCCTTACTCTAATTAAGAACTTTAACTTTTATGGAAGACCTGTTCCTTTCCATAACAATTTTAAAACTGATAGTTTTATGATCACTGGTCCCAAAGTGTACCCTGACTAACACTCAGTCACTTGGTCTGTCTTATTTCCCAAGAGAAGTTCAGTTTTGATCCTTCTCTAGAAGGAACATTTATATCTTGACAAAGGAAATTTTCTTGCAATTTAACAAATCCTTCACCATCAAAACTGTTTAACACTCTGGCAATCTGAATCAATGTTTAGAAAATTTAAATCCCTTACCATTCGAAGATGGACTGGTAGGACAGTTCCCGAGGGTGGTGCCTGGTTGGATGTTTGGCTCGATGATAAGGAGGGGGGAGGTGAAATGAAGAAGCTGGTGGAATCTACATTGATCCCGTGTGGTTGGATGGTCCCAAGGCGGAAGATAATGTATTCTTCCTCCAGATTTCGGGTGGCTGGAGTTTGGCGGTGGAGGGGGTCCGGTACTGGTATATCCTTGGCAGAGTAGGAGTCAGGGTGGGGGAGGAGTTAAAGTGTTTGCCAAACTCTAACCACCTGGAGGTAGAAAGCCTCATCTTCTACCTTGGGCCCCTCAAACCATTTCCTCGGTTTCTTCATTCCCCCCGCCACCTTATCCAAGATCCAACATTCCAACTTGGCACACCCCTCTTGAACTGTCCTACCTATCCATCTTCCTTCCCACCTATCCCACTCTACCCTCCTTTCTGACCTATCACCATTACCCCCCTCCTCCATCGTCCTATCACATTCCCAGCTACATTGCTCCCAGACCGAGATCCCTCCCATTTATCTTTCCCTTGGGTCATCCCCTCATTTCTGGTGAAGAGCTACTCTCCTGCTCCTTGGATGCTGCCTGACCGGCAGTGCTTTTCCAGCACCACACTTGTCGACTCTTCTCCATTCCTCAGTCAAGTTCTGTAATAGCGATGACATCCCAGTCCCAAGTTCCCTTACATGTCCTAAGTCCATCAGCCTTATCAATAAGGCCTCTTACATTGAAATAAATACAGTTTAAGTGTTCAGAGTTTCCCTTTTCTGACTTGTTCTTGTTTGTCTTTTCTAAATATCTTGCTGTTTTCTGATTCAGAACCATTGCCATCTTTCTTTCCATTTTCAATGTTACTTAGGAAGCCCCCACCCACCTCTCTAAATGTTTACAAGCTCCTAATATTGAACTGGCAAATCTCCGCACCAGGACATTGGTCCCCTTATAGTTCAGGTGAACCCCATCCTTTTGAAATCTCTTCTGTCTGAGAAGAGATCCTAACGATCCAAGTAACTGAATCCCTGCACATTGCAGCACCTCTTCAACCACTGATTTATCTGCCCTATCCTCTTATTCCTTTCCTCGTTAGAACTTGGCACCAGAAGTAAACTAGAGATTACTACTTTTCATATTCTGTTTATTAACCATCTACCTAACCTCTTACACTCACCCTGTAATTCTTCAACCCTTTCTTGAACAATGTCATTCTTACCGATGTGCACAACAACTTCCGGCTTCTCACTCTTCCCTTTGACAATCTGCATCAAACATTTTGAGACATCCTTCACCCTGGCACCAGAAAAGCAACGTACTATCCTAGATTCACACTCACTACTGCAGAATCTCCTGTCTGTGCCCCTCGCAGGTGAGTTCCCAAAAAATATTAATCTTTTAAATCTTGACAAACCTATTTAACATAAGATTCACTCTTAGTGCCCAAGATCTGACAACCCCTCCTATTTTTCCCATTGAATGACACCCAAAACAGAATATCTGTTTGAGAGAGGAATAGCCATAGGAGATTTCGAAAACCACCTTCATATCCTTCCTGATGGGCAGTTATCGATCTGAATGATCGTGCTGTAATTACACCCCTCGAAATCTAGTAGTCATCTCACCTCAATGTCTCTTGCAGGCCCTCAGTAATATTGTCCAGATACAAAAAAAACTTTCCAGAGCCATCCATATCCAGGCCTCTCCTTAAGCTCCATGTATAAACAACCTGTCCCTCTTCATGTACCTTTTTAACTTCTTTTTTCTCAAAACATACCCACCACTGACAGCAGACTCACAGATCTATAGTTCCCCAGCTTTACCCTACCACCTTTCTTAAATAATAGCACAATGGTAGCCACTGTCCAGTCTTCTGGCACCTCAGCCTTAGCTGTCAATTATACGAATATCTCAGTGAAAGGCCCAGCTATCTGTTCCCCAACTCCTTCGCAATCTGACATTTTACAAAATCACAGCATCATTTTATTCCAGAATGTGTGATGTGAAGTCAACAAACAGTCTGCCTTCCATCCACTTCTAACCTACATCATGGAGACAACAGAAAATGGTAGGTGGGAGGGTCTGGTCAAACCACTAACCCTGCAGACTTGTTCGAGAAGAATAAACCTTCCAGAAACAATGACCCAATGGGTTACATTTGTCTCTATGGGACTCGACCAGTCATGACTCTCCTGTGGTACACAGTAGCATGACTCTGCCTAACAGCATGGAGAAAGTGAAGACTGCAGATGCTGGAGATCAGAGTTGAGAGTGGGGTGCTAGAAAAGCTTAGCAGGTCAGGCAGCATCTGAGGAGTAGGAGAATCAACATTCTCTGACTCCTCAGATGCTGCCTGACCTGGGAAAGCGATAGGTTGGTGAAGGTGAGGGAGAAGGTGTAAAGGTCAGGGGGCTGTGGGGTGGAGCAGACAGATGGGAAAGGTGATGGACAGGTCAGGAGGGCGGTGCTGAGTTGGAGGCTTGGGACTGGGATAATATCGGGGGAGGGTAAATGAGGAAACTGTTGAAATCCACATTTTAACCCGAGTGGCTGCAGGCTCCCAAGGCAGAATATGAGGCATTCATCCTCCAGGGAACTCTTCCCCAATTATAGCATCTTCGAAAGCATCTGGATGGATATTTGAATAAGGAGTGTTTAGAGTGATAAGGGCCAAATGCTGACAAATGGGACCAGATCTGTTCTGGGAGGATGGCTTTAATGGAAGGGTCTGTTTCGGCGTTGTACACGTTTATGACTCTAAGTCATCAGTATAGAGAAAACCATGAGGCATGGTTATTGGCAGGTCATTTGACTAAATGTTGAAAAATGTTTAGGTCAGCCCTGTGCCAGTACTTAGTCAGTCTACCCCATGTATTTCCGAGTTGTTATAAAATCATAGAGATGTACAGCATGGAAAAAGACCCTACAGTTCAACTCATTCATGCTGAACAAATATCCTAAATTAATCTAGTTCCGTTCACCAGCACTTGGCCCACATCCCTCTAAACCCTTCCTATTAATATACCCATCCAGGTGCCTTTTAAATGTTGTAATAAAGCTTGCTTTCACCACTTCCTCTGGCAGCTCATTCCTTACACACATCACTCTCTGCAAGAAGAAAACTGCACCTTAGGTCCCTTTTAAATCTTTCCCCTCGAACCTTGAACCTATGACCTCTAGTTTTGGACTCCTATCACTTGGAATATAGACATAGTCTATTTACTCTATCCCTGCCACACCTGATTTTATAAATCCCTATAAGGTCACCCCTCAGCCTCTGACGTTTCAGGGAAAATAGCCCCAGCCTATTCAGCCTCTCCCTATAACTCAAACCCTGCAACCCTGGCAACATCCTTGTAAATGTTTTCTGAAGCATTTTACATTTCACAACATCCTTCCTATAGGAGGAAGACCAGATTCGAAAGCAGCATTCCAATAGTGGGCTAACCAATGTCCTTCACAGCCACAACATGATGTCCCAACTCCCATACTCAATGCACTGACCAATAAAAGAAACACAGCAATGCTTTCCTTCTCAGTTTTTTGCGTTTCTACGTGCACCTACGTCTTGTAGTAAGGTACCTTCGTACCTGAGATGGCACCGTGCTTGATCAGATTGTACACATTTCACTGTACATGTGACAATAAAGCTTAAGTCTATATCTAAATACCAAACACCTTCTTCATTCCCCCGTCTACCTGTGACTCCATTTTCAAACATCTATGAACCAGCGCTCCAAGGGCTCTGTTTAGCAACACTCCCCAGTACTTTACCATTAACTGCATATGTCCCACCCTGACTTGCCTTTCCAAAATGCAACACCACACATTTATCTAAATTTAACTCTATCTGCCACTCCCCAGCCCAGCAACCCATCTGATCAAGGTCCTGTTGTACTCTGAGGGAATCTTCTCCGCTGTTCACTACACCTCCAATTTTGGTGTCATCGCAAACTTACTAATTATCCCTCCCATGTTCACATCCAAATCATTTTTATAAATGACAAAACATGGTGGACCCAGCTTCAATCGCTGTGTCACACTGGTGGTCACAGGTCTCCAGTCTTCTGGAGAAGCAACCTTCTATCACCACCCTTCATCTCCAACCTTCTGTATCCAACTGGCTAGTTCTCCTTGTGTTCCATGTGACCTAATCTTGCTCACCAATCTACCATGCAGAACTTTGTTGAACGCCTTACCGAAGTACTTATAGATTATGTTCACCACTCTGACTTCATCAATCCTCTTTGTTACTTCTTCAAAAAACTCCATTAAGTTAGTGAAACATGAGTTCCCACACACAATGCCCATGTTGACTATCCCTAATCTGCCCTTGCCTTTCCAAATATATGTAAATCCAGTCCCTCAGGATCCCCCCTCAACATGCTGCCCACCAGCAATGTCAGACTCATCGGTCTATAGTTCTCTTGTCTCTCCTTACCACATTTCTTGAATAATGGCACCACATTAGCCAACCTCCAGTCTTCTGGAACCTCACCTGTGACTACAGATGATACAAATATCTCAGCAAGGGGCAGAGCAATCACTTCTCTAGATTCCCACAGAGTTCAAGGTACACCTGAACAGTTTCTGTGGATTTACCAACCTTTATATGTTTTAAGATGTCCTGCACCTCCTCCTCTGTCATGAGGACATTTATCAAGATGTCACTACTTATTTCCCCAAATTCTCTTGATTCCATCTTCTTCTTGACAAGAAACACTTATGTAAAACATTTGTTTAGCATCACCCATATCTCCTGTAGTTCCACAGGTGGTCTTGCTGATCTTTAAAGGGACCTATTCTCTCCTGAATTACCTTTTTCTCCTTAATTTAATCCCTTTGGATTCTCCTTAACCCTGTTTGCCAACTCTATCTTATGTCCCATTTTTTGACTTTCTGATTTCCCTCTTATGTATACTTCTACTGACTTTATACTCTTCTAGGGATTCTCTCGATCCATGCTGTCTACATCTGACATATGCTTCTTGCTTATTCTTCAGCTAAATCTCATTTTCTCTTGTCACTCAGCATTCCTTAAAGCTACAAGCCAAACAAGTTGTCTCCATCAGCACGGACCTGTTAGATACAGATTGAATGGGGTGTCTGTCCCCTTTAAGAAAGTTACTGTCAAATCGAGCCTCCGTGAAATGGAATGAATGAGGGAGGAGACCGACAATAGGGAGTGAAATCTCAAAACCCAGCCTCGGGAATCCGTTTACTCACCCCTCTGCTTTTAATAAGTACATTTATAATTTCTGATTTGGTTAAATCATATAAGCCTGATATTCTTTCTCATACTCTCTACCCTAAAAGGACTCACACCCTCATCCCCCTCCTACAACTACCCTCGGAAATGACTTTTTAAGTTCCTGCCTAAATTCCTATTTTCTCTCCCCAGAACCTCATCCTTTTCCCATCCTGTATCATGGGTTCCAATGTGTACAGCAACATCCTGCTGGTCCCTCTCCCCTTTGGGAATATTCTGCACCCTCTCTGAGATAGTTCTGAATTGTCTGGAGTGAGGGGATATTTGAATAACTGCCTGGATTCAGTTTGGAAGCTCTCTGGACAGATTTCAGATCCCATCATTGACTCACTCTTTATTGGAGGGACAGTGAGGTGCAGCAGCACTATATTTGAATTCAGGCCTTTCCGAAGCCGTTTTCAATGTATTTGGTCGGGCAGTGTGTTGGGAAGGTGACCCAGCTGGTTACTGCAGTTATTGAATTGAATTGTGTTCTCGGCTTATTGAAGTGAAAAATAGTTAAATTGTCTTCAACTGAAAAAGATAGTTTGGTCTGGCTTGATTTTAAAATTGAAAGAAATCAAGACATGTTAACTCTTTATTATAGAAAACAAATAAAATCGCCCTGCAGCATATTCCTCACAGACTAATCCAGCAACAATCGAACATAGTCACACTCACAGAATCCCACTTTACAGACAATGTCCCAGACAACACAGTGACCATCTCAGGGCAGGTCCTGTCCCACTGGCAGGACAGAGCCAGCAGAGGGAACAGCTCTATGGGATACAGTCAAGAGGGCTGTGCTCTGGAAGTGCTCAGCATTGATGGCAGACCCCATGAAGCCTCATGACATCAGGTTAAACATGGACACGGAAACATTCTGTGTGTCTTAAAAAGTATTGAGGTAAATAAGTCCCTGGGTCCTGATGGGATCGATCCCAGAATATTGAGGGAGACAAGAGAACAAATTGCTGCATCATTGACAGACATCTCTGTATTCTCTCTGGCCACAGGTGAGGTCCCAGAGGCCTGGAGACTAGCTGATGTTGTCCCATTGTTTAAGAAGGGTAGCAGGGATAATCCTGGGAATTACAGACCTGTGAGCCTTATGTCAGTGTTAGGGAAATGATTGGAAACGATTCAGACGGACAAGATCTCTATGCATTTCGAAGAAAATGGATTTATTAGTGACACTTGTTTATTATTATTTTGTACGGGAGCGGTCGTGCCTTCCTAACTTGACCACGTTTTTTAAGGAGATGATGAAGATGATTGACGAGGGAAAACCAATTGATGTTGTCTACATGGACTTCAGTAAAACCTTTGACAAGGTCCCTCATGGCAGACTGGTACAAAAGGTGAAGTCACATGGTATTAGGGGTGAGCTGGTAAGATGGAGTTTCCTATTTAGAACTGACTCAATCATAGGAGACAGAGGGGTGTGATGGAGGAAGCTTTTCAGAATGGAGTGCTGTGACTAGTGGTGTTCACAGGGATCAGAGCTGGGATCTCTACTGTTCATGGTCTTTATAAATAATTTGGAGGAATACGTGGCTGGTCTAAGTTTGTAGACGATAAAAAGATTGGGATGATACAAAGATTGATGGAGTTGTAGATATTGAAGAGGATTGTCAGAGGGTACAACAGTATATAGATCAGTTGGAGGCATGGACAGAAAAATGGCAGATGGAGCTTAATCCAGACAAATGTGAGGTGATACATTTGGGAAGGTCAAGTACAGTTGGAAATTATACAGTGAATGGCAGAACCCTTCGGTGCATTAACATGCAGAGGGATCTGGGTGTGCAGGTCCACAGATCACTGAAGTAGCAGTGCTGGTGGATAAGGGGGTTAAAAAAGCCTATGGCAAGTTTACCTTCATCGGAAGGGGCATTGAGTATATGGATCGTACAAAGATGTGCAGGTTAGGTGAAGTGGTCAAGCTAAATTGCCCATGGTGTTCAGGGTTATGTAGGTTAGATGCATTAGTCAGGGGAAATATAGAGTAATAGGGGAGGGGAGTGGGTCAGGGTGGGATACTCTTCACAGGATCGGTGTGGTCATGTTGGGCCAAATGGCCTGTTTCCACACTGTAGGCATTCTATGATTTCTATGTCAGGTAAGTTATGCTAAAGCTTTATAGAACTTCAGTTTGGCTGCACTTGGAATATTGTGTCCAATTCTGATCACCACACTACGAGAAGGATATAGATGCTTTGGAGGGGGTACAGAACAGGTTTCCCAGGGTGTTGCCTTGGTTTGGGGGATTTTGAAGAAAGGTTAGATAGACTGGATTTGTTTTCACTGGAATGCAGGGCATTGAGGGCTGACCCAGTAGAAGTTTATAAGATTGTGAATGACATTGGATGAAGTGGAAATATGAGGCTTTTTCCCAGGGTGGAGGGGTCAATTACAAGGGACACAGGTTCAAACCACAAGGAGGGAAGTTTAAAAGAGATGTGCAAGGCCCATTTTTCACACAAAGGGTGGTGAGTGCCTGGAATGTACAGCCAGAGGAGGTGGTGGAAGGAGACACATTAGTAGCATTCAAGGGAATACCTGGACAAATACACAAATAGGAAGGGAATAGAGGGATACGGATCCTGGAAATGAAGACGGTTTTAGTATGGAAGGGTAACATGTGTCAGCACAGGCTTGGAGGGCCGAAGGGCCTGTTCCTGTGTTCTATTGTTCTTTGTTCTTCTCTGTTCAGTGAGCTCTTCCTGCATTTAAAACACTGTAACAGGGATGCTATGAAACAACTCCAGGTCACTGAGATACAGACCCACCTTGGAGGATACAGTCCCAGATGTGGCTTTCCCAGACTAGTGCACACGGAAGTTTGATTATTGAGTTTTACTTTTAAAAAGACCCCTCCCCTGGATACTATTGAGATAAAAATATCTGTGCAATCATATTTTCAGAACTCCAGTGTCTTTCCAGTCAGATCACTACTCCGAACCCCTTGATTAGATTCCAGTCTGTAACTCACTCCAGGATATTTACTATTCGATATAGAAACGTGTTGGAAAACACAAGAAAAAAACTACCGGAGAAACGCAGCAGGTCAGGCAGCATCTGTGGGGGGATAAGAGAGTTAACATTTTTAATCCAGTGTCACTAGGTATTTGAAACAAGGATCCCTTCCTCCGGGAACTGAGACTTCTCTGAACTGTTTCCAATACAAGTATATCCTTTTAGTAAAGGAAACCAAAACAGAATGCAATACTCAATGTGTGGTCTGAACAGTGACTGTGCGGTTGTAAGATCTCCCTCCTTTTATACATTACTCCCTTACATTAAAGGTCAATATTCCATCTGATGACCAAACTCTTTGATGTACCTGTATACTACTCTTTTAGATTCCTGTACAAGAACAGGCTGATTCCCCCTCCTACAGAATTCTGTCGTCTGTATCCTTTTAAATCATGTTCTGCTCTCTGTTATTCCTGTCAATCAAACAACCTCATGCCACAGCCACATTATATTCCAGGTTCCTTTTCCTTCCCATTTACTCAACCCAGTAGTTTAATGTGATTATAAATAGTTGAGGTCTCAGCATTGATCCCTGTGACACTCCACTAGTTACCAGTCTGAAACTGAAACCTTTATTCTGATTCTCTGTTTCCTGGTAATCAGGCTTTCATCTTCTACCCTGCTTCTGTATCATCACTGGCAAAATGCAACAATATCTTATGCAGCATCTTTTACACAGCTTCTTGTACAGAGCTTTATAAAATCATGAGGGGCCAGAGACAAGATGAATAGCCAAGGTCTTTTCCCCAGGGCAGGGGAGTCCAAAACCAGATGGCACAGGTTTAAGGTGAGAGGAGAAAGATTTAAAAGGGACCTGAGGAACAACATTTTCATGCAGAGGCGGGGTGGGTATGGAATGGGCTGCCAACATTTCGGAGACATTTGGACAGGGACATGAATAGGAAAGATTTAAAGGGATAAATAAATATTGAACTGTTTCCAGAATACTGAAAGTAAATGTAATCTTGAACAACTCTATTACAGTCCTTGTCCAGAATTGCATTTGAGACAATCTATTTTACTGAATTTGCCTGCGTCAAGGATGTGTTTATGGGATCTTACGCTATTGGAGCAATTGCTATTTATGAGATAAATAACCCATTATCCTGCTAAGTTTTCCAATAGTTATTCCAACTCTTCTTTCTTTTGTCTGTAATTTGATTTTGATTTTATTGTCACCTGTACTCAGTACAAAGGTACAGGAATACAGTGAGAAGTGTATAATGTCACCACACAATGTACTATCTTAGGGACAAATACTTTGTATAGAATCCTAAGAAGAAGGTAGAAAGAAAGAACAAACTTAAAAATTAAACTTTTTTTATGTTTACAGTAATAATAGTGCTGCATAAAATATATGATGTCAGGAGTGTGATGGAATCCTTCCCACTTGCCTGGATGGGTGCAGCTCCAACAACACTCAAGAAGCTTGACACCATCCAGAACCAAGCAACCCACTTGATTGGCACCACATCTACAAACATTACATCCCTCCACCACCGGTGCTCAGTAGCAGCAGTGTGTCTATCTGCAAGATGCTCCACAGTAATTCACCAAAGATCTTTAGGCAGCACCTTCACAAACCCATGACTGCTTCCATCTAGAAGGACAAGGGCAGCAAGTATCTGGGATCATCACCAGCAAGTTCCCCTCCAAGCCACTCACCACCCTGACTTGGAAATATACCACCATTCCTTCAGAGTCGTTGGGTCAGAATCCTGGAATTCCCTCCTTACCGGCATTGTGGGTCAACACACAGCAAGTAGACTGCAGTGATTCAAGAAGGCAGCTCACCACCACCTTCTCAAGGGCAAATAGGGATGGGCTATCAGTGCTGGCCAGCCAGTGATGCTCAAGTCCCACAAAATGAATTTTTAAAAAATGAAGTGAGGTTCAAAGCTACATGTTGCAGACCTTCCCAGTTTTCAATGGAAAATAAATAAATAAAGTGCAAGTTCAAACATTACAGCCTTTCTTAAGTGCGTAGCCTTGGTGAGATCAGAGGCCCACGCTAAGGCCACAGCTGGCCAAGAGACTGCACATGCTGGTCTGAGAGATCATCGTGTCAGGCTGAGAGATCTCCACACCGGGCTAAGAGATAGTCACACTGGGCCGAGAAATAGTCACTCTGGGCCGAGAGATAGTCACTCTGGGCCGAGAGATCCGTGGGCTGGGCTGAGAGATCCCCACACCGGGCTGAGAGATAGTCACACTGGGCCGAGAGATAGTCACACTGGGCCGAGAGATCCGTGGGCTGGGCTGAGAGATCCCCACACCTGGCTGAGAGATTGGTGGGCCGGGCTGAGATAACACCATGCTGGGCTAAGAGATCCTCAGACCGGGCTAAGTGATCACGATGCTGGGCTGAGAGATCACCACACCAGACTGAGAGATGGCTATGCCAGGCTGAGAGATCACTGTGCCGAGCTAAGAGATCCTCAGGCCAGGCTAACAGATCACCACACCAGGCTGAGAGATCACCGCACCGGACTGAGAGATTTCCACGCCAGCCTGAAAAACCACCATGCCCCCAAGAGATCACCGTGCCAGGCTGAGTGATGCCACGCCAGGATTAGTGATCACCATGCTGGACCGAGAGATCGCCATGCTAGTCTGAGAGATCCCCATGCTGGGCTGACAGATTACCACACTGGGCTGACAGATTACCACACTGGGCTGAGAGATCAACATGCCAGTCAGAGATGTCCATGCTGGGTTGAGAGATTACCATGCTGGGTTGTGAGATCTCCGCGCTGGTCTGAGAGATTACCACACTGAGCTAAGAGATCTCCATGATGGGCTGAGAGATCTCCATGTCGGACTGAGAGGTCGCCACACTTGAATAGTTAAAAATTCGCAGCATGTTGCTATGCAGAGGGACCTGGGTGTCCTTGTGCATGAATCACAGAAGATTGGTCTGCAGGTGGAACAGGCCATTAAAATGGCAAATGGAATGTTGTCCTTCATTGCTAAAGGGATTGAGTTTAAAAGCAGTGAGATTCTGTTGCAGCTGTACAAGATGCTGGTGAGGGCACAGTTAATAGACACCTCCACTTCTCACCTTTAAACAACCACCAAAACCTCCAAAGAGATTCTTTCAGTAAAAAGGAGAAAGAATAACGAGAGACATGTGTGTGTAGAACCACAGGAGATGGGTGAGGTTCGCAATGAATATTTCTCCTCTGTGTTTTCCATGGAGAAAAACATGAAGATTGGGAAGTTGGGGAAGTTAGTGGTGAAGGTGTGGGGAAGGTCTTGGCGAGGTGCTCATCCTGATTGATAATGTGTTGCAGGCTGTGAAGAACATGGTTTAGTCTTTCAGCTCCCAGGAAGTACTGGACAATGAAGGGTACCCTGTCGGTTGCAGCCTGTGTCTGTCTCCTGAGGAGGTCATTATGGTTTCTTGCTGTGGCACATTGGAACTGGTGGTCGATGAGTTGAGCATCGTATCCCGTTCTTATGAGGGCATCCTTGAGTTCAGGTTTGAATAAGACTTCTCTACACAGGACCTCCAACCATCACTATACAGCAGGTATATTGCCGACATTTCCTTCCACTGCCCCCATGGTGAGGAGTCACTGAAACAACTACACAGTGAGATCAATGATTTCATCCCATCATCAAACTCACCACAGACTACTCTTTAGTATCTGTCTCATTCTTGGACACAAGAATCTCCATCACAGATGGACATCTCAGCACCTCACTGTACTGCAAACCCATGGATAACTTCCAAATGCTACACTTCTCTAGCTTCCACCCGAAACATATTAAAACAGCCATCCCCTATGGACAAGCCCTACATACACACAGGATTTGTTCATAAGTACTCCAGGATGCCCTCATAAAAGGGTATGATGCTTAACTCATCGCCTGCCAGTTCCGACGTGCCACAGCAACAAACCGTAATGATCTCCTCAGGAGACAGACGTGAGCTATAACCGACAGGGTACCCTTCATTGTCCAGTACTTCTCGGGAGCTGAAAGACTACACCATGTTCTTCGCAGCCTGCAACACATCATCAATGGGGATGAGCACCTCATCAAGACCTTCTCTTCCCCTCCACTTCTCACCTTTAAACAACCATCAAACCTCAAACAAATCATTGTTCGCAGCAAACTGCCCGGATTTCAAGACAACACCATACAATCTTATCACAGTGAACGCTGTAAGGCGTATCAGAATGCTGAAACGGATACCACCATTACCTGTGGGACACCACCCACCAGGTACATGGCAGGTAATCATGTGACTCGGCCAACGTGGTCTATCTCCTCCGCTGCAGGTAAAGATGCTCCGAGGCATGGTACATTGGCAAGACCGAGCAGAGGCTATGGCAATGGATGAATAGACACCACACAACAATCAACAGACAGGAGTGTTCCTTCCCAGTCGGAGAACACTTCAGCAGTCCAGGACATTCAACCTCAGACCTTTGGCTGATCATCCTCCAAGATGGACTTCAGGACAGGCTACAACACAAAGTGGGCGAGCAGAGGCTGGTAGCCATGTTTGGTACTCATGGGGATGGCCTCAACTGAGACTTTGGGGTCATGTCACACTCCAGGTGACTCCACTGCACTACACACACACACACACACACACACACACACACACACTCCTACAGACCCATACACTCACGCAGACCCTCCCTCACACACAAGCTCTCTCTCATACACTCATACATACACACCCACACTCGCACCTACACACACCCTCTCAAAGACTTATACAGCTTTAACACTCACACTCAGACACATGTGCACACTCTCTCACAGACACTCAAACACCCACTCTCCCCCCCCTCCCCACCACACACACACACACACACACACACACACACACACGTTTGTGGGGTGAATTTGTACTTGCAGAATTACATTTTATTTTGCTCAAAAACCATGTGAGATTCTGAAAATCCTTTTTTTTCAGAAAAAGAATCAGTTTGAACATTGGGGCCCAGACAGCCTCACACAGGGTACCTCACACCTTCAATACATTACCTGAGCTGACATGGCATCTACTGGGAAAGTTCACTTGAGAATGTAACTTTAAAATAATTTCTGGGATTTTCATATGAAACAACTGAAAATAGCATGGTCATTCTAAAAGATGAGAAACATAACAAACAATCCAGGTCTTTTTCAATATATAATTTCAATTGCATCACACTAAATTTTTGCAATAGATTCTGTATCTTGTGATCTTATATTCCACGACCACCTGATGAAGGAGCAGTGCTCCAAAAGCTAGTGCTTCCAAATAAACCTGTTGGACTATCACCTGGTGCTGTGTGATTTTTAACTTTGTACACCCCAGTCCAACACCGGCACCTCCAAATCAGGATTGATGAAGGCAGTGTGGTGAAAGTGATCGATATGTACTTCAGTAAGGCATTCAACAAAGTTCGACATGATAGATTGGTGAGCAAGATGAGGTCACATGGAACTTAAGGAGAACGAGCCATTTGGAGATCGAAGGAAGGAGGCAGAGGGTGGTGATGGAGGTTGCTTTCCAGACTGGAGACCTGTAACCGATGGTGATCGATGCTGGGACATCGCTTATTGTCATTTATATAAATGATTTGAATGTGAACATTGGAGGTAGAGTCAGTAATTTTGCAGATGACACCAAAATTGGATATGTAGTGGACAGCAAAAATTCCCACAGAGTACCACTGGACCTTGATCAGATGGGTTACTGGGCTGAGGAATGGTAGATGGAGTTTAATTTCGATAAATGTGAGGTGCTGCATTTTGGGAAGGCAACTCAGGGTAGGACATATGCACTTAATGGTAAGGTCCTGGGGAGTGTTACTAAACAAAGAGACCTTGGACTGCTGGTTCATAGATCTTTGAAAATGGGTGGACAGGGGAGTGAAGAAGGTGTTTAGTATTTAGATTCAGATGTAAACTTTATTGTTACATATTCTCAAGTACAGGGATACAGGAGTACAGTGAAATGTGCACAATGTCATCAAACACGGTACGTGTAGTAATACAAAAACTAAGTTAGAGGGTAAGCATTACTGTGTTTGTTAGTATAAGTAGAAAAATCAAGAAATAATGTTAAATGTTAACATTACAGTCCTTTATAGTGTTAAGTGGAACAATAAAGTAATAACAGTAAAAGTTGCCCAGTGTTTCTGAAGTGCACTCCCTGTGAAGGCTTGATCCCCTTTGCTTGGGCCCGCTGTTTGGGAAACCTCCATCTCCCTGCTCTCGATGCTGCAGATGCTGGGGGTTGGGGTGGGGGGTATCTCCCTCATCGACACTTGGGGATTGCTCAGGTTTAGGACCATTCGGTGCAGCCATTTTGGCGCCGAGCGATTTGGCGCGGCCTGTTTGGTGCAGCCCGTTTACCACAGACCCATTTAGGCGCAAAACTATATCAGCGCAGCTCATATTTATTCCTTTTCAGGCTTAGTTAAAGCATTAATGAAAACAATAAAAATAAAGTAATGTTATTCTCTTTCCTAAAAATGTTAAAAAGAAAAAATATGAAAGAAACAAGTTAATGACGAAAAATCTAAAATATGACGTTTATTCAAAATTATGGGCAATCCCTCGTAAATACTCAACATCATCTCTCTCACTAAATCTTCTTCCGAGTGTTTGTATTCTAGCATCTGCTTCCCTGAATTTATTTAATTTCAACGGAATATCGTGCCCTGCTACAAGATGCTCAGAGTAAATGTCCCTTCCTCTCTGAACTTTTCATAAACTGTCATTAAATTTCCGAATAACTGGATGTTTCACTCCAAGTTCACATTATAATCTCCTGTCGGCAGCTTCTGCATGATTGTTTCTTCTGTCCACATTGTTTAAAGTTCTTTTATATAAATTCCACAATCCAACTGGAAAAAGCGGTGGACACCTACCATTTCCTCTGCGTAATCTTCTACCTACATAGTTATCCTCGAACCAGCCCAGCAGCGGCTGCAGTTCATCTGGAAGGTCATTCGCCAAATGTTCAATGTTTTCAATCGGAATAAATGTAAAACCAATTATCGTTTTAGCTCTCAAAGAAAACTCCAAGTCAATGTTATACTTACTCAAGTGTCCCAAACTGGCAAGGTATTTTCTCATATTTTGAGCCCGGTGAAAAAAACATCCCCGGATTTCTGCAGGAGGAAAATGCTGCTGAACGTTTGAAATTTGCAAGTTCAAAGTCACAGTTGATAATGTTAGGGTGGCATTCAGGCTGTATTTCCAGGACCATTTCAAATAATTTATCATCTGTTGGTTGTAACTTATTTGGGAGTAAAGCACACAACAATGGGAACACACCTTTATGTATTTCCCCTAAAATAACATAAACTTGTGAAAATAGAGCTGGGGAAATTTTGAATGTTCCATCAACATGTAACATTTTTGATTGTTTCAGAAACGCGACATTCCTTTTTCTTCCAAATATAAGAATTCTGCAGGTGGTGCTACTGCTGTAAAGATAGTAAAAAATGTTCTTCATTATATTCATTAACAGAATATGTTTTAAAGCTATCTGGAATTACACGTTCTTCTAAATTTCTTGGAATTACTGGGTAAGCAGCAATTTCTTTCCTTGTCCAACTAATCATTGTCTTCATTGCTCTGTTATTATGCATCGTTCCTTGGCAAGCTTCCGACATGTATTCTAGGCACTCGTTAATCACTTGTAAACTTCCCTCTACAGTTTCAGCAGCTCATACTTTTATCTTTGAAATGACGGTATCTCTTTCTACCTTCTTTAATGGGTTATATTTTATTTTAATAATAACTACAAACTGCTGGAAACTGTATATCTGCATCAAAACATTTCTTTGCTTGAATCGGTCTGCAGCAAAATAGGCTACGCCAAACAGGCCGCACCAAATTGCTCGCGCCAAAATGGCTGCACCGAATGGTCCCACTGGGGGCTTGCTCTGACCATGTTAGGCTCAGGCCCACAGCCACATCCACATCCCAGATGGTCATCTGACAGCACTCAGGACCCACGGCCACTGGCACACTTCCCACAATGCATCACCATTGTTGTCTCTCGACAAAACTCCAGAAATGAAGGAAAATATATACTACCAGGAGAGAGAGAGAAAGGAATATGGCCAGCCTGGAGCAAAAGGGGCCGAAGGTGCCTGTTCCGCTATCTTGGATAACTGGCTCACTCACTCCCACACACGGCCTGCTCCCATTCTCTCTCTCCCTCACACTGCCCACTCCCACTCTCCCTACCTCACACTGCCCGCTCCCACTCTCTCTCTCCCTCACACTGCCCGCTCCCACTCTCTCTCTCCCTCATACTGCCCACTCCCACTCTCCCTACCTCACACTGCCCGTTCCCACTCTCTCTCTCCCTCACACTGCCCACTCCCACTCTCCCGACCTCACACTGCCCGCTCCCACTCTCTCTCTCGCTCACACTGCCCGCTCCCACTCTCCCTCCCTCACACTGCCCACTCCCACTCTCTCTCTCGCTCACACTGCCCTCTCCCACTCTCTCTCTCCCTCACACTGCCCACTCCCACTCTCTCTCCCTCACACTGCCCACTCCCACTCTCTCTCCCTCACACTGCCCACTCCCACTCTCTCTTCCTCATACTGCCCGCAACAACTCTCTCTCTCCCTCATACTGTCCGCTCCCTCTCTCTCTCGCTCACACTGCCAAATCCCACTCTCTCTCTCCCTCACACAACCAGCACCCACCCTCGCACTCCCTCACACTGCCGGCTCCCACTCTCTCGCCCTCAAATGGCCTGCTCTCATCTCTCTCTCCCTCACACTGCCCACTTTCACACTCTCTCCTTCGCACTGCCCGCTCCCACTCTCTCTCTCACTCTGCCCACTCCCACTCGTTCTCCCTCACACTGCCCGCTCCCACTCTCTCTCCCTCACACTGCCCACTCCCACTCTCTCTCCCTCACACTGCCCGCTCCCACTCTCTCTCTCCCTCACACTGCCCGCTCCCACTCTCTCTCTCCCTCACACTGCTCGCTCCCACTCTCCCTCTCCCTCACATTACTCGCTCCCACTCTCTCTCCCTCACACTGCCGGCTCCCACTCTCTCTCTCCCTCATACTGCCCTCTCCAACTCTCTCTCTCCCTCACACTGCCCGCTCCCACTCTTTCTCTCCCTCACACTGTGCGCTCCCACTCTCTCTCTCCCTCAAACTGCCGGCTTCCACTCTCTCTCCCTCACATTACCCATTCCCACTCTCTCTCACTCACACTGCGCACTTTCACACTCTCTCCCTCAAACTGCCCGCTCCCACTCTCTCTCTCACTCTGCCAACTCCCACTCTCTCTCTCCCGCACACTGCCGGCCCCACTTTCTCTCCCTAACACTGCCCACTCCCACTCTCTCTCTCTCTCTCTCTCTCTCACACTGCCCGCTCCCACTCTCTCTCTCCCTCACACTGCCCGCTCCCACTCTCTCTCCCTCTCTCTCACACTGCACATTCCCACTCTCTCTCACTCACACTGCCCGTTCTCTCTCTCTCTCTCTCTCTCCCTCTCTCTCCCTCACACTGCCCGCTCCCACTCTCTCTCTCACTCTGCCCACTCCCACTCGTTCTCCCTCACACTGCCCGCTCCCACTCTCTCTCTCCCTCACACTTCCTGCTCCCACTCTCTCTCTCCCTCACACTGCCAACTCCCACTCTCTCTCCCTCACACTGCCCACGTTCACACTCTCTCCCTCAAACTGCCTGCTCCCACTCTCTCTCCCTCACACTGCCCGCTCCCTCTCTCTCTCCCTCACACTGCCTGCTCCCACTCTCTCTCTCAATCTGCCCACTCCCACTCTCTCTCCCTCACATTACCCGCTCACACTCTCTCTACCTCGCGCTGCCCGCTCACTCTCTCACTCACACTGCCCATTTTCACACTCTCTCTCACACTGTCCGCTCCCACTCTCTCTCACTCACACTGCCCGCTCACACTCTCTCTACCGCTCACAATGTCCGCTCTCACTCTCTCTCCCTCTCCCTCACACTGCACACTCCCACTCTCTCTCTCTCTCTCCCTCACACTGCCAGCGCCCACTCTCTCTCTCCCCCACACAGCCGCCTCCCCCACTCTCTCGCTCAAATGGTCTGCTCCCACTCTCTCTCCCTCTCACTGCCTGCTCCCTCTCTCTCTCCCTCACACTGCCCACTTTCACACTCTCTCCCTCACACTGCGCGCTTCAACTCTCTCTCTCACTGCCCACTCCCAATCTATCTCCCTCACACTGCCGGATCCCACTCTCTCTCTCCCTCACACTGCCCGCTCCCTCTCTCTCTCCCTCACAGTGCCCGCTCCCACTCTCTCTCTCTCACTCTGCCCACTCCCACTCGCTCTACCTCATACTGCTGGCTCCCACTCTCTCTCACTCATACTGCCCGCTCCCACTCTCTCCCTCTCACTGCCAGCTCCCACTCTCTCTACCCGTCACACTGCCAGTTGCCACTTTCTCTCTCCCTCACACTGCCCGTTCCTAGTCTCTCTCCCTCACACTGCCCGTTCCTAGTCTCTCTCCCTCACACTGCCCGTTCCAAGTCTCTCTCCCTCACACTGCCCGTTCCCACTCTCTCTCCCTCACACTGCCCGTTCCTAGTCTCTCTCCCTCACACTGCCCGTTCCCAGTCTCTCTCCCTCATACTGCCCGTTCCTAGTCTCTCTCCCTCACACTGCCCGTTCCTAGTCTCTCTCCCTCACACTGCCCGTTCCCACTCTCTCTCCCTCACACTGCCCGTTCCTAGTCTCTCTCCCTCACACTGCCCGTTCCTAGTCTCTCTCCCTCACACTGCCCGTTCCTAGTCTCTCTCCCTCACACTGCCCGTTCCTAGTCTCTCTCCCTCACACTGCCCGTTCCCACTCTCTCTCCCTCACACTGCCCGTTCCTAGTCTCTCTCCCTCACACTGCCCGTTCCTAGTCTCTCTCCCTCACACTGCCCGTTCCTAGTCTCTCTCCCTCACACTGCCCGTTCCTAGTCTCTCTCCCTCACACTGCCCGTTCCTAGTCTCTCTCCCTCACACTGCCCGTTCCCACTCTCTCTCCCTCACACTGCCCGTTCCTAGTCTTTCTCCCTCACACTGCCCGTTCCTAGTCTCTCTCCCTCACACTGCCCGTTCCTAGTCTCTCTCCCTCACACTGTCCGTTCCCAGTCTCTCTCCCTCACACTGCCCGTTCCCAGTCTCTCTCCGTCACACTGCCCGTTCCTAGTCTCTCTCCCTCACACTGCCCGTTCCTAGTCTCTCTCCCTCACACTGCCCGTTCCAACTCTCTCTCCCTCACACTGCCCGTTCCCAGTCTCTCTCCCTCACACTGCCCGTTCCCAGTCTCTCTTCCTCACACTGCCCGTTCCCAGTCTCTCTCCCTCACACTGCCCGTTCCCAGTCTCTCTCCCTCACACTGTCCGCCCCACTCTCTCTCTCTTTCACACTGCCCGCTCCCACTCTCTCTCTCCTTCGTACTGCCCGCTCCCTCTCTCTCTTCCTCACACTGCCCGCTCCCACTCTCTCTCTCCCTCGTACTGCCCGCTCCCTCTCTCTCTTCCTCACACTGCCCGCTCCCACTCTCTCTCTTCCTCACACTGCCCGCTCCCACTCTCTCTGTCCTTCATACTGCCCTCTCCTACTCGCTCTCTACCTCACATTGCCCACTCCCACTCTCTCTCCCTCACATTGCCCTCTCCCACTCTGTCTCTCCCTCACACTGCCCTCTCCCACTCTCTCTCTCCCTCACACTGCCGGCCCCACTCTCTCTCTCTCTACCACTGCCCACTCCCACTCTCTCCCTCACACTGCCCACTCCCTCTCTCTCTCCCTCACACTGCCGGCTCCCACTCTCCCTCCCTCACACTGCCCGCTCCCACTCTCTCTCTCCCTCACTCTGCCGGCGCCCACTCTCTCCCTCAAACTGCCCGCTCCCACTCTCTCTCTCCCTCACACTGCCCGCTCCCACTCTCTCACTCCATCACACTACCGGCTCCAACTCTATCCCTCACTCTTCCCGATCCCACTCTCTCTCCCTCACACTGTCGCCTCCCACTCTCTCTCTCCCTCACACTGCCGCCTCCCACTCTCTCTCTCCTTCATACTGCCCTCTCCTACTCTCTCTCTCCCTCACACTGCCGTCTTCCACATTCTCTCCCTCAAATGGCTAGCTTCCACTCTCTCTCCCTCACACTGCCCACTCCCTCTCTCTCTCCCTCACACTGCCCACGTTCACACTCTCTCCCTCAAACTGCCTGCTCCCACTCTCTCTCCCTCACACTGCCCACTCCCTCTCTCTCTCCCTCACAATGTCCGCTCCCACTCTCTCTCCCTCACACTGCCCACGTTCACACTCTCTCCCTCAAACTGCCCGCTCCCACTCTCTCTCCCTCACACTACCCACTCCCTCTCTCTCTCCCTCACACTGCCCACGTTCACACTCTCTCCCTCAAACTGCCTGCTCCCACTCTCTCTCCCTCACACTGCCCGCTCCCTCTCTCTCTCCCTCACACTGCCTGCTCCCACTCTCTCTCTCAATCTGCCCACTCCCACTCTCTCTCCCTCACATTACCCGCTCACACTCTCTCTACCTCGCGCTGCCCGCTCACTCTCTCACTCACACTGCCCATTTTCACACTTTCGCACTCACACTGCCCGCTCACACTCTCTCTACCGCTCACAATGTCCGCTCTCACTCTCTCTCCCTCTCCCTCACACTGCACACTCCCACTCTCTCTCTCTCTCTCCCTCACACTGCCAGCGCCCACTCTCTCTCTCCCCCACACAGCCGCCTCCCCCACTCTCTCGCTCAAATGGTCTGCTCCCACTCTCTCTCCCTCTCACTGCCTGCTCCCTCTCTCTCTCCCTCACACTGCCCACTTTCACACTCTCTCCCTCACACTGCGCGCTTCAACTCTCTCTCTCACTGCCCACTCCCACTCTATCTCCCTCACACTGCAGGATCCCACTCTCTCTCTCCCTCACACTGCCCGCTCCCTCTCTCTCTCCCTCACAGTGCCCGCTCCCACTCTCTCTCTCTCACTCTGCCCACTCCCAGTCGCTCTACCTCATACTGCTGGCTCCCACTCTCTCTCTCTAATACTGCCCGCTCCCACTCTCTCCCTCTCACTGCCAGCTCCCACTCTCTCTAACCGTCACACTGCCGGTTGCCACTTTCTCTCTCACTCACACTGCCCGCTCCTAGTCTCTCTCCCTCACACGGCCGGTTCCTAGTCTCTCTCCCTCACACTGCCCGTTCCAAGTCTCTCTCCCTCACACTGCCCGTTCCCACTCTCTCTCCCTCACACTGCCCGTTCCTAGTCTCTCTCCCTCACACTGCCCGTTCCCAGTCTCTCTCCCTCATACTGCCCGTTCCTAGTCTCTCTCCCTCACACTGCCCGTTCCCACTCTCTCTCCCTCACACTGCCCGTTCCCACTCTCTCTCCCTCACACTGCCCGTTCCTAGTCTCTCTCCCTCACACTGCCCGTTCCCACTCTCTCTCCCTCACACTGCCCGTTCCTAGTCTCTCTCCCTCACACTGCCCGTTCCTAGTCTCTCTCCCTCACACTGCCCGTTCCTAGTCTCTCTCCCTCACACTGCCCGTTCCCACTCTCTCTCCCTCACACTGCCCGTTCCTAGTCTTTCTCCCTCACACTGCCCGTTCCTAGTCTCTCTCCCTCACACTGCCCGTTCCTAGTCTCTCTCCCTCACACTGCCCGTTCCCACTCTCTCTCCCTCACACTGCCCGTTCCTAGTCTCTCTCCCTCACACTACCCGTTCCCAGTCTCTCTCCCTCACACTGCCCGTTCCCAGTCTCTCTCCCTCACACTGCCCGTTCCCAGTCTCTCTCCCTCACACTGCCCGTTCCTAGTCTCTTTCCCTCACACTGCCCGTTCCTAGTCTTTCTCCCTCACACTGCCCGTTCCTAGTCTCTCTCCCTCACACTGCCCGTTCCCAGTCTCTCTCCCTCACACTGCCCGTTCCCAGTCTCTTTCCCTCACACTGCCCGTTCCCAGTCTCTCTCCCTCACACTGCCCACTCCCACTCTCTCTCCGTCACCCTGCCGCTCCCACTCTTTCTCTCCCTCACACTGTCCGCCCCACTCTCTCTCTCTTTCACACTGCCCGCTCCCACTCTCTCTCTCCCTCGTACTGCCCGCTCCCTCTCTCTCTTCCTCACACTGCCCGCTCCCACTCTCTCTCTTCCTCACACTGCCCGCTCCCACTCTCTCTCTCCTTCATACTGCCCTCTCCTACTCGCTCTCTACCTCACATTGCCCTCTCCCACTCTCTCTCCCTCACATTGCCCTCTCCCACTCTGTCTCTCCCTCACACTGCCCTCTCCCACTCTCTCTCTCCCTCACACTGCCGGCCCCACTCTCTCTCTCTCTACCACTGCCCACTCCCACTCTCTCCCTCACACTGCCCACTCCCTCTCTCTCTCCCTCACACTGCCGGCTCCCACTCTCCCTCCCTCACACTGCCCGCTCCCACTCTCTCTCTCCCTCGCACTGCTGGCTCCCACTCTCTCTCCGTCACCCTGCCGCTCCCACTCTTTCTCTCCCTCACACTGTCTGCCCCACTCTCTCTCTCTTTCACACTGCCGGCATCCACTCTCTCTCTCCCTCACACTGCTGGCTCCCACTCTCTCTCTCCCTCACACTGCCCGCTCCCACTCTCTCTCTCCCTCGTATTGCGCGCTCCCACTCTCTCTCTCCCTCACAGTGCCCGCTCCCACTCTCTCTCTCTCTCACACTGCCGAATCCCACTCTCTCTCTCCCTCACACTGCCCGCTCCCACTCTCTCTCTCTCTCACACTGCTGGATCCCACTCTCTCACTCCATCACACTACCTGCTCCAACTCAATCCCTCACTCTTCCCGATCCCACTCTCTCTCCCTCACACTGCCCGCTCCAGATCTCTCTCTCCATCACACTGCCCTCTCCCATCTCCCTCTCCTTCACACTGCCGAATCCCACTCTCTCTCCCTCACACTGCCCGCTCCCACTCTCTCTCCCTCACACTGCCCGCTCCCACTCTCTCTCTCTCTCAGACACCGCCCGCTCCCACTCTCTCTCCGTCACCCTACCACTCCCACTCTCTCTCTCCCTCAAACTGCCCGCCCCCACTCTCTCTCTCCCTCACACTGCCGGCTCCCACTGTCTCTCCCACATACTCTCGGATCCAACTCTCTCTTTCCCTCACACTGCCGGTTTCCACGCTCTCTCAATCAAATGGCCTGCTCCCACTCTCTCTCTCCCTCTCACTGCCAACTCCCACTCTCTCTCTCCCTCACACTGCCGGCTCCCACTCTCTCTCTCCTTCACACTGCCTTCTCCCACTCTCTCTCTCCTTCACACTGCCTGCTCCCACTCTCTCTCTCCTTCACACTGCCTTCTCCCACTCTCTCTCTCCTTCACACTGCCTGCTCCCACTCTCTCTCTCCCTCACACTGCCTGCTCCCACTCTGTCTCTCCCTCACACTGCCAACTCCCACTCTCTCTCTCCTTCACACTGCCCGCTCCCACTCTCTCTCCCTCACACTGCCCGCTCCCACTCTCTCTCCCTCACACTGCCCGCTCCCACTCTCTCTCTCCTTCACACTGCCAATTCCCACTCTCTCTCCCTCACACTGCCCGCTCCCACCCTCTCTCTCCCTCACACTGCCCGCTCCCACTCTCCCTCCCTCACACTGCCGACTCCCATTCTCCCTCCCTCACACTGCCGGCTCCAACTCTGTACCTCACACTGCCCGCTCGTACTCTCCCTCTCCCCCACATTGCCCGCTGCCACTCTCTCTCTCCCTCGCACTGCCCACTTGCACTCTCTCTCCCTCGTACTGCCTGCTCCCATTCTCTCTCTCCTTCACACCGGCTGCTCCAAATCTCTCTCTCCCTCACACTGCCCTCTCCCATCTCCCTCTCCTGCACACTGCCGAATCCCACTCTCTCTCTCCCTCACACTGCCAGCTCCCACTCTCTCTCTCTCACACACACCGCCCGCTCCCACAATCTCTCTCCCTCACACTACACGCTCCCACTCTCTCTCTCCCTCGCACTGCACGCTCCCACTATCTCTCTCTCCCTCACACGACCCGCTCATACCCTCCCTCTCACTCACACTGCCCGCTGCCACTCTCTCTCTCCGTCGCACTGCCCACTCGCACTCTCTCTCTCCCTCGTACTGTGCGCTCCCACTCTCTCTCTCCCACACACTGCCCGCTTCCACTCTCTCCCTTGCGCTGCCCACTCCCACTCTCTCTCTCCTTCACACTGCGCCCTCCCACTCTCTCTCCCTCACACTGCCCACTCCCACTCTCTCTCCCTCACACTGCCCGCTCCCACTCTCTCTCTCCCTCACACTGCCCGCTCCCACTCTCTCTCTCCCTCACACTGCTCGCTCCCACTCTCCCTCTCCCTCACATTACTCGCTCCCACTCTCTCTCCCTCACACTGCCGGCTCCCACTCTCTCTCCCTCATACTGCCCTCTCCAACTCTCTCTCTCCCTCACACTGCCCGCTCCCACTCTTTCTCTCCCTCACACTGTGCGCTCCCACTCTCTCTCTCCCTCAAACTGCCGGCTTCCACTCTCTCTCCCTCACATTACCCATTCCCACTCTCTCTCACTCACACTGCGCACTTTCACACTCTCTCCCTCAAACTGCCCGCTCCCACTCTCTCTCTCACTCTGCCAACTCCCACTCTCTCTCTCCCGCACACTGCCGGCCCCACTTTCTCTCCCTAACACTGCCCACTCCCACTCTCTCTCTCTCTCTCTCTCTCACACACTGCCCGCTCCCACTCTCTCTCTCCCTCGTACTGCCCGCTCCCTCTCTCTCTTCCTCACACTGCCCGCTCCCACTCTCTCTTCCTCACACTGCCCGCTCCCACTCTCTCTCTCCTTCATACTGCCCTCTCCTACTCGCTCTCTACCTCACATTGCCCACTCCCACTCTCTCTCCCTCACATTGCCCTCTCCCACTCTGTCTCTCCCTCACACTGCCCTCTCCCACTCTCTCTCTCCCTCACACTGCCGGCCCCACTCTCTCTCTCTCTACCACTGCCCACTCCCACTCTCTCCCTCACACTGCCCACTCCCTCTCTCTCTCCCTCACACTGCCGGCTCCCACTCTCCCTCCCTCACACTGCCCGCTCCCACTCTCTCTCTCCCTCGCACTGCTGGCTCCCACTCTCTCTCCGTCACCCTGCCGCTCCCACTCTTTCTCTCCCTCACACTGTCTGCCCCACTCTCTCTCTCTTTCACACTGCCGGCATCCACTCTCTCTCTCCCTCACACTGCTGGCTCCCACTCTCTCTCTCCCTCACACTGCCCGCTCCCACTCTCTCTCTCCCTCGTATTGCGCGCTCCCACTCTCTCTCTCCCTCACAGTGCCCGCTCCCACTCTCTCTCTCTCTCACACTGCCGAATCCCACTCTCTCTCTCCCTCACACTGCCCGCTCCCACTCTCTCTCTCTCTCACACTGCTGGATCCCACTCTCTCACTCCATCACACTACCTGCTCCAACTCAATCCCTCACTCTTCCCGATCCCACTCTCTCTCCATCACACTGCCCTCTCCCATCTCCCTCTCCTTCACACTGCCGAATCCCACTCTCTCTCCCTCACACTGCCCGCTCCCACTCTCTCTCCCTCACACTGCCCGCTCCCACTCTCTCTCTCTCTCAGACACCGCCCGCTCCCACTCTCTCTCCGTCACCCTACCACTCCCACTCTCTCTCTCCCTCAAACTGCCCGCCCCCACTCTCTCTCTCCCTCACACTGCCGGCTCCCACTGTCTCTCCCACATACTCTCGGATCCAACTCTCTCTTTCCCTCACACTGCCGGTTTCCACGCTCTCTCAATCAAATGGCCTGCTCCCACTCTCTCTCTCCCTCTCACTGCCAACTCCCACTCTCTCTCTCCCTCACACTGCCGGCTCCCACTCTCTCTCTCCTTCACACTGCCTTCTCCCACTCTCTCTCTCCTTCACACTGCCTGCTCCCACTCTCTCTCTCCTTCACACTGCCTTCTCCCACTCTCTCTCTCCTTCACACTGCCTGCTCCCACTCTCTCTCTCCCTCACACTGCCTGCTCCCACTCTGTCTCTCCCTCACACTGCCAACTCCCACTCTCTCTCTCCTTCACACTGCCCGCTCCCACTCTCTCTCCCTCACACTGCCCGCTCCCACTCTCTCTCCCTCACACTGCCCGCTCCCACTCTCTCTCTCCTTCACACTGCCAATTCCCACTCTCTCTCCCTCACACTGCCCGCTCCCACCCTCTCTCTCCCTCACACTGCCCGCTCCCACTCTCCCTCCCTCACACTGCCGACTCCCATTCTCTCTCCCTCACACTGCCGGCTCCAACTCTGTACCTCACACTGCCCGCTCGTACTCTCCCTCTCCCCCACATTGCCCGCTGCCACTCTCTCTCTCCCTCGCACTGCCCACTTGCACTCTCTCTCCCTCGTACTGCCTGCTCCCATTCTCTCTCTCCTTCACACCGGCTGCTCCAAATCTCTCTCTCCCTCACACTGCCCTCTCCCATCTCCCTCTCCTGCACACTGCCGAATCCCACTCTCTCTCTCCCTCACACTGCCAGCTCCCACTCTCTCTCTCTCACACACACCGCCCGCTCCCACAATCTCTCTCCCTCACACTACACGCTCCCACTCTCTCTCTCCCTCGCACTGCACGCTCCCACTATCTCTCTCTCCCTCACACGACCCGCTCATACCCTCCCTCTCACTCACACTGCCCGCTGCCACTCTCTCTCTCCGTCGCACTGCCCACTCGCACTCTCTCTCTCCCTCGTACTGTGCGCTCCCACTCTCTCTCTCCCACACACTGCCCGCTTCCACTCTCTCCCTTGCGCTGCCCACTCCCACTCTCTCTCTCCTTCACACTGCGCCCTCCCACTCTCTCTCCCTCACACTGCCCACTCCCACTCTCTCTCCCTCACACTGCCCGCTCCCACTCTCTCTCTCCCTCACACTGCCCGCTCCCACTCTCTCTCTCCCTCACACTGCTCGCTCCCACTCTCCCTCTCCCTCACATTACTCGCTCCCACTCTCTCTCCCTCACACTGCCGGCTCCCACTCTCTCTCCCTCATACTGCCCTCTCCAACTCTCTCTCTCCCTCACACTGCCCGCTCCCACTCTTTCTCTCCCTCACACTGTGCGCTCCCACTCTCTCTCTCCCTCAAACTGCCGGCTTCCACTCTCTCTCCCTCACATTACCCATTCCCACTCTCTCTCACTCACACTGCGCACTTTCACACTCTCTCCCTCAAACTGCCCGCTCCCACTCTCTCTCTCACTCTGCCAACTCCCACTCTCTCTCTCCCGCACACTGCCGGCCCCACTTTCTCTCCCTAACACTGCCCACTTTCACTCTCTCTCTCTCTCTCTCTCTCACACACTGCCCGCTCCCACTCTCTCTCTCCCTCACACTGCCCGCTCCCACTCTCTCTCCCTCTCTCTCACACTGCACATTCCCACTCTCTCTCACTCACACTGCCCGTTCTCTCTCTCTCTCTCTCTCTCCCTCTCTCTCCCTCACACTGCCCGCTCCCACTCTCTCTCTCATTCTGCCCACTCCCACTCGTTCTCCCTCACACTGCCCGCTCCCACTCTCTCTCTCCCTCACACTTCCTGCTCCCACTCTCTCTCTCCCTCACACTGCCAACTCCCACTCTCTCTCCCTCACACTGCCCGCTCTCACTCTCTCTCCCTCACACTGCCTGCGCCCACTCTCCCTCTCTCTCTCCCTCACACTGCCCACGTTCACACTCTCTCCCTCAAACTGCCTGCTCCCACTCTCTCTCCCTCACACTGCCCGCTCCCTCTCTCTCTCCCTCACACTGCCTGTTCCCACTCTCTCTCTCAATCTGCCCACTCCCACTCTCTCTCCCTCACATTACCCGCTCACACTCTCTCTACCTCGCGCTGCCCGCTCACTCTCTCACTCACACTGCCCATTTTCACACTCTCTCTCACACTGTCCGCTCCCACTCTCTCTCACTCACACTGCCCGCTCACACTCTCTCTACTGCTCACAATGTCCGCTCTCACTCTCTCTCCCTCTCCCTCACACTGCACACTCCCACTCTCTCTCTCTCTCTCCCTCACACTGCCAGCGCCCACTCTCTCTCTCCCCCACACAGCCGCCTCCCACACTCTCTCGCTCAAATGGTCTGCTCCCACTCTCTCTCCCTCTCACTGCCTGCTCCCTCTCTCTCTCCCTCACACTGCCCACTTTCACACTCTCTCCCTCACACTGCGCGCTTCAACTCTCTCTCTCACTGCCCACTCCCACTCTATCTCCCTCACACTGCCGGATCCCACTCTCTCTCTCCCTCACACTGCCCGCTCCCTCTCTCTCTCCCTCACAGTGCCCGCTCCCACTCTCTCTCTCTCACTCTGCCCACTCCCACTCGCTCTACCTCATACTGCTGGCTCCCACTCTCTCTCTCTCATACTGCCCGCTCCCACTCTCTCCCTCTCACTGCCAGCTCCCACTCTCTCTACCCGTCACACTGCCGGTTGCCACTTTCTCTCTCCCTCACACTGCCCGTTCCTAGTCTCTCTCCCTCACACTGCCCGTTCCTAGTCTCTCTCCCTCACACTGCCCGTTCCAAGTCTCTCTCCCTCACACTGCCCGTTCCCACTCTCTCTCCCTCACACTGCCCGTTCCTAGTCTCTCTCCCTCACACTGCCCGTTCCCAGTCTCTCTCCCTCATACTGCCCGTTCCTAGTCTCTCTCCCTCACACTGCCCGTTCCTAGTCTCTCTCCCTCACACTGCCCGTTCCTAGTCTCTCTCCCTCACACTGCCCGTTCCAAGTCTCTCTCCCTCACACTGCCCGTTCCCACTCTCTCTCCCTCACACTGCCCGTTCCTAGTCTCTCTCCCTCACACTGCCCGTTCCCAGTCTCTCTCCCTCATACTGCCCGTTCCTAGTCTCTCTCCCTCACACTGCCCGTTCCTAGTCTCTCTCCCTCACACTGCCCGTTCCCACTCTCTCTCCCTCACACTGCCCGTTCCTAGTCTCTCTCCCTCACACTGCCCGTTCCTAGTCTGTCTCCCTCACACTGCCCGTTCCTAGTCTCTCTCCCTCACACTGCCCGTTCCTAGTCTCTCTCCCTCACACTGCCCGTTCCCACTCTCTCTCCCTCACACTGCCCGTTCCTAGTCTCTCTCCCTCACACTGCCCGTTCCTAGTCTCTCTCCCTCACACTGCCTGTTCCTAGTCTCTCTCCCTCACACTGCCCGTTCCTAGTCTCTCACCTTCACACTGCCCGTTCCTAGTCTCTCTCCCTCACACTGCCCGTTCCCACTCTCTCTCCCTCACACTGCCCGTTCCTAGTCTTTCTCCCTCACACTGCCCGTTCCTAGTCTCTCTCCCTCACACTGCCCGTTCCTAGTCTCTCTCCCTCACACTGTCCGTTCCCAGTCTCTCTCCCTCACACTGCCCGTTCCCAGTCTCTCTCCGTCACACTGCCCGTTCCTAGTCTCTCTCCCTCACACTGCCCGTTCCTAGTCTCTCTCCCTCACACTGCCCGTTCCAACTCTCTCTCCCTCACACTGCCCGTTCCCAGTCTCTCTCCCTCACACTGCCCGTTCCCAGTCTCTCTCCCTCACACTGCCCGTTCCCAGTCTCTCTCCCTCACACTGCCCGTTCCCAGTCTCTCTCCCTCACACTGCCCACTCCCACTCTCTCTCCGTCACCCTGCCGCTCCCACTCTTTCTCTCCCTCACACTGTCCGCCCCACTCTCTCTCTCTTTCACACTGCCCGCTCCCACTCTCTCTCTCCTTCGTACTGCCCGCTCCCTCTCTCTCTTCCTCACACTGCCCGCTCCCACTCTCTCTCTCCCTCGTACTGCCCGCTCCCTCTCTCTCTTCCTCACACTGCCCGCTCCCACTCTCTCTCTTCCTCACACTACCCGCTCCCACTCTCTCTCTCCTTCATACTGCCCTCTCCTACTCGCTCTCTACCTCACATTGCCCACTCCCACTCTCTCTCCCTCACATTGCCCTCTCCCACTCTGTCTCTCCCTCACACTGCCCTCTCCCACTCTCTCTCTCCCTCACACTGCCGGCCCCACTCTCTCTCTCTCTACCACTGCCCACTCCCACTCTCTCCCTCACACTGCCCACTCCCTCTCTCTCTCCCTCACACTGCCGGCTCCCACTCTCCCTCCCTCACACTGCCCGCTCCCACTCTCTCTCTCCCTCACTCTGCCGGCGCCCACTCTCTCCCTCAAACTGCCCGCTCCCACTCTCTCTCTCCCTCACACTGCCCGCTCCCACTCTCTCACTCCATCACACTACCGGCTCCAACTCTATCCCTCACTCTTCCCGATCCCACTCTCTCTCCCTCACACTGTCGCCTCCCACTCTCTCTCTCCCTCACACTGCCGCCTCCCACTCTCTCTCTCCTTCATACTGCCCTCTCCTACTCTCTCTCTCCCTCACACTGCCGTCTTCCACATTCTCTCCCTCAAATGGCTAGCTTCCACTCTCTCTCCCTCACACTGCCCACTCCCTCTCTCTCTCCCTCACACTGCCCACGTTCACACTCTCTCCCTCAAACTGCCTGCTCCCACTCTCTCTCCCTCACACTGCCCACTCCCTCTCTCTCTCCCTCACAATGTCCGCTCCCACTCTCTCTCCCTCACACTGCCCACGTTCACACTCTCTCCCTCAAACTGCCCGCTCCCACTCTCTCTCCCTCACACTACCCACTCCCTCTCTCTCCCTCACACTGCCCACGTTCACACTCTCTCCCTCAAACTGCCTGCTCCCACTCTCTCTCCCTCACACTGCCCGCTCCCTCTCTCTCTCCCTCACACTGCCTGCTCCCACTCTCTCTCTCAATCTGCCCACTCCCACTCTCTCTCCCTCACATTACCCGCTCACACTCTCTCTACCTCGCGCTGCCCGCTCACTCTCTCACTCACACTGCCCATTTTCACACTTTCGCACTCACACTGCCCGCTCACACTCTCTCTACCGCTCACAATGTCCGCTCTCACTCTCTCTCCCTCTCCCTCACACTGCACACTCCCACTCTCTCTCTCTCTCTCCCTCACACTGCCAGCGCCCACTCTCTCTCTTCCCCACACAGCCGCCTCCCACACTCTCTCGCTCAAATGGTCTGCTCCCACTCTCTCTCCCTCTCACTGCCTGCTCCCTCTCTCTCTCCCTCACACTGCCCACTTTCACACTCTCTCCCTCACACTGCGCGATTCAACTCTCTCTCTCACTGCCCACTCCCACTCTATCTCCCTCACACTGCAGGATCCCACTCTCTCTCTCCCTCACACTGCCCGCTCCCTCTCTCTCTCCCTCACAGTGCCCACTCCCACTCTCTCTCTCTCACTCTGCCCACTCCCACTCGCTCTACCTCATACTGCTGGCTCCCACTCTCTCTCTCTCATACTGCCCGCTCCCACTCTCTCCCTCTCACTGCCAGCTCCCACTCTCTCTAACCGTCACACTGCCGGTTGCCACTTTCTCTCTCCCTCACACTGCCCGCTCCTAGTCTCTCTCCCTCACACGGCCGGTTCCTAGTCTCTCTCCCTCACACTGCCCGTTCCAAGTCTCTCTCCCTCACACTGCCCGTTCCCACTCTCTCTCCCTCACACTGCCCGTTCCTAGTCTCTCTCCCTCACACTGCCCGTTCCCAGTCTCTCTCCCTCATACTGCCCGTTCCTAGTCTCTCTCCCTCACACTGCCCGTTCCCACTCTCTCTCCCTCACACTGCCCGTTCCCACTCTCTCTCCCTCACACTGCCCGTTCCTAGTCTCTCTCCCTCACACTGCCCGTTCCCACTCTCTCTCCCTCACACTGCCCGTTCCTAGTCTCTCTCCCTCACACTGCCCGTTCCTAGTCTCTCTCCCTCACACTGCCCGTTCCTAGTCTCTCTCCCTCACACTGCCCGTTCCCACTCTCTCTCCCTCACACTGCCCGTTCCTAGTCTTTCTCCCTCACACTGCCCGTTCCTAGTCTCTCTCCCTCACACTGCCCGTTCCTAGTCTCTCTCCCTCACACTGCCCGTTCCCACTCTCTCTCCCTCACACTGCCCGTTCCTAGTCTCTCTCCCTCACACTACCCGTTCCCAGTCTCTCTCCCTCACACTGCCCGTTCCCAGTCTCTCTCCCTCACACTGCCCGTTCCCAGTCTCTCTCCCTCACACTGCCCGTTCCTAGTCTCTTTCCCTCACACTGCCCGTTCCTAGTCTTTCTCCCTCACACTGCCCGTTCCTAGTCTCTCTCCCTCACACTGCCCGTTCCCAGTCTCTCTCCCTCACACTGCCCGTTCCCAGTCTCTTTCCCTCACACTGCCCGTTCCCAGTCTCTCTCCCTCACACTGCCCACTCCCACTCTCTCTCCGTCACCCTGCCGCTCCCACTCTTTCTCTCCCTCACACTGTCCGCCCCACTCTCTCTCTCTTTCACACTGCCCCCTCCCACTCTCTCTCTCCCTCGTACTGCCCGCTCCCTCTCTCTCTTCCTCACACTGCCCGCTCCCACTCTCTCTCTTCCTCACACTGCCCGCTCCCACTCTCTCTCTCCTTCATACTGCCCTCTCCTACTCGCTCTCTACCTCACATTGCCCACTCCAACTCTCTCTCCCTCACATTGCCCTCTCCCACTCTGTCTCTCCCTCACACTGCCCTCTCCCACTCTCTCTCTCCCTCACACTGCCGGCCCCACTCTCTCTCTCTCTACCACTGCCCACTCCCACTCTCTCCCTCACACTGCCCACTCCCTCTCTCTCTCCCTCACACTGCCGGCTCCCACTCTCCCTCCCTCACACTGCCCGCTCCCACTCTCTCTCTCCCTCACACTGCTGGCTCCCACTCTCTCTCCGTCACCCTGCCGCTCCCACTCTTTCTCTCCCTCACACTGTCTGCCCCACTCTCTCTCTCTTTCACACTGCCGGCATCCACTCTCTCTCTCCCTCACACTGCTGGCTCCCACTCTCTCTCTCCCTCACACTGCCCGCTCCCACTCTCTCTCTCCCTCGTATTGCGCGCTCCCACTCTCTCTCTCCCTCACAGTGCCCGCTCCCACTCTCTCTCTCTCTCACACTGCCGAATCCCACTCTCTCTCTCCCTCACACTGCCCGCTCCCACTCTCTCTCTCTCTCACACTGCTGGATCCCACTCTCTCACTCCATCACACTACTTGCTCCAACTCAATCCCTCACTCTTCCCGATCCCACTCTCTCTCCCTCACACTGCCCGCTCCAGATCTCTCTCTCCATCACACTGCCCTCTCCCATCTCCCTCTCCTTCACACTGCCGAATCCCACT
The DNA here is from genome assembly GCF_047496795.1 of Chiloscyllium punctatum. Lineage (NCBI taxonomy): Eukaryota > Metazoa > Chordata > Chondrichthyes > Orectolobiformes > Hemiscylliidae > Chiloscyllium > Chiloscyllium punctatum. Next base: position 28,023,912 of record NC_092767.1, read on the forward strand.
CTCTCTCCCTCACACTGCCCGCTCCCACTCTCTCTCCCTCACACTGCCCGCTCCCACTCTCTCTCTCTCTCAGACACCGCCCGCTCCCACTCTCTCTCCGTCACCCTGCCACTCCCACTCTCTCTCTCCCTCAAACTGCCCGCCCCCACTCTCTCTCTCCCTCACACTGCCGGCTCCCACTGTCTCTCCCACATACTCTCGGATCCAACTCTCTCTTTCCCTCACACTGCCGGTTTCCACGCTCTCTCAATCAAATGGCCTGCTCCCACTCTCTCTCTCCCTCTCACTGCCAACTCCCACTCTCTCTCTCCCTCACACTGCCGGCTCCCACTCTCTCTCTCCTTCACACTGCCTTCTCCCACTCTCTCTCTCCTTCACACTGCCTGCTCCCACTCTCTCTCTCCTTCACACTGCCTTCTCCCACTCTCTCTCTCCTTCACACTGCCTGCTCCCACTCTCTCTCTCCCTCACACTGCCTGCTCCCACTCTGTCTCTCCCTCACACTGCCAACTCCCACTCTCTCTCTCCTTCACACTGCCCGCTCCCACTCTCTCTCCCTCACACTGCCCGCTCCCACTCTCTCTCCCTCACACTGCCCGCTCCCACTCTCTCTCTCCTTCACACTGCCAATTCCCACTCTCTCTCCCTCACACTGCCCGCTCCCACCCTCTCTCTCCCTCACACTGCCCGCTCCCACTCTCCCTCCCTCACACTGCCGACTCCCATTCTCTCTCCCTCACACTGCCGGCTCCAACTCTGTACCTCACACTGCCCGCTCGTACTCTCCCTCTCCCCCACATTGCCCGCTGCCACTCTCTCTCTCCCTCGCACTGCCCACTTGCACTCTCTCTCCCTCGTACTGCCTGCTCCCATTCTCTCTCTCCTTCACACCGGCTGCTCCAAATCTCTCTCTCCCTCACACTGCCCTCTCCCATCTCCCTCTCCTTCACACTGCCGAATCCCACTCTCTCTCTCCCTCACACTGCCAGCTCCCACTCTCTCTCTCTCTCACACACCGCCCGCTCCCACAATCTCTCTCCCTCACACTACACGCTCCCACTCTCTCTCTCCCTCGCACTGCACGCTCCCACTATCTCTCTCTCCCTCACACGACCCGCTCATACCCTCCCTCTCACTCACACTGCCCGCTGCCACTCTCTCTCTCCGTCGCACTGCCCACTCGCACTCTCTCTCTCCCTCGTACTGTGCGCTCCCACTCTCTCTCTCCCACACACTGCCCGCTTCCACTCTCTCCCTTGCGCTGCCCACTCCCACTCTCTCTCTCCTTCACACTGCGCCCTCCCACTCTCTCTCCCTCACACTGCCCACTCCCACTCTCTCTCCCTCACACTGCCCGCTCCCACTCTCTCTCTCCCTCACTCTGCCCAGTCCCACTCTCTCTCTCCCTTACACTGCTGGCTCCCACTCTCTCTCTCCCTCACACTGCCGGCGCCCACTCCCTCTGCCTCACACTGCCTGCCCCCACTCTCTCTCTCTCCTTCACACTGCCCGCTCCCACTCTCTCTCTCCCTCACTCTGCCCAGTCCCACTCTCTCTCTCCCTCAAACTGCTGGCTCCCACTCTCTCTCTCTCCTTCACACTGCCAGCGCCCACTCTCTCACTCCCTCAAACTGCCCGCTCCCACTCTCTCTCCTTCACACTACCGGTGCCCACTCTCTCCCTCACATTGCCGGCGCCCACCCTCTCTCTCCCTCACACTGCCTGCTCCCTCTCTCTCTCCCTCACTCTGCCCACTTTCACAAACTCTCCCTCACACTGCTCGCTCCCACTCTCTCCCTCACACTGTCCACTCCCACTTCCCTCTCCTTCACACTGCCCACTTCTACTCTCTCGCCCTCACACTGCCCGCTCTCACTCTCACTCCCTCACACTGCCCGGTCCCACTCTCTCTCCCCGTCACACTGCCAGTTGCCACTTTCTCTCTCCCTCACACTGCCCGCTCCGTCTCTCTCCCTTCCTCACACTGTCCGTTCCCACTCTCTCTCCCTCACACTGCTGGCTCCCACTCTCTCTCTCCCTCACACTGCCCACTCCACTCTCTCTCTCCTTCACACTGCCCGCTCCCACTCTCTCTCTCCTTCACACTGCCCACTCCCACTCTCTCTCTCCTTCACACTGCCCACTCCCACTCTCTCTCTCCCTCACACTGCCGTCTCCCACTCTCTCTCCCTCACACTACCAGCTCCCACTCTCTCTCCCTCACACCGCCTGCTCCAAATCTCTCTCTCCATCACATTGCCCTCTCCCATCTCCCTCTCCTTCACACTGCCGAATCCCACTCTCTCTCTCCTTCACACTGCTCGCTCCCACTCTCTCTCTGTCCCTCACACTGCCAGCTCCCACTCTCTCTCTCACACACCGCCCGCTCCCACTCTCTCTCTCTCTCACACACCGCCCGCTTCCACTCTCTCTCTCCCTCACACTGCCCGCTCCCACTCTCTCTCTCTCCATCACACTACCCCCTCCCACTCTCTCTCCATCACACTGTCCACTCCCACTCTCTCTCCCTCACACTGCCGTCACCCACTATCTCTCTCCCTCACACTACACGCTCCCACTCTCTCTCTCCCTTGCACTGCACGCTCCCACTATTTCTCTCTCCCTCACACTGCCCACTCGCAATCTCTCTCTCCCTCGCACTGCACACTTGCACTCACTCTCTCCCTCGTACTGCGCGCTCCCACTCTCTGTCTCCCTCAAAATGCCCACTCCCACTCTCTCTCCCTCACACTGCCGGATCCCACTATCTCTCTCCCTCACAATACCCGCTCCCACTCTCTCTCTCCCACGCACTGCACGCTCCCACTATCTCTCTCTCCCTCACACTGCCCGCTCCCACTCTCTCTCTCCTTCACACTGCCGTCTCCCACTCTCTCTCCCTCACACTACCAGCTCCCACTTTCTCTCCCTCACAGCGCCTGCTCCAAATCTCTCTCTCCCTCACACTGCCCGCTCCCACTCTCTCTTTGTCCGTCACACTGCCAGCTCCCACTCTCTCTCTCTCACACACCGCCCGCTCCCACTCTCTCTCTCCCTCAAACTGCCCGCTCCCACTCTCTCTCTCCCTCACACTGCCGGCGCCCACTCTCTCTCTCCCTCACACTGCCGGCGCCCACTCTCTCTCTCCCTCATACTGCCTGCTCCCACTCTCTCTCTCCCTCATACTGCACGCTCCCACTCTCTCTCCCTCACACTGCCCGCTCCCACTCTCTCTCCCTCACACAACCGATTCCCACTCTCTTTAGTTTGTAATGCAGGGGTTGCTTGATTTTATTGTCAGTACATTGAATATAGGAGTTGGGAGATCATGTTGTGGCTGTCAAGGTGATTGGTTAGTTCACTGGTGACATACTGCATTCAATTCCTGCTATAGGATCAAGGTTATAAAACTTGAAAGGGTTCAGAAAAGCTTTACAAAAATATTGTAGGTTTGAAGTGTTTGAGCTGTAGGGAGAGGCTGAATAGGCTGGCACTATTTTCCGTGGTACGTTGAAGGTTGAGGGGTGAGCTTGAAGAGATTCATAAAATCATGAGGGGCATTGATAGGGGAAGTAGCCAATATCTCTTTCCAAGACGAGAATTTGTGGGTATGAGGTGACAGGGGAAAGACTTAAAAGGGACTTAAGGTGCAGTTTTATTCTTGCAGTGATGTGTGTATGGAATGAGCTGCCAGAGGAAGTGGTGGAGACTGGTACATTCACAACATATAAAAGGTATTAATAGGAAGAGTTCAGAGGGATGTGGGGCAAGTGCTGGCGAATGGGATGAGAATAATGTCGGGTATCTGGCCAACATGGAAGGGTTGACCCAATGGTCAGTTTCCATGCTGTCCATCTCGATGACACTATGACTCTATGAAAGGTAGGAAGTGCATGGGGCAGACTGTCCAAGGGTTGGACACAGGGTTGATCTAAACACTTTTCAACATTCAGACAAATGATCTACCAACAACCGTGTCTCACCGTTTTCCCTATGCTGATGACTGAGAGTTAAATTGTCATAGCATGGACACAGACCGCTCCGTTAAACCCATTCACCCTGAACAGATCTAGTCCCATTTGCCAGCACACGGCCCCAATCCCTCTGAACCCTTCCTATTCATATAACCATCCGGATGCCTTTCAAATGCTGTCATTGTACCAGCCTCCACCACTTCCTCTTGCAGCTCATTCCATGCACGCACTGACTTCTATTTGAGAAAAGTTGCCCCTTAGGTCCATCTTAAATGTTCCCATCTCACCTTAACCCTGTGTGCACCAGTATGAACTCCTCTTCCCCATAGAAAAGACCTTGGCTCTTCACCCTATCCACGCTGTTCATGATTGAGCAAACCTCTCTGAGGTCATCGAGTCAGAGAGTCATAAAGATGTACAGCACAGAAACAGACCCTTCGGTCCAACTTGTCCATGCCGACCCGATATCCCAACCCAATCTAGTCCCACCTGCCAGCACCCAGCCCATTTCCTTCAAAACCCTTAATATACATATACCCATCCAGATGCCTCTTAAAAGTTGCAATTGTGCTAGTCTCCACCATTTTCCCTGGCAGCTCACTCCAGCTCTGCGTGAAAATCTTGCCCCTTCAATCTCATTTATATCTTTCCCCTCTCCCCTAAGCCTATCCCCTCTAGTTCTGGACTCCCCCATCCCAGGGAAAAGACTTTGTCTATTTATCCTATCTATGCCTCTCATGATTTTCTAAATCTCTAGAAGGTCACACCTCAGCCTCCAATGCTCCAGGGAAAACAGCCCGAGCATGTTCAGCCTTTCCCTATAGCTCAAATCTTTCAAATCAGGCAACATTCTTGTAAATTTTTTCTGAACACTTGCAAGTTTCACAACATCTTTCCGATAGGAAGGAGACCAGAATTGTACGCAGGATTCCAACACTCACCAATGTCCTGTACAGCTGCAACATGACCTCCCAACCCATGTACTCAATATTCTGACCAATAAATGAAAGCATACTAAACGTTTTCCTCACTATCCTATCTACCTGCGACTCCACTTTCAGAGAGCTATGAACCTGCACTCCAAGGTCTCTTTGTTCAGCAACAGGTCACTTCTCAGCCTCCAATAGCTCAAACCCTGGAGCCCCAGTGACATTTTTATACATTTCATCCGCAGCGTTTCAAGTTTAACAACATCTTTCCTCTAGCAGGGAGACCAGAATTGAATATAGTATTCCCAAAGTGGCCTAACCAATGTCATGTACAACCACACTCCTACACTCAATGTACTGACCAATAAAGCCTCTGTAATTCTGCCCCAGATCCTTAATGAAGGTGTTACAAAGGTGATGGAATACTGCAGCACATGGGGTCTTACATTGAATCCCTCATCAACCATATCCAATGTATGTCAGCTCCACAACTTCAGGGTCCAAACAGAACTGTGCATTTACATTGATGTCCGCCATAATCCCAGCCGACATCTTTGTGTGTGACTCAAGTCAGAATGTCACTGATTTCAAGATTGCCCTGACCTTCAACAGCAAAGTCTAATTATTGAAGGTCATAAATCTTTTGACCATATTCAAAAAAAACTGCAGATGCTTTAAATCAGAAACAAAAGCAAAACTTGCTGGAAAAGCTCAGCAGCATCTGTGAAGAGAAATTGTTTTGTGTCCAATGATTGTTCTTCAATACTAACCGTGTCCACTTTAATTGTCCAATAATCACAGGGCCACCCATTTGTTTGGTTTAATTTTCAGACTCAAATCTGTTGAAGACAAAGTACACAAACATGCCTGGTTATCACACCCAGATCAAATTATTATAAAGGTCAAGCACTTTGAAAATATCCAATTTGGAAATAGCTTCCTTACCAAATTGTTTTCATGACAATATTTTAATTGTGTTTCCAAATATTCTTCAGTCCAGATACAAATATATTTTAAATTGCTTCCACCTCTCTCCCGTGTCAGTAATCTGGTATATGAATGTCAGTGTCTGTGTGACGCTATGTATGTAGGCCATGTCTCTGAAAGACTGACAGATTGTTCCAGACAGCATTTCTCTTCAGGTCTTCATAACAAACAGGTTACAGCCTGGACCCAACCAGCTTACACTCACAAAACATAAAACCCAGTGCCCACCGTTGGTTGTGATTGGGTAACATTTTAAATGAATTCTAATCCATTCCTGGGCATCGCTGGTTGGGCCGGCAATTATTGCTCATCCCTAGTGGTTGTTGAGAATGTGTTGTGGGTTTGGAAAGTGCTGTCTAAGGAGCTTCTGTGAATTTCTGCACGGCACCTTGTCGCTGGTGCACATTGCTGCTCCTGTGCGTCAGTGGGGAAAATAACATGGATGTTTGTGGATGTCGTTGCAATCAAGTGGGGTCTTTTATCCTGGCGGGTGCCAAGCTTCTGGAATACTGTTGGAGCTGCCCCATCCAGGCCTGTGGGGAGTATTCCATCACAATCCTGACTGGTGTATTGTAGATGGTGGACAGTCTGTGGGGGATCAGGAGGTGAGTCATTCACTGCAGTATTCCGAGCCTCTTACCTGCTCTGTTTTTACTGTATTTATATCACTGGTACAATTCAGTTTCTGGTCAATGGTAACCCCAAGGTGTTGACAGGAGAGGATTCAGCAACGGTAACCCCATTGAATATCAAAGGATGATGGTTTGATTCTCTGTTGTTGGAGATAATCAGTGTCTGGCATTTATGTGGCACGAATGTTCTTTGTCACTTTTCTTCCAAGTCCTGGATATTATCCAGGTTTTACTGCACTTGCCAAGGGCTGCTTCAGTATCTGAGTCGTCACACATGCTGTTGAACATTGTGCAAACATTGGCTAACATCCTTAAGATGGAGGGATGTACATTTATAAACTATTGAAGATTGTTGGGCTGAGGACATTCTCCTGAGGAACTCCAACAGAAATGTTCCTTCGTTGTGATGACTGACCACCAACAATCACAACCTTCTTCCTTTGTGCCAGGTCCAACTCCAACCAGCAGAGAGTTTTCCTCAATTTCCATTGGCTCCAGATTTGCTCAGGCTCCTTGATGTCACACTCAGTCAAACACAGCTTTAACATTAAGCCCAGTCATACTCACACCACCCTCTGGTATCATCTCTGTTTCTCCAAGGCCATGGTCACACACCAGTCCCCCATCGGAGAGGGGCAACTGGTGCTGAGTGTAACCTCAGGGTCACCATAGCTCAGGCCAGGGTAAGAAGAAGAGTCCTTCATGGTAACATCAGCTAATGTGGGAATAGGGCCAATGCAGTTGGTGTGCCTCTCCATTGTAAACCAGCTATCCAGCTCACTGAGGGAACGAGTTATTGAGTGGGCATTCTCGAGAGAAGGATACCTTTGGAACATAATGAGATTTAGAGATGGGAGTGTTTGATTGGAAAACAATATTGCTCGCGGAATGAAAGTTCTCATTTCATTAATTAATTTGATCAGAATTTTCCAGTCTTTAAAACTTAATTTTAGAAATACATGTATATTTATGTGAACCCTTAATGTGCGTTGTCATGATCTGTTTGTTCACATTTGAATGAAACACTAATGTGAAGAGTGGTGGCACCTCACAATCCCCAGGTGATCCTCCATGGTATCGGTTAAAGGGCTGGGAAACGTGGGACATCAGTGTTTGATGGAGAGAGATTGAGTGCAGCATGAAAACACAGATTACCTCAACGCTGAAAACATCCGGAATTATCAATAAATTATTCAAAATGATTCTTGCCATATTCCTGATAAGGGATTTAAACTCTTGAAACTTTGTAAATCTGGGTGAGAGTTGCTCCCTGCACCTTGTGATCGAAGATGTTATGTTTTGGTCCAGTGGTCACCATTATACAGACACTCGAACATTGGTGTCTCTTATTATGTCAGGTGTTATGAATGCTCTCTGTGGTTTAATTCTGATTTGTGAGGGTTTTTGTGGTGCAGTGGCTGTGCCCCTACCTCTGAACCACAAGGTCTGTGTTCAATTGCAAACCTGCACTGAAGGAGTGTTTATAGGATGGAGAGAAGGAGAGGCAAGAGAGGAGGGGAGTGGTGTTTTTGATAAGGGAAAACGTCATGGCAGCACTTAAGAGAGAATATTCCTGATGGATCATCCAGTGAAGTTGTATGGATGGAAATGACAGGGTTACAAGAAAAGGGTATTTTAACCTTCCAAATATAGACTGGGAATGGGTTGGAGAATTTACTCGGTATATTCAGGAAAACTTTCTCAATTAATATGAAGGCGTCCCTCCATGAGAAGGGGCAATACCCAACCTTCTCTCAGGAAATAAGGCAGGACAAGTGATGGAGGTATTAATGGGGGAGCACTAACTGCTATTCGATTAGTTTTAAAATAGCTATGGAAAAGGATAGACTGGTCGACAAGTTAAAGTGTATGGAGTTGACAGTGGGGTCTTTGGACATTACAATCTGTAAGTGTGATGTGTAGAATCTTTTTCTGAGTCTTTGATATTGTAAATGAGAGTGAGATTCACTCTGCATTCAGGTCTCTGCTTTTCTTTCCAAGCCTGATGGATTATGTTCATATATTTAATGCTTATCTCTATTTGTGATTGTAATTGTATCTCTAATATTGCAGTGTACAAATAATTTTCGGTGTGATATATCAATTATAAAGAACCTGACCTCTAATGGGAGTATCCATTTGAATTGAATAACTTGCGTGCCTTCTGAACATGATGTAAAACAGAAAATGCTGCAAAAACTTTATATGTCAGACAGCATTTGTAGAGAGAGAGAGAAACAGAATGAACGTTTCTGGCCAATGACCTTTCATCAGAGAAAGTGACTGAGAATTTCCAGCAGTCTCTGTGTTTATTTAATGTTCACAGTGTCTGGATAAATACAGCTTTTCAAATTGTAAATCTCCATAATGTATTATTGGAACTGGGATTTATTTACAGACCAGTTTGGAGAGAAATATAAGTCATTTCTTTCTCTCTTGTTCTGTTTGAGTGTTCAAATAAAAATGTCACTGGAGGGTGGGATCAGAGTGGGACTGAACAGTGTCTCTGTCGCAGCCTGTGGGAGTGATGACCCTCTGTGTCTCTGTATCTCTGTGTCTCTGTCAGTGATAATGTGAGTGTGTGTGAGAGGGAACTACCTGAATTGTTACTTGTGTCTCAGCTGGAATGTGGGAAGAAGAGCAGAAGGGAAAGGCTGTGATGGGCTGGAGGGCAGGAGAGACTGAATTGACAGAGTAATAATATTGACCAAAATGGTGCAAGAAACCATGGGTGGAGGTGAGGTGGGAGAATGGGAGAAGAGAAGAAACAAAAGATTGGGGTGTAAATGATCCTCACTGACTGTCATCTAAAAACAAACAAAACAAAAGAAAATGGTGACAGAGATAAGAAAGTGAGGTACTCTGTCATGTCCCCCTTCACTGTTTACAGGATGCACATTTACTCTCCGATTCTGAATGAATCTGTTTTCTCATCATTAACTCTCGCATTGCCAGTTACTCTCAGTTTTAAAGGATCCTGTTTCAGCAAACGGGCCTGGAGTCAAGCGACCAATTCATTGGATTTACAGGAATTCTGTTCCAGCCCAGTTTCAGTGGGAAGACACAGGAAAATGTCCTCTGGCTGTTGGTGTGATCGACCCTTCCTCTCAGATCCTGAGAAATTCGCATGAAACAAAGAGTCTGTCACTGACGAGCAATCTTTGTGCACGTGACGTGTCTCCTACATGTGCACTGGACATGACAGAGATAGTTTGTGGTGAAGGGGCTGGAGGATACAGAGAGAGGGAGGGGTGGAGGTGGTGGAGTAGATTACAGAGATAGGGAAGGGGTTGTAGTGTCTGGAAGCGGTTACAATGATAGGGTGGTGTTTTGGGACCGAGTGATGTCACAGAAACATAGAGAAGTGCAGGTCCTGGAGACGGTTAGGTAGATAGGGAAGCATGTTATTATTCCTGATCACCCAGCACTCCCTACACTTACAATCCTTGCCCTTCACCCTAACAGGAACATACTGTCACTGAAAACTCACTATCTCCATTTTCAAAGGCTTCCCATTACCCAGCCCTCCTTTTGCCTGCAAACATCTGCCCCAATCAACTTTTGAAAAGTCTTGTCTAATACCATGAAAATTGCCTGACTCCAATTTAGAACATTAACTTTTAGATCCAATCCATCCTCTTCCGTCATGAGTTTGAAGCAAGTTGAATTATGATCGCTGACCCCAAAGTATTCTCAGCTGACACCACAGTCACATGCCCTGCCTTATTTACCAAGAGAAAGTTAGGTTTAGCTCCGTTCTCGTACTTCCATCAAAATACAGAATCCAGTGACAGAGAAAAAGTGGGGTCAGTCTGCTCTCCCCCGGATCAGTGACAGAGACAAAGTGGGGTCAGTCTGCTCTCCTCTGGGTCAGTGACAGAGACACAGTGGGGTCAGTCTGCTCTCCGCTGGGTCAGTGACACAGACACAGTGGGGTCAGTCTGCTCTCCCCCGCGTCAGTGACAGAGACACAGTGGGGTCAGTCTGCTCTCCCCTGGGTCAGTGACACAGACACAGTGGGGTCACTCTGCTCTCCCCTGGGTCAGTGACAGAGACACAGTGGGGTCAGTCTGCACTCCCCTGGGTCAGTGACCCAGACACAGTGGGGTCAGTCTGCTCTCCCCTGGGTCAGTGACAGAGACACAATGGGGTCAGTCTGCTCTCCCCTAGGTCAGTGACAGAGACACAGTGGGGTCACTCTGCTCTCCCCTGGGTCAGTGACACAGACACAGTGGGGTCAGTCTGCTCTCCCCCGGGTCAGTGACAAAGACACAGTGGGGTCACTCTGCTCTCCCATGGGTCAGTAACAGAGACACAGTGGGGTCAGTCTGCTCTCCACAGGGTCAGTGACACAGATAAAGTGGGGTCAGTCTGCTCTCCCCTGGGTCAGTGACAAAGACACAGTGGGGTGAGTCTGCTCTACCCTGGGTCAGTGACACAGACACAGTGGGGTCAGTCTGCTCTCCCCTGGGTCAGTGACACAGACACAGTGGGGTCACTCTGCTCTCCCCTGGGTCAGTGACACAGACACAGTGGGGTCAGTCTGCTCTCCCCTAGGTCAGTGACACAGACACAGTGGGGTCACACTGCTCTCCCCTGGGTCAGTGACACAGAAACAGTGGGGTCAGCCTGCTCTCCCCTGGGTCAGTGACACAGACACAATGGGGTCTCTCTGCTCTCCCCTGGGTCAGTGACAGAGACACAGTGGGGTCAGTCTGCTCTCCACTGGGTCAGTGACACAGACACAATGGGGTCAGTCTGCTCTCCCCCGGGTCAGTGACACAGATATAGTGGGGTCAGTCTGCTCTCCCCTGGGTCAGTGACAGAGACGCAGTGGGGTCAGTCTGCTCTCCCCCGGGTCAGTGACACAGACACAGTGGGGTCAGTCTGCTCTCCCCCGGGTCAGTGACAGAGACACAGTGGGGTGAGTCTGCTCTCCCCTGGGTCAGTGACACAGACACAGTGGGGTCAGTCTGCTCTCCCCCGCGTCAGTGACAGAGACACAGTGGAGTCAGTCTGCTCTCCCCTGGGTCAGTGACACAGACACAGTGGTGTCACTCTGCTCTCCCCTGGGTCAGTGACACAGGCACAGTGGTATCAGTGTGCTCTCCCCTGGGTCAGTGACACAGACACAGTGGAGTCAGTCTGCTCTTCCCTGGGTCAGTGACAGGGACACAGTGGGGTCAGTCTGCTCTCCCCTGGGTCAGTGACAGAGACACAGTGGGGTCAGTCTGCACTCCCCTGGGTCAGTGACCCAGACACAGTGGGGTCAGTCTGCTCTCCCCTGGGTCAGTGACAGAGACACAATGGGGTCAATCTGCTCTCCCCTAGGTCAGTGACAGGTACACAGTGGGGTCACTCTGCTCTCCCCTGGGTCAGTGACACAGACACAGTGGGGTCAGTCTGCTCTCCCCCGGGTCAGTGACAAAGACACAGTGGGGTCACTCTGCTCTCCCCTGGGTCAGTGACAGAGACACAGTGGGGTCAGTCTGCTCTCCACAGGGTCAGTGACACAGACAAAGTGGGGTCAGTCTGCTCTCCCCTGGGTCAGTGACAGAGACACAGTGGGGTGAGTCTGCTCTCCCCTGGGTCAGTGACACAGACACAGTGGGGTCAGTCTGCTCTCCCCCGCGTCAGTGACAGAGACACAGTGGGGTCAGTCTGCTCTCCCCTGGGTCAGTGACACAGACACAGTGGGGTCACTCTGCTCTCCCCTGGGTCAGTGACACAGACACAGTGGGGTCAGTCTGCTCTCCCCTAGGTCAGTGACACAGACACAGTGGGGTCACTCTGCTCTCCCCTGGGTCAGTGACACAGACACAGTGGGGTCAGTCTGCTCTCCCCCGCGTCAGTGACACAGACACAGTGGGGTCACTCTGCTCTCCCCTGGGTAAGTGACACAGACACAGTGGGGTCACTCTGCTCTCCCCTGGGTCAGTGACACAGACACAGTGGGGTCAGTCTGCTCTCCCCTAGGTCAGTGACACAGACACAGTGGGGTCACACTGCTCTCCCCTGGGTCAGTGACACAGAAACAGTGGGGTCAGCCTGCTCTCCCCTGGGTCAGTGACACAGACACAATGGGGTCTCTCTGCTCTCCCCTGGGTCAGTGACAGAGACACAGTGGGGTCAGTCTGCTCTCCACTGGGTCAGTGACACAGACACAATGGGGTCAGTCTGCTCTCCCCCGGGTCAGTGACACAGATATAGTGGGGTCAGTCTGCTCTCGCCTGGGTCAGTGACAGAGACGCAGTGGGGTCAGTCTGCTCTCCCCTGGGTCAGTGACACAGACACAGTGGGGTCAGTCTGCTCTCCCCCGGGTCAGTGACAGAGACACAGTGGGGTGAGTCTGCTCTCCCCTGGGTCAGTGACACAGACACAGTGGGGTCAGTCTGCTCTCCCCCGCGTCAGTGACAGAGACACAGTGGAGTCAGTCTGCTCTCCCCTGGGTCAGTGACACAGACACAGTGGTGTCACTCTGCTCTCCCCTGGGTCAGTGACACAGGCACAGTGGTATCAGTGTGCTCTCCCCTGGGTCAGTGACACAGACACAGTGGAGTCAGTCTGCTCTTCCCTGGGTCAGTGACAGGGACACAGTGGGGTCAGTCTGCTCTCCCCTGGGTCAGTGACCCAGACACAGTGGGGTCAGTCTGCTCTCCCCTGGGTCAGTGACAGAGACACAATGGGGTCAGTCTGCTCTCCCCTAGGTCAGTGACAGGTACACAGTGGGGTCACTCTGCTCTCCCCTGGGTCAGTGACACAGACACAGTGGGGTCAGTCTGCTCTCCCCCGGGTCAGTGACAAAGACACAGTGGGGTCACTCTGCTCTCCCCTGGGTCAGTGACAGAGACACAGTGGGGTCAGTCTGCTCTCCACAGGGTCAGTGACACAGACAAAGTGGGGTCAGTCTGCTCTCCCCTGGGTCAGTGACAGAGACACAGTGGGGTGAGTCTGCTCTCCCCTGGGTCAGTGACACAGACACAGTGGGGTCAGTCTGCTCTCCCCCGCGTCAGTGACAGAGACACAGTGGGGTCAGTCTGCTCTCCCCTGGGTCAGTGACACAGACACAGTGGGGTCACTCTGCTCTCCCCTGGGTCAGTGACACAGACACAGTGGGGTCAGTCTGCTCTCCCCTAGGTCAGTGACACAGACACAGTGGGGTCACTCTGCTCTCCCCTGGGTCAGTGACACAGACACAGTGGGGTCACTCCGCTCTCCCCTGGGTCAGTGACAGAGACACAGTGGGGTCACTCTGCTCTCCCCTGGGTCAGTGACACAGACACAGTGGGGTCACACTGCTCTCCCCTGGGTCAGTGACACAGACACAGTGGGGTCAGCCTGCTCTCTCCTGGGTCAGTGACACAGACACAATGGGGTCACTCTGCTCTCCCCTGGGTCAGTGACAGAGACACAGTGGAGTCAGTATGCTCTTCAGTGGGTCAGTGACACAGACACAATGGGGTCAGTCTGCTCTCCCCCGGGTCAGTGACACAGATATAGTGGGGTCAGTCTGCTCTCCTCTGGGTCAGTGACAGAGACACAGTGGGGTCAGTCTGCTCTCCCCCGGGTCAGTGACAGAGACACAGTGGGTCAGACTGCACTCTCCTGGGTCAGTGACACAGACACAGTGGAGTCAGTCTGCTCTCCCCTGGGTCAGTGACAGAGACGCAGTGGGGTCAGTCTGCTCTCCCCTGGGTCAGTGACACAGACACAGTCGGGTCAGTCTGCTCTCCCCCGGGTCAGTGACAGAGACACAGTGGGGTGACTCTGCTCTCCCCTGGGTCAGTGACACAGACACAGTGGGGTCAGTCTGCTCTCCCCCGCGTCTGTGACAGAGACACAGTGGGGTCAGTCTGCTCTCCCCTGGGTCAGTGACACAGACACAGTGGTGTCACTCTGCTCTCCCCTGTGTCAGTGACACAGACACAGTGGGGTCAGTCTGCTCTCCCCTAGGTCAGTGACACAGACACAGTGGGGTCACTCTGCTCTCCCCTGGCTCAGTGACAGAGTCACAGTGGGGTCAGTCTGCTCTCCCCTGGGTCAGTGACAGAGACACAGTGGGGTCAGTCTGCTCTCCCCTGGGTCAGTGACACAGACACAGTGGGGTCAGTCTGCTCTCCCCTAGGTCAGTGACACAGACACAGTGGGGTCACACTGCTCTCCGCTGGGTCAGTGACACAGACACAGTGGGTTCAGTCTGCTCTCCCCCGCCTCAGTGACAGAGACACAGTGGGGTCAGTCTGCTCTCCCCTGGGTCAGTGACAGAGACACAGTGGGGTCACTCTGCACTCCCCTGGGTCAGTGACACAGACACAGTGGGGTCAGTCTGCTCTCCCCTGGGTCAGTGACACAGACACAGTGGGGTCACTCTGCTCTCCCCTGGGTCAGTGACACAGACACAGTGGGGTCAGTCTGCTCTCCCCTAGGTCAGTGACACAGACACAGTGGGGTCACACTGCTCTCCCCTGGGTCAGTGACACAGAAACAGTGGGGTCAGCCTGCTCTCCCCTGGGTCAGTGACACAGACACAATGGGGTCACTCTGCTCTCCCCTGGGTCAGTGACAGAGACACAGTGGGGTCAGTCTGCTCTCCACTGGGTCAGTGACACAGACACAATGGGGTCAGTCTGCTCTCCCCCGGGTCAGTGACACAGATATAGTGGGGTCAGTCTGCTCTCCCCTGGGTCAGTGACAGAGACACAGTGGGGTCAGTCTGCTCTCCCCTGGGTCAGTGACACAGACATAGTGGGGTCAGTCTGCTCTCCCCCGGGTCAGTGACAGAGACACAGTGGGGTGAGTCTGCTCTCCCCTGGGTCAGTGACACAGACACAGTGGGGTCAGTCTGCTCTCCCCCGCGTCAGTGACAGAGACACAGTGGAGTCAGTCTGCTCTCCCCTGGGTCAGTGACTCAGACACAGTGGTGTCACTCTGCTCTCCCCTGGGTCAGTGACACAGGCACAGTGGTGTCAGTCTGCTCTCCCCTAGGTCAGTGACACAGACACAGTGGAGTCAGTCTGCTCTTCCCTGGGTCAGTGACAGGGACACAGTGGGGTCAGTCTGCTCTCCCCTGGGTCAGTGACAGAGACACAGTGGGGTCAGTCTGCACTCCCCTGGGTCAGTGACCCAGACACAGTGGGGTCAGTCTGCTCTCCCCTGGGTCAGTGACAGAGACACAATGGGGTCAGTCTGCTCTCCCCTAGGTCAGTGACAGGTACACAGTGGGGTCACTCTGCTCTCCCCTGGGTCAGTGACACAGACACAGTGGGGTCAGTCTGCTCTCCCCCGGGTCAGTGACAAAGACACAGTGGGGTCACTCTGCTCTCCCCTGGGTCAGTGACACAGACACAATGGGGTCACTCTGCTCTCCCCTGGGTCAGTGACAGAGACACAGTGGAGTCAGTATGCTCTTCAGTGGGTCAGTGACACAGACACAATGGGGTCAGTCTGCTCTCCCCCGGGTCAGTGACACAGATATAGTGGGGTCAGTCTGCTCTCCTCTGGGTCAGTGAC
The DNA here is from genome assembly GCF_047496795.1 of Chiloscyllium punctatum. NCBI lineage: Eukaryota > Metazoa > Chordata > Chondrichthyes > Orectolobiformes > Hemiscylliidae > Chiloscyllium > Chiloscyllium punctatum. The sequence continues at coordinate 28,039,944 of NC_092767.1, forward strand.
AGAGACACAGTGGGGTCAGTCTGCTCTCCCCCGGGTCAGTGACAGAGACACAGTGGGTCAGACTGCACTCTCCTGGGTCAGTGACACAGACACAGTGGAGTCAGTCTGCTCTCCCCTGGGTCAGTGACAGAGACGCAGTGGGGTCAGTCTGCTCTCCCCTGGGTCAGTGACACAGACACAGTCGGGTCAGTCTGCTCTCCCCCGGGTCAGTGACAGAGACACAGTGGGGTGACTCTGCTCTCCCCTGGGTCAGTGACACAGACACAGTGGGGTCAGTCTGCTCTCCCCCGCGTCTGTGACAGAGACACAGTGGGGTCAGTCTGCTCTCCCCTGGGTCAGTGACACAGACACAGTGGTGTCACTCTGCTCTCCCCTGTGTCAGTGACACAGACACAGTGGGGTCAGTCTGCTCTCCCCTAGGTCAGTGACACAGACACAGTGGGGTCACTCTGCTCTCCCCTGGCTCAGTGACAGAGTCACAGTGGGGTCAGTCTGCTCTCCCCTGGGTCAGTGACAGAGACACAGTGGGGTCAGTCTGCTCTCCCCTGGGTCAGTGACACAGACACAGTGGGGTCAGTCTGCTCTCCCCTAGGTCAGTGACACAGACACAGTGGGGTCACACTGCTCTCCGCTGGGTCAGTGACACAGACACAGTGGGGTCAGTCTGCTCTCCCCTGGGTCAGTGACAGAGACACAGTGGGGTCACTCTGCACTCCCCTGGGTCAGTGACACAGACACAGTGGGGTCAGTCTGCTCTCCCCTGGGTGAGTGACACAGACACAGTGGGGTCACTCTGCTCTCCCCTGGGTCAGTGACACAGACACAGTGGGGTCAGTCTGCTCTCCCCTAGGTCAGTGACACAGACACAGTGGGGTCACACTGCTCTCCCCTGGGTCAGTGACACAGAAACAGTGGGGTCAGCCTGCTCTCCCCTGGGTCAGTGACACAGACACAATGGGGTCACTCTGCTCTCCCCTGGGTCAGTGACAGAGACACAGTGGGGTCAGTCTGCTCTCCACTGGGTCAGTGACACAGACACAATGGGGTCAGTCTGCTCTCCCCCGGGTCAGTGACACAGATATAGTGGGGTCAGTCTGCTCTCCCCTGGGTCAGTGACAGAGACACAGTGGGGTCAGTCTGCTCTCCCCTGGGTCAGTGACACAGACATAGTGGGGTCAGTCTGCTCTCCCCCGGGTCAGTGACAGAGACACAGTGGGGTGAGTCTGCTCTCCCCTGGGTCAGTGACACAGACACAGTGGGGTCAGTCTGCTCTCCCCCGCGTCAGTGACAGAGACACAGTGGAGTCAGTCTGCTCTCCCCTGGGTCATTGACTCAGACACAGTGGTGTCACTCTGCTCTCCCCTGGGTCAGTGACACAGGCACAGTGGTGTCAGTCTGCTCTCCCCTAGGTCAGTGACACAGACACAGTGGAGTCAGTCTGCTCTTCCCTGGGTCAGTGACAGGGACACAGTGGGGTCAGTCTGCTCTCCCCTGGGTCAGTGACAGAGACACAGTGGGGTCAGTCTGCACTCCCCTGGGTCAGTGACCCAGACACAGTGGGGTCAGTCTGCTCTCCCCTGGGTCAGTGACAGAGACACAATGGGGTCAGTCTGCTCTCCCCTAGGTCAGTGACAGGTACACAGTGGGGTCACTCTGCTCTCCCCTGGGTCAGTGACACAGACACAGTGGGGTCAGTCTGCTCTCCCCCGGGTCAGTGACAAAGACACAGTGGGGTCACTCTGCTCTCCCCTGGGTCAGTGACAGAGACACAGAGGGGTCAGTCTGCTCTCCACAGGGTCAGTGACACAGGCAAAGTGGGGTCAGTCTGCTCTCCCCTGGGTCAGTGACAGAGACACAGTGGGGTGAGTCTGCTCTCCCCTGGGTCAGTGACACAGACACAGTGGGGTCAGTCTGCTCTCCCCCGCGTCAGTGACAGAGACACAGTGGGGTCAGTCTGCTCTCCCCTGGGTCAGTGACACAGACACAGTGGGGTCACTCTGCTCTCCCCTGGGTCAGTGACACAGACACAGTGGGGTCAGTCTGCTCTCCCCTAGGTCAGTGACACAGACACAGTGGGGTCACTCTGCTCTCCCCTGGGTCAGTGACACAGACACAGTGGCGTCAGTCTGCTCTCCCCCGCGTCAGTGACAGAGACACAGTGGGGTCAGTCTGCTCTCCCCTGGGTCAGTGACACAGACACAGTGGGGTCACACTGCTCTCCCCTGGGTCAGTGACACAGACACAGTGGGGTCAGCCTGCTCTCCCCTGGGTCAGTGACACAGACACAATGGGGTCACTCTGCTCTCCCCTGGGTCAGTGACAGAGACACAGTGGAGTCAGTATGCTCTCCAGTGGGTCAGTGACACAGACACAATGGGGTCTGTCTGCTCTCCCCCGGGTCAGTGACACAGATATAGTGGGGTCAGTCTGCTCTCCTCTGGGTCAGTGACAGAGACACAGTGGGGTCAGTCTGCTCTCCCCCGGGTCAGTGACAGAGACACAGTGTGTCAGACTGCATTCTCCTGGGTCAGTGACATAGACACAGTGGGGTCAGTCTGCTCTCCCCTGGGTCAGTGACAGAGACACAGTGGGGTCACTCTGCTCTCCCCTGGGTCAGTGACAGAGACACAGTGGGGTCAGTCTGCTCTCCCCTGGGTCAGTGACACAGATATAGTGGGGTCAGTCTGCTCTCCTCTGGGTCAGTGACAGAGACACAGTGGGGTCAGTCTGCTCTCCCCTGGGTCAGTGACACAGATATAGTGGGGTCAGTCTGCTCTCCTCTGGGTCAGTGACAGAGACACAGTGGGGTCAGTCTGCTCTCCCCCGGGTCAGTGACAGAGACACAGTGTGTCAGACTGCATTCTCCTGGGTCAGTGACATAGACACAGTGGGGTCAGTCTGCTCTCCCCTGGGTCAGTGACAGAGACACAGTGGGGTCACTCTGCTCTCCCCTGGGTCAGTGACAGAGACACAGTGGGGTCAGTCTGCTCTCCCCTGGGTCAGTGACAGAGACACAGTGGGGTCACTCTGCTCTCCCCTGGGTCAGTGACAGAGACACAGTGGGGTCAGTCTGCTCCCCTCTGGGTCAGTGACAGAGACACAGTGGGGTCAGTCTACTCTCCCCTGGGTCAGTGACAGAGGCACAGTGGGGTCAGTCTGCTCTCTCCTGGGTCAGTGACAGAGCCACAGTGGGGTCACTCTGCTCTCCCCTGGGTCAGTGACAGAGACACAGTGGGGTCAGTCTGCTCTCCCCCGGGTCAGTGACAGAGACACAGTGGGGTCACTCCGCTCTCCCCTGGGTCAGTGACAGAGACACAGTGGGGTCACTCTGCTCTCCCCTGGGTCAGTGACAGAGACACAGTGGGGTCAGTCTGCTCTCCGCTGGGTCAGTGACACAGACACAGTGGGGTCAGTCTGCTCTCCCCCGCCTCAGTGACAGAGACACAGTGGGGTCAGTCTGCTCTCCCCTGGGTCAGTGACAGAGACACAGTGGGGTCACTCTGCACTCCCCTGGGTCAGTGACACAGACACAGTGGGGTCAGTCTGCTCTCCCCTGGGTCAGTGACACAGACACAGTGGGGTCACTCTGCTCTCCCCTGGGTCAGTGAAACAGACACAGTGGGGTCAGTCTGCTCTCCCCTAAGTCAGTGACACAGACACAGTGGGGTCACACTGCTCTCCCCTGGGTCAGTGACACAGAAACAGTGGGGTCAGCCTGCTCTCCCCTGGGTCAGTGACACAGACACAATGGGGTCACTCTGCTCTCCCCTGGGTCAGTGACAGAGACACAGTGGGGTCAGTCTGCTCTCCACTGGGTCAGTGACACAGACACAATGGGGTCAGTCTGCTCTCCCCCGGGTCAGTGACACAGATATAGTGGGGTCAGTCTGCTCTCCCCTGGGTCAGTGACAGAGACACAGTGGGGTCAGTCTGCTCTCCACTGGGTCAGTGACACAGACACAGTGGGGTCAGTCTGCTCTCCCCCGCGTCAGTGACAGAGACACAGTGGGGTCAGTCTGCTCTCCCCTGGGTCAGTGACAGAGACACAGTGGGGTCACTCTGCACTCCCCTGGGTCAGTGACACAGACACAGTGGGGTCAGTCTGCTCTCCCCTGGGTCAGTGACACAGACACAGTGGGGTCACTCTGCTCTCCCCTGGGTCAGTGAAACAGACACAGTGGGGTCAGTCTGCTCTCCCCTAGGTCAGTGACACAGACACAGTGGGGTCACACTGCTCTCCCCTGGGTCAGTGACACAGAAACAGTGGGGTCAGCCTGCTCTCCCCTGGGTCAGTGACACAGACACAATGGGGTCACTCTGCTCTCCCCTGGGTCAGTGACAGAGACACAGTGGGGTCAGTCTGCTCTCCACTGGGTCAGTGACACAGACACAATGGGGTCAGTCTGCTCTCCCCCGGGTCAGTGACACAGATATAGTGGGGTCAGTCTGCTCTCCCCTGGGTCAGTGACAGAGACACAGTGGGGTCAGCCTGCTCTCCCCTGGGTCAGTGACACAGACACAATGGGGTCACTCTGCTCTCCCCTGGGTCAGTGACAGAGACACAGTGGGGTCAGTCTGCTCTCCCCCGGGTCAGTGACAGAGACACAGTGGGGTGAGTCTGCTCTCCCCTGGGTCAGTGACACAGACACAGTGGGGTCAGTCTGCTCTCCCCCGCGTCAGTGACAGAGACACAGTGGAGTCAGTCTGCTCTCCCCTGGGTCAGTGACACAGACACAGTGGTGTCACTCTGCTCTCCCCTGGGTCAGTGACACAGGCACAGTGGTGTCAGTCTGCTCTCCCCTAGGTCAGTGACACAGACACAGTGGGGTCACTCTGCTCTCCCCTGACTCACTGACAGAGTCACAGTGGGGTCAGTCTGCTCTCCCCTGGGTCAGAGACAGAGACACAGTGGGGTCAGTCTGCTCTCCCCTGCGTCAGTGACAGAGACACAGTGGGGTCAGTCTGCTCTCCCCTGGGTCAGTGACAGAGACACAGTGGGGTCACTCTGCTCTCCCCTGGGTCAGTGACAGAGACACAGTGGGGTCAGTCTGCTCTCCCCTGGGTCAGTGACACAGACACAGTGGGGTCAGTCTGCTCTCCCCTGGGTCAGTGACAGAGACACAGTGGGGTCACTCTGCTCTCCCCTGGGTCAGTGACAGAGACACAGTGGGGTCAGTCTGCTCCCCTCTGGGTCAGTGACAGAGACACAGTGGGGTCAGTCTACTCTCCCCTGGGTCAGTGACAGAGGCACAGTGGGGTCAGTCTGCTCTCTCCTGGGTCAGTGACAGAGCCACAGTGGGGTCACTCTGCTCTCCCCTGGGTCAGTGACAGAGACACAGTGGGGTCAGTCTGCTCTCCCCCGGGTCAGTGACAGAGACACAGTGGGGTCACTCCGCTCTCCCCTGGGTCAGTGACAGAGACACAGTTGGGTCACTCTGCTCTCCCCTGTGTCAGTGACAGAGACACAGTGGGGTCAGTCTGCTCCCCTCTGGGTCAGTGACAGGGACACAGTGGGGTCAGTCTACTCTCCCCTGGGTCAGTAACAGAGACACAGTGGGGTCAGTCTGCTCGCCCCTGGGTCAGTGACAGAGACGCAGTGTGGTCAGTCTGCTCTCCCCCGGGTCAGTGACAGAGACACAGTGGGGTGAGTCTGCTCTCCCTTGGGTCAGTGACACAGACACAGTGCTGTCAGTCTGCTCTCCCCCGGGTCAGTGACAGAGACACAGTGCGGTCAGTCTGCACTCCCCTGGGTCATTGACACACACACAGTGGGGTCAGTCTGCTCTCCCCTAGGTCAGTGACACAGACACAGTGGGGTCACTCTGCTCTCCACTGGGTCAGTGACAGAGTCACTGTGGGGTCACTCTGCTCTCCCCTGGGTCAGTGACAGAGACACAGTGGGGTCAGTCTGCTCTCCCCTGGGTCAGTGACACAGACACAGTGGGGTCAGTCTTTCGACTCTCCACTGGGTCAGTGACAGAGACACAGTGGGGTCAGTCTGCTCTCCCCCGGGTCAGTGACAGAGACACAGTGGGGTCACTCCGCTCTCCCCCGGGTCAGTGACAGAGACACAGTGGAGTCACTCCGCTCTCCGCTGGGTCAGTGACACAGACACAGTGGGGTCAGTCTGCTCTCCCCTGGATCAGTGACAGAGACACCCTGGGGTCAGTCTGCTCTCCCCTGGGTCAGACAGAGACACGGTGGGGTCAGTCTGCTCTCCCCTGGGTCAGTGACACAGACACAGTTTTGTCACTCTGCTCTCCCCTGGGTCAGTGACACAGACACAGTGGGGTCAGTCTGCTCTCCCCTAGGTCAGTGACACAGACACTGTGGGGTCACTCTGCTCTCCCCTGGCTCAGTGACAGAGTCACAGTGGGGTCAGGCTGCTCTCCCCTGGGTCAGTGACAGAGACACAGTGGGGTCAGTCTGCTCTCCCCTGGGTCAGTGACACAGACACAGTGGGGTCAGTCTGCTCTCCCCTGGGTCAGTGACAGAGACACAGTGGGGTGAGTCTGCTCTCCCCTGGGTCAGTGACACAGACACAGTGGGGTCAGTCTGCTCTCCCCCGCGTCAGTGACAGAGACACAGTGGGGTCAGTCTGCTCTCCCCTGGGTCAGTGACACAGACACAGTGGGGTCAGTCTGCTCTCCCCTAGGTCAGTGACACAGACACAGTGGGGTCACTCTGCTCTCCCCTGGGTCAGTGACACAGACACAGTGGGGTCTGTCTGCTCTCCCCCGCGTCAGTGACAGAGACACAGTGGTATCAGTCTGCTCTCCCCTGGGTCAGTGACACAGACACAGTGGGGTCACTCTGCTCTCCCCTTGGTCAGTGACACAGACACAGTGGGGTCACACTGCTCTCCCCTGGGTCAGTGACACAGACACAGTGGGGTCAGCCTGCTCTCCCCTGGGTCAGTGACACAGACACAATGGGGTCACTCTGCTCTCCCCTGGGTCAGTGACACAGACACAGTGGGGTCTGTCTGCTCTCCCCCGCGTCAGTGACAGAGACACAGTGGTATCAGTCTGCTCTCCCCTGGGTCAGTGACACAGACACAGTGGGGTCACTCTGCTCTCCCCTAGGTCAGTGACACGGACACAGTGGGGTCACACTGCTCTCCCCTGGGTCAGTGACACAGACACAGTGGGGTCAGCCTGCTCTCCCCTGGGTCAGTGACACAGACACAATGGGGTCACTCTGCTCTCCCCTGGGTCAGTGACAGAGACACAGTGGGGTCAGTCTGCTCTCCACTGGGTCAGTGACACAGACACAATGGGGTCAGTCTGCTCTCCCCCGGGTCAGTGACACAGATATAGTGGGGTCAGTCTGCTCTCCCCTGGGTCAGTGACAGACTCGCAATGGGGTCAGTCTGCTCTCCCCTGGGTCAGTGACACAGACACAGTGGAGTCAGTCTGCTCTCCCCTGGGTCAGTGACAGAGACGCAGTGGGGTCAGTCTGCTCTCCGCTGGGTCAGTGACACAGACACAGTGGGGTCAGTCTTCTCTCCCCCGGGTCAGTGACAGAGACACAGTGGGGTGAGTCTGCTCTCCCCTGGGTCAGTGACACAGACACAGTGGGGTCAGTCTGCTCTCCCCTAGGTCAGTGACACAGACACAGTGGGGTCAGTCTGCTCTCCCCTGGGTCAGTGACACAGACACAGTGGGGTCACTCTGCTCTCCCCTGGGTCAGTTACACAGACACAGTGGGGTCAGTCTGCTCTCCCCTAGGTCAGTGACACAGACACAGTGGGGTCACTCTGCTCTCCCCTGGGTCAGTTACACAGACACAGTGGGGTCAGTCTGCTCTCCCCTGGGTCAGTGACACGGACACAGTGGGATCACTTTGCTCTCCCCTGGGTCAGTGACAGAGACACAGTGGGGTCAGTCTGCTCTCCCCTAGGTCAGTGACAGAGATGCAGTGGGGTCAGTCTGCTCTCCCCTGGGTCAGTGACACAGACACAGTGGGGTCAGTCTGCTCTCCCCCGGGTCAGTGACAGAGACACAGTGGGGTGAGTCTGCTCTCCCCTGGGTCAGTGACACAGACACAGTGGGGTCAGTCTGCTCTCCCCCGCGTCAGTGACAGAGACACAGTGGAGTCAGTCTGCTCTCCCCTGGGTCAGTGGCACAGACACAGTGGTGTCACTCCGCTCTCCCCTGGGTCAGTGACACAGGCACAGTGGGGTCAGTCTGCTCTCCCCTAGGTCAGTGACACAGACACAGTGGGGTCACTCTGCTCTCCCCTGGCTCAGTGACAGAGTCACAGTGGGGTCAGTCTGCTCGCCCCTGGGTCAGTGACAGAGACACAGTGGGGTCAGTCTGCTCTCCCCTGGGTCAGTGACACAGACACAGTGGGGTCAGTCTGCTCTCCCCTGGGTCAGTGACACAGACACAGTGGGGTCACTCTTCTCTCCCCTGGGTCAGTGACAGAGACACAGTGGGGTCAGTCTGCTCTCCCCTGGGTCAGTGACACAGACACAGTGGGGTCAGTCTGCTCTCCCCTGGGTCAGTGACAGAGACACAGTGGGGTCACTCTGCTCTCCCCTGGGTCAGTGACAGAGACACAGTGGGGTCAGTCTGCTCCCCTCTGGGTCAGTGACAGAGACACAGTGGGGTCAGTCTACTCTCCCCTGGGTCAGTGACAGAGACACAGTGGGGTCAGTCTGCTCTCTCCTGGGTCAGTGACAGAGCCACAGTGGGGTCACTCTGCTCTCCCCCGGGTCAGTGACAGAGACACAGTGGGGTCACTCCGCTCTCCCCTGGGTCAGTGACAGAGACACAGTGGGGTCACTCCGCTCTCCCCTGGGTCAGTGACAGAGACACAGTGGGGTCACTCTGCTCTCCCCTGGGTCAGTGACAGAGACACAGTGGGGTCAGTCTGCTCCCCTCTGCGTCAGTGACAGGGACACAGTGGGGTCAGTCTTCTCTCCCCTGGGTCAGTGACAGAGACACAGTGGGGTCAGTCTGCTCTCCCCTGGGTCAGTGACAGAGACGCAGTGGGGTCAGTCTGCTCTCCCCCGGCTCAGTGACAGAGACACAGTGGGGTGAGTCTGCTCTCCCTTGGGTCAGTGACACAGTCACAGTGGGGTCAGTCTGCTCTCCCACGGGTCAGTGACACAGACACAGTGGAGTCAGTCTGCACTCCCCTGTGTCAGTGACACAGACACAGTGGGGTCAGTCTGCTCTCCCCTAGGTCAGTGACACAGACACAGTGGGGTCACTCTGCTCTCCCCTGGGTCAGTGACGGAGTCACAGTGGGGTCACTCTGCTCTCCCCTGGGTCAGTGACAGAGACACAGTTGGCTCAGTCTGCTCTCCCCTGGGTCAGTGACACATACACAGTGGGGTCAGTCTGCTCTCCACTGGGTCAGTGACAGAGACACAGTGGGGTCAGTCTGCTCTCCCCCGGGTCAGTGACAGAGACACAGTGGGGTCACTCCGCTCTCCCCCGGGTCAGTGACAGAGACACAGTGGGGTCACTCCGCTCTCCCCTGGGTCAGTGACACAGACACAGTGGGGTCAGTCTGCTCTCCCCTGGATCAGTGACAGAGACACCCTGGGGTCAGTCTGCTCTCCCCTGGGTCAGTGACAGAGACACAGTGGGGTCAGTCTGCTCTCCCCTGGGTCAGTGACACAGACACAGTGGGGTCTGTCTGCTCCCCCCTGGGTCAGTGACAGAGACACAGTGGGGTCTCTCTGCTCTCCCCTGGGTCAGTGACACAGGTACAGTGGGGTCAGTCTGCTCCCCTCTGGCTCAGTGACAGAGAGACAGTGCTCTCCTTCCCCCTTCCACTTGTCGATGGTGGTGATGATGTATACATTTGGACACGCTGCTGGCCAGAGTCCTGCTCTTGGAGAAAGTGAGAACTTCAGATGCTGGAGATAAGAGTCGACAATTGTAGTGCTGGAAAAGCACAGCCAGTGAGGCAGCATCCGAGGAGCAGGAGAGTTGATGCACCAAGCACACGGTCTTCATCAGGAATGGGGGTGGGGTTCAAGGCAGGGGTGTGTCTGGGGGGAAGGTAGCTGGGAACGTAATAGGTCGATGGAGGCGGGGGTGATGATAACAGGTCGGAAAGCAGGGTGAAGCAGACAGGTGGGAAGGAAGATGGAAAGGTAGGACAGTTCAAGAGGGCAGTGCTGAGTTGGATGGCTGGATCAAGGATAAGGTAGAGGAAGGTGAAATGAAGAAACTGGTGACATCTACATTGTTCCCGTGTGGTTGGAGAGTACCAAAGTGGAAGATGAGGCATTCTTCCTCCAGTAATCTGGTGGCTAGAGTTTGGCAGTGGAGGAGGACCAGGACTTGAATGTCCTTGGCAGAGTGGGAAAGGGAGTTAAGGTGTTCAGCCACAGAGTGGTGGGGCTGTTTAGTGTGTGCCTCCCAGAGATGTTCTCTGCAACATTCCGTAAGTAGGCGCCCTGTCTCGCTAATATAGAGGAGACCACAACGAGAGCAATAGACACAGTGGGTGATGTGTGTGGAAGTACAGGTAAATTTCTGCTGGATTTGGAAGGATTCTTTGGGGCCGAGGATGGAGGTGAGGGGGGAGGTGTGGGCGCAGGTTTTGCACTTCTTGCAGTGGCCAGGGAAGGTGCCGGGAGGGGAGGGTGGGTTGGTGAGTGTGTGTGAACCTAACAAGGGAGTCGCGGAGGGAATGGTCTCTGTGGAATGCAGAGAAGGGTGGGGAGGAAAATATATCCCTGATAGTGGGGTCTGTTTGTAGGTGGCAGAAATGGAAGAGGATGGTGCATTGTATCCGGAGGTTAGTGGAGTGGAAGGTGAGGACCGGGGGGGTCCTGTCCTTGTTGCGATTGGAGAGGTGGGGTTCAAGGGCGGGGGTGCAGGAAGTGGATGAGATGCATTGGAGGGTATCATCGACCACCTGGGAGGGGAAAGTGCAATCCTTGAAGAAGGAGGGCATCTGGGATGTTCAATGGTGGAATTGGTCCTCCTGGGAGAGGTTGGGCGGGGCTTTCTAAACAACAATGAAAATAGAAAGAAAGGTGACATTGATTTTGAATCAGAAAACATCAAGTTATTAAGAAAAGACAGACAAGAACAAGTCAGAGAACAAAGGAACACTGAACACTTCAACTGCATTTATTTCAATGCAAGAGGTCTCATGGGTAAGGCTGATGAACTCAGGGCATGTAAGGGAACATGGGCCTGGGATGTCATTGCTATTACAGCAACATGGCTGAGGTATGGAAAAGACTGGCAGCTCTGTGTTCTGGGTTTTAGATGGTACAGGAAGGATAGAAAGAGGCAAGGCAGGAGAAGGACTGGCATTTTTGATTAAGGAAAATATTTCTCCTGTAATTAGAGAAGGTATTTCTGAGGGATCATTTAGTGAAAATATATGAGTTGAAGTTAGTGATAAGAAAGGGATGATCACCTTGATGGGATTGTACTATCGGCTCCCTAATAGTCAGAGGGCAATTGAGAAGGAAATATGTAGAGATATTAAATATATGTAAGAATAATAAGGTTGCAAGAGTAGGGAATTTTAATTTTCCAAGCTTTGACTCAGACCGCTGTGGTGTTAAAAGTTTTGATGGTGAAGAATTTGTTCAAATGCAAGAACATTTTCTTTATCAAGATATAAATTTTCCTGTGATAAACAGATCAAAACTTGAACTTCTCTTGAGAAATAAGGCAGGGCAAGTGACAAATGTGTTAGTCAGGGAACACTTTTGGACCAATGATCATAATCCTAGTAATGTTAAAATAGTTATGTAAATTGATAGCAATTAAAGTTCTTAATTGGAGTAAGGCAAATGGGTATGAAAGGATATGAAACAAGATCTTTCAAAAGTTGATTGGAGCAAAATGATCACAGGGAAAAGGATGACTGACAAGTGGGAGGCCTTCCAATGCGTGAGAACAAGAGTTCAGAAATATTCTGTTCCTGTTCGAGTGAAAGGCAAGGCTGGTAAGGTTAGGGTGCAATGGATGAATAAAGATCTTGAAGTTCAAGTCAAGAATCAAAAGCTAATCATCTATTAGAGAGACAATTAGGATCAACTGAATGTCTTGAACAGTATAAAGAGTGTAGGGACATTTTTCAGAAGGAAATGAGGAAGGCAAAGAGAAGATAGGAAATTGCTTTGGCAGATGAGATAAAGATAATCCAAAGAGATTCTATAAATACACTAAGAGAGAGGGAGCAACTGAAGAGAGAGTAGAACCCCTGAAAGACCAATGAGGTTGTCTTTGTGTCGTACCTCAAGAGATGGGAGAGATCTAAATGAATATTTTGCATCAGTTTTTACTGTTGGGAAAGAAATGGAGGTGAGAGAGATCAGGTAAATAAATATTGATGGTTTGGAAACAGTTCACATAATGGAAGAGGAAGTGCTCGAGAACCGAAAAAAACATAAAGATAGATAAGCCTCCAGGACCTGATCAAGTGTGTCGCAGGACGCTGTGGGAAGTAAGGGAAAAAATTGCAGTGTCCCGAACAGAAATATTTGTATCATCCATAAACATGGTGAAGAACTGGAGGACTGGGGTGTGGCTAATGTGGTGCCATTGTTTAAGAAGGGATGTGAGGAGAAGCCTGGGAACAATCGACCTGTGAGTCTGACCTTGGTGGTGGGTAAGTTTTTAGAGATAGGATTTACAGAAGTTGGAGAGGAAAGAATTGATTAGAGATGCTCAGTCTGGCTTTGTGCAAGGGAAATCATGTCTCACACTTGATTGGGTTTGCTTTTGGAAGTAACCAAAATGATTAATGAAGACAGAGTGTTGCATGTTGTTTGCTTGGCCTTTAGTAAAGTGAGATCAAATAGGATTCAGGGTGGGCTTGCCAATTGGACACAGAATTGGCTTTATGGTAGAAGACATTGTTTTTCAGACTGGAGGCCTGTGACCAGCGGTGTTCCACAGGGATCGGTACTGGCTCCATTTCTGTTTGTCATTTATACAAAGGATTTGGATGAGAATATAGGAGGTATGTTTAGTAAGTTTGTGGATGACACCAAAACGGTAATTGAACAGTGAAGGATGTGACCCAAGACTACAAAGAGATGTTGATCAATTGGGTCAAAGGGCTGAGGAGTGGCAGATGGAGTTTAATTTGGATAAACGTGAGGTATTGCATTGTGGTAATACAAACAAGGAGAAAGTGAGGACTGTAGATGCTGGAGATCAGAGCTGAAAATGTGTTGCTGGAAAAGCGCAGCAGGTCAGGCAGCATCCAAGGAGCAGGAGAATCGATGTTTCGGGAATGACCCTGAAGAAGAAGGGATCATGCCCTTCTTGAAGGAGGGCTCCTGAAGAAGGGCTCATGCCCGAAATGTCGATTCTCCTGCTCCTTGGGTGCTGCCAGAACTGCTGCACTTTTCCGGTAATACAAACAAGGTCAGGAGTTAACGGTAGGGCCCTGGGTCGTATTGTAGAGCAGAGAGACCTCAGGGTTCAGGGACATATTTCTTTGAAATTTGCAACCCAGTTAGACAGGGTAGTTAAGAATGTATTTCGCACACACACTTTCATTTCTCAGTCCTTTGAGTATCGGAGTTCTGACATCATATTGAACTTGTACAGGACATTGATGAGGCCTCTTCTGGATTAATGTGTGCAATTCTCATCGCCCTGTTATAGGAAGGATATTAATAAACTGGAGAGGGTTCAGTCAGGACTTACCAAGATGTTGCCAGGAATGGAGGGCTTGAGATATAGTAATGGGCTGCTGCATTGGAGGGTGAGGGGTGACCTTATTGATCTTTGAAAAACTATGAGGGGCATAAATAAGGTGAATGACAGGGGTATTTTCCCTAGGGTAGGGGAGTTCAAACCTGGCGGGTATATTTTGAAGATGAGAGGGCAAAGATTTCAAAATGGCTTGAGGGGCAAAGTTTTTCGGTGTTTATGTGTGGAATGAACTACCAGAGGAAGTGGTGGATGCAGGTACAGTTTCAATGTTGAAAATACCTTTGGATAAGTTCATGAATAGGAAAGGTTTAGAGGGATATGGGCCAAGTGCAGGCAGTTGGGAATAGTTTAGTTTTGGAACATGGTCAGTGTGGCCTGATTGGTCCGAAGGGTCTGTCTCCGTGCTGGATGACTCTGTGACTCCATGACATTACGGTACACAGTCAAAAGACAAGATAGTCTCTGCAAATGCTCACTTTGTCCTCCAGAGCAGAGGCTGGGACACAGCAAGGGGAAGGGTATTGTTGATGGATGGAGATACTGAGGGGCTTTTATATGCAGTGGGTGTGAAATAGAGAAACAAAAGAGGGGCAGTTCAGGGGAGATGAAGCAGCACAGGGAAGGGCAAATGGACAGGGGTCATGGAGGGGGACAGGGGCTAAATTTGCGATGGGTGGGAGGTTGTCCAATATTGAAGGGGGTGCAGTTTCAGGACTGAATAACAGAAATAGGGAAGGAAAGAAAGAGAAAGAAAGATAGAGAAAATGACAGAAGAAGAAAGAGCAAGAGAGTGAAAAAGATTATAGATAAAGGTGGGAAGAAGAGACAGGGGAGAAAAAATACAAAAGAAGAGGCTGTCAGTAACAGAGACAGTGAGAGAGAGAGAGGGAGGCAGAAAGATAGTGTGATCGAGAAAAGTTGAGAGGAAAAGAGAGATGTAGAGTGTACAGACAGAGAACAAGAGACAGAGGCAAAGAGAGAGACTGAGAGAGAGAAAAGAGGAAAAATCAGACAGATGCAAACAGGTGATAAGGAACGCTATGGTGAGATGAAAGAGGTGATATTCCAAATTCTGATTGGTCTAAGCTCTCTCAATGGTCTCTCACACTCCATTTTTCCCATTTAGGACAGACTCTGTTCCAGGGGCTTGCTTTTGAGATTCAAACATTCCGTGCACTTTCACACACAGAGACAGACAGAAACAAACCGATACTCACCCCCTGCTCAGTGCACACGGTGAAAGGGACAATGGCTGCCAGAACCTGTTTGAAATATCCACAAGTCTCTCATTCAAAGTGCCCTCTCTGCCAAAGTCCAGCTCATTCAGTCAGCTCCCAGCTCTCTCCAGGTATCCCTCCCCCAGGGATGGAGCACAGCCAGAGTCATCTCAGTGGGATTACAGGGAGGAGGGAGGGAGGTGGTGTGAGAGAAGGCAGCAGGGAAAGAGTTTCATCCAGTCTGCCTTTGTCTGCTCCTGCTTTGCATCTTATTATCTTGGAATAAAAGCCAAATATATTTTCAATCTGATCAAATTCCTTTGTCTTTGTGGTTTCCTATTGATCAATGTTAAAAATCTCAATTTGCGATTGCCAAGAATCTAACCCAGGTCACCTGCTTGGAAAGCAGCTACACTAACCACGATAGGACCATCACCGTGCACTTTACCACAACACAGTCCCCAAACATAGTTAAAACGACCTTTATCATGACAAATTGAACAGAGGTCATGTTGATTCATTAAAGGGGATGTTCGGTCAGGTGACAATAACTAATATGAAAAGGTAGATTTGTAGGAGCATCTGAAATCGGGGAGGGAGCTGGCTCATTGGGCAGGTGCATGGTGGGAGTTCCGAAATCCCTCTGGTTGGGTTTGGATTCCCCTGGCAATGCATCAGCTGGTTCGGAGAAAGGAACAAATAAAGAAACAGAATGATATCAGAGAAATAGTTTAGTCCAGCCTGCCTTTGTCTCTGCCTACTCTGCATTTTACTGTCTTGGAATGAAAGTCACATGTATTCACAAACTGATCAAATTCCTTTTCTCTTTGGGATTTCCTGTTGATCAATGTGAAAGTGTTAACGTGTGATTGCCAGGAATCAAAGTAAGGAATTGAATGAAAACAAAGTAAATTATTGTTGAAAATAAATGTGCAATCAGAAGACAAGGAATCCTAACAGTGTGTTCTTTCCTCTTTCTGACAGGAAACTCCTGGTGTGTTTTAATTTGCCCAGATGTGGAGCTCAGAGAATTCAGTGAGGAAGAGTGGACAGGAGCCTGTCGTTGTATTTCCCTCTCTGGCCTGCAGTGAACGATTACACCTTCCTCCACATCATTTATTTTTCTAACCTCTTCACTCACTGAGAACGGATTACTTGGGGTAAATGTAGCTTTTGTGTATATTTGGTTTTGCTTTTGTTGTCCCACTTCCTACTAATTGTTGCTGATTCCTAACAGCCCTTTACACTGGCTTTACCCCTCCAGTCTCTTTCATTTTGCAATAGTAGGGCCATGGAAAACCCTGCCTGCAACAGTAGTGTGCTCACCACCATCGAGGGCTGAAGGACCTGTCCTGTGCTGTATTGTTCTGTGTTCTATGTTCACCGTGAGGAATTGAATGGAAACAAAGTATGTTATTGTTGAAAATAAAGGTGCAATCAAAAGACACAGAGTGCTGACATGATGTTATTTCCTCTTTTAAACTTCTCATGTATTTTGTTAGTTTGCCCAGATGTGTGGGTCAGAGAATTCAGTGAGGACAGGGGCCTGTCGTTGCATTTCCCTCTCTGGCCTGCAGTGAACGATTACATTCCTGCCTCAGGTAACTGTCTGTGTGGGGTTTGCACATTCTCCCTGTGTCTGCGTGGGTTCCATCAGGGTGCTTCAGTTTCCTCCCACAATCCAAAGATGTGCGGGTCAGGTGAATTGGTAATGCGAAATTGCCCACAGTGTTAGGTGCATTAGTCAGCGGTAAATATAGGGGAATGGGTCTGGGTGGGTTACTCTTCAGACGGTCATTATGGACTGGTTGGGCCAAATGGCCTTCTTCCATACTCTGAGCAATCTAATATCATCTCATCTAACACTCACCTTACTCCATATCATTTATTTTTCTCCCCACTTCACTCACTGTGAACAGATTACTTGACATGAATGTTGCTTTTGTGCATTGCTAATTCATCTTTTGGTTTTTTTTTGTTGTCCCACTTCCTACTAATTGTTGCTGATTACTAACAGCCCTTTACACTGGCTTTCCCCCTCCAGTCTCTGTCATTTTGCCCCTCAGATGGAGTCAGTCCTTGCCCATGAGGAAAGGAGTGTTATCATGTTGCTGCTCCTCCTTCTCCTTTCGGTCCATTCCGCACGTGGACTCCTCGTTCCATTATCTGCTGCATCCAACGTTGGCTCTCAGTTACTTGGATTGATTCACCAATTGAATTATTGTTCTAACTGGATATGTCACGGCATACTTTAACTGGTCTCTGAAATGTTTCTGTGTCACCACATAAATAAGGGCATTTGTGCAGCAACTTAAGTTCCTCAGCATGTATCCAATCTGTACAAAAAGGCCAAAAGAAACAGAATCCAAGGAATAACCAGCATTAAAGATATATAAAATATGCAACAACCAGAGAAGTATGAAGCTGGCAGATATGGCAAAGAGTAAAATCACAGAATTCTTCCTGCTCTCTACCTCTGGATCATTCTCTGTTTTTCTCTGACCTCTCAGTTCCTTCCGCACCTTAATGGCCTCGAAGATATGTCTGACAGTCAGAATGTTGATAAAGAGAATAAAAGTGAATGGGAACATTGGTGTTAAAAAGGTCTCAAAATATTTAAAACTTGTCCACCGAGGGTCACGTTTATAACTGTACGTGCCATAACAGAGAAATGGTACATTGTTGATCATTTTTCCAGGTCTATACACAAAGGCATTTGGAATGTTTTTTAAACAAAAGAAGATGCAGATTGTTGCTAGAACCCTGATTGCAGTTTTCCCTGTGCAATACTTAGTTTTCATCTCATGTAAACAAATGGCGACAAATCGATCAAAGGAAAAAGCAATGGTGAACCACGCAGAACAATCAATGCTCCAGCGGCTGAGGGCATGGATAACACCACAAACAGGAGTGATTTGCAGGAAACACAGTGGATAATAATAACGTCGAAATCGGTGAAGGATGATGTAGAAAACAATGAACAATAGATCTGATGTTGTCATGGCCACCAGATAGCGAGTGCTGCACACAGAAAGACCACATTTGCCCCGAGCTAAGATTACAATCACCACTAGACTAACTGTAAGAGAAAGGAAAAAAGGACATAAAGTTAATAATCAAAGATTCTCTGTGCCTGAGCTCAGACTGTAAGTAATGATACAAAGATAATTGTTGTTCCATGTCATATGAACCACAAAAACAAACTCTCTCCAAATGAATCATTTGCATTTTTAAAGGACATAGGGGAGAACATGAGCAGCAGATTACTCACAGAAACACAGTCACATCCTCAAGGTGGTTTTGGGTCAGCAGCAGTCGATTTCACCTGCTTTCCAGGTTACTCTAACTGGCTGGCATTTCTCATAAGCCCATAGCATCCACACAAAGACACCTGGGATCAGCACAACACAGAATAGCAGGCACCTAATGTGGACATTGATCGCAAAATTACTGTATTGGGTTTTGGAGTCTCCACAGTTTAGTTTTCCTTCAGAATTCGATATCCCCACTGTATGAACTACAGGACAGGGTATTTAATCAGTCCACAGTATCCCAGAATGAATGGCCTCTACAATATGGATGAATAAATGATAGGGCATTGAATCCGTCCCTCGTGAACATCCTGACAATCAGAACCATGAAGATATTCAGTAGTAAATCCAATCACCATGTCCCAGGTTGGATACTCACCACAATCAGAAAGCCTTCAACATTTGACCCGTCCTCCCTCATCTGTACAGGACGGCACAGCACAGTCCTCAGCAAAAAAATCTGAATCCCCACAACATTGGTCACGGTATCGCTCTGGTTTAGAAAGCAGACGCTTTATCTGGGATGAAGCCAAGCTTCCTGCATGATGTCCAGGCTCATGCTCCCAAGCTCCTCTCCTCATCCCTCTCCTTGTGAATCGAGATTCCCCCTCCCAGATTGGGAGCACACACTGGGGTGAGAAAACCCCACAGGTTACCCAGCATTCTCCATGGAGATCACTACAATTGTACCACAGCTTGGCACTGCAGCCTAATAAATATTGATTGAAATTGATAGCTAAAGACAAAATAACATTCCCAAATGAACGCATCTTCATACAGACCATTATTGATGTGGAACATCAAAGGATAACAGCAATGAAGGTCAACGTAGGAATCATCCTGTTGGATAAAGTTGTTTGATCTCTGTGGGAGTGCAGCTGCCTTAATACTCCAGACCTTAGTGTTTGTCCTATTAGACACTATCACGGCATTGTGCATCATTTTACAAATTACACACTCACACGTCTTTTTGACAATTCAGTAACTCAACAATACGCATCATAATTGAAACCCTGTTCTCAACACCCCTACCAGTGATCTGTCCTCATAAATATCACGCCTCCACACATCCACTGACTGATGAAAACACACAAGATGGACAAACCCATCCGTGCTCACCATCAGTTATCACTCCGAATGACCTGAGTTAATAGAGTGTGGTGCTAGAAAAAGTACAGCAGGTCAGGCTGCATCCCAGGAGCAAGAGAGTCGATGTTTCGGGCACGACTCTCCCCACCTGCCCACGATGGTATGGCACTGCCCTCACACAAATAAAATCTGAATCTATGCAACATTGGTCATTGCAACTGCTCTGAAGAAGTGTCCTGCCTGAAACCATGACACTCTTGCTCCTTGGATGTTGCCTGACCTGCTGTGCCTTTTCCAGCACCACGCTCTATTAGCATATCCCCATAGTCTCCTCATCCCTAATGACCTGCTGAACCCACCCATTGCCCTGTTGTATCTGGGCTCCCATTTGGAGCGAGCTGCCTGAGCAAGATCCACCAACACAATCCCTTTCCATCAAGGAATGGGAAACACCAGGTGTCACTGAGAGGTGGGTTGTTACAAAACCCATCTGACCGATAGCAGGCTGTGAACTACCACAGAGAGAGGGTGGTCTTCCGAAACCCTTTCTAGACCAGCCAGGACCGGTGCTCAGCCAAACCCTGTCAATGTGGCCTCAGTGTAAACCCATTCTGCACAGGATAGGGAAACACACAATGCTGCACATTACTGAGGAGCCCCCGAAATGACAAACTATTCACTTTAAACTCAGTCAGTGAGGACACTATTGTCTGACAGTGGGATTTGCCTTGCTAAATGGAAATATAATAGTTATCAGTTGTCTATAGAAATGAGGATGATTCAATGCGGAGGTTTATATAAGTTAAGTTGTTCCAAGACTTACCAGGAACACCAGTGACAGCGATGATGGTCTCGTATACTCTGTTGATCCTTTCCCTGAGAAGATGCATTTGGTTGTTTGTGACACAAACTTTCCCTTCCTGCTGCTGGCTATGTGTCAGAATTGGAGAATTCTCTCGTAGCTGGAGCTGACACAGTTCCAGAGACTTTATTTTATATTGTGTGGTATCTCCACTGGGAAACTGTGATTACATCTTCAACTGTTTTATTATCATTTTGAACAAACAAGTTACGACAACAGGTTTATTTTAATGATGTGATAGCATTGAGATTTATGTCTGTATTTGAATACCCCAAAGAATTCATTAATCTGATCCTATTAAATCTCAAACGTTAGTTCCAGTTTGTCTTCAAGTAACAATACTTGCAATATTTCACTCACTATCAATCCCATCAATATCTCAATATCTTTTCATATTCTTTTCAGTGATGACCTTCATTCTGCTGAGGTTATTCAGTCATTCAATACCTGATGTTGGAGAGCTCCTTGAGAGCTGTTCTACTGAACACTGTTAGCCCACTGCTTTCCGTGTTCATTCAGTTATGCGACTGAGTTGGGAAATTCTCTCTGTGAGTGAGCATTCTAATACTGAACCTGAAGCTGATACTGACCACACCTACAGCTGGAACTTCCACTCGGTCACATTTTCTCAAAACAAGCACAAAAATAATCAGAACTTACAATTCAAAATCAGAGAATGATGGCATCATACAGGACAGAGATGGTTCTTCACTCAATCGAGTTGGTATCTCT